>NC_056034.1:36128886-36766997 GCF_004379255.2 Salvia splendens | reverse complement strand
ATGAGTTCCCGTAATTTTATGTACAAAAAGAATGCTGAATATAGCTTACCAACAGTCTGAAAGGCTCTTCCGCCATTTTTGCTGCTAGACCGAGAAGCAGGTTGTATTGATGCTCATATGTATAGGCACGAGCATATATGATCTTTCGGATTTCCAAAACAATATATATAATCAGACTCCAGAGTGCGAATGATAAGATATTAGTGAATTAGTGAACAAATTGGATTTACATTGTCAAGTACAGCTCCAGCATCCATCCCAAATCTTTCAGCAATGGGTATTATTCGATCCGGACGGCTGCAATTTCTCGATTCAAGGAAAACCAAAGAACAACCAGAAAACTTTGTAACGTAATGACTTTAAAAAGATTCATATAATATGTGAGACTGAACAATCAGTAGATAGGATACAATGTCCCCTCAGTATCAATGTAAGCAACCTTTCCATTCCCTCCTTTCATATTAGTAGGAAGCTGCAAAACAAAAAAAAAAGGTCCCTCAGAAGCTTCAGCATTGCGAATTTGAAGCAAAGCAATAATTGATAAAACAGCTAAAGAATTAGGTTAAGAATTCATTTGTGATGAGCAATTTAGATATCAGTTTCCTACTAACAAAAAGTATATACAAATTTCATTCCATTAAAGAGATAAGTACATAACAATTTTTGTCTAGACTTCTTCTGCTTAGCTCATCACCTGAGTAGAGACACAGAGAGTATGGGCAAGCTGTGTCTTTCCAGATCTGAATCAAACGTTGGTTACGGATATCAGAATACAAGTCCATTAGCATCATGAAACTAATAAATTAAAAGCTTGAGTTAACTTTTAGCAAGTGTTTTGATCAAGTTAACAGAAAATAGTATTCACCTGAATTCCCCAAAAGCTTCTGTTATTGCAGAAGTTTCTATCCCACCTTCAGCACAAATGATCTATGTTCAGCATACTATGCAGAAGAATTCAAATGAAAATCACACAGAAGATTCATTATTACCTCCTAACAGTTCATCAAGAGCTTGGCTTCCAGTAGTGATGCGAACTACTGATTTTCTCTGCATAGCCAACAATAACTTGATATCAGTCTCTGTGCAACAATGAGAGTCTGCATATTATATTACTGGTAAAAGCTGAAGCACAGAGGAACTAGAAACTCACTTTCAGCAATGCATCACTGCCAGTCATATAACCAAAGTTCTGTAGATACGAGACATCAGTGTACACCACAGCTTCATATAACTATTAGTAACCATAACAAAAGAAAATTATTACTAACCACTATCTTCTCGACAGCTTCACAGATCTTATCAACTTTAGCCTCAGAGAGTCCTTTTATTCCAGTCAAATTCTGGTCATTAAAGAAACTACAGTTCAGATGCCTACAAAATTATAACAAGAAGACTGCGAGGTGATTTAAATATTCACCTTCTTAGTGTGCATCATCAAGCCATTGCATGTGTAGATCCCAGCATCCTGCAGCTTCTTCACATCTCCAGCATTGATTCCATGGGCTGTCACTGCAAATGAAAAGTAGAATAGCTCTAGATAACTATATCAAGCTATCAAGCTTGTCAGTAAACTCAACTACATCTACTGAAGGTTTCAGATACAACTACCAGCTCACATTGAAGCATTTCTTAACATATTTTTAGAAAGTATACCATAACAATTTGTGAGCAATCTACAAGTAATAATACTGAGAGTGCTTAGAATATGAAGTACAGAAAAATTCCCAGAGAGAGGAACGCATATATCGGCATAATCAAGCATTCACAATGAATATTTCTCTGGAGATTGGTGAAACTTCATTAATTGTGCTAATCTATTACCAAGATAAAAAAACATCCGAAAATTATTAGCGCATGACCATCAAAAAACAGAAAAACTCGTGAAGCTCTGTGCAGTTGTGCTCCACAAAAAATTATTAATAACACACTTGACGAACATGAAAAAGGAACACGATCAGAATCATGTACATTAACAAATAGAGCAACAGTAAAGTACACGAAAAAATTTATAAACCGATTTGAATTTCCGAAGGTAAGTTGTATCACATTTGACGGCAAATATACTTCAAAAACTATAGAACTCAAATGAAATCATACGAGTATAAATTGAAATCTAGCGAACACAGCAGTACCTAAACGGGAAAATTATATAATCAGAATGTAAATGCAATGAACCGAAATTTGAAATAATCACGTGGATTGAAGCAACTGCATTGCTTAAAAAACTGATCCATCTAGAACTCAAATGAAATCATACGAGTATAAATTGAAATCTAGCGAACACAGCAGTACCTAAACGGGAAAATTATATAATCAGAATGTAAATGCAATGAACCGAAATTTGAAATAATCACGTGGAATGAAGCAGCTGCATTGCTTAAAAAACTGATCCATCTAGAACAATCAAAATGTTAATGACATTTAAACGAGATGAACATGAACATGTTTTACGTTTATCAATCGCTTCGAACAGGTCTTCTTCATCTTCGATCTCTTCCCTTTCCACGATCTGCAACTGGCTCTGCTCTTCAGCTCTGGTGTTCAAATTTCAACAGCGGAAACAATTAATCGAATAGCTACAAAGATAAAAACTAGTAAAGTGTAAACTGCAAAGCGATCATACTTGAATGCTAGCATCTTTGTTTTGAGAGATGAACAGGAAGAGTTTTATCAGAGAGAATCAAAATGCGGAACCAACGTAATAAGAGTGATATTTTCAAATGCGCAAAGTGTGTGATGAAGTATATAACTGGCGGAACCGACGAAGTTATAATTTTGCTTTTATGTTATGTTTGGGATCCGCTTAGCTACAATTTGGATGTACATTGTCACTTATATGAGTCATTATTTGTGTAGAAACTGCCTTTTTTTTTTATAGATAATTCACGAAGTTGATCGCCTGATAAATACTCACAATACTATTGATCGCCTAATAAATACGGGTAATTACATGTTTCATGCAAAAAGTTTTACCTTTGTTTCAATTTAGTACAAAAAGTATTAAGCTTACATATTTCATACAAAAAGTTACTTAGTGTTCCATAATAATATATTCCGTAAGTCCCTACTAACACCGTTACTTCCAATTACATCATACATACAAAAAGTTTCATCAATGTTTCAAATTTATACAAAAAGTTTAAATTAAAACTTTTCATTAATTATTTCAAACACAGTTATTTTTATTACTCACAAAAATGAAATACACATAGAAAAAAAATCACAACTCTTCACCATCAAATTAGCGAATTGCATTTTATTGTCGAAGATTTCTCATGTAACAATAGAGAATACGTGCAACTAAAAAGATATTGAATCTTTTTTGTAAAAATAAAATATCGACTTATTGACTGTTTGAAGCTCAAATTAGCCATTTTGTAAAGATAAAATATTGACTTATTTTATACTGTGTTCTATAAAGAATACAATAAAAAAAGAGAGTATATTGAGACACAGAATTTTTTTAAACCACAATCAATTACTGGAAGAATTGATTTTTTTTAGAGTGATTAATTGTATTAAATCTCTAATTATTCTTTTATTATGATGATAAGTTGGACAAATTATAAACTAACTAATAATATTTAAAATATTTAACCAGATGTATTAATTTAAAACACTAATTTAACTTTTTGTATAAAATATGTAAACTTAATACTTTTTGTACTAAATTGAAAAAAAGGTAAAATATCTTGTAATTACCCCAAAAAATACAATACTGTTTAACATTCATATTTGTAGTAGTACTCCTATTACATTTGATCAGTTCAGAGATTGCACAATTATACTATTTTAGAGAAGAAAATGTTGTAGAATTATAGTGTGATAAATAGGGATGTAAAGGGGCAATCATAATTTTTGTATGGCTAAAAACTTTCAATTTAATTGAGATTATTGCCGCAGTGTTGATAATGTAAAAGCCCGCCTTCAATCTTTCATCCGTTTGTGTGACTATCATTTGCTCGGATTGGAAAATACGCTAACTTAATTTTCTTGTAAAGTCTGAACTCATTCTTGAGCTTACTATAAGACTCGTAATATAGACATTTATATTTTGACATACTTTTTTATTTTTATTATACTGAATAGTTATACCATGTTGCCCCAAATCTAAGTTAAATTTATAAATTTTATGATCTCAATTTTGAAACTATGGAACCGAGTAGTTTACTACTAGGATACATTTTTTGTTAAGTGTTCAAATAATAAAAAAATACTCTCGTCTTCGACTAATTGCAACTTTCATTTTTTAACACTTCTCCTTATAACTTATAGTACTCTTATGTACAAATAAACCAATCCACTAATTGCAACTTTCATTATTTGAACAATTCCCCTTCACGCTTGTATACCAAAAAAAACCAATGATCCACCATTTTAATTCACTATTTCTCATTAATTAAACACTTTCTCTACTAACTAAATATCTACATAGCATTTTTATAGAAAAATGCCATCTCCAATATTACACACTCTTGAATCTTGATAGATTGATAATGTAGTAGTACATATGAAGCAGTATGGTTGGTAGGATAGATAAGTCATTTACGAATAGATCTCGGTCATTTTTGTTCATAGAATTAAATTCATAGATGAGTTATCTATCTTACCAGAATAATGGTAAACTTAAGGACGGACCCACTAGGTGAAGGCTGAAATATGATATGACCAAACCAAATCAAAGATGGTATCGGACCACATAAAACTCAGGTAGCTAACCTTAGACGACCTATCAAATAAACCAACACAATCCATTTGCTCATATTCAGTTTGTAATTAATTTAGTTCCATAATATAATATGGTTTCGTAAACATGAACTTTTGTTTGGCATGTGAAGCCACTACAATAAAATAAACTATTCTATATTAATTTCAATTATATAACTTATGTTACATAATATAAATACGGAGTAATTGATTAAGAAGGAAACTAATGAGGGAAGAATAAATTGAGAAAATATAATTCTCATTTACCTTTGTAAAAATATAAATACATATTTTTAGAAAACAATGAATTTTATGGAAATAAATAAATAAATAAATATGCATAATATTTTTGCAATTTACCGTTGTAAATATATAAATACATATTTTTAGAAAATAATGAATTTTATGGAAAAAAGATAAATAAAAAAGTTTTATCATATTTATTTTTTGTATAGAAAAAATATAAAATACATCTTCAAAATAGAAAAATGATATAGTAAGTGTATCTTTTTCAGTATCCTTCCTACTTATAGAATGTTTTTTCCCCTTTTATAAATTCACTATTGAATATTGATAACCCCAGCTTCCAACGGTCATATTATAATCTAGAGTTTCTCTGCGCAATCATCAACAAATTCACAAACAATTCTATCCCCCGTGTACAATTACATTCGTAATCTATTGAGTCATCTCAACTCCCTCAATATTGGCATTTCCCTATCCCTGTCCATGTCCATGTCCATGTCCAATTTGATTATTTCTTCATCTAATTCTCTGCAGAAGAAGTCCCAATAAGGCTGGCTGAGCAATAAGCAATGCAGATTGAGGAATTGGAGAAAATCGATCCTTCCAGCGCCAAGAATCAAGAAAATAAGGAGAGAACAGGGAAGTTGAAAGCCTCGGTGGAAAATTCTGACGCAAAAGCTTCGAATTTCAACTCCGTAATTGATATATCTGGAAAAGTTCTCGATTTTCCACTTGTTAGTGGCGACGATAGCACAGTGGAGGAGGTTTTTATCTACAAGAATGAGTTGAATTTGATTGGGAGGCTTAAGGGTTTAAAAACTATCAAGTTTTTCGCGAATGAATTAAACTTGTTTCCTGGGGAGTTTAGGAATCTGGTTGAGCTGGAATGCTTGCAAGTGAAGGTAACGGACCCGGGAGTTAGTGAGTTGGAGTTAAGTAAACTGGGGAATCTGAAAGAGCTAGAGCTCAGTAGAGTGCCCCGAGGCCTTCTGCTTTCCCCCTTTTGCGTGAGATTACTGGGCTCGAGCGTTTGACGAGGCTCTCCGTTCGTTACTTCTCCATAAGGTAGAAATAATCTCGAATATTTATGCTTTTGCAGCTGTTATTTTATCACATACCTGTGTTCTGTTTTAGTATGATATCGCTCTAAAGCGGAATTCTCTTGCAGAAGATAGGCGGCTGTGTTAATCATACTTCAAAATAGGGTGCATGTTTGTGTGTTCTTCTCTGGTAGAAGAATGTCCTGATATTCTGATTGATCTGCAACTTTTTTAAGGAATATATATCTTGTAAGGATTTGTATAGAAAAACCATCCATGATAAACCTTCTGTTTGTCTAGATATGCTCAACTCTTAATCTACATCTACATCTTTTGTTCTTCACACTTTGTTGCCACCTATATGTGGATTCATCAAATTCTGACGAGCTAGTAACCTTATATATATGTCATCAAACTCGATTGTTTTTCAGTATAAACATTTGTATTTAGGGTATTGTTGCTTTACCTATATCTTATTTCTTCGTCTCCTCGCCTTGCATTTCTTTTAATGATCCCTGACTTTTTGTGTGAACACTTCCATTTGATGTTCCACATAGCATGGATGTATCTGTGAAATCAATTTCATGATTTCATCTACTCTATGATAATTTATAGACTGCGAAAATAAGTGCAATTTAAATGTTTCTAGCAGCATTGATTAGAAAATGTAGTTTGGTGTGAGACTTTGCTGAGACACTCTGAAGCACACAATTGTGTATGGAATAGTTGGGCGGAACTACAATTTATTTCTCTTTTTTCTGAATATTGCTCTATCTGTCATGTTTCTGTGCCATCTGAGAAACATTATCAATAATCTCAACTTTTATGTAATTTTTATTTGAAAATATGGTTCTGGTTAGTTCTTTGAAACGAACTAGTAGTCGTTGAAGTAGAATGCAAATACTGCAATAGAGTCTGTATTGGGTGATATAATTGGACTAAGTTAAAATTTTACAATTGTCTTTTTTTCTTACAGATATCTACCTCCAGAAATAGGCTGCCTCAGTAATTTTAGAGGACTTGGATCTTTCATTTAACAAAATGAGGAATTTACCAGTTGAGATTACTTTGCTGAACTCATTGGTGTCTTTGAAAGTGACGAACAATAAATTGGTTGAGCTGCCTTTGGGATTTTCCCGTCTTCAAAGTCTGGAGAGCCTGGACTTATCAAGTAACCGGTTAACTTCCATAGAGTGTTTAGAACTTGAATCAATGCATAATCTTCAATCTCTGAATCTTCAGGTATGCAAACAATGATAATACCAACTTATAGAACTTGACTGGCCTCTTGCATATATATATATATATAGGGATGTATTCATTTCCTTTTCCTATATTTCCTCCTTTTTCCTTCTTAATATCAGCCATTAGATTAGAGAAATGGACGGTCAAGATCAACATTGGGTAATTAATCCCGTGTTGCATTATTTGTCCTATTTTGTGCATTATGAGGGTACAATAGTAATCTAATAATGGCTGGCAACCGCTACGAATAATGCACCACATGGTCACGAGTAATGCATATAATTACCTATATAATGCACAATATGTGAACTGCAATGCATACGAACAAGATGTGCTGTGTTATGATGTTTGACACACGTTTCTTGTTTCCCATAAGGGTTTAATAAGCTTAGGGGCTAGGGTATAGTACGTAGACATGTATGTAATCTTCACATGGTAACGAGTAATGGATATAATTGACTATATAATGCACAATTTGTGAACTGCAATGCATACGAACAAGATGTACTGTGTTATGATGTTTGACACAATTTGTTCTTCCGAACGTACAAATGGGAACTCGATGGTACCTGCCTCGAGGTTTTCCTTAATGAAGTGTCGATCAACTTCCACATGCTTAGTTCTATCGTGCTGCACCGGATTCTCTGAGATACTAATTGCTGCCTTATTGTCACAGAATAATTGACTTTGACGTGTTGGTGGGTAGCCAATTTCTGTTAACAGTCTCCTTAACCACATGATTTCCATAAGTCCACTCTTGATTCCTCTGAACTCGGCTTCTGCACTAGACAAGGCCACCACTTTTTATTTCTTGCTTCTCCAAGTAACAAGGTTGCCTCCAACAAAGGTAAAATAGCCTCCAGTAGACTTCCTATCGACGGGATTACTTGCCCAATCTGCATCGGTGTACCCGTCGATTTCTAGAGTTTCTCTTTTCGCTAGAAACACTCCATAGCCCACCGTGCCTTTTAGATATCGGACGATCCTCGAGGCGGCTTCCATGTGGTCAACTTGTGGTCGGTGCATGAACTGACTGACTATGCCAACTGCATATGTAATATCTGGCCGGGTGTGAGATAAGTAGATTAGCTTCCCTACTAGTCGCTGATATCGTTCGCGATCTGCAAGTGTAGCCCCTTCTTCTATCTTTAAGCCGTGGTTCGGGATCATAGGCGTTTCTGCCGGCTTGCACTCCAATAGGCCTGTCTCTGCCAGCAAATCTAGGACATACTTCTTTTGCCTTATGAATATTCCGTGTCTGGATCTCAACACTTCAATTCCAAGGAAGTACTTCAAAGCTCCTAGATCTTTCATTTCGAATTCCTTGAACAGATTCTCTCGCAGGCTTTGAATTTCCTCACTATCATCTCCTGTGATGATCATGTCGTCCATGTAGATAATTAAACACGTAATCTTGTCTCCCCTCTTCTTCGTGAAGAGTGTGTGATCCGACTGACTCTGTTTGAATCCTTGTTTAGACATTGCTTGGCAAAATCTTCCAAACCAGACTCTAGGTGACTGCTTCAGTCCATACAACGTCTTCCTCAGACGACATACGTGGCCTTTTCCGAATTCTGCCGAGCAACCTGGTGGTACTTCCATATAGACTTCCTTATTCTCTTCTAGTTCTCCATAGAGAAACGCATTGGTGACATCAAACTGGTGTAAGGGCCAATCTTTACATGTTGCTACGAATAGTAAGGCTCGAACAGTGTTTAGTTTAGCAACTGGGGAGAAAGTTTCTTCATAATCTATCCCATATACTTGTGTGTATCCCTTCGCCACAAGTCTCGCTTTGTATCTCTTGATCGAACCATCTGCTCTTCGTTTAATGGTGAAAATCCACTTGCATCCAACTGGTTTCTTCCCATTAGGTAAGGTGCACTTCTCCGAAGTTTCATTTTTTATCAGAGCATCTATCTCTTTCTTCATAGCTTCTCTCCAGTGTTTGTGTTTTGATGCCTCTTCAAATGATTGAGGGATTTCCTCTTCTTCATATAGAGCTGCTTTGAATGCTCGGGCCATTTCTGATAATTGTTCCTGTGTGGTATTTGCCACTGCATATCTGCCCCTTCTTCCCTTCCAGTCTGGTGAGTATCTTTGAGGTGGGACTCCTCTCGTACTTCTGGGAGGTAGCTCATATGTTTGTGCTGTCTCTCCTTCCCCGCCATTAGTGTCACCCTCGACTCAATTGTTCCTATCAATATTAGTATCTTCTGAAGATATACTATCAATATTCGAACTTTGTACCTCGGGAATCGAAGTCGGGGTTGATTGTTGGTCGATGTCACTTTGCACCTCGTTCCGTATTACTAGATGTGACGGCCCGGCGGTGCCGCTAACCTCCTCTGTTGGACCAACATCTGTGACAAAACTTGGATGTGGTTCCCCCCCCCCCCCCGAATGGTTTTCTCTTGTACCACTATTAGGTGTGGATGTAGGCAGCCAATGTAGTAGGTCATTATCCGGATCATTATCTGATGTTTGTGTCTCCCCCTGACTACTAGATTGGTTGTAAAAGTATTCTCCTTCCACAAAGTCACAGTTAATGGTGGTGTGTACCTGGCGGGTGTTTGGGTCATAGCATCTATACCCCTTTTGACTCTTGCCATAACCCAGAAAGACACATTTAAGAACACATGGAGAAAATTTGGTACGTTCGTGTTTAGGGATATGAACGACTACCGTGCACCCGAATACCCTAGGTTCTAGAGATAAGGATGATGGGAGCTCGAAGTGGTTTGAGAAAATGTCTAAGGGGGTTTTGAAGTTTAGGATTCCCGTGGGCAATCGGTTCATGAGGTAAACTGTCGTGGCTACAGCTTCGGGCCAAAAGGATTTGGGTATTTTGGATTCAAGTAAAAGGGCTTGGGTGATTTCAAGGATATATCTGTTTTTTCTTTCTGCGACTCCATTTTGCTCGGGTGTATAGGCACAGGACGTTTGGTGAACTAAACCCTTTTCCTAAAAAAATCTTGCATTTTTGTATTGACAAACTCCCCCCATTATCGGACCTAAGGATTCGAATATTTCGGTGATATTGGGTTTGAATTAGGGTGTAGAATTCAGTGAATTTGTCGAAAACGTAGGACTTATGTTTCAAAAAATAAATCTAAGTCATGCGAGAATAATCATCAATGAATAGCACAAAATAATGAAAACCTTGTCCCCCAGTGATGGGAGCAGGACCCCAAACATCTGAATGTATTAAAGCAAAATGAGTTTTCATTCTTGTGTTGTTCAATTTAAAAGTATGCCTGTGGCTTTTGGCTAACAAACAAGTTTCACAATAAAAAGAATTCATAGAAGTGACTAACTTAGGAAAAAGCATGCGAAGATATCATATAGATGGATGTCCTAACCGACGATGCCAAAGCCAAGCCTGCCTGTCAGTCGGTCCGTGAGTTAGCATCGCAGCTCTCTGTTGGGCTATCTCATCCACATAGTACAGTCCATTGCGCTCAGTGCCACGCCCAACTATCGTCCCCGTCTTGATATCCTGTAACATGCAAAATTGAGGCTGCATCAGTAATTTGCAATTGAGCTCCTTTGTCACATGACTGATAGAAATGAGCTTGTGTGATAATAATGGTACAAAAAGACAGTTAGATAGGCGTAAAGTGGGGGAAATATTGATTGTGCCGGCCCCTTGGACCCGGGCTAGGTCCCCACTGGCTGTCTGGACATAAGACTTATTGGATTTTGAGATAGTTAGAAAATCTGAAGCATCGAACGACATTATATCAGTCGCTCCGCAATCAAATATCCAATGGGTATCTTTAGGGCCTATTTGGGACATAGAGGAACAGGCTAAGGTATCAAAGGAATTTTTACACGGTATAACGGGTACGTTTGTGAATTTTTCCAAATTTTGGGTTGCAATCTGAAAGGTTGTTTTCGTGTGGGGGTCAGAGTGGAATATTTGTGAAGTCTGGGGGTGAATATTGGGTGGTTTCCGAATTCTGGGGTGGTTTTGAAATAAACGGTTTTTATGGGGTAGGATCTTTTTATGGGGTAGGATCTGTGAGGTTGTTTTGGCTCGGGGGTCAGGGTGAGTTTTCAGAGAGTTTGAGGGTGCTTTCTAGGAGACAGATTTGGCTCGGGGGTCAATGTGGGATTTCTGAAAGTTGGAGGGATTTAGGGCGAAATTGTCATCGCCTACTCCAGGAACCCTAGCCGCCATCGTCGGGGTTGATCCCTTCCAGTGGGGACCTCGGCCCTTGCCGCCGTCTGCTCCTTGCCGGGAATGATTTCCCTCATCACTTTACCTTCTGACCATATCCTCGCAACCGAGGCCACGACTTTCTCTTCCGGTACTGTTTTTTCTCGGTCGCCGCCTCCGCTTATTTCGGTTGTACCGATGCCGCCCGCTGAGGAATCGGCGTAGGTGGCTCGGTCTCCAGTTGTTACGGCTGCCGCAGCTCTGCTGCCGTTCCGGTTTGGGCCCCGGTTTTGACGAGCTTTCTTCTTCTCCTCCCACCACTCCGGGAATCCGTGAAGATGAAAACACGTTTCTTTCGTGTGTTTTTTCCCTCCACAGTGGGTGCATACCATTTTACCCTTATCTTCTTCCCGTCGGTAGGGTTTGGCAGACGGTGGTGGTGGTGGATTAGGGTTTTGGCTTCGGTCGAATACTCCAAGTCCGACGCCGATTCCTGGATCCTTTAGTGTGAGATTCATCAGCCGCTCGTTGACACTCTCTCACCGAACCAGTCCATACGCCTTCCTTGCCGTTGGTATTGGGTCCAGGTTTAAAATCTCCCTTTTGATTTTGTCATATCGATCATCTAGCGTCCATACAAACTAGTATAGCCTCTGTCGTTGAATGTATTGGTTATACTTTTCAATACCAGTTGGTGTATCCATTAGGTTTGGATCCCGAGTGTCGATGGAGATCCACAAATACAGATTCCCCTGTTTCAGGCTGTAGGCTTGTCGGTGGAGATCGGAGATTTGAAATTGATCGGCGCCGCTCCCGTACGTTGTGGCCAGGCTTTCCCATAGGTCGTGAGCCATTGCGTATTGGGATACCTCATTTACGAGGCTAGCGTCGATATTGCTGATTATCCAATTGAAGCAGCAATCGTCTCGTTGTTGCCATCGGTTGTAACTTGGTTTGGATGGTTGTGGCGGGTCTGTAACTCCAGAGATGTGAGATGACAGGCCTTTTCCACCAATAGCCCGTCTCATCAGCTTTGCCCATAAGGGGTAGTTGTCCCCATCGAGCTTGGTGGCGATATGTACTTCGCCTAGTGATTCTGGATGAGATTAAGGCTCCGGGTTTAACGGTTTTTGAGGCCCATTCAGCCTCAGAAATTCAGCAAATTGTTCTGCTGAGAGTGTTATTGATCGGTTGTTGTTTGAGGGGTTGTCGGAGCCGTGGTCTGACATTTTATTGGTTGTTCTGTTTGCAGGTTTCAAAGGGTCGGGAAAGGTACCGAGACTGTGATGATATTTTTCTGAGTCTCGATCCCGGGATAAACCTGCTCTGATACCATCTTAACGATGGTGATCGAGAGAGGTGGGATATTGCATACTGGCAAAAAGGAGTTTGAGAGAAGAAGAATTTCGTGTATTTCTTGTATATGTTCTATGATTTACATGGCCCTCAATTTATAGTAAAGTCTTCTCCCTATCTATGGTAAATGTCATAAATTGTAATCAACCTATTCTTAGAGAATTATACAATTGAATTAATTACTGATTTTCTGCAATCTTCTCTATTTATGGGGATATTCCCTGTGATATTCGACAGATCTGAATGTAAAATTAACTAAACTGTATAATATATTCCTCTGTGGCCTTTGACCCGTTGCTTTTCGAAAAGAAACCAAAAGATCCCTGCAGAAAGGGAAGTAGTGTAACAAAGGTGGGCGAAACGAGCAAAAAAAACAATAAATATAAGTAAGCAAAATCAGAGGCATTGGAGATAAAAATAACATACTATACGAGTAATACTTTATATTCACGATTTAAGTGATTATGTAAAATTTGAATATACTCATATTTTATATTATGTATTTTATTTTTTAAATGATGTTATTTTAAAAATGTTAATGAAATATTATTTAAAAAAATCACTCTCCATAAATTTAAATAAATATAAATTAATATTTATGTCTAAATTGAGAAAGTGTTGGACATTAATTATTTAGAAAAAATCTATTGTTGGGGAAAAAATCAGAAAATTTCAATGTTTGGGAAAAATTCTAAAAAATCTCAAAGTAATTTAGGGGATATTCTAGAAAATCTCAAAAGTTCGTGTATTTTTCAGCTTCAATTCTCACCGTTTTTTGCCACATTGGCACTTCCGATGTACACGTCAGCTTCAATTTAAAGGAAAATTATTTTTTTGGAAAAAAAACTGAAAGTTCATGCATTTAGATTCAAAAATAAAAAAATGTTAAAAGTTTGGTGTATTTACGTACAAATAACCCTTGTTATAATGCGGTATATTCAATGGTGTTGTTCGGTTTAATGGATAAAATAGTAGTGAGATTCAATATGGGATAGAGAAAGATGGGCTTTATCTTTAGATTAAATTAGTATTGAATGTATATTGTTGTTTGGTTGCCAAGATTATATCAAAGATAATTTTAGTTGGATGTCTAGTTAATAAAATTAATAACAAAATCAGGAATATTAATTTAGATTAATTTGATATAATATATTATGAATCAATATTAATAGTTAAAGAAATAAAACATATTAATTAATTATCTAGATAAATCATACTGGTATATATTACTATTAAATCTTATGCAACCGTCATCTA
Organism: Salvia splendens; assembly: GCF_004379255.2. Classification (NCBI taxonomy): domain Eukaryota; kingdom Viridiplantae; phylum Streptophyta; class Magnoliopsida; order Lamiales; family Lamiaceae; genus Salvia; species Salvia splendens. The sequence goes on along the minus strand of NC_056034.1, from coordinate 36,752,984 downwards.
CTAATAAACAATTCTCAAAATAAAGAAGCAATCAACAATTGAAAACTATTAATTCTAAGATCCATAAATAATAAAAATAAATTATAAATTAAAAGGCCAAAATTATCATCATCATTTCTTCCCAAAAGAAAGAATAGAAAAAAAAATTCCAATCTTAATAATTTTTGCATCGACGAGAGAAATAGAAAAGATGGAGCAGAGAGAGAATAGAGAGGACAGGCGCTGTGAGATTAAAATAGTCGTTGGGGTATGGATGCGATTCATTGTCTCAGATTAAAGTGAAAATAGTACTTGGCAGGCGGGCTTCAAGCGGGCTTTTAGTTAGTCTCGGGCTGAATTTGATTTACATCTTGGAAACCGAACGGCTGATAAAACTTGAGTTAGACAAAGTATTGGGTTTGTCGGGCCAACTGAACGGCCACAATATGTACATAATGAAGTGGATTCAGTGTTATAATTAATGATGTTAATCTAGCTTAACATTTGTGGATCAACCAAATAGGCCTATAAAATTAAAGGGTTATGATTGTGAAATCACAACCCAAATACTACAGAATTGGGCTATTCAGGCTAATTCATACGTGTTGACGGGTTAGTCGGGAGATTTTTGAACCGGAGATTTCATCTACACTGGATTGCACTAAGAGGTGTGAGGAAGTCGACTATAAATTTTTGATATTATTTGAAATTGAGACATTTGACCTTAGTATGATATATACAAAATGTTCTACAATTTCTGCTAAATTGCCTAACTAAATTCTACGTTTAAACGTGGACATAGTCCGGTCAAACACTTTAAACTTTCAACTACGAGTATTATAAAAGATGAAAAAAATTCAAGGTTTTTGAAACGGCATTTTAGATGAGTATGGAATAAATATGATCTACGTTAATAGAACGTTATATCTAATTAGATAGACATATATACGGATGCTGTACTTGCAAATTTGTTAACATATAAAGCAAAAAATGCATTTAGTTGCTTGTATTTTCATGTTTGTTTTTAATTGGATTCTCGCGTTATTTGTAAAAATTAAACTTCTCGAGCATGCATATATCCTTAAAATGAGGCACTTACAGTTTGACTTTTGTTAAATTAGATTTTGTACCATTTTATATCATGTTGTTCGTCTTTTTGACAAGTGTATTCATGCATTAATAATTTTAACAAAGTTAATTAACTTTTTTGTATCTCAAATACATATAGTCTAAGGGCCAAAAATACTTTTTTATATAAATATTTCAAAACAATAGCCTTTAATTATACCCAATTCAGTAAATAAAATCATTTTCTACTCCATCCGTACCACCGTAAGTGAGCCGCTTTCCTTTTTGGGATGTCACACTTCTCATATCACGTTTTAGCAAAAAATAAAACTCCATTTATCTCATGCTATTTGACACACTTCTTTTTTGAAGTACTAATAAATAATTAAAGTGGAAAAAAAGTAAAGTATGTGAGAGAATAATGTATAGTTCATGCATTTTTTCAAAATAAAACATCTTGATTTACAGTATTTTCACATAAAACATATATTAATTTAAATGTAATTTTATAAAATTTTAATGATATCCTAATTGCATATATTCTGATGACAAATCTAATACTAATATTTTCATGATTTTTCATATATATGTTTATAATTAATAAAATATCAAACACATCTATCATAAAATTGTTAATATAATATACAATGTCAATGATCTTGTACCCAAAATTTAGTATTATTACTTTTTCTAATATTAAATAATAAAAAATGAAATTAATAACAATATTATATGTATATTTTATTTTATGAAATAGTGGAGTAACATTTTGTTGATCGAGTTACACTAATCAAGCATTAATATACACATTTGTCTGTGGTTTTGCACATAAATTTTTATTTGTGTTATGAAATACATCAAATATTGGAACTTTTGCAACTGTAACATGATTCACATTTTCAAATTTCAACCAATATTAAAAAATTAAAAAGGTGGGGCTTAAGCCCTTACTCAAAATATAATTTTTTTTATTTTTTCTACTTCTAAGTTCTTTTAAATTTTTGAAAAATCATCTATAGCCCTTACTAAATAAATGTTTTTGAAGACTAAATTATCAAAAATTATATGACAAAAGGGCTGAAATAAATCTGAAAATAAAAATTGCAGACAAAAATGGACAACAATGGCCGCCGGGTATTTATGAAGAAGATGATTCAATTTATAATATAATAATATTACTAGTGTCTCAAAAACTGTGTCAATTTATTTATTGATTCAAAATATACTTAAAAGCTGTGTTGTGTATTTATTGTTTTAGAATAATAGTGCTACTACCATTTCTTTCATTAACCGATAGTACTAACAGATTAAATACATGATGTTTTTTTTTCTTTTTCTGAATAGATGAAATACATGATGGTATCACAAATTGCATAGCACGGGTATTAATTTTCCTTCCAAATTCATAACCTATTTTCAATAAATTGTATCCATTTATCCCAATAAAAATGAAACGTTTTATTTCCATTAAAGATGAAACGTTTATTAAAATGAAAATACCATCATCTCTACTTTTCTCTCTCTTACTTTTATCGCTCTTCATTAACTCACAAAATACACTACATAAAATTTCGTGTCAAAAACAAACGTTTCATATTATATGGGATGGATGGAGTACTATATTAACAAATTATAAATCTATCCACAGATTTAATGTTTTGGGTTTAATATTTTTATAGTTGTTGTGTTTGTGATTTTTAATATCTTTTATGTACTATTTTCGTTCTATAAATATAGACAATTTTGAATCGATACAAGTTTTAATGTGTAATTTATAAAATAAAAGAGGGATAAAAAATATTATTAGTGGAGGACGAAAAAAATAAAAAGAGTATTTACTATTCTAGAACTAATAAAAATAAAAATAGTGTTTATTTTTATGTAAAGAAAGAAATATATATATAGTAGTTATAAAGATATATAGTCAACTCCAACTAGGATATTTGATATTTTTCTGTGTCCCCCGCTTTAGATAATAATGTATATGCAAGCAAAGGCAAAAAAATACAGCTCTTATCACAACCAAATATTGTAACGTGACATTTAAAAAGCAGATAGATTAACAAAACGTGGAAAATTTCAAATCCACAAAAAATTTAATTTAATTGGGTAATCACCACGCTTGCGCAAATGGTGTATAGTGCGAAATTGGGTATGAAAAATGTAAGCAACAAACATGCGGAAATATTTCACGTGACAAAATTTGAGCCACAACATTCATATGCAGCGATGAACCTTCATCTTTTCATTGCCATTTTATTTTAATTATGATTCAGTATACATGAAGAAGGTTTGTTTCAACTTCCCTTTTTGTTGAAAACCCGAAATTTGTGGCTAAGAATTAATGCACACATATTAAATTCATTCCAATCGTATTTGTGCATGAGGGATTTGATTAATTACAATGAAAATTTGCAATTATTAATTTTCCAGTGTTAACTGTAGTTTAAATTCATAATCCAAGGACAGACTATTAATTAGTACTACTTACTAATTTATAGTATTATCTTTATGTTTAGTTTTTGTTCTTTGTTTTCACCAAAGTTCAACAAATTTCACAAATTTTGATTTTATGCAACATAATTATAGAATTTTCTCGCATGAAATGATGAAATGTTTGAAGAAAACACTTATTGTACTGTGTAATCCCTTACACCGTGAAAAGGGTATACATTTGATACTGGCGGTTTAAAATCTATTCTAATTCCCAAAATGTTAGATGGTAAAATCTTGATTGTTCCATTAGAAAAGGTCGACAATTTATGTTACACATTCCTAGCGTTACACCAAATTATAAGTAGTACTATATAATAGCAAAAAAAAAGGTATAATAGCAATGTCACAAGTTGTGCAATGTGCAAGTAGGCCACCTTCTCAATTATTGTAAATCTCGTATACCATTTAGAATATGGTGCGTCAAATAATTACTCGATTTTTTGAAATGTTCTGCATGAGCAAAAGATTAATATAAGTAAGTTTTACATAGTATTTTGTAAAAAATGGGGTAATGGGACCTCGACAATTAAACAAAATTTGCCAAAGGTCACATGCAATATTGGTGGCGTGCATTTTGCATAAATCGTTTATTGATTTATTTTTTGCTCTCTTTTTGTAAAGTAAATTTGGGAGTGCTCCAAAAGGGCATGTTTTACCATTTTAGAGCCAACCACCCTCGTGCTCTTGTGAATAATTCAGCATTTCTAAATTTTCAATTTTATCTTGGTTCGTTTATATTATTTCAGATTATTCAAAATAAGAATGAAAAGTAATGATAATAATAAAATAAAATAACGAATAATTTACTAGATTGTATAATCATGATATTTTTGCAAGATTCATTTCCACGCTAAATGTTTTTGGATAAGATCTTACCTAATTTAAATGTAAAAAATAATTGCCGGATCTAATGTCATATAATAACCGGTGATTTCAATTGAATATTATGTGTAATATGTTTTTAAATTACAACAACCAATAGATTCATTTTGACTTGAAATGAATTTTAAGAAATATGAAAAGTGAGTGGAAAAAGATAGTGAAAAATGTATCATAACTTTTATATATTAGTCTTTTAAATAAAAAGTGAGTTAGATAAAGTTAACTTAATGTGAAGTTCATTAGCAAAAATAGTAAAAAAATATGAGATATTAATTGGTGGGTGAGCAATAATGACAAAATAAGGTGGATGGAGAGAGTATTTAAAATAAAAGGAATTGAAAAGGGAAAGAAAATAAAAACGATTTAACCTAGCGCCATGATTATTAGAAAAAATAGCTTAGAAAATAGTTTCTGCATTAAATCACTAGATAACGATCTCTTTATAGTCCACAAGTTTTATTAAAACAAAACAATTGAATTACTCAAAGTGCACCATGACCTAACAAGTACAGATTTGTCTAATCACGTAAAATAAAAATAAAAATATATACTAGAATTAGAAACGTACAATATTTGACTTTTAAATAAAAAAAAAGGAATTAGAAACGTACGATATTTGACTTTTAAATAGAAATAGGTAGACTTCTTGACACACGAACGCTTCTTTAATTTTGATATTCTGACTTACGATCTGTCTGCAGAATGCCTGCAGTACACATGGACGTATAAATTTAAGTTATACTATTATTGTTGAGAGACGAAACAATTTCATTTTAAAATTTACCAAATCAGGGACTTCTAAGTTATTTGTTGCAACTCTATGTAATTCCGTGTCGTAAGTAAATCACTCAAATTAACCTAATTAAACTTAGAAATATAAATAAAATCCAATCTTGCATGCGCATATCAATTACACTTAATTTTGTATCTTAATTACTATCAACAAATATATAGAAAAATGATAGCTAGCTCAATGCAATTATTACTTTGGGATGAACTTGAGGCTGAGTGTGTATTCATGAGACTACTGTCTAGTCATAAAAGTGGTTAATATCTGAGACCAAAGATTTTTGATCGAGTTTATTGTAACGCGATCTTTAAACAATATTTCTATTTATTTACCCATAAAAAATGTTAGCATTGACTCCACCAACATCAGCATCCATAACATCTCATATATAGATTAAAAAATGTATCTAAATCCGTATTCAACAGCATATTTATAATTATACTCCTATTATTTTCATTATATTTTATTTGATTGTACAATTAAGATAGTGTTGCAAGAGGATGTCTAGAGATGACAATTTTTTTAAAACACTCGAATAAAGTATAAATTATGTGTTTAATTTGTTGATTTGGTGATCCGTATACCAATTATGTGTTCGATTTGTTGATTTTTTTTGTTTTGATTCTTGAATTTTATGTGTGTGGAATTGAGGCGTTTCCGTGTAGGCAATCATGAGGTGGTGGGTGGTCAGGGTAGAGGTGGCCAGTTGGTTGAAAAAACTCCTTTCGTTGGAGTATGGGTGGGGGAGTGAAAACCCTAATTGATATAATTATTTATCTAATTAAAATAACAAATTAAAATTTATTTCACAATTTACTAACAAAAAATTTAAATATGGAAAAAATTAGTTTAATTTATTTTTAGCTCAATTGTCACTTTATAATTTAATACTTCATTCGTTCTACAAAATAATGAATGATTTTCATTTTAGTCCATTCATCAAAATTGACTAATTGTGCATTAAAACTTGCGTCCTTAAAAAATTTGGATTTTTAGAGACGAGTGAAGTATAGTACTACTACTAAATAATTAATTTATCTAATTTTATTTTGGTTTTAATCTTATCTGTAAAAAAATGATATAAAATAAATAAAAACATTAATTCACATTTTATATTCTGGAATCTGGATGAATACTAATTAAACCGATTTTAATCTAATATGGATGACAACTAAGTTCAATTATCCTACTTTGACATGAAATGCATGCGTTGTTGGCAAACTAAAACGAGGGTCACGCGGCAGTAAATACAAGGCTAAAGTTCCCTGCCGTCAATTATAAAATAAAATTAAATTAAGTAGGGTCAACGTTTCTCCGTCCAGCAGATTGAATATAAACCGTTGATCTCGCTTCTGCCTTGTGACCGATTGTCACAACAGTTTCTGTTTTTCCGGTTATATGCATCTTTTGTCCCTACCAACCCTAGCATTATTACACACTCCATCTCTTTTTCCTTCTCTTTAATTGTGTACACACATCACGTACCACACGTACAGTTAGCGTTCCTACCTCTCATTCAAACCTACAGGCTCGACTACGCGCGGGTCACACACAATGGCGAATCCAGAAACTAAATATGGTGGGATCGAATAAAATGAAGTAATAAATATTTAAATTAATTATTTAAATAAACATGTATTTTAATTTAAATAATTCGTTCTAGTCTCTATATTCTAAAAAGTGCATAGTACTCTATCCATTGGAGAATAGGAGTCACATTTCCTTCCGGTATAAGTTTTAAGAAATGCTAAAAAAATGAGTTGAAGAAAGTTATTGTAATGTGATTCGCACTTATATATATTAGTTTTAAATGATATGTGAGTAGAATGTGAGTCTTTATACCATTTATAGTAATTATGAACCGGGACTTCTATTAGAGGACTGATCGAAATGAAAAAAACGAGACTCTTATTCACGGATGGATGGAGTATATCTTTTTTTAACATTCCAAGTTTTAGAAATGCAGAAATAATTTGAATTTGAATATTATGGTTAGAAAATTTAAATTATAAACTAAAATTATAAGAAATCAAGTACTAATATTTACTTTATATTTTTTAAGTGTGTGTTTATTTTAAATAAATTGATTTATTGATTTAGCTTCGTCGAAATTATAGAGAATATTTTTAATATACTTCAGAGAAGTAATACAAATAAAAAATTCAAAGCCCATTGACCATTTAATACACATAGTTCAAGATATTTAATGAATAGCTTCCTAGGTAAACTAAATATAGGGTAAAGAAAACAATAATGACGATAGAAGACCCTTTGTTTTCAACATCTCTACTATCTTCTTTTTATGGAAAAAAATACTGAAAAATCTCTTCTAAAATCTCTCCATTGACAACCGCCTCCCTCCTGCGATGAGACTCCTTTCTCTCTACTCAGTCTCCTCATTTCTCACACTGCGTTGGGGCGGAGACGTGAACATTGTGGGGTCGGAGGCTGATGAAAGAAGCTTCCCGCCCGAACTCAACGGCCGGTGGTGGGGTCGGCTGACCCCACTCGACCCCACCTGGATCCGCCGCTGGTCACACACATACTCCATATATTAGTACTCCCCCGTCTGAATAAAAATGACTTCTTCCTTGTACGGCACGAGATTTTATGCAACTTTATTGTCTCAATAAAAACGACTTCTTCCTTGTACGGCACGAGATTTTATGCAACTTTATTTTGTGTGTTAAGTGAAGAAAGTAAAGTAAGCGAGAAGGAATAAGTAGAAATAAATGTGTTTCTATTTATGATAATGGATCATCTTATTTGCGACAAACCTAAAAGGAACGTTGGTCATCTTTATTGAGACAGAGTGATACAACTCTTTCGACCACTTTATTTTTCATCTTGGTCCTTGCATAAAAATTAGTTAGATTCCTACATATAGAAACTTTTTAACCATTTTTTCTATTCCTCCTTCTATTTTATCTATTTTTTTTTCTTTCGTTCATTTTGCCAATTCCGAAATAAACTTAACGCTGGTAATAAATAAGACTATTTTTCGTTGAAGAAATATTATATATTCTCGCATTATGCTTACAATCCCTATTGCTGAATTCATATTCTCTCTCCGTCCCCCATTATGTATCTCAGTTTTACATTTTGATCTCTTCCTTAAAAAAAGACTCAAATACCACAAACTTTATTAATTAACTTTCTTTATATTTTTCAAAGATACGGAATACTGTTTTGGAGTAATAAATGTAAAATTCATAAATTTAAGAAAATAAAAATCTATTAGTATTTATTTTTACATATATGGATGTATGACTTTAGTTACACTAGTAGTACTTAACTTTGAGGTGCTCCACCAATGTTGACCAATAATAGTCCACATGAACACTTTACTACACAGTACTCCCATCTCCCCTATAAGAATCCCAACTCAATACCCGCGAATAAGCGAAAAAACCCAACATCTCCGATTCTCGAGAGAGAGAGAGGAATTCCTAAAGTTTCATAATAAATCATAGAGAGAAAATGATTTTACCAATTACAAAATGCGTACGGCCATGCAGCCGAGCATCCATCTCCACACTCCAAAATGTGAGCACCACTATTGCTACTAAGCGTAGCAATATCAGCATGAAGCCTCAATATCAAAATAAGTTGGAGCAAATGAAGTGGTCGTCACCGCCGCTCCCCGCAGGCAAGCTGAGCCAGAGGTGGGAGGACTACCATGGACTCGACAATTGGGAAGGCCTCCTTGACCCCCTCGACGACACCCTCCGCAGCGAGATCATAAGGTACGGCAACTTCGTCGAGGCAGCCTACTGCTCCTGCAACTTCGACACCTCCTCCTCCTCCTCCTCCTCCTCCTCCTACGCCTCCTGCCGCTTCTCCAAATCCAACATTCTCCCCAATTCAGGCTTCCCCAACACCGGATACCGAGTCACAAAGAATCTCACGGCCACATCCGGAATCCAGCTGCCAGGCTGGGCCGAGCGCGGCCCAACCTGGATGGCCATGCAGTCCAGCTGGATCGGCTACGTCGCCGTCTGCCAGGACCGCAAGGAGATCGCCAGGCTCGGCCGCCGCGACGTCGTCATCGCCCTCCGCGGCACCGCCACCGGCCTCGAATGGCTAGAGAATATGAGAACCAATCTCACTCCACTGTCCAACAACGACGACGACGACGAGCCCATGGTGGAAAGCGGCTTCCTCAGCCTGTACACGTCAGCATCCGGTAACAAGCCGAGCTTGCAGACTCTATTAAGAGAAGAAATATCCAATATTCTACAGAAATACGGCGACGAGCCGCTCAGCCTCACCATCACCGGACACTCCCTCGGCGCCGCGCTTGCCACCATCGCAGCCTACGACATCAAGGAGACGTTCAAGCACGCGCCGCTCGTGACCGTGATCTCCTTCGCGGGGCCGCGCGTCGGGAACTGGAGCTTCCGCTGCCGCCTCGAGGAGCAGGGGACGAAGGTCCTCCGCATCGTGAACTCCGACGATCTCATCACGAAAGTGCCAGGGTTCGTCATCGACAACAACGACTTCTCCGGCAGCTACACGGCGGCCGCGGCCGGGTGGGTGAGGAAGCTCGTGGAGGACATGCAGTGGGTGTACGCCGACGTCGGGTGCGAGCTGCGCCTCAGCAGCCGTGACGCGCCCGACCTCAGCGGAATCAACATCGCCGCCTGCCACGAGCTCAAGACCTACCTCCACCTCGTCGATGGCTTCGTCAGCTCCAATTGCCCATTCCGCGCAACCGCTAGAAAAATGATGAACAAAACCCTTGCTCAATAAATTCTCCATTCCACGTACAGTACATTTGAATGTATACATTTAATTGATTTTTATTTTTACTTTTACCAAGATCCCAAAAATCTGTAAAGGTATGAGTCATTTGCCACTAGTTAACGTGGAGTGATCATTGTACAAAAGATCAAGAATAGGAAAAATTCGATCAAGATATTTCTATATTTGACTAGCTTCGTGTGGCATGGCTAAAGATTGAAACTTTTTGCTTGGGACTTTTCTAGGGTTGGTAAAAGTGCAGCGCTGATAGAATAATTTAAAAATTCCAAAGGGCGCACTAAGTGGAGTAGCACGTAGAAATATAGGAGGGTGAGTTTTGGGCGGTACTCAAAAAAAGTTTTATTTTGTCTTATTTAGGAAAAGAATGAGAAAGGAAATCTTATCAATGATTACTAGAAAAGGTGTAGTGAAAGAAATATGGCACCCAGCTCCCACCGACCCGGTTCAGGACTGCTGCTATCGAACCGGGTCGCCGTCAATATGCATCCAATTTTTCTGACGGTCTGAAGATAATCAACATTCAAAGGCCACCGTCCCATATTTTAGGAAATTTATAAATTCCATTCAATTATTATTAAAGTAAATAGTGACCTTAAGTCATAGTCTGAATAATGGGAGATTAGTTTCCGTTCAATTTAAAATACAATACAAGTAAAGATTATCTTATGAGTTCAACATTAATTTGATCATTAGATTTTCGAATCTTTGTTTTTATTATAAGTATTTTCGAATCAACATTCTGTTGGTGTATTTGAATATTAATCTTTCTACAAAACGGACTCCTACATTTATAAAAAATAAACTTAATTATGAATTTAGATATATTCATTAAGTTGCTTGTAAAAGAGCAACAAACATTACGACTTCAATCGACATTTTTAGATCAAAATATGTGTACACACGTGTGAGCTAGTCTTTTAAGTAAAACGTTCAGGACAATTCAAGATCTATACATATTGGGTTGAGATCTAGTAAAAACCATTCCTAATATGAGAACATGGATATAGGTTTTTTTTATTTAAATTGTATAGACAATAATATGTTTTATTATTTTATTGGGATATTGGTTCTTAAACACATCAACTTTGGTCTAAAATATCATAAATTTTATATTTTATGTCTTATTTTCCATGGAGGATAAATCATCATATCCATCTAACGTACGTGGCTTTTTTATTCTACTTGACATACTTAAATCAACGTGGCTTTCTACTTGGTTTATTTATCCTATTTGTCATTAGCTTAAAAACTAATCTAACATATCAATAAACGTTTCACAGTTGCCTACGCAAAATAAGTTTTTCGCCAAAAATACCTTATTTGGGTCAGGTTAAAAATTACACACAAAATATAAGGTTTGTGATATTTTTGACAAATTTTTAGTTCCTGGAAAATACTAGAATTAGGTCCAAAGTTCGTAGTTTTAGTGACAAATATTCCTAACTTATTTATATTTTTACAAGTTCAGTTAGAGATGACAATCAAGTCAACCTTATCTAGTTGTCGAGCTATTTAACTACGAGTGATTCGGGTTATAATTTTATTTTTGCGGGGGTTGTATACTCAAAGTAGCTTCGAGTGTACACGTACTTGTATAGTCACTCATTGACAAAGTAACACCATCCATATTAAAAAAGTATAGACATCAATACAAATAGATAAAACCTGAAAGTAGAAACTTGAAGTTTTCCCATCTTCTATTACATTGCTACAATCTCCAATGGTAGATAAAGGAGGGAGGAAAAAGGTGGTGGAATGCGTCTTAATGGATTGTGGGGTTCACATTTAGAGCATCTCCAATGGCGGACGTCCGGTCGGACATCCGGTCGGACGTCGCGACGGGCGACCCGGACGTCCGCCATTGTGGCGTTTAGGGTCGGATACGGACGTCCCGTGAGGACGTCGGGTGTCCTCGGACGTCCCTGCGACGGGCGGGCGGACGTCCGCCACTGTGGCAAGGGTTAAACCCTATATATACGGCTCGTTGAACTTCATTTCATTTGCACCACTTGTTGTTAACAAGTTTCTCTCTTCTTTTACTACAAATTTCATTTCTACTTTTAATGGAGAACGATAGGAACTCCCCGGCCACGAGCGAGTCGCAGACTCCGGCGTTTCCCATCGACCTGGAGGGAAATGTCAGCGGAAATGCGACAACGGTACCGGGATTATATTTCCGTATTCCGTGTCAAAATTATATTTCCGTTTTTACGTAATTAAATTATTGTGATTTTTTTTATTGCGGGATGTCCTAGTGGGAAGGGCGGACATAGGAGGGGATGTCCTAGTGACGTGGCAGTGGGATGGGAAGTCCTAGTGACGTGGCAGGAGGTGTTTTTGGGATGTCCTAGTGGATGTCCTAGTGGGATGTCCGCCCACTGGAGATGCTCTTAGAATGATGTGTAGGGTTAGTATTGGTTGAAAACTTTCCACTTTTTAGACATAGTCTAATTTTGGTGGACACCAAAAATGGTAAAACTAGTGTATTTTTTATGGACGGAGGGAGTACTAGATAAAGATGAGACATATATTCCACTAACATTTTTCACCACTTTCCTTCACATTTCTTAAAATTTGTGTCAAGTCAAACCGAGATTTTAAATAGAGGAAAGAGTGAGTATAAAGTTGAATGTTTTGATATTATTATTGTGTTTTAAATTCCAGCACCATATTATTTCACTTCAAAAAAAGAAGTTGAATTAACTAATCCCTCAGGAATTACCGACGGAATACTGACGGAAAAAGTGTTATCGATAGATTTGATGGATCACTGGCGGAATTCTGTAGTTTAAAAAATATTTACCAACTTGTAAATTACTGGAGGAATTTTCCATCTGCAATCCATCGTAAATACTGTTTATTGACGGAAAAAATTGGAATTATCGAGGAAAAATTCAGTAGGTAAATTTGTTGTTTTTTGTAGCGTTTAATTTTTTGTTTCCGCCACGCACATAATACATACATTGCTCAACAACACACACAAACACAACATTGCAATTTGCGTACACAACACACCATGCATAGAACACACGCACACACATACACATATTCAGAAATATACACTCACACAAAGAACTCAAATATAATGAAATATAATGTAGAAATACACAATTTATATAAAAAATAAAAAAATATACTCATATTAGAAAATAATGTTAAATTTTGGTTAATTTTTAAAATACTATACAAAGACTTAAGAATTAGAATATAATTTTATTTGGAAATAAAATAGATACTATCTTCAAATTCAATTATGTAGAATTCAAATTCCTAACACAATTCCAATTCTATGGCATAAAAAGATCATCTTTATTTATATCTCGAAAAAAATCCAGTGGGCATACCCAACCATTTAATAGGAGCGATTCGAGTTTTAATTAAAAAATATTACTTCATCTGTCATATAGACATAGATTGAATTTACTTTTTGTTTGTTTCTTAGAATAGTTTAAATCCATATGTGGAAACTTTTCTTATTTTTTTTACTTTGTCATTTATGTACCCCACTATCGGGTCATGTTAAAATGCATATAGTATCTGATCCATAACTAAAACCAATCATACACCATTAAATTTTAAAATGAGAGGCTGAGATTAAAGCTCACATATTTCAATAAATAGTAGGTAAAGTATCAATAAAAAGGTAAAATAGTCAATCTGTTATAACATAATAATTTTCACGTTTTTTTATCAACATAGTGTATTACAAATACCAACACAGTTACATGAAAATCTCAACACAAGTACCAAAAAATATCAACACATTTTTATTGATATTGTACATGCATTATATTGATATTGTTTGATGCATTCATTGATATAAAATCTGCTTATCAACATATACGAAAATTGAAATAAAAATTATAAAATTTCATCATCCGATCATTATCAGAACATTTGCAATTGAGATCACATTAGAATCCTAATGAAATTACCTTTACGTTGATATATTTTTTACGAAATATAATTTAAATAGAGAGAGTTATGTAAATTTAAATTTTTAAAATGATTTTGAGGATAGAGAAAGTGATTAATTTTAACTACCATATATAAGAAATGACATTAATATCATTTAAGTTTAAAATATAATTCACGTGATATTATTTTAACTACTAGATCTCCTAATCTAATGGCTAAGATTTGATTTTAATTTGTGAATGTTAATTAATTAGCGATTGACTATAACCCCCACCATCTACTACTTCGTTTCAACTATTTTTTCTTCTTATTTTTTACTTTTTTAATTACACATTAAAACTCTTATCTAAATGACATATTTATATGAGATAAAGAGATGCTATCCTTTTCCTCTAAAAGATGAATCGATGACTAATTAGTGAGATGGAATTGAATTTGATTTATGCTTGATCAATAATCTGTATTATCAGATGAAAATATATAGAGAATGATTGAATATAAGTAAACCTTATATCAAGTTCTTGAATCATTAGTCTTCTAGAGCATGATTTAGTTTACAAATCATCAAATTTACTTTATCCTTATTGTATTCTACTACTATGATTTACGAACTAAACACCACCTAGCTTGTTTAATGCTAGGATGCAACTATAACTTGGGCTTGTTAGTGTTGCAGTGGGCTAATAATGATTAATTGGGCCACTATGCATATTTCATTGGGCTCGAAATAGACTAATTTTATTCATTACTCTAGTAATTATCAGATATTTAGTTTTTTTTCGAACTTTTTTATTATTATTATTATTATTATTATTTATTTTATATTTGAGGGAATTCCTCCATACACCATTTAATTATTCATTTTTATAGAAAAACAAAAGTGAAAAAGCCAATAAATACAAATCTCTGCTAGTAAAATTAGGCGGGAGAAAACAAAAAGATATGGTAATGAAGTGTTAAATGGTATGATCGACATGTTTAGGGAGAAAGGAATTCTATGATTTGTATTGAATGTGATTGTTTCTCTATACAATAGGCACCCTTTAAATAGGGCTTAGGAGATCATGTACATGGTAAGTAATTGATTATACAATATTCTATCAATCTCCTAATTTGTGTAATTGATTGTAATTTCAATCTTTCCATATCACACAATTTATTCTAATTGATATCTTCCTTTTCTAACACTCCCCCTCAAATTGAGTGGTGGGGTCTCCAATACTCGATTTGCAAAGAGCATCTCCAAAGGCTCTCGTGTTGACTGCCTTCGTCAACATGTCGGCAAGCTGATCTTCTGAGCGCACAAACGGTAGCTCAACAATTCCCCTTTCAATGTTTTCTTTGATAAAGTGTCGGTCCACCTCGACATGCTTGGTTCGGTCGTGTTGAACTGGGTTTTCTGAAATGCTTATGGCAGCCTTGTTATCACAGTATAGTCGGCACTTCATTCTTGGAGAGAGGCCAAGTTCCTTCATCAGCCTTCTTAGCCACATTATCTCGGTTAGTCCACTTTTGATACCCCGAAACTCTGCCTCAGCACTTGAAAGAGCCACCACTTTCTGTTTTTTACTTCTCCATGTCACCAAGTTACCTCCAACAAAGGTAAAATACCCCGCGGTAGACCTCCTATCATTCGGATTACCGGCCCAATCAGCATCCGTGTATCCATGAATCTCAAGGTTCCCATTTCTAGAGAATAGCACTCCATGTCCTGTTGTCCCCTTCAGATATCGACAAATTCTGAGTCCTGCCTCCATGTGATCTGTCTGTGGTTTATGCATGAACTGACTCACGACCCTACGGCGTAGGCAATGTCTGGCCTGGTGTGCGATAAGTAGATAAGCTTCCCAACTAGTCGCTGATATCGACCTCGATCAGCCAACTCGGCTTTATCACCAACCTGCAATCCATGATTAACGGCTATAGGCGTATCAGCCGGTTTACACTCTAGGAGTCCTGTTTCTGCAAGAATGTCCAGAATATATTTTCTTTGTCTCAAAAAAATTCCTCTCTGTGATCTCAACACCTCGATCCCAAGAAAGAACTTGAGATCCCCTAAGTCCTTCATATCAAACTCCTGAAACAGATTCCTCTTCAAGTTCTCAATCTCTTCCAAGTCGTCACCTGTGATAATCATGTCATCGACAAATATGATTAGGCAAGTGATTTTATCTCCTCTCCTTTTCAGAAACAAAGTATGATCAGAGTTGCTTTGTTTGTATCCATAGCTAATCATCGCCCCGGCGAACTTCCCAAACCATACTCTTGGGGACTGTTTCAACCCATACAAAGTTTTCCTTAGCCTACATCCTTCTCCCATCTTGAAGTCCGCTGCGAACCCTGGAGGGGCCTCCATATACACCTCTTCTTCCTTTTTTAGCTCACCATGAAGAAAGGCGTTCGTTACATCGAATTGGTGTAGTGGCCAATCTTTATTTGCCGCCACAGACAATAGGACTCGAATTGTATTCATCTTGGCCACCGGAGAGAAAGTTTCTGAATATTCTACCCCATATGTCTGGGTGTAGCCCTTCACGACTAGCCGTGCTTTGTACCTCTCAATTGAGCCGTCTGGTCTCCTCTTGATAGTAAAGACCTATCGACATCCTACAGGCCGTTTTCCTTTGGGTAAGATGCATTTTCCCAAGTGTCATTCCGGATCAGTGCGTCTATTTCCTTTTGCATTGGTTCTCTCAAATGCTTATGTTGCACAGCCTCTTCCCATGACTGTGGAATCTCTTCTTCCTCATACAGTGCCTTCTCAAATGCTTGAGCCATTTCGCTCAGGTGACTCGTAACTAGGCAAGCAACAGAGTAGCGAGCCTTCCTGTTAACTCTCTCCGGGGTATACCTTTTTGGCGGAACTCCCCTGTTGGCCCGGGGTGGAAGAATGTACCCCCCCGTGTCAGGGTCAATTCCTTCAACTTCTTCTACCCCACTGGTTTCTTCAACCGTGTTTACCACATCGAGGCCTGCTACTTCCTCTATACTTACGTCATCAGTAGCAAAGAAAACTGGAGAAGCAGGGTTATCAGAACTTACATTGGATAGCCTCAACGGAGAAATAGTTGGCTGTGTGTCACCTTCAGGGACAGGCTTTCCTACTTCAGAGACCTGCTCAGCGGGATCGCTTACTGCCGCCTCTGTTAGGTCCGCTTCAGAATTACTCGGCGTTGGCATTGACGCTGATATCTAACTTAGAGGGTCCTTACTATTATTCTCCCCCTGACTGATAAGGTGGGTATAGAAGTATTCGGTTTCAAGGAAATTGCAGTTCATTGTGACAAACATGCGGTTAGTTTTAGGATCAAAGCACCTATACCCCTTTTGGTTTATCCCATACCCCATGAAGACGCACTTAATTGCACAAGGAGATAGTTTGGTTCGTTCATGTTTTGGGGTATGAACAAAAACGGAGCACCCAAAGACCCGTGGTTCAAGAGTTAAAGGTGGTGGAATTTTAGTGAAGTAGGACAGGGCTTGGAGTGGTGTTTGGTATTTGAGGATACTCGTGGGTAATCTGTTCAAAAGGTAGGCTGAGGTGGCAATAGCTTCTGGCCAGAAGTGTTTTGGGGCTTTTGACTCAATGAGCATGGATCGGGTCATTTCAAGGAGGGAACGGTTTTTCCTTTCAGCTACACCATTCTGTTCGGGAGTATAGGCACAACTGGTTTGATGAATCAAACCATTTTCTTGAAAAAATTGTTTCATGGCTGAATTAACAAATTCCTTTCCATTGTCGGATCTCAGGATTTTGATAGAATGTTGGTACTGGGTCTTTATGAGGTTAAAAAAGTGTGAAAAGTGTGTATAGACCTCGGATTTTTGTTTCATGAAATATACCCAAGTCATGCGAGTGCAGTCATCTACAAAGATTAAATAGTATCTAAGATCTTGTCCCCCAATAAAAGGTGCGGGCCCCCAAACATCAGAGTGAATTAAGGTAAAAGGGAAATCAACACGAGTATTATTCAATGGATAAGAGGTTCGGTGGCTTTTGGCCAAAAAACAAGTCTCACAATACTCATCATGGTTAGAAACAAAACTAGGGAATAATAATTTTAAGTAACCGATAGAAGGGTGTCCCAAGCGCGGATGCCAAAGCCAAGCTTTCCTATCGGCAGGCCCGTGAGTTAGCATGGCGGTCCCTTTTTGAGCTATCTCGTCTACATAGTACAACCCATCACGTTCAGTGCCACGTCCAATTATTTCCCCGGTTCGGATATCCTGCAACAGACAGAAATGAGGTTGCATCAATAATGTGCAGTTTAATTCCTTCGTGACATGGCTAATTGACAACAGTTTATGAGACATTGAAGGGATGTAAAGACAATTAGATAATTGAAGGGTAGGTGATATTTTCACAGTCCCGGCCCCTTCTACTTTTGTAAACTCCCCATTAGCTGTCTGAATATGAGATTTCTGGGGTTTTTGAATTTCTGTAAGATCCGAGGCATCATAAGTTATCGTATCGGTTGCCCCGCAATCAAATATCCATCTATTATTTTTCTCATATGGTATGATCGACATGTTTAGGGAGAAAGGAATTCTATGATTTGTATTGAATGTGATTGTTTCTCTATACAATAGGCACCCTTTAAATAGGGCTTAGGAGATCATGTACATGGTAAGTAATTGATTATACAATATTCTATCAATCTCCTAATTTGTGTAATTGATTGTAATTTCAATCTTTCCATATCACACAATTTATTCTAATTGATATCTTCCTTTTCTAACACTTCCCCCTCAAATTGAGTGGTGGGGTCTCCAATACTCAATTTGCAAAGAGCATCTCCAAAGGCTCTCGTGTTGACTGCCTTCGTCAACATGTCGGCAAGCTGATCTTCTGAGCGCACAAACGGTAGCTCAACAATTCCCCTTTCAATGTTTTCTTTGATAAAGTGTCGGTCCACCTCGACATGCTTGGTTCGGTCGTGTTGAACTGGGTTTTCTGAAATGCTTATGGCAGCCTTGTTATCACAGTATAGTCGGCACTTCATTCTTGGAGAGAGGCCAAGTTCCTTCATCAGCCTTCTTAGCCACATTATCTCGGTTAGTCCACTTTTGATACCCCGAAACTCTGCCTCAGCACTTGAAAGAGCCACCACTTTCTGTTTTTTACTTCTCCATGTCACCAAGTTACCTCCAACAAAGGTAAAATACCCCGCGGTAGACCTCCTATCATTCGGATTACCGGCCCAATCAGCATCCGTGTATCCATGAATCTCAAGGTTCCCATTTCTAGAGAATAGCACTCCATGTCCTGTTGTCCCCTTCAGATATCGACAAATTCTGAGTGCTGCCTCCATGTGATCTGTCTGTGGTTTATGCATGAACTGACTCACGACCCTACGGCGTAGGCAATGTCTGGCCTTGTGTGCGATAAGTAGATAAGCTTCCCAACTAGTCGCTGATATCGACCTCGATCAGCCAACTCGACTTTATCACCAACCTGCAATCCATGATTAACGGCTATAGGCGTATCAGCCGGTTTACACTCTAGGAGTCCTGTTTCTGCAAGAATGTCCAGAATATATTTTCTTTGTCTCAAAAAAATTCCTCTCTGTGATCTCAACACCTCGATCCCAAGAAAGAACTTGAGATCCCCTAAGTCCTTCATATCAAACTCCTGAAACAGATTCCTCTTCAAGTTCTCAATCTCTTCCAAGTCGTCACCTGTGATAATCATGTCATCGACATATATGATTAGGCAAGTGATTTTATCTCCTCTCCTTTTCAGAAACAAAGTATGATCAGAGTTGCTTTGTTTGTATCCATAGCTAATCATCGCCCCGGCGAACTTCCCAAACCATACTCTTGGGGACTGTTTCAACCCATACAAAGTTTTCCTTAGCCTACATCCTACTCCCATCTTGAAGTCCGCTGCGAACCCTGGAGGGGCCTCCATATACACCTCTTCTTCCTTTTTTAGCTCACAATGAAGAAAGGCGTTCGTTACATCGAATTGGTGTAGTGGCCAATCTTTATTTGCCACCACAGACAATAGGACTCGAATTGTATTCATCTTGGCCACCGGAGAGAAAGTTTCTGAATATTCTACCCCATATGTCTGGGTGTAGCCCTTCGCGACTAGCCGTGCTTTGTACCTCTCAATTGAGCCGTCTGGTCTCCTCTTGATAGTAAAGACCTATCGACATCCTACAGGCCGTTTTCCTTTGGGTAAGATGCATTTTCCCAAGTGTCATTCCGGATCAGTGCGTCTATTTCCTTTTGCATTGGTTCTCTCCAATGCTTATGTTGCATAGCCTCTTCCCATGACTGTGGAATCTCTTCTTCCTCATACAGTGCCTTCTCAAATGCTTGAGCCATTTCGCTCAGGTGACTCGTAACTAGGCAAGCAACAGAGTAGCGAGCCTTCCTGTTAACTCTCTCCGGGGTATACCTTTTTGGCGGAACTCCCCTGTTGGCCCGGGGTGGAAGAATGTACCCCCCCGTGTTAGGGTCAATTCCTTCAACTTCTTCTACCCCACTGGTTTCTTCAACCGTGTTTACCACATCGAGGCCTGCTACTTCCTCTATACTTACGTCATCAGTAGCAAAGAAAACTGGAGAAGCAGGGTTATCAGAACTTACATTGGATAGCCTCAACGGAGAAATAGTTGGCTGTGTGTCACCTTCAGGGACAGGCTTTCCTACTTCAGAGACCTGCTCAGCGGGATCGCTTACTGCCGCCTCTGTTAGGTCCGCTTCAGAATTACTCGGCGTTGGCATTGACGCTGATATCCAACTTAGAGGGTCCTTACTATTATTCTCCCCCTGACTGCTAAGGTGGGTATAGAAGTATTCGGTTTCAAGGAAATTGCAGTTCATTGTGACAAACATGCGGTTAGTTTTAGGATCAAAGCACCTATACCCCTTTTGGTTTATCCCATACCCCATGAAGACGCACTTAATTGCACAAGGAGATAGTTTGGTTCGTTCATGTTTTGGGGTATGAACAAAAACGGAGCACCCAAAGACCCGTGGTTCAAGAGTTAAAGGTGGTGGAATTTTAGTGAAGTAGGACAGGGCTTGGAGTGGTGTTTGGTATTTGAGGATACTCGTGGGTAATCTGTTCAAAAGGTAGGCTGAGGTGGCAATAGCTTCTGGCCAGAAGTGTTTTGGGGCTTTTGACTCAATGAGCATGGACCGGGTCATTTCAAGGAGGGAACGGTTTTTCCTTTCAGCTACACCATTCTGTTCGGGAGTATAGGCACAACTGGTTTGATGAATCAAACCATTTTCTTGAAAAAATTGTTTCATGGCTGAATTAACAAATTCCTTTCCATTGTCGGATCTCAGGATTTTGATAGAATGTTGGTACTGGGTCTTTATGAGGTTAAAAAAGTGTGAAAAGTGTGTATAGACCTCGGATTTTTGTTTCATGAAATATACCCAAGTCATGCGAGTGCAGTCATCTACAAAGATTAAATAGTATCTAAGATCTTGTCCCCCAATAAAAGGTGCGGGCCCCCAAACATCAGAGTGAATTAAGGTAAAAGGGAAATCAACACGAGTATTATTCAATGGATAAGAGGTTCGGTGGCTTTTGGCCAAAAAACAAGTCTCACAATACTCATCATGGCTAGAAACAAAACTAGGGAATAATAATTTTAAGTAACCGATAGAAGGGTGTCCCAAGCGCCGATGCCAAAGCCAAGCTTTCCTATCGGTAGGCCCGTGAGTTAGCATGGCGGTCCCTTTTTGAGCTATCTCGTCTACATAGTACAACCCATCACGTTCAGTGCCACGTCCAATTATTTCCCCGGTTCGGATATCCTGCAACAGACAGAAATGAGGTTGCATCAATAATGTGCAGTTTAATTCCTTCGTGACATGGCTAATTGACAACAGTTTATGAGACATTGAAGGGATGTAAAGACAATTAGATAATTGAAGGGTAGGTGATATTTTCACAGTCCCGGCCCCTTCTACATTTGTAAACTCCCCATTAGCTGTCTGAATATGAGATTTCTGGGGTTTTTGAATTTCTGTAAGATCCGAGGCATCATAAGTTATCGTATCGGTTGCCCCGCAATCAAATATCCATCTATTATTTTTCTCATATTCACTAGATACCTGACATGCAATTCCATAATTTCTGAGGGGCTCAAATTGATTTTTACACAAAATTGGGGTATCTATGGAATTATAAGAAATATGGGGTGATTTCCGGCATTTATTAGAGATCTGGGGTGGATTTTCTAATTTACGAGAAGTTTGGGGCTCTCTAATTAAAGAGGCCCCAAATCCTCTTTTACCTGGAATCCTAGCCAACGCCTCTGTCTCCTCTTCTTCTCCACGCAACTCCTCGCTCCAGTCGGCGACGACGCTTCCACTCCTCCCGGCGATGAAATTAGCCGTCCCTGTCCTGTTCGCCGGTTGGGTTGTGGAGAGGTCGGCCGGATTTGCTGGCTGAGTGGCGCCTCCCATCTCCTATCCTCCGACCGCTGCGGCGGCATGCCCACCGCGGTTCCAGGGCGTTCGCGGTGGCGGCGGTGGCGGTTTGCCGTGTTTTTCCTCCCACCAGTCGGGATATCCAATGAGCTCGACGCATGACTCCTTCGTATGCTTCTTCCGCTTGCAATAGGAGCATACTAACTTCGATTTGTCCTCCTCGTCGGCTCGATTCGTGTGCCTCCTTCCATTGCCGCCGCGACCACCACCCCGCGAACTGCCGGTGTGGTTTTGCCACCCTCGGACGGCGAGGCCTGCCCCGATCCCTTCGGGGTTAGCCGTTCCACCAGTATTTGCCGTCTGTAACACCCGGAGACGTGTCTCCTCCTGCTGGACTAGGTTGTATGCGAAATCTACTGAGGGAAGTGGGTTTAATTTCAGTATTTCCCTTTTTGTCGATTCATACTTGCTATCAATTGCATAGACGAATTGGCATAATCTCTGATCTTGTATGAACTTATTGTGGATCTCGATGTCTTCTGGACACTTCATTGGATTGCTCTGTTTTTGGTCGATTAAGATCCATATCTCCTGCAACTTGCTCCATATCTCGTCTAATGAATTGTTCCCCTGTCTCAGTGTGCTTGCCTTGAACTGGAGATCATACACCTGGATTCTGTCGCCTCCGCTTCCATACGTGACGGCCAACGCATCCCAGATGTGCTTGGCTGTCGGATGTTGCGAAATTCGACCAACTAGTCGAGGTTCAATGTTCTGGGTCAGCCATGTGAACACACAGTGGTCAGCTTGTTGCCACCGTGTGAAGGCTGGATCGGTTCGCGGTGGGGGAGTTGGGACTCCGGTCACATGAGATATCATTCCCCGACCGCTTATCGCCGCCTTCATAAGTACGGACCAGAGAGCGTAATTCTCTCCGTTGAGTTTGTCTCCTCCGATGTGGAGGGGCTGCGTGTCAATCTTGTATGACACAACAGCTGTTTCTGGTGGGTCGTTTTGGTTTTGATTCATCGCAAAACTATTGCGCATGAAGTTGGCAAATTGCCGGGCAAATTCGTCCGTCATGGACTGGTTGGTAGTTTCTATTGATTTATGATCTTCTTGGTCTGACATATCTGCTGTTACAGGTTCGGGAATGGGAAAAAAAATGGAAAAGATATGGGAAAGGGCCGAGAAAGGTATCAAGGACGATGATGATACCTTTTCTGAGTCCAAACCTGGCTCTGATACCATGTTAAATGGTATGATCGACATGTTTAGGGAGAAAGGAATTCTATGATTTGTATTGAATGTGATTGTTTCTCTATACAATAGGCACCCTTT
Organism: Salvia splendens; assembly: GCF_004379255.2. Classification (NCBI taxonomy): domain Eukaryota; kingdom Viridiplantae; phylum Streptophyta; class Magnoliopsida; order Lamiales; family Lamiaceae; genus Salvia; species Salvia splendens. Next base: position 36,729,346 of record NC_056034.1, on the reverse strand, counting down.
AAATAGGGCTTAGGAGATTATGTACATGATAAGTAATTGATTATACAATATTCTATCAATCTCTTAATTTGTGTAATTGATTGTAATTTCAATCTTTCCATATCACACGATTTATTCTAATTGATATCTTCATTTTCTAACATGAAGCTCCAGAAGGATCTAGGATCTCTAAGAAAAAGGAAGCCTCAGAATGATCTAGAAACCCTATTTTCTACTGTATAAAATCTTACTCGCTCGTGTTTCGTCATTGCCCTGCGCTCTGTTCAACATTTCTCCAATTACAGTTCATATCTCTGTCACTGCAAAATTTTAGTTGTGAATCGCGATAATGGCCGAAACTGAGACGTTTGCCTTCCAAGCCGAGATCAATCAGCTTTTAAGTCTCATTATTAACACTTTCTACAGCAATAAGGAGATCTTTCTGCGTGAATTGATCAGCAACTCCTCCGACGTAAGCCTCTATCTTTTTTGTTATATTCATATATGTGGATCTGTTTTCGTTTGCTGGTTCTTACGTAAATTATGTGGATAATTATACGATCTGCATCCTCTTCCCTATCCACGGGAAGTTCGAAAAAATATTTAGATTTAATTGATGTCGAGCATGAAGTTGTTGATAGATTTAGCAATTTTATCATTTTTAGTAGGTAATTTCGTATGCTGTTTGTTTCTACAATCATGAAACTGTGGGAATTTTCTGAGCGTTTTATAATAGTGCTTATAGTGTTCTTTTAAATTCTCGTAGTCTATAACTCTAGGCTCTAGCACTGTTACATAGTTGCAGTTAGTCTCTGCTACAGTGTTAATAGTGCTTCGATTAATTTTCTTTACCTGGATAATTGACTAGTATTATGTCATAGATCAGAGGTTCCAGAGCATTTGTATATGATTGTTCAGTATCACATTATGCTTGTGATCTCATGTGACTGTTTTGTGTGTATGCGTTCAGGCACTAGACAAGATCCGTTTCGAAAGCTTGACCGACAAAAGCAAGCTAGATGGTCAACCAGAGCTGTTCATCCATATCATTCCTGACAAGACCAATAACACACTCTCTATCATAGACAGTGGTATTGGTATGACGAAGGCCGGTCAGTAATTTGTTCTTGGTTCTCGTTGTATTCCGGCTCTGCTTTGTTTTATAGCCTTGGTTGTGGAACTCACTCTGTTACCTGTTCACTTTGATTTTCAGATTTGGTCAACAATCTTGGTACAATTGCTAGGTCCGGAACTAAGGAATTCATGGAGGCCCTTGCTGCTGGTGCCGATGTGAGCATGATAGGGCAATTTGGTGTTGGTTTCTACTCTGCATACTTGGTAGCAGATAAGGTAATTGTGACAACAAAGCATAATGATGACGAGCAGTATGTCTGGGAGTCGCAAGCTGGTGGTTCATTCACCGTCACCAGAGATACTTCTGGTGAGGTCCTTGGCAGAGGCACCAAGATCACTCTCCACCTCAAGGAGGACCAGCTCGAGTACCTTGAGGAGCGCAGGCTCAAGGATTTGATAAAAAAGCACTCTGAATTCATCAGCTATCCCATCTCTCTTTGGGCTGAGAAGACTACTGAGAAGGAAATCTCTGATGACGAGGATGAGGAGGACAAGAAGGATGAGGAAGGCAAGGTAGAAGAAGTTGATGAAGACAAGGAGAAAGCTGATAAGAAAAAGAAGAAGATCAAGGAGGTCTCTCACGAGTGGGACTTGGTGAACAAGCAGAAGCCCATCTGGATGAGGAAGCCTGAGGAGATCACTAAGGAAGAGTATGCTGCCTTCTATAAAAGTCTTACCAATGATTGGGAGGAGCACTTGGCTGTCAAACACTTTTCGGTTGAGGGGCAGCTCGAGTTCAAGGCTATTCTGTTTGTCCCTAAGAGGGCTCCTTTTGACCTCTTTGACAACAAGAAGAAACCCAACAACATCAAGCTGTATGTCCGTCGCGTGTTCATTATGGACAATTGTGAGGAATTGATTCCTGAATACCTAAGCTTTGTAAAAGGTATTGTTGACTCGGAGGATCTGCCTCTCAATATCTCCCGTGAGATGTTGCAGCAGAACAAGATCTTGAAGGTGATCCGCAAGAACTTGGTGAAGAAGTGCATCGAGCTATTTTTTGAGATAGCTGAGAACAAGGAGGACTACAACAAGTTCTACGAGGCTTTCTCGAAGAACCTCAAGCTTGGTATCCATGAGGACTCCCAGAACAAGGGAAAGATTGCTGAACTACTTAGGTACCACTCCACCAAGAGTGGCGATGAGATGACCAGTTTGAAGGACTACGTCACAAGGATGAAGGAAGGCCAGAATGACATCTACTACATCACTGGTGAGAGCAAGAAGGCTGTTGAGAATTCTCCATTCCTTGAGAAGTTGAAGAAGAAAGGATATGAGGTTCTTTACATGGTGGATGCCATTGATGAGTATGCTGTCGGTCAGCTGAAAGAATTTGAAGGCAAGAAGCTGGTGTCTGCCACCAAGGAAGGATTGAAGCTTGAAGAGAGTGAGGATGAAAAGAAAAAGAAGGAAGAGCTGAAAGAGAAGTTTGAGGGTCTCTGCAAGGTGATCAAAGATGTCCTTGGTGACAAGGTTGAAAAGGTGATTGTCTCAGATCGTGTTGTGGAATCTCCTTGCTGTTTGGTGACGGGGGAGTACGGTTGGACTGCTAACATGGAAAGGATTATGAAGGCTCAAGCTCTGAGGGACTCAAGCATGGCTGGATACATGTCAAGCAAGAAGACTATGGAGATAAATCCCCAGAACCCGATCATGGAGGAGCTGAGGAAGAGGGCTGATGCTGACAAGAACGACAAGTCTGTGAAAGACTTGGTTATGCTGCTGTTTGAGACTGCTCTCCTCACCTCTGGTTTCAGTCTGGATGAGCCCAACACCTTTGGCAACAGAATTCACAGGATGTTGAAGCTGGGACTGAGCATTGATGATGATGATGCTGGTGATGCCGATGTTGATATGCCTGCCCTGGAGGAAGCCGAGGCTGATGCAGATGGCAGCAAGATGGAGGAAGTAGACTAAATCCGCTACTTTGGTTTCGATTGTCTTTTGCATTTCCTTCTCCACTACCTAGTGTAATTGAACTGAACTTATATGCTGCTGATGGATTTTGTAGTATGCATTTAATTAGTCTTTTCAAAATTGTCCACTTGCAGTCATTGATTCATCATTTTGCTCATCTAATTGCATAATAGTACTAATATTTGTAACTGTAACCAAGTAAATTTGGACTGGTCTGCCTATGTTATTCGGCCAAGTTGATCCATGGTTCTTAAGTGTACTAGTCCATAACTATTAATTTTGTGCGTCTAATAACATCAACGACGAACAACCCTTTATAGTGGCTTCTTCACGTTGAAAAATCGTTAAAATCTATAATGAGTGAAGAATTGGGTGATTGGGATCAGCCGATTAGGGCATGAATCAGGGGTCCGGGGAGCAATGTCTATTATAACAAATTTGAAAAAATATTTTTATGTGATATGGATTGTTGGGAGAGACTTTTACTTATAAGTTAGTACATAAATTTTGCATAAATTGAACTACTCTATAGGAAACAAAAATGATAAATAATAGATTTATTAGGGTCTTAAGCCCCTTGAATGATACAAATGTGTCCGCCATTGTTGAGGCTCCGACCTAGATTGCAATGCATATTTTATTTTATTTTTTTAATTTGAAAATTATTTATTTTAATAGTAGCATTTTAATTGAAAAATAATTTTCGAAAATGGAATAATAATAATTATTGTGAACTTGGCTTGAGTTTGGCTGAGTCAAATTTATAGGAAGAAATTTATTCCAGCTCAGTCCGCCCATCAGTAACTAAAATTCACATATGAAAGTTGAACGCAGTCTAGATTCGATCCACACTACTCAGATTAATTAGGATTTAGAAGGCTCTTACCCAACTCGGATTTCCCTCTTCCGGTCTTCCCCCATCTCTATCAGATTTGCGATGAAGCAGCAGGCATATTGAAATCATGTGGGTCGACAGATTCCACCGTTTTTTTCCCCAGTCTCGCCATCTGTTTGTTAAAATGTCTCTCTTACTTCACGTGCTTTTTTTTGTGTATCTTTTCCCGGCTTGGTTGGGTATCGATTTTCGCTGTCGGATTGATTACTGTTCAGCATATTTTGGCATAGTTTCAATCTGAAGCTGGTATTTTAACTCAGTTTTTATTATCTGTACCTTATTCTATTCACAAGTCCCAACTATCACTTTTCATTTTCTTAACCAAATCTAAGGTAAGTTTTTGTTTCATGAATGGAAAACGCTTTGCTCTTATTAAGATTTTGCGCCTCTAACTTGTAACCTGAAGTGATCATATGGTTAATTGATCTTACGTTTTATGAACTGTCATCTTTTCAGGAAAATCTGAATGTAATTACTGAGCTTTTTCTGAAACAAGACTATTTTGTTAATTGCTCTGGACACTGATTTGTCTACTATTTGCATTAATCAACGGTAGGGATGAGAAGTAGCTTCATGACAAGAGTGTAACTTTTCAACCGTTAGGGTAAAGCACCATCAATATAAGGATTTTTTTACCTTAACATTGATTGGTATGGATGGGGACTCAATCATGGAAACATATTTCTCAATTATTTTCATGCCCATGTATGTCATAACACTTTGCTTTTGGCTAATTGGATGCTCTTAACTTCTCCAAACAAATAGCTATTATCTTTTATACAGTTTTATTTGTTAAAGCTAATGGAGTTTATAACATAATTACAATACTACTTGATCAGAAAAGCATGGATCGTTGGAGTGGCATCTTGAAAATCCGGTTGCATCCGGATAGCACTACTTCCTAGCGGCATTGCAGCATCCCTCGCCCTTTCTCCTTCTTCAAAAAAGCTTGCAGTATGTGTTTTAGTTACAGTCTTGCATAGCTGAAAAAAACAACCCAAAAAGAAAAAAAGTTTTGAACGGTTACCTTAAAGTTTTTAAATGATTTACGTGAGATAGGTACCTTCTGGAAATGCAATATTCTTTAGTGGAGACCGGATGGAAGGAACGGAAAATCCAGTGATTGAGAGATTATCTGATCCTCAGAAGATTGCAGAGTTTCAAAATTTGGTGGATCCATTAATGCCTTTGTTGTGGAGGCTGCCATTTTTAACGGACCTTTTGCTGTTTATAAGGATTTCATCCTCTCTGTAAATGAGTACGGAGAGCCAAAATTGTATGATGCGACTGGATTCCCAGCTTCTACATCACTGGTCTTGCTCTTGTCAAAGTGTGTTGCAGAGGTAATGAACGTGTCTTATTAATGATCTACCTGTGCGAGTTGTATTGTATGTTTTGATCCTGTCATTTTAAAGATAAAATTTTAAAACATCTGTCTGCTTGAGTTGAGACTTCTTCTTGGGACTATACATTATGCTGCTCGCTGAGTGATAACCTAAGTATGGCATTGGCCACAGCATTTCAGGCAAAAAACGTCGTTTCTGGAAAACAAAAAGAAGCATACCTAACTGAAGCTTCTTCGTCATCCCCATGCAAACCACAGACGGCGCTTCTTGGGTTCAGCAAGGGCGGTACAGTGCTAAACCAGCTCATAACTGAGTTTGCCTTCTTCTCAGACTCTCAATCCGCTGTCAAAGAAGACAGCTGGATTGTAGCCACATCAAAGGAGCGCCTCTTCAACAGCATATCCGAGATTCATTATGTGGATGTCGGCTTGAACTCTGAAGGAGCGTATCTCACCAAAAAAGTGGCGCCAACTATGCACCAATGCAATGAATAAGCGTTCATTAAACAAACTAATTTCTACCTAAAGATGTGGCGCCAATATTGAAATTTCAAGTTCTGGCGCCACTTAATGCTATAAATAGTCGTGCTGCGTTGAATACTCCTCAGAATGCCAACTCCACATTGGAGGTTGCAACTCCATCTTTACACCAACTTTTTATAATTCCAATTCCACGTTGAAGGCTGCAGTTATTCCGTCTCTACATCAACTAGTTCGTCTTTGATATAATGGCTAGAACAGAGTACTCCTCAAAATTTAAGAATCAAGTGGTTCAGTTCATCATCGAAAGGTGTGTGAACGGCGTACCACTCATGGCACATTGAAGGAAGAAGCTCAGGCGAAGTTCAAAACCTGTCGTCGAACCACCACGAGGTACTGAAACACTACAAAGAAACAACAAGCAAAGAGTGAAGTCATTCAATTGGTAAGTCAAGAAAATTCAGAAAATATTCTAAGAAAGTTGTTCTAGACATTGAATTGCTCAAAACTAGGGATGTGAATGCAACCCGTGGGCTGGTCGGAATAGCCCCCAAATTTATAGGGTTAGGGTTGAAAATTTTTAGCCCGATAAAATTATAACTCGATTAACCCGCACCCGATGAACCCGCAACCCGTTAAGGTCAAACCCAAAAACCCGATAAAATTTATATTGTTCTATTAGTTTGACTTCGAATTTGACACTTCATTGATTATTTGTATAACTAAAAAAAATGACTTTCAATTTTATATTAAATATACAAATTTTATATTAAAATTTTATTAATATAATAATAGATAAATAATTACAAACTTCAAATTCACTAAAAAAATATTTAAATTTCTAGAACATGGTTTAAAATTTCTCAAAAGTTTATGATTTATTTTGCATAAATCTCAAATATTATTATTTGTTCATGTTTATGTTTGAGTTTAAGCACATATCTCAAATTTTCATGAATACATGTTTTACATTTTATAAACATAACTAATTTTCATCATTACTTATTGGATTGATCGCATGTTAATTTTATAGCTAGCAACCCGATTAACCCGCTGGGCTAGCCTGAAACCCGAGCTTTTAGGATTAGAGTTGAACTTTTATAATCCGATTAGCACGCATCCGATTGACCCGTAATCCGAGTAGGGTTGACTCAAAATCGCTGGACCGACCCGATTGACATCCCTACTCAAAACCATTCACTTCTTCAAGAGGAGCAACTTACATAGCCTGTCAAACGGTCTGCAATGCTCCAAAATAACAATTTGGAGATGGGTAAAAACATGCCTCTTACTTCTGCCATTCAGCCATTAAACCTAACTTAACAGCTGGAAACATTGCAATCATTGGAATTTGATAAAATTATGAACATAATTATTATCATGAACATGGATAACACCATCCATATCGATGAAAAATGTTGTTACATCACTCAAGGAAGCCAAAGGTTCTACCTTGCACTTGAGGAAGAGCCCCACGGAACATGTAAAATCAAGAAATTCATATCCAAGATTATGTTCATGTGTGCAGTGAGCAGACCATTTTTTGGTCCCAATGAAGAAGTTTTCCATTTCATCATTATGTATTAGATTGATCGTATGTTAGTTTTTATCGGTAGCAGATTGATTAGCTTGGTGAGCTAGTCCCAAACTCGGACCTTTAAGGTTATGGAGTTGAATATTTATAACCTAATAAAAAATCACATTTCAATTAGGCCGCGCCTGTTGGATATGCTATTCGAATAAGATTGGCCTGAAACTTGCTGGACTTAACTCAATTAATATCCCTACTTATATAGTACTATATGTCAAGTCATTAAAGTAGACTCATTTAGGACTTGTTTAAATTGTTTGTTTTGGGAAGGCCATAAATGAATCTTGATGAGATTTGGGTCTGTATGGCCCACATAAATGTAATTGATTTCGGCTATTTAGGTAGGAAAAAAAGAACTCCAGATTTAAGTCAACTTTTAATTTATTTGAATTAGTGCTTAGAGTTTTCTCTGCTGAATACCCAAGCCCTCATTACTTTTGCATAATTTGGGGGAAATGAATTTAGGAGGGGTATATGGAAGGAAATTTGGCAATTTTAAAAATCAACAAATTGTAAAGAATTAATTTGGACACATTTGCAGCCTTAATATTGCAGGCCCATATATGCATCTAAGGCTTTACATTATTGAAGAAAGGAACTTGACCACCACAATTTGCCAAGAATTGAAGCCATTTCTTGGTATATCTAAGAACTTGATCGAGTCCTTAAAGTTATACTTATATTTTTCTTTTATAAATATTCTAATTAAATTTTTTTTAACGTTGAGTTTGTATATATATTTATTTTATTCCTTCTTCATTGACCTTAAATAGTGGAGTGAAATTTTGCTGTGAAATAAAAATTTAATTTAAGTTAGATTAATAATTTTTTATATGTAAATAAATATAAATTTAAAGGATCCATTCAGCACAAAAGTTTACTTTAAATTAGACAGATATTTTTCCATAGAAAATTTTATAGGAGTATAAATTTGAATATGAGACTAACCCAAACCAGACCTTGGCTCAGGTTTTACCACGATTATTGGTCAAGTATCGTGTCCAATAATTAACAGAGGAGAGAGCCAACTACCTCTCATCTCATCTGCGACAAACTAACTAAACCATCCCAGCATTTCTGGAGCTAGAGGCCACTGATTTCAATAATCTATGGCCATTTCTTGGTTACGTTTGCTGTAGCTGTGCTGTCGTTTCTTCCAAGAACTTCTCTTTCCATCCCGTTTGTCGTTTTTCATGGTGATTTTTCGTCATTAACTTCTGCTTTACGTATTGGGTGTATTTGCTGTTTTTGGTTTGATTTAGTTTGCTGCTGGCAGTATTTGATCAATGAGTTTTTCGATCGATTTTTGTTGGAGTTACAGATTAGCATATTTTATGAGCTTCTCTGCCTTCTGGTGCATCATTGTTTTGTTTTGTTTATTTAGTGTTGGAATATTTGTTTTAGTGTCTCTGTTTTAACTACCATTGGGAGAGTTGAAGGCAGATTTCGATTTGGTGTTTTTCAGTTGCTTTGACTTCTATATGGAAAGGATAAAGATTACTCTTTTATGGAGTTTTCACTTTTTATTCATTGGGCATTTGCTTGGAAGCATTTCTATAAAACACGATATTGTATATTCTTTAAACAGAGGCCAAAGCTGAGGTTGTTTAATAAGATTTTGACTGTAACAACAAAAGAATAAGTTATGGTTGCAAATGAGGAGAATTATGATAGTCTGAACTCTGAAGCAGTATTGAAACTTGATTTTCGAGGGTGTTTGTGTGTGTGTGTGTGTGGATATTGCTTCCTCTTTCTGGAAATAGCATGTTTTCAGTTCTTGTAACTAGAATCTGAACCATTTACTTTCTGCATTTTCAGTAGTTGACTTATGAATCCTCATTATAATATATGGCTTTGCTGTTTGGCTTAATGTTGCAGGAATATCGGACAAATGTAATAACAAAGGGATTTCACAGTTCATCTCTCTTCTCAGCGATTGGTCTGGTGCACAGGGACATTGCATGTATGCTATTGCTGTTTCGATTGTCTAATTATATGCTACTCATTTCTGCCACGGTAGAAGAATTGTGCATTTTAAGACATAGCATTAAATCGAACTTGTTATGATTCCTGGGAATAAGATTTTGACTGTAGCAAGGGAATAAGATTCTTTGTGTCTATCACCAGAAAGTTTAGTTTGCTAGTTGAGGACAAACCAGTTTAGAGCAAGTCGTGGCAATAGACATTGCTTAATATCTTTAACCGAAGAGTTATTGACTCTGCAATGCCAAACCATCCTTGTTAATTTTGTGGCAAATGGAACTAATTATTTCTTGTTATCTTCTCCTTGCCTTTCTTTCAGTGAAATAGGAAATGGTGCACTGGATTCATGGACTATGCCTTTCTTTGAACAGGTATTATTATTTCGTCATGAAATGACCAGATAATCACCTCTCTTATGAACAGAAACACAGCAAATGATGCATTCTGATTTTGTGATGTAGACAGCCTTAGCCTGTGAGAAGGTACCGTAACTTTGTCCAAGGAGTTACTCTATTGACAAGGAATTCTTTCTCAGAGAGAATGCATTCAACTTACAGGTCAAGAGCATGAGTGAGCTCAGTGGAGGATACAACATTATCGGGCTCCCACAGGTGATATCAGATTGTCAATTTGCGAGTTCTGAGCTTTACTCTCTTCTTCAGTCGTGAAACCTCCCTGTTGATTAATGTCATCTTTAAACGGTTTTCATCCTCATGTAAATCTCGATCTTATACTTTTCAGGGTAATTTGGTTGGGAGAGGCGTCATTGAGCTCTGTGACAGAGGACCCCCTGTAAGTGTATCACTGGATTTGTTTTGAAAGATTATTTTGTCTACATATATTTAGGATTCTTTCCTGCAGTCTACATATTTTTAATCTTCCTTTCGACCTTTTAGTAGTATGTGTCTAAAATTATTATACATACAAATTATTCAAATAGAAGAGACTAAATATTGCACATCCTTTCAGATTTATGTATCTGGAATCCTTTCAGATATACTAATTAGACTTTAAATTGCTGTTGTGATTGCTTCAATGCTCTAGTCTCGACTGGCAACCAGCAGTTTTATTTGCACATTCTGTTGTCATTAAGAATGGAAGCATTCTTGTGCAAGTTCTAACTGTAATCTGCAAGCTGCAATTTTTATAGAAATTCTTCATATTTGTCACCTTGGCAACAGGTCAGAAATTTTGTATCTCTGGCAGGTCCACATGCTGGAATAGCTGCCATTCCGCTCTGTAAAGTAAGTTTTCCTTTTAGACTAGTTGAATCTTCAAAGACGCCATGCTATTCAATGTCTTGTGATCACTAAAACAATAACAGCTTTAATACCTCATTACTGGTTTTTAACGAAGTTCCTGTGGAAAGATCTGAACAATTCATATGGTTAGAGATGGGCCAATTCTCTATTTCATATACCAATTGTTTCTCATGGCCTGAGAATTGTGTAGTGTGTACAATAATGTATTGTGCCTGATTTTGCAGTCAGCTTGGTTTTGCATTCTAGTGGACTTTTTGATCGAGTTGGCAGTTTACAGCAACTACGTTCAGGTTCACTATTCTCCACATATTGGTTGATTCAAATATTTACAGATTCTGCTGGCACATTCACACAAATAAAGGAAATTATGCTTTGCTTTCTGGGCCAACTTTAATTATATCTATATTCCTTCCGATAATAACTCGTTCATTGTGATTAACCACTAACATGTTGATCAATCTCTAACCACGCTTCATTTCATTTTCTTGGCTGAAGTACTCAATTCAATTACACACACTTCTGAATGTCTAGCTTTATGTGGTTTGCAGGAACATCTAGCGCCTACTAACTACATCAAAATTCCAACAGTGAGTCAATATGATCTTCTTTTGCAACTATAGTGCTGCAGTTTTTCTTCTTCTATCTTGATATGCCCTCACTACATTTTATTTTAAGTATCTCACATTGAAGCTTTCTTTCACATTCAGTTAGTCTATAAGTTGCCATTCATGGTCGGATTTATTTGATTGGAATGGGCACACTTCTTTCTCATGATCAGGATTTAGATTCCTATAAAAACGGATGCAAATTTCTCCCCGTGCTAAACAACGAGTTTCACAAGAATTCCACATACAAGAAGCGGTTTTCTAGCTTGGAGAACTTGGTGCTAATCAAGGTGAAGTGAAACCATAGTGCGTAGGTGTATTTTTTTTCTTTTTTTAATTTTTATAGTATTGCTCAAGATTTTGTTTCTTTACTTTCATTCAGTTTGAGAACGACGTTGTTTTAGTGCCGAAAGAGACCTCTTGGTTTGGGTATTTCCCTGATGGCTCCTGGGACCCCATTTTGCCAGCACAAGAGGTATTATGCTTTATGTCAAATATTTCATCTTTTTCTTAGGTTTCATATTGATAACATAAACTGAATATTAATGCATTGTAAGGCCATTAGCTATGGTTCTTTACATTTATATCCAAAAACAAATCTTGCAGACTACTACCCTGTACACCGAAGATTGGATTGGCTTGAAGACCTTGGATGAGGCCGGGAGAGTGAAGTTTGTCAACGTGTCGGGGTCCCATCTAGAAATTTCCTACGGTGAAATGAAGGACTACATATTCCCATACTTGCTCGAAAACAGCACTGCACAACCAAGACTATCTAAATCATCCCATGTCTCGGCCTGGTCTTCTCATGAAGGAAAGAAGCTCAAGCTGTATGATTCTGATTGAATAGACTAAATTTTGTAGACCTATTTCAGATCAGTCGAGATCTTCTGTACCACGACGATACTGTGATTTTAGTTGTACTAACATGAAGTAGATAATGTATACATTCTCAGTCCTAAATAAAGATCTGCCTTGAGTTCAGATTCTGACATTCTTGTCTGAATTTGTTATGAAACCATATAGAAATGGGCATCTTTGTTCTTACTCCTCAGGTTCAAAACTGAGAGAGAGAGAGAGAGATTAAAAAAAGCAAGCAAGGCTGATTATATTAGATGAAGAAGTGCTGTGCTTATACATAGGGAAAGATAAGCCAAGAAGTGAGCTCAACTCAAAGTTACAAGACAAAATAAAACCCTGGTAAACAAGCATAGGAAGACCACAACCTCTGTGACTGTACACTTACCAAATCCCGGTAACTCTTCTTTGGCAATTGTACTCATACATAGATCCCTCTCACTTAGACGGACCACCATCAACCACTCGAAAAAAAAAAACCCTTCTTTATTCCCTAACCTCTTACTCCCTGTCAATAAACATGTATGTCCACTCCCATACTCCTCGACACTTTCTGCCCTGTCTGGCAACGAACCCACAGGTACGACAGCCTCGATATAGCTGCTTGACTCACAACCTGCACCCTGCAAGCAAGGTTTACTTCACTCTCCCCTGCTTCCCCTAATTCATGGTTCTCCTCGTATCCATCAAGGTCCGACTCAGTAATCAACACCAATGAGTTGTCGTCAAATTCTTCCACATCCGATCTCTCAGGTAAGCTCAAGCTAGTTACTGGAGAATTAACAACACATTTCTTAATCCCAGACTTGTTCAACCTATAGTAATAGTCTTCAACAGCCTGTGATTTGACAAGGAAAAGAGAAATGCTACATTAATTCCAAGTGATTGATATTGTAGATAATTTCAACCATAAACATATAAGGCAATTGTTATGCCTTGTATAATCAAGCACACCTGCCGCTGGGAGGAGGCCAACAAGACCCTTGGCCTGATAGATCTCACATACTCATATGCAGCTCCAGGTGTCATGTGCTTGTGTTTAACCTGTTATTATTGAAAGATAAATTTCGAAAGAAAATAAAATCTTTGAAACAAAACTGGATTTTGCAATTATGCGAAGATTCTCAGGTTAGGTTGTATACAAGGTAACAGAGAACAATTGTAGTGCTTCGTCCTCGGCCAGCCTTACAATGAACATATGTAGTTTTGCCACAAAGTGCATTGCCTGTAACGGATGCATGAGTACATGTGAGAAAGCAGTGAAAGCTAGTTGAAAGTAAGAATGCATAATTACACTATGAAAACTGTGTTATGTGACTAAAGAATCTAGCTACAACTTACCATGGATAAATTCTACAGCTTGGCATATATCTCCTAGTGATGGAGCAAAAAGGTAATCTCTTGTAGGAATTAACAAGTGTTCAATGCCGTGATCCTTCAAACAGTAGACGAAACACATTATTCAACATAAACAAAAACCTGATGAGAAAACAAACCTACTAGCATCACATGATAACATTTTCTTTATCGCTCCAAATCTAAATGCCTAAAGAAGATAAAACTTCCCACTTTTATTCAAAATCAACTAAATGACGTCAAGTTATATGTATTTTAAAGCCTCTACAGCATGTCAGCCAAACTAGATGAAATAGTTGAATCCTTAACAAGTTGGACGTGAAAATGTATGACGTTTGTGATGAGATATAGTATGAAAAATTAGATAAAAATATTACATTATCATTACTCGCTAAATTATCTTATAACAAAGGAAATATCTCATAAATGTCAGATAGAAGGAAACATTAAAGTTTTTTAAAGGGTTGAAAGTAAAATGGTCAAGTGAGAGTAAAACAAACTTACGTGATATAGTGAACTCGGAACTAAAGTCTCATATGATTCGTTTAAAGTAACAACCCCACCTACGCCAAGAGCTCTCAAGCGCGGCACATCAGTTGGAAATGGAACAGCTCCTAGCAAAACATACTGGAATAATGGAAAAATCAATAAAGGCTTGACAAAAACTGAACAGAGAAGCAAATAAAAGATACTTAAAAAAAACTATGGTGTAGAAAGTTCAAAGAATTTTTTTCATGTACCAGGAGCCTACATAATTTTTGCAGGTTGTTATAAATTTTGCATAAATTTACAAGATACCAACAACATTCATAAAAAGAATCATCTAAAACGACCGGAAAATATGCAGAATAGTTTCCAGAATCATAACTCTAGACCATTGATGACAACAAGAAGGAATAACAAAACGGCACTAAAAAGAGATATCTAAAATACAAATAAGAATCTTCAACCGTCTATAACCTGGTTTTTCCTTGAGGAAAGTACCTAAACAGTCCACCTGATTTAATCAGATCCCCTTACAAGGAAATTGTTTCCTTTAAATGAACTGAGGCTCAGGTAAGCATACCAAGTGCATTCCTCTATATTAATTTCCCTGATTATATTTTCTACGAAAAATGAGTCTTAATTTCCAGACAGGCTAAAGAACAACACAAGACAAGAGCCTTACACAAAGAGGAACACTAATACTCATACATCAAATCAATGACAAATGGATACAAAGAAGAAGAGCCATAAAGCTAGAAGATATACTGATAAGTGGAATCAAGGGGTGGTTAATATATACCTCATCAACCCTATCCCACCACCTGAACTCGGACTGAATCTTATTCCTGAGAACATTATACAACAATGTGGGATAGAAAAGAGCACGAGCCCCAGCCCCCACCAACAGCCTTTTCGGGTCCCAAATAACCAAAGCCCCTTCACAAACTTGCTCTTCACCGCACTCAGAATCCCCCTCTTTCAATTCCTCAATAAACATCTTCTTTACTGCAGTTACAACCCAGATTCAACCACACCCAAACGGAAAATTGAAAACAAACGCTCTGCACAATACTAATTAAATACAACAGGCACAGAAATTTAAATTAAAAATTCAACCTTTTCACCAAATGATCAAAACCACAAGAAACAGAGATTTAGAAGAAAAACCCACCACCCTTTCACCTCGAATATCAACAACAAAAGCTCCTATGTCCCTTAATTGTACACCAATTTCGATAATCCCTAGGAATAGAATGCAAATCGGGATCAAGAATGAGCATGTTCAGGAGAGAGGGCTATCAATGGTTGTTGGGTGTAGTTTTCTTGCAAAATGTGTGCGACCCAAAAAAAATGCAATGTAACGCAACTTCAGTTTGTCTCTCTCTACCTTTCCCTTTCGCTCAACTAAGGGCATCATTAACCCCGTCCCCATTTCCGGCCCCAAGTCCCCTCCACGTCATCATTCCTCTACAGTTGCGGCCCAGGCCCCAACTGCTGTAACCCTGCAGGTTGCGGCCCGGGCCGCAACTAATAAATGACACTATTCACAACTTCAACCTATTTTATTCGTAAATGCAATACGTTGAACAATTCAAACCGGGAAAATACATTGTTCAGTCGAAAAAAGAAAATTACAAATCCTAGAAAAAAAATACAAATCCTAGAGAAAAAAAATTACAAATCCTAAAAAAAAAATATTAAATCCTAAAAAATAAAAATTACACGTCCTAGAAAAAATATTGAAATAATTTAGAGGATAGAAATGGAGAAATTGGTGGAAGAATATTGAAGAAATGGGTATAAATGGACAAAAAAATAAAAAAAAATACATTTTGGGGGTTTGCGGCCCGTCCCGCACCGTGTAACCCTAGGCCGGGCCGGGCCGCGGGATGCTCACCAGGCCGGGAACGCGGCCCCGGGAGCGGCCTGGGCCGTGACTCGCCTCCGTGTAACGCATGGGACGGGCCGGGACTCGCGATTTGCGGCCCGGCCCCTAGCGTTACCGATGCTCTAAATCTGCTGAAAACCGGAAAGCCAAATCGAAACTTTACATATATGGTTTGATGTCCGAAATTCAAATCGGATATACCCATATTCGGATCCTGGATACCCGGGTCCACTTGTCCTATAGTTTTGGATCAATTAAATTTTACACAGGAAATCTATTTATTGTTATAGGAAATATTCGAATAATTTATTGTGGAATAATTTAAGGAGGAAATATTCGCATAATTTATTGTCCCAATAAAATTCGAACGAACAGCAATAATATTTGCACAATGGGGAATGTTATGTTTGATCAATTGACCACTTTTTTTTTTGTTAGTGGTTACAATTCTAGTGCCTCTTCTTAAATAATTTTGTGAGAATTCTTTAGGAAAAGGTTGGTGAAGAAGTATAATCACGTTATTGTCAAACAAAATTCCCATTTAGGAAGAGTTTTAGGACGTGTTCACTCTCACCTAATTGTTAATGACAAGAAATAAATATGTGACAGAATTAGGTGGTGGGCTCCACCATTACCGAATTTAGTATGTAGGTTTAGTAAATATGAAATGGAGAGTTGTTTAAGAAACATGCGCCTCTTCAAATATGTGATATGACCAAATAGCCCCTTACATATTTGTTAGAATCAGGGAAATCAAATTTGGTCGGGTTAAAGTAGTCAATAAACAACCTATTCTGAAGTAGTCAGAAATAAATACCACCCTTTTTGGATGATTTAAATATGGGTCAATTACTCTGAATAGTGCGGGCCATGTTGCATATCAAGGGTCCGCCAGTGTAAAAACATGTACACTGAATATCAAGAAATACTCAGATTTGGGCTCTTATCACGAGTTTAATTATAAAGCTTTGACATTAACCCGGGGACCCGAACCCGAACCCTACCCGTTGGTATGGGCGGTTTAACCGATTAATTTGTGTATTCGGTAATGCTGAGCGTTACTTTGCTCTTAATTCCCATTTATTATGAGTTAATTAGTGTACTATAATAATTAGTAAATAGACTTTCCTTTGACCGTTACTTATCTTTAAACCATTGTTTTACATGAGCAGCAGTTTTCTATCCAGCCGCATCCGGTTTTCCTTTTATTTTATTTTAAAATGCCATAGCACAGCTAAGCTCTCATTTGTTTTTACCAACCTAATCTTCACAGATAATAAAATTCAAGAGAACATTTTTTTAGTATATCAACTATCCTAAATGAGCAAATTTAGTATGTAATTTTTATAATATCTTTTGAGGTTCATTAATTATAAGTTAATATCAATTCTACTACTTTTTAGTTATTTCCAATATTTTCATAACCAAAGTACCTTTAAGACCATGAATGGCAATTCAATCTATTTACTCTCTCATTTTCATTAAAGTATGTAATTTATTTTTCTTTCTTTATTCATCCACTTTCTTCTTTGTTCTAATTTATTTGGAATTAAGTTTAATAGTTTCTTATACTATTATAATTAATATATACCATACCTTATTTGAATATTATGATATTACTTTCTAGAACTAGTTAATACTTTTATATGATTGCATTCTCAATTATTTAGATAAAATTAAGATAAATATTTTATTTTAATGAATCTAATAATTTTATTAAACTGAAAATTTAAGTTAATCATAATATATACTCCCTCCGTTTCTTCATAGTTGAGGCGAAACTTTTCGGCATGGAGTTTTAGAAAAGAATGTTGGGTATGTTAAATAAATAGATAAAAAAAGTAAGAGAGAGGAAAAGGTAGAGAAAATAAAGTAAGAAAGAGAAAAAAGTTATCATATATGGAAATGACTCAACTATGAAGGAACTTCCCGAAATGGAAAAATGACTCAACTATTAAGAAACAAAGGGAGTAATATTTACTACATTGAAATAAAAATGTAATAAAGTAGAATGATTCACGAATAGTCAATGGAATAGATATGATAACTATGAACAGTTTTCATTAGGACTGGCAAATCGTGCGGATTGGGTCGTTATCGGGTCAACCTGATAATGACCCAACCCAATAAGGCCTAACCTGAACCCGACCTGTTATGGAAACTGCAAATCCGAACACGAACCCGACCTGCTACCTTCAAATCCGAACACGACCTGCACCCGACACGAACCCGTTATCAACACAATATAATATGGGTTGACACGACACGATAACAACCTGAACCTGATATTACACGATTAAAACATAATATTACACGATTAAACCTTAATTTTTAACCTAATTTACACAATTAAAATTCGTTTTATACTATTTAAACCTAATTGATAAGAAATTAAAACATTAAAGTAATATATATTTTTTTAAATAATAATAAAAATAATAATATTATTTCTTAATGGGTTACCCTATCCACCCGCATCCGACCCGAACCCAACCCGAAATTATCGGGTTCTTAATGGGTCAACCCAGTAAGGACACGGATCTATTAAGACTTGACCCCAACCCAATAATTTCGTGCGGATTCGTGTCGGATTATCGTGTCGTGTCGAAAATTGCCAGCCCTAGTTTTCATGATATTGTTGTAAATGGCCTAATGATAATATTAAGACACGACAATGTGATATTAAACAATTGATAGCAACTATTGATTTTTTATTTAATTAAACAATCATAGATTTAAATTAATCATATATTCAACTAAGAAAGTCTTTTTTATTAGATTGATTATTGATAATTTCAACTAATTTTTTAGACTATAATTACTACATAAGAGTAGAAAAAATAAAACTTAGCTCTTTGAATTATTTAAGATTTTGTGTACGTTAATGAATTTTAATTTATTTTTAATTGTCAATTTTGTATTGCACTTAAAAATAACATATTCTTCTATGTATAGCTTTAAGATTGAAAACTTAATATTCCATCTAATAAATTGAACTACTTTTATATACAATTATTGTATAAGTATAATTTTTACATATATTTATACCTAAGTCATTTCACTATTAATATTAAATATAGTACAATGATTTGAATATTACAAATAAGTAAAACTAAACGTAAATAATTAATAGTAATAGAATATTAATATCATTAAGATATTTTTATTTTGAAATTAATATTAGAGGGAACATTTTTTTTGGTACATTAACTATCCTAAATTATATACTTTAATGGAAATGAGAGGGTAAATAGATTGAATTGCCCTTCATGGCCTTAAGGGTACTTTGTTCATGAAAACATTGGAAATGGCCAAAATTAACTTATAGTTGATGGACCTCAAAAGATATTATGAAATGTTAATGACCAAATTTGCTCATTTAGGATAGTTGATGTACTAAAAAAGATGTTCCCTCAAAATTCAATTAGTGATATTCACTTTTTTTTATATTTGATTGATTTCAAAATTATTGTATTTTGTATTTCAAAATTACAATAAGTTTATTTTTTTTAAATGAAAAATGAAAATCAAATCTAATCTAGTTTCCTAATTAAATCAATCAATCAATCATCTTATAGTTATGAAAATTATAATTTATACTCATTTGGTCCTTTAAAAGAGATAAAAAAAAAAGTGATATGGATTATTGTTATTAGAAAAATGAAGTCCACCTCATAAGAAAAAAAAATTGCAAAAAATAAAATTGATAAAATTTTATAGGATGAACCACAAATGAAATTAATATTTAGGAACGGGAAGGAGTTCACTCTAACAAAGAATAATAAACATAAGAAATTATATTTAGGAAATGGATATAAAACCCCTCGTTTGTTGTAGATACTTAAAATGTTATAAACATGAATAGTGGAAGAGGAATGAAATGAGTGAACCACAAAATATAGATGCTCTTAAGTCTTAATACATATCCATTCAGATTACTGCATATTGTGCAGATTCAGACGCTGATTAAATATTGGTAATTTATACATATTGTGACTTTTTGCGATATCAGAAAGCGACTGCAACCTATATAAAATATTCATAGTCCAGAATGTGCTTTTCAACGCGTCTAGGATTAATTTTAACTTTTTAAATAATCTGCAGATTATTATAAATATAATGAACAGTATTTATAACGTATTCATGTACATGAAATATGAAATTTTGTAATTGATATATCAAAATTATAAGGGGGTCTGATCACATCAATATATTGAGGGACACTGGACACACACATACATGAGGTGAAGATGGGGATTAAAATTCCATCAAGCCATATTTGTAGATTTTATTCATACTCCATCAATATTATTTGGATGAAAATTCATCACGCATGCTTTTTTAGAGCACATTCGCACTTATTATCTAGTAGTACAATAATTTACAAGGTAACAGAAAAATCAGACAATTTACTCAAAGTACAATTGTACGTATTAATTCTCACAAGCTAATACAAATCAGAAAATTTTCAAAACCAATTGGTACGTGATTTCATTGTCTGCTCATAATCATAGATACGTTAGATTAGTTGAGTTGTAAAACTAAGTTATTCTTATCTACTACAGTAATACTATAATTAATATTTTAATTAAAGAGAATCATTATGATAATGGCACATGAAAATTTCTGGTTTTGTTTGAAAATTCTATCCATTTACTTTGTTTATCTTTATTTTTGTGTTTAAAATGGATGTTAGACTTCTATGGAACAAATTTGTTTACGTAGTGTTGGCATAGTAGCAATAGTACTTTTAAATTGTTACTCCGTATAAGTTATTTAATTCATTTTTCTTTATGATAAAAGATAAAACATATAATTTCATTTATTTTATTTTCGTTTATATTTTACTCGTTATCTCTTAATATATTCCATCCTATTTCTAATTTTATTTTTATCTTCGTTTTAACTCACTGAACCTAATTTTTTTAAATCTCATAAAAAACGTTTCTAGGATCATTGTAGAGAGATAGTAACCTTTAAGCCGTGTTATGTAATTATATTACAAGGATAACACTTTTAAATATACAATAAAACCATGCAATGATAATATGGTCTGCCACAAATTTTTGTTAACAAATGTAGTCATAAAATATAAAAAAATAATAATTTCAAATACATTTACATGGTTATTATATTTTAATAAATTTGGAGAGAGAATATGACTATATATTTTAATCTAAGCAAGAAATAAGACAAATACAGGAATCACAAACCATATTCTCAAAGTTGTGATTCTTATTCATGGCATTTTGGACAATGAACAATAGAAAACTAATACTGTACAGATTTCTGGAAATTTACCGTCGACCATAGATTGGGAATCTTCTCCGGCATCAACAGTGAATCCTCACCGGAGCTCCAAATAACTGCTGACGATGTCAGCTCCCTTGACAACAAAGCCGAAACCAAGCCATTTTAAAAACTAAGCAAAATATTCATACTAGTCTTTCACCATTCACAAACAATAGCAGAAGAAGGAATAGAAATCAATAATTCTCAAGATTCACTTTCTATCTTTTGCCTGCTGCAATTCTAACAAGTTGAGTAGTGCATCGAGAGATGGATTTTTTTTTGTCAAAGTCAACCAACCAGCCTAATTAAGAAATGGCCTCAAGCAAATGGTTGATCAAAGATGGAATTTTTTCAATCAAGTCAGGCCTATTGAATTCTGATCACCGAGAGCTTCCTAATAAGCATACAAAAAGGGTGTCCTAGTCTACATAGTCATACAAGAATAAAGTGAACAAAATGCATAGCTGAATCCATCTTCATATAAAGCTTATCAGCATTCTGATAGCCTACTAGATGGAAGAACTAGATATTTTATGGAAATGTTGTAAAGATCATAACTTGCAATCCAAAAATAATCTTGACCTTTAAGAACATTCATACTTACAATCATAGAACTTGAATGGAGCTATCATCCTGCATTGATGGTTCAATACAGCAGCAGTCGAATTGATAGCACAAACAAATCTCACCAAAAGAAAATTTTGAAGGGATTCAGCAGATCAAACCAGGCTAGATTCAGACCTTTACTCAGGTCACCTGGTTCACTTGAGCCATTAGTTGGACAAAGAAGCACCATCTTTAAATATTAAACCAGCAATAGGTCCTTGGATACAAGGAGCAGAAAGATTTAAAACACTTAAAACAAAACAGTAATTCATGATACCCATAATTTAAACATAATATATCCGTGCTAAGGTGCTATGATTGATACATAATTGACAGAGAGAAGGATAAAAAAATACGACGCTGGACTGATAAGATCAGCAGCTAATAATGTTACAAACTTACAGCTGCAAGCACAGCAGCACAAGTCTTTGAGTTAACTAGACTACTTGCTACCAGCCACTATATCCTTCCACAGATGAAGTCGAAGCTTTCTGGCACCTTATTTGCTTTCTGAACTTGGCTATAAACTCGTCGGCCTTTCTATCAACTTCACTCCCAAGTTCACCATCTGTGTCAATGTTAGGAATTGTTTCATCCTCAACCAAACTCTTGTCAAACCCTATCTCCCTATCAACAGACGTAGTAGAACTTAAGTCATCAATGCCTTGTTTCTCTTCACCGTGGAGCTTGGAAATAGATGGTTTTGGCTTCGGCACAGAGAATATACGACCAGATTCTTGGTTTTGATGATCAACTGGGGGAATTTCTGGTTTCTCCTCTCTTCTTTTAATCAAAGAATCTGCTGCTTCGGTTTTAACAAATCTACTCCCAAACTTGCTTTCACCTCGACTAGGGTACTGCTCCTTCTGATTCACAACGTACCTCTTTGGTTTGATTGTCCTAACAGACTTAGCTCTTGCTGGGACCTTAGAAAGGGTTGAGGATTTTGCATCACCGTCAAATGATTCAATAGATTGTTTCCCTTTTCTTACTTCCTCTTCAACACCAGAGCTTTCAAGGTTGTTTCCCAAATCCCCAACACTGTCCATGTCTGAAGAAGTACTATTGCTAAAGGGGTCAGAATCTATGGAGTCTGCTTTTGAAGGTGAGGCAGAAAACACCCTTTCACTTGAGCTTCTCAATTCAGGATTACTAGAAAACTTCTTACCACGAAGTGGCCTAGACTTGAGATGCTCAAACTCAAATTCCCCAGCGGAGTGAGGCCTACAACTATGTGCAGGTAGCTTGGAAATACTACCACTTATTTCCTCCTCATTTTCCATACTCCCGGATCTCGAGCGCCAAGGTATTGTCGATCGGCCAATTACCTCCCCAAGCTTCTTATCCAAATTCACAGGAACCACACCCTTAATCTTGACAGCAGTCCTAGCATCATCACCATCTTTATCATTGCCCAAAGCCTCATATTTTTTACTACTAAACTCATCTACTTTCTTGAATTCTTGCTTATCGCTCTCATTATCCGCAGCCCTCGACCACAAACTCCTAATGGGCAGATTCAATGGCTTAAACTCAGTTTCAGAGGTTCCACCATTAAAACACTTAGCATTAGAGACAACTACCAAAGATTCAGCTTTCGTATAAAGTGAGCGCCACGCTAGATTCCCATTCCCCTCATTCTCATCATTTGGCACGAAAGATCTAATCTTTGCAGCACTAGGAACTACACATTCATCGTTTCTTACCAACTGATCACTACAATTCACATAATTATGCAAAATATCATTTTCATAGCATGCATTTTCATAACCATGGTCGAAAATTGAAGTTAGGTGAGAAATCCCAGATAAATAGGAGAGGGAATCATCACCAGTACTTGGATCTGCAGATTTTTGGGGGACTAATTGAGCAGTTCTTCTGCCGAAGACGCCATAGGAGACGGCGATTCCGATGAAGAAGAGGTGGATAATCTCCCAGCAATCGGTGAAGACGGTTTGGGAAATGAAGTCGGGCGCTTGTGAAGGAAATAGTGGAATGGCGAGAACAAGAAGGACGATTATGAGGGTTTTGCATAGGGCGTTGGAATCGGACTTACTTGGGATTTTGCGAGTGTTGAGTTGAGGTTCAAGTGTGAACGGAGAGTAATTGGGCGGCGGCGCTGCTGCTGCCATTGTAGTTATGCAGATTGGGTGACGACCAGGTAAAGGAGACTTATTATCACCATAGGCAGGAGGACCAATTTTTCAAAAGAAGCAATAAACAGAAAATATAAAATAATGGCATCAGTTTTTAAGAAAATTATATAAATAGTTTGAAATATAATTTTCATAAAAAATTGTAAAATAGCATCAATTTTTATTGAAAGATACTTTGTGAACGATGAAGATCTAAAATTTTAAAGCCAATTTGGAGGATTTGAATTTAAAATGTGTTGAAGAAAAGAAATGATGAGTTGTATGAATGTTAAGAAATTATGTCATAAATGGTAGTAGTATAAATAAAATATGTGAAGTAATTTGAAGGACACATGACAAATTGTGAGGGGTTGTTGGCGGAGTCATATTGGCATAAATAAAGCTTCAATGCCCTCAGCAGCAGCTCATTCACCTCTTTCTGTAACCGCGTCTGTTTTCCTCCGTTAAATCCTCACAGTATCGCCGCATATACTCACACTCAACTTCCGTTTGTTTTAACTTGGTCCTGCTCCAAATCACAAACAATTCTCTCTCTAATATGATGATGTGGAAAACGACAAAGTCAGATCATTCCTGACCTTGCCCTTGTGTTTTGGAACCACACCTCCACCTGCTTCGCCAGCGCCATTTTCTGCCTCTGCCCCGTCCACAAAGGAGTTACTTCTTAATTGGAACTGAAATTACCAAAAACACCGTCGGATTATGGTCGACCGGATTAACAGTGTTTTCCTCCTTGAACCGCCGCCTGCTCCTTCCTATCGTCGATCTCGCCCTCTCTCGAAGAAACCATCACTTCCTCTCCATTCCTCCAAATTCATCTGCAATTTCAAATTAAACATTTCTTCTCGCATTGCCAACTAACATTCGTTTGGCTGGTAAAGCATGCATGTTTACGACTTACGATAAAATAAAATGCTTAAAATAAAAAAGAGCAAAATTTACCTGACGATAAGGAGACGTGAAGAGAGTGAGCGGGAACGGTGACGGCGAGCTTCTGGATTATGATCCGCCGACAATTGGAGGCTCAAACTCAAACCACCTAACCCATCGTCTCCCTCGCAAGCCATATTTCCCTCTAGCCGAAACACAATATTTGGATGGGAGCGAAGTGAAGTGAAGTGAAGAAAGTGAGGAGAATAGAGTGGCCTTTTTTTCCTTTGCATACGAGTTTCAGTTGCAGCTTTTTAATTAGTCCTATGGCAAGAAATGATAATATACTGTGGACCTACATGGGTAACCAGGAAATTAAATAAGCTGGGTGGAAATTTTTTAAATAATAATAATATTAAAATATTTCACTTTACATGTAATGTTTGTACAGCTTTTACGACACACTAGATGACATTCCTCCGTCTGCAAATAGGAGTCTCATTTATTTAGGCACGAGTTTTAAGAAATGTTAATAAAAGTGGGTGGAAGAAAGTTAGTGTAATATGAGTCTCATTTTTATATATTAGTAGTTTTAAATGAAATGTGAGGGGATTGAGTTAGTGGAATGTATGCCTCTTTTCCATTTATAGTAATAATAAACTGGAACCCCTATTCGCGGACTGACCAAAATGAAAAAATGTGACTCTTATTCGCGGATGAGTAACTGTTTTTGACAAATCGCTATGTCTTGAAATCGCCTAAGAATAGTCTTATTCTAATTTTTTAAAAAAATTATTCCTCAATGTATACAACTAATATATTATTAGTTCATTCATCTCCCATTCTATTTTAGAAATATATCTTAAATAAGTTTCACATACTAATAAATTTATTAACAACTATTTGCATAACACTTGCAAACAATTTTATACTACTAATTCTAATTCTACCAAAACACCAAGTGATCTATTTTACAAAGATATCATAAATAAGTTTCACTTACTAATAAATTTATTAACCACTACTTGCATAACAATTGCAAATAATTTTATACTACTAATTCTAATTTTACCAAACCACCAAGTGATCTGAATCCAAGTACCAAGTAAATTAAGAGGTTTGGGGCCAAACAAAATTTATAAAAAAACATGAGACTATCCATCTAGGATTAAGTTGTGGGATTATTTTAGTTGGAGGGGGAAGGATATGACTAATTATCATGAGACTATCCATCTAGGATTAAGTTGAAGTGTTCAATCTTATGAACCAAAAATGATACATATTTAATCATGAGATTTAATCTTGTCAACCGAACACCCCCTTACATATCAAATTTTTATCTGAATCGGCTAATTATGTCAAGGGCATTAGTTTATTATATCCAAAAATTAAAAGCAGCCCAACAATTATATAAATGGTCCAAAACTTATAAGCCCAAGTCTCATCTTCTCCAACAATTTTTCAATTTCGCAGAATCAGCGGCGGGGCGGCGGGGCGGCGGATTCCGTGGAGTCTGGACGGTTGGAGTGCAGGGCTTAATCTGGGGCGGAGATCGGTCGGAGAACGGAGGAATAAGGGGGGTCGGGGTTCGGTGCCGATCAAGCCCCCGCTGGAGCGGGGGCTTGTCCCTACGTAGTTCCGTCGCTGGGTGAGGAAGACTCATTTTTATAACAAAATTAAATATAAATACTAGTAATATTTAAATATAAAACTAAAATACCCATTTTCCTAAAATCACTGACTATACTACTACTGTAGTAGTAAGCAGTAATATTATATTTTATTCAATACAAGGAATTAAATTATAGGAGTAATGTAGTATTAGTTAGATACGTACAGTTGCGTATAAAACTATTAATGAACTCAATCATTGAACAAGTTTTTTCTACTAAAATAATAATAGCTGGTATGATCGATGACAATTTAATTAACAATATATCATTGAAAAACTTCGAGTTTACCTTAAGAAAATATTTCTAAGCAAGATCTCCAATTCATAAAATCAGTATATACCATGCATATTCTGCACAAAAATACTAGTTTCATATATTTTTCAATATTTTTAACTAAATAGTACTCCCTCCGTCCCCAAAATATTATAGCACTTTAACCTGGCACGGGTTTTAAGAAATATAAAGTGAGTTGAAAAATTAGTAGAATATGAGTCATACTTTTATATATTAGTTTTATAATAAAATGTGAATAGGAATGAATTAGTGGAATATGTGGTTCATTACAAAAATGGGAAAAAATGAAACCGGATAAATTTTGTGGGACAGACGAAAATAAAAAAATGGAATAAACTTTCAGGGAAGGAGGGAGTAGTACTACTCTATAAGCTAGAGACTCTACTGAGACTCAGTTTGTACCCATGTATGTTTAGATATTTATTATCTTTAGGGGTCGTTTGGTTAGAATGATATCTCCAATTAAATGTTTGTATCATGACTTAACCCGGTGTTTGGTTGCACTGTTGGATAACATGAGTCCTGAGGTTGGCCCGGCAAAGCCCGCACTGTTCACACACACAACATGTGATTCGTATCAGCATTTGAGCTGCCGATTATAATCATACCTCGACTCCCGTGTCTGATAAATCATCAACATTTCCATTTTGCCCTCGATATTTGATTTGAATTTTGGAAACACCTCCTCCAATCATTCATCCCCAAACCTTGTATGTTCCTGTGCAGGCAAACCCTACATTTGAAGCCGGAGTTGTTACAACAATTGAGGAATCCATACCCCACGCACACACGGTAGGCCAAAATTGTTGTATTATTCCCCTCTATAACCGTTTGGATTGGTGTGTGTATATGGTCACAAATCCCGCCTGAATACATACATGGGGTTCTTCGTTAGGGCTCCGATCAATAAATGACTATCCAATTTCGTTCAAATAAAATCAGACTCTTTTCCGTGCCGTCCCCTTCGGTAGGTAATTATCTGCAATCGTATGTTATGAGCAGTCGTGTGTTGATGTGTTTAGATTTGTCGATCTGACCGTAAAAATAAATAAATACATGTGTTTGTTTTATTATGGCTTGATTGATCGAGAACACAATTGCAAAGCTCTTCTTTTCGATTCCTAGTACCAATTTGTGTGCTGTGTTTTTTGATGCTCCTTTTGTTTGTAATATGACCCGATTTGTTTGGAGTTTCGCATAGCAAGCACGCTGCTGGTTGGAAGTTCTTTCAAAGTTTCATAACATGTTTTTGTGTGGTTTGTTGGGTGTAATATTTGTGCAATATCTGATTAGGTGCAGTGCATTGGTTTGAATTTATCTCTGGGGTGATGGCTCGTATAGTTCGTGTACCCTCTACAGTCTACGTTATGGTAGAAGACATCCTAAATCTTATGCTTATTCAATCGATCATCATTATGTATTTATACATGAAAAGAAGAACACGTTCTGCTTGTCGTGTAGCAAACCGTGTGGTTAGGTACTCTATAGTTGATAGGATACCTCCACAAGTGAAACATGAATAGGCTACTATCACTGTCAGACGTAGATAGTTTTGTGAACCTCCGTATGGATAGGAACGCATTTGGTCGTTTGTGTATCCTCTTAAGAGAACAAGGTGGTCTACGGGATGGTCGGTACGTGTTAGTAGAGGAACAAGTTGCTATATTTTTAAGTATTCTAGCCCATCATAAGAAAATTAGACCATCTGGCTTTGATTTTCTACGGTTCGGTGAAACCATATCCCACTATGTGCATCTTGTGCTTCAAGTTGTACTCAGATTACATACTATACTCTTACCTAAGCCTGATCCAGTACCAGACTCTTGCACTGATCCGTGTTGGAAACACTTCAAGGTACTGTGCAATGTTTATTGGTTCCACTTCTGTGCTTGTATTTTGTGGCTGTTGTTGCTTTTATGGAAAATCTTCTACTGTTATAGGGTTGTGTTGGTGCCTTGGATGGGACATATATAAATGTCCTTGTTAGGAATGTCGATAAACCGCGATATTGAACGAGGAAGGGGCAAATAGCGACCAACGTGCTAGCCGCCTGTGACAGAAACATGAAATTTCTATTTTTCTTACCTGGGTGGGAGGGTTTGGCCGCCGACTCTCGAGTGCTTAGGGATGCTGTGACTAGAGATGGGGGTTTGCGTGTGACAAGAGGTTGAACTACACTGATCTTTGTTTTACCTATTCCTATTCCAAGCAGATTAATATTTTCCACATCCCTATTTAACTAAGATCCCTCAACCCCATACTCTATGTTGTTTTTAGGAACATACTATCTGTGCGATAATGGATACGCAAATGCTGCAAGGTTCTTGACTCCGTACAAAAATGTGCGTTATCATCTCAAGGAGTGGGGCGTCGGCGCTCAGAGACCTCAAAATGCCCGGGAGTTGTTCAATCTACGGCACACTAGAGCTCGTAACATTATGGAGCGCGCTTTTGCTGTGCTAAAGATGAGATGGAACATCTTACGAAGTGCTAGTTTCTATCCGATTAAGATCCAAATCCGGTTAATCATGGCATGCTCCCTGCTACACAATTTCATTTGTGGTGAAATGTTGAACAACCCACTTGATCAACACGTTGAATGTGCTACTCAAGATTTGGGGGATGAAGATGGCCATGGGGACCCGGATTTTGTTGATCAAGTAGAGCCGAGTACGGAATGGAATCAAATGCGTGATGACCTGGCTAACTCCATGTGGAGTAATGTGTGTTTTTTTTCATATTTTCGTTTAAGATTAATTATTTTGCTTAAGCTCATAGTATGATATATGTCATTATTTTTTCACGGCTAACCCATGGGCGTATTCTGGTAACTGAATTGTGCTTTCTTTTGGGTTTTGTAGCAACCAAATGTCGATGAGAGTTGAAGAAACTGACATGATACCTGAGTGTATCTGCGGTGGGGCAAGATGAAGTTGTTTTGCGCGGGAAAATAAGCTATACATTCCGGTCGCTACTTCTACAAATGTCCTACCAATGCAAAACATTCAGGGTCATTCTTATGGTGCGATGACTATCATAGTCGGACTGGAGATGGGAAACAACCTATTTATGTGATCAATCAACTGTATCAGGCTACGAAGCAGGGGGGTCCAATGAGGCTATGAAGAATAAAAAGATGTCTTACACCAGGAGTGTGCGTGAGGTTTGCGGTCGTTGTAACCTAGAGACCCGAATGAACTCGATGTTGGTTGTAATGGGTTTAGTATTGCTACTGGTTGGTATTGCATTAGGAAAATTGCTCTAGGATTGGTACCGTATTTTGCTGTTTTTGACTTATATTTTACCTAAGTTGCTGCATTTGATCGTAGTAGTATTATGTAAATCGTCTTGTATCACTGTGAACTATATTTATGTTGTTTGTTGACGTGTTCTAATGGGCATTCAAATCGTGTTGTCAAACCATCTAAACTTTGATTTATCACGCAACTACATTTTCAGGAACCTATATGAAGAGGTGTTTAATAAATATGAGGTAGTTTGGAAACCATTCAGTTATTTGTGCTTTTGATAGCTGACCAACTGAATATCTTAAATTAACCTGGAGCAAAAGGTGGATGATTAGATGTACAACCACCGTTTCAGTCGGCGTTCCACAATGAATGTTGGGTATTAATGAGGCAATTAATGAATGTGTTGTACTCAACAATTACATACAATTTTATCCATAAATATTGAGCTCATTTCAGTAACAAATGCACTCACACACAATACCTCTAGCACATCTCATAATAATCCATGGCAGTCGTCCTACCACTCCAAAGCTCATTCCTCTACCAAGGAAGGTGGACTCATGCAATCGATTCCCTCATTATCAGCACACTAGTTCGCCTTAAAAAGGAGTACGACTGTGATGGGGGGTGTACCCGAGCCACTTTATCTTCGAGGTTCAATCTGTGATTGAGTACGAAGTTGGGTGCACGTTTGAATGGTTTGAACTGGTGGACCGTCTCCACTTCTTGGAATGGCGATACCTCACTTTCAACGAGCTGCTTAAAATCGACGGAACTGATTGGAATGCTCAAACAAACACAATCACAGTCGCCACCAAAACTTGGGCTACTCGACTCCCGGTATTTTATGTATTTTACTTTGATATATGTTCACAAGCCAGAAAATAAAAGGAACTGATATCTCTTGTTGTCATTCATGTAGGGAAACCACATAGTCACGGCGACCCCGCATACAGCCAGCTATGCAACTTGTTTTCGACTAAAGCTGCCGTAGATGAGATAGATGCAACTCTGATTGTTCTTTCAGACTCGTTGCAATCACAAGCTCTTATAAGTGATGCACCACATGTGGCCGCATACCCAGATGAGAGAAAACTTTTTCTTAAAGAGGAAATATAATATTTTTATTGGACAAACTAAAAATGAAAGTAGGACATCTACTTTAGGAGAAAGTTTTGAGATATTTATCAAAAAAATAAAAAGTGATTACTATAATTAACTATTACTAATATTTTTCATTAGTACCTTTTAAACCTTATACGGATGACAATCGTGAAACACAATCCTGCTCATCAGTTTTGTAATCCAGTGACTTATATTGGTTCTTAGTAATCGCAAATAGGAATCTTATTTTGTAATTTGAGTTCGTTTATAATAAGTCTCATTTTATTTTTATTATAAATAAAAATAAATTCACATTTTATTACTATAAAATTATTATATAAAAGCGCTATTCGCATGTCACTCGAATAATAGAAAAAGTACTACTAAGACTATTATTATCGAACCAAGGGAGAATGATGTAAAACTATGTATGTTTGTATATGCATAATGGTGTCTTATAACTGTAGTGGATTAATATTGACAAAACATATCTAGAGATCTTTATTTTAATATAATTTTATTTATTGTCTTTCTACAAATTTGTACTAATTCATAAAATCCTTGTACTAATTTAGTTTGTTTCACTAGGTCCACCTTTTACAATTTTATTTTATTTTATTAGGTTCTTATACTATGCATTTTTACTTAAAAGAGTTTTTATACTTATTTTTAATTTAATGGGTTCTTTATATAACGGACTTTAGAAATAAATTGTGTTGATTAAATTTAATTATTTTTCATTTTTCATATTTATTTTTTGAATTAATTCAGTTGCAATATCGACTTAAAAATCATTGAAGAAATGAAAAAAGTGTATCGATATTGCATGTTACCAACTTAAAAATTTATCACTTTCCAATTATTATTGAGTTGATATTGTAACCGAATCAATTTTAAAAAAATGTGAGTATAATAGAACAATTGAATTTAATTAACACAGGAGAAGTTAATTAAGTTATGAAGTCCATTAAATAAAGATGTAATCAAATTAAAAATAAAAGTACGAACACTTCTAAAATCAAAATGCATCATATCTAATGATATAAAAAATTGTAAAAGGACCTAATAAAACAAACAGCATTAGTACAAGGGCTTAATGAACCAAAAATTTGAAGAAGTACCTAATGAAACAAAATGGTATTCCATACGTCCCATAAAATAGAAATTATTTTCATTTCTATCCGTTTCATAAAAATAGCACATTCTATGTTTAGTAACCTCTTTCTTTCTAATGTGATGGCTTAATCTCTACTAATAATACTTCAATTACTTTTCATTTCTACGTACCTCTCTCTCTTACATTACCAATTGTGCATTCAAATATGTGTTCTCCCAAAAATTTCTATTGTTATGGAATGGAAGGAGTATCTTATTTTTGAAATACATAAAAAATTTGTATATATAAACATACACCAAAAATTTGTAGAACGACCTGACGGTATCTTATTTTCAAAATACATTATCGTCATGTGACATTTCATTGTTCTTTTATTGTAGTATTTAATTTGATCTCTATATAATCTTTTCGTTTTAATAGGTGTATAATTTCAATTTCATTTTGTGCTCATTTAATGGAAGGGTTACTTTTCCATCATATATTAATGTAGACATAACACATCTTTTGTTACTAGAATAATTTTCACGTCATAAAATTATGACTTATTAAAACTGAAATATCATATGAGGACGTAACAAAACAAAAAAAATAGACATTATTTTGATTTAATAGTTTTGAGATATGAAGATAATACCACTTCAAAAAAGAGATATCGACATAATATGTAAAACAATATTTGAGCTATAATAATGTAATTATAGCTTTAAGATATGAAGATAATACCACTTCAAAAAAAAGAAATATCGACATAATACTGTAAAACAATATTTCAGCTGTAATATTGCGGAGAATGAAACAATATAAGATGCTAGATATATGATAAAGATGTGAAATTCGGATTTATGAGAAGACACAGAATTATAACATGACTATGAATAAAGTGCTATGCTACTCTTTGACAATAATAATTAATTACATAGTGATTCTGGTAAAGAAAAATAACCCGAAATGAGTTTATTCATAGCCATGGAAAATGCTCATAATTTCAAATGCTCGTCAAGATAATCTGGCATTAAATTAAAGCAACCTACCAAATGTGAACAAGGAATGTCCGTTGAAATCTATATTAAAAAGGATTTACGGTATTAACATAACAAAAAAATACGTATTTGAATAAAATTGCAAATGATTTAATTACATGCATGGAGACATTCAACCAAATTTTAAAAATAATAGATATCTCATATTTGACCGGATTTTAAGAAGTTTAACAAAACTCGAGTGGAAAAATTTAGTGTAATGTGAACTTTATTTTTATAATAATAATGGAATGTGATATCACTTACTAAAAACTAATAAAAGTGAAATAAATATTTATTTATCTAAATAA
This sequence comes from Salvia splendens, assembly GCF_004379255.2. Taxonomy (NCBI): domain Eukaryota; kingdom Viridiplantae; phylum Streptophyta; class Magnoliopsida; order Lamiales; family Lamiaceae; genus Salvia; species Salvia splendens. The sequence goes on along the minus strand of NC_056034.1, from coordinate 36,695,874 downwards.
AAAAATGCTAAGAACTATTTAATAGTAGGGACTAAAGGGAATATATATTAAAGATGAATAGAAAACGAATTTAGTATGACAACGCATCATTTTGCCGCTGGTATGTATAGATAACTACCAACTTATCTACAGCCCCTAATTGGGATTATTACCTTTTTATTTTTTTCTTTCTTCATTTTTTGTCATTTTACTTTGATTTTCCTCTACATTTTGTCCCTATAGCCGAAAGTGTCATAGACATGTTCTGATATTAATAGTTTATACAAAAAAAAAATTCTAGTATGTATCTGTAATCTATAACAGCTTTTAGTATTTGACCAATTTAAATTTCTCACTTGAAAAAATAGTTATGTTCACACAACTCAAACATAAGTTTACTAGTGCAATATATATTCTAGATATGGCTTATATGTCGAAGTCGAAGAACAATATGGATAATCACCTTCAATAATACTGCTACTATTATTTATTTTTTAATTAAATCATTTTTGTATTTTATATTTTATTTTATTTGATGAGGAGGTACAACAAATTTAATTCAAATGACATTGGTGAAATTCAAACACATTACAATCAAGTGAATTTAAATTACTATAGTTGAATTACATTAATTAAGTTTATTAAAATATATATTTGTCTCGGCCTATACATTAATCATTTTAATTTTTGTCGTTTGCGCGACTTGACATGAATAACTCAATCATTTGACTTTAGGAAAGTAAACGAGTCAACTTTTACGAAAGAGATGTTAGCGACATCTTCAGGCAACAACTATTTCAACTAATACCTACATAGACACGCAAACGACAAAAATCAATATTATTGACACATACGTCGCGACAAATACTAACACTATGGCCGTCATTAAGAACTGAGATGTACTATAACTAACTAATTAAGAACATTGTTTTATACAATCATGTACCCTGTCCCAAATAATATTAGAGAAATATATACATTGAAATTATTTCAATAAGGAAAAAGATAAGAAGTAAAGTAATTCAGTAATAAATCAAAATCCGAAAAATATTATTGAATTACTATTTCATGTGATGTAAATCAGCGGAGATCTCTTCAACCTACAAAAAATAAAACCATCAACTCATATGAAACCCTTGCGGCTGAGTATGTTTGTATATATATACACACACACTTCACACTTGACATTCACACATAAATATTGGTAACCCACCCTTCTCTCTTCCAAATATAACTCTTAACTATTTCCGATTTTGTATGCTCACTCAAACTAGTTACTTTTTTTATGTTAACTTTCTAATGCTTTTCTCTATCTGAAAACATACATTGCATATGTGCAGTTGCATCCATCATGAAGTCCCCGTCTCCAGCCAGCGATTCGCCCCAGCCTTTGTCGTCCGTTGAAGGCGTGAAGAAGGAAGTTGATGAGCTGGCGTTGCCCTATCCTTTCTGCAATCCTCATGTGAAGAAATCTGCGTCCGCTTCTGAAGATTCTCAGGCTGTCAAAACAGATGATTGGAGAAATGTATACAAGAGAGCTGCATTAACCCCTTCTCCTGCAAGCTATGCAGAAGAGGCCAAGGCATACAAACATGATTTCTCGAAATCTATCAAGGAAGAAGAAGGTGATGCAGCATTCCCAATTGATGGCAAGGGCAAACAAGCCATGGAAACCCTAAACAGTACTGATTTTTATTTTTATTTTTTTAAAATTGATTTGCTTTAATTCTAGTAGAGATAAAAGCTAATAATAATGTGTGTGCAGAATCGGAGGTCAAAGAAGAGGAAGAAAGCCCTAAGAAGGAGAGCAACGAGAATGGCGGCGGAGATGAAGAAGAGGTTAAAGTATGGAATTTGAGGCCCAGAGTCGGCAAGAGCAAGACCACCAACAATGCAAAAACAACGAAATCTGCGGGGAACAAAAAGGAGACACTTAGCGTTGCGATTGCTCTAACGAAAGAGGAGATCGAGGAAGACATCTTCGCTCTCACCGGAGCAAAGCCGTCGCTCCGCCCCAAGAAGCACCAGAAGAACGTTCAGAAACAATTGGATGTGAGGAATTTAATTTAATTTAATTAATATTAACCTTATCTTCTTATTAGTACAATTTAATTTTATGTTGAAATTGCAGGCTGTGTTTCCTGGATTATGGTTGCATTCCATATCTGCAGACTCGTACAAGGTATCGGAAATTTCTCATAAGGTATGTGTGTTTCATTTAATTTGGACTGGTTTCATTCATTTAATTCAATTCATTAATTAATGGCTGCGTACAATTTAATTACAGGGCTAGATAGAAGTTTCGAGGAAGAAGATGCTCTAGCTGAATAATCGTTGTATTTTCATGTCAACTTATGCCCGGATCACTACTCAGATTCGACTTGCTTATTTACTTTCATGTTTTTTTGCTTTTAAATAAATGTTATTTCAGCGGTGTGACTAGCTGATTTATTTAGTAATAATATGAATCTTCCTATTACTAGTATTATCATTTTTGTTACCTTTCTCATTTCCAACCAACACCTATTTCAAATATTTTCCCGAAATTCAATTCATTATTCAAATTATTAGTAGTATTTTGTAATAAATATAACAAACTTTGGATTCTACATAGGAAAAAAAACATTGAAACTAGAATAAAGATTATTTATGACGTACATAATAGAGGCGCTAGCTTAAAATGGACAAGTACTTGAGAATTCTTCTCATTTATCAAAGTCGTTGTGTAGGTAGTCGAACTCATGAATTTACTCTTGATTTACATGTAAAACCCTAAATACTCAATGTACCGATAGGCGATCGTGTTAATTGTTAAACAGTAGTAATCGTCTTTATAATGTTATGTAAAAATTGAATACATTCATACACATAGTTTACATATATTATTACTATTAAAGTTCATCAATCCATGATTACAGTCTGTTAATTTTCAATTACTAGTATATTTACATCATGCTAGTTAAAATTTATTAACAATAGTTACGATTAAGATATGACGGATAATATTAATGAGGTGAAACCAGCCGTTAATGATTGTATTATGACATACATATATAGCACGATAACATTTTCTTGTTATTACATAGGGAAAGAAATACGATTGTCGTTACATCAAAAATAATGTGACTATTTTGTTAAAGTGAACCATGGTATTATGAGGTCAATTCTTTTTATGGAATGTGGTAAAAAATAGAATGAAGGTAGAAATAGAAAGGAGAGAAATGAAATACAGTAACAATTATTTGCTTAGTTTATAATAGACATCATTTTATAAAGTAACAATATTAACTCATCTCGTATGCTGATCCCCACTACCTACCCAAGATATTATGATTATTGGGTTATTAAAAACACACACATATTAATAAATCAAAGTAATGTTTAACCAACATCTTATGCTCAACGTTACTCATATAGATTTTGAAATAAACAATAATGGAGATCTCATACTTGGTTTAACCAGTACAAAGTACTTATCTTAATACTTCCTCCATCCTAAAAAATTGAAAAACTTGTAAATAACACAGATTTTAATATACAATTGGTAAAGTAAAAGAGAAATGAGAAAAAGTAAGATAGAGAGGGGAAAAGGTAGTGGAAGTAATGTTAATAGATTGTGAGGTCCACATTATTAGTGACGTGTAATTTGTTAAAAACTTTTCATATTTAGACATGATCTAATTTTGGGAAAGGGGCTAAAATGTGTGTGTGCAGAATGTGTATATTGTACATGTATTTTCAGTATATGTATTGCGTGTAGTGTGCGTATTAGATGTGTGTGGATAACCAGAGTTGTAAGTATGTATTATGTGTGTGCAATACGTGATTGCGAATTTCTGAATTTTACAATTTTGTGAAATTCCAAATTACTACCTTGGTTATGAAATACTCTTTCTATCCCTCGTTAATTGACACCATTTGATTTGGCACGAGATTTAAGAAATATAGTGAAAAGTTGGCAGAGAAAGGTTAGTAGAAGTGGGTCATACTTTTATATACTACTATTAATTTTATAATAAAATATGAGTGGAATGAGTTAGGGGAATGTGAGATCCATTAATACAATTAAGTAAGGGTGTCAATTAATTGGGGATGAGCGAAAAAGAAATTGGTGTCAATTAATTAATGAGGGTGGAGGGAGTAAAAATTATAGATTTGGGAAAATTTGAAATCAAAATATGTATAACATTATATAATATATAATACTCCCTCCGTCCGGCAATATATATCCTTTTTTTTACCAAGTCGAATTTTAACGAATTGTGACTTTGTAAAAGAAAATGGGAGGAAAATGTTTCTAGAATGTAAATCTTACTTTTATATATTGATTTTATAATAAAATAGAAATGAAATGAATTGATAAAATCTGGTAAACTTGCTAAAAATAGTAAAAATGAAATGAGATATTCATTGGCAAACAAATGAAAAAAAGAAAAAAATGAAATGTATAATAGCATACTAAGGGAGTGCAAATTTGTCAAAATCTAAAATAACATGGTTGACGAATGAAATGGAATAAAATGGTCATTCCCATGATTAGTAGCAGACAATGACGGATCCGGGATTTGGAAATGGAGGGGGCGGATTATATATTACTAGCTTGATTTAGGGTGGACATGGCTATTTTTCGGTCTACAGGGTGACTCAGGGGCAAACGGAGGGGACCGACGTAATAATTTTATGTCTGGACAAGGGAAAATTAGGCGCACAGAATAGCGACTGGAATCAAAGCCAAGATTTTGGTAAGATCCAAACTACTGCTAACAATTGTGTAGTATTTTCGATGTCACCATTAGCCACTTTGAATGAGTCAATAGAAATAGAAATATAAATATATATGAGGGTAACAATTGATGTCAGAAATAATTAAGGATTATTTTCACGTAGAAATATATATAGCCCCTCAAGTAGACATGCCCACGGTTTCCGGTTCCGGCAGTTAACCGCCGAACCGGAACCGCGATAATTTTTTCGAACCGGAACCGTCATATTTGGAATCGCGGTCTGGTTCCAGTTCAAGATTTTTCGAACCGAAACCATCACCGAACCGCCGGTTCCGGACGGTTCCGAACCGCCGGTTAACTGGCGGTTTCACGGTTCCGGCGAGGCATCCGATACGTCAGGCGGTGGCAGCTTTTTCAGGCGGTGTTGTTGACCGGAACCAATGGTTTTTTGGCCCGAACCAGCGGTTTTCCGGTTCCGGTGCGGAACACGAGGCTGACACGTTGCAGGTCGTCAGCCGGTTTTTGTTGACCAAACCACCGGTTTTGTAAAACTAGCGGTTTTACACCAAAACCTCCGGTTTCGTCGGATTTTCAAATTTTTTTTAATTCTAATTTTGAATTCAAATTAATCCATTTTCCCCATTTTTATCTAAAAATACCCCATTCTGTCCTCACTTACATTTACCCCATTCTTGTGTTAACAAGAGTTTCTCTCTTCTATCTCTCAATTCTCTCTCTTTGTCTCTCATTTCTCATTTGTGCTATTGTGCTTACATTTGAATTATTCAAGTGGTACTCTTATATTACGCATTGTTATACGTATACACTTATACTTGTTCCGTAGTTCTATTTCTATAAGTTGTATTTCTCAATTGCTAAAACAAAAAAAATATATATTATTCCATATTTCTACTATATAATTTGTTACTATCAAGATGTCTTCATCCCGAAAACGTCGTGTTGATAAGGGAAGGGAAAGTCCAAGAGGCCAAGTCGAAAATCCATTGTTGATGAGATTTCTCAAAGGAACATGGATGTGTGGCAGGTTAATAATTATTATCTACTAATATTATTAATTATGAATTACATTACATTATTGTTCATAATTCTATTTGATATTTACAATACAAATATTATTTTGTAGATTCGAGAAGAGCAAGATATGGCCAATGCTATTGCTATATCTCGCTCTCAATCCCAAGGCGGACGTGGATATGGTGGTGTTGGCGGCGGTGCCTATTCTCAACAAATTCCAACCCCTGTGAATCTTGATGACGACGACGATGATGATGACGAGGAGGAGGAGGAGGATGAGGCGGAAGAGGTTCATTTACCCGTCACATGGAGAAAGCGCATCCGGTCGAGTTTGATATCGCTCCAACCCAAACTCAACTCAACTTTCAACATGGAGTCGGGACCGGGAGTGGGATGGGTTCATCCCAAACATCAGGTATGTGTAGCAATACTCTTTTAAAATATGCTCACAAAAATGCTCTTAATGTGATGTCTAGATTTACCGTGATGAAAAATTTTCCGTTCAATGCTTTTGATAACAATGCGTTTGAGTCGAGTATGCGACAAGTTTATAATGCCGCTGCAAGAAAATTGAGTCGAACTTCTATGACTCAAGCTGTTGTTAGACAATGCATGGAAAAGAGGCGCAATTAGGTACGTTTATTGTTAACTTGGGCATTAAGTTTCGATTTGCTCTGATGTGTGGACTGATTGTTTTTGCAAAAAAATCATATATGGGCATCACTGTGCATTTCGTTGATCACAGTTGGACTTTAAACAAGCGGTTGATTGCATTTAGGGAATTTCCCGCACCACACACTGCACAAGCAATTGCTCAATTGATCATTCAAGTTTTGAATGAATTTCAATTGATCAATAAAAAATTTTCAGTTGGTTTTGATAATGCAAGTGCTAACACTACTAGTATAGATGAACTCATCAGTGCATGTTCTCCTGTTATTGATGGCAAATATTTTCCTGTGCGATGTATTGCCCATATTTTGAATTTGTGTGTTCAAGATGCGATCGATTTGTGGCAAAAGTATGTTGATCCTATTAGAACTGATGTTAAGTTGATTCATAACAAAGCTCCTATTGGTAAAGCTTGGAAGAAATATTGTCATAGCATGCAATGCAGGTACACCAATTTTCGTTTGGATATTTCAACTCGTAGGAACTCGACGTACGATATTTTGGAGTCGACCTTGAACCACATTGAATATTTATGTGATTTATTTAGAACTTGCTCGCATGTTCCTTCTAATTTGCTTTTGATACCCTCTTGTTGGGACCACAACATGGATTTGTTTCGATTATTCCAAGCTTTCAAAAATGCCACTGTTGAGTTATCCGGTGTTTATTATCCTACTTTTGTGCTCGTTTTGGAGCATTGTATGTATGTGGCAATTGGTTTTAAGACATGTGAGAAAAATACTCAATTCATAGAGTTGAAGGCTATTTTGTTTTATATGGTTGAAAAATGGTTAAAATATTTTGCGCGTATTCCAAATGTGTTTTTGATTGCAAAAATACTTGGATCCAAAGTGGAAGTTGCATGGTGTTCATAAAATTTTAGACATGTACTATGGTTGTTTGCACGATTTGGATTTTTCTCAACTTCGCGAAATGGGCTTGACAAGAGGAGAATGCTTCGAACTAAGTCTTCCGAATGTTGATGAAATCAAACTAAGGTTAGATAGTGCACTTCGTGCTCTCTACGCGGAATATGAAATGCGGTATAACACCACTCACCAGGTACGTGCTCCTCTTAGTCCTTCTACATTTGATTTTGGTGGCGGGAACTATAGCAATGTCATGATTGATCCAGACGTAGTATCACAATTGCAAGATCTATACGATGCTACAACCAATAGGACTAGAGCTACTAGTGAGTTAGATATATATTTGGAATCGCGCTCTATTTTTCAAGATGCAGGTCCTCCTACTCAACAAATTGACGTCCTTAATTGGTGGGGAACACATGACAAAGAGTTTCCGATACTCTCGATAATGGCTAAGGAGATTTCGCCGTTCCCGTTTCCATCGTCGCCGTTGAGCAAGTTTTTAGTGTCGGCGGTTGTGTCCTAGACGACAAAAGGAGCAATCTCTCCGCCAAAAACATGGAAGCCACTATGTTACTTGATGATTGGGCAAAGGCGGGCATGAGAGCACAAGAGCCGGATTTCAACTTCCGTGTAGAGAGTGATAGTGAAGACTTTTCCACCGATGGCGATGACGAGGTCGGAAGCGAGGGCGCTCAACAATATCAATGACGGGGGGGGGGGGGGGGGGGGGTGAATGGCAAGCACGGCCGACCAAAAAGGTAAGCAATGTAAGAGAACTACGTGAGCTTTGATTCCTCGATAAAATTGTGGATACGTAGGCAACTCAACTTAAATTTGAAAAGTTTAACTTTGAAAGTTTAAGCTGAGCTCAAGCCCTTTTCAATTTTTTCCTTTTTCCCCTCATTTCATGTTTTTTTATTTATGTTCCGACGACACTTGTAAATTATATTACATTGTTGTATGTTGTATATGTATTGTAAATTGTAATGTATCGTTGTCCGTTACAACTCAAATTCAATAAAATTGATATGATTTTCACCTTATTCGTCTTATTTTAATTTAAATTATCCATTGTCTTGTTCCAATTTATTGTATAAGTCCAAATTTCAAATTACATAGCAAAAAAAAATAAAACAAAATTAAAAAAAAACTGAACCCCGAAAACCGCCGGTTTTCGAACCGGAACCGTGAAAACCGTCCAAAAACCGGCGGTTCGGAACCAGAACCGGAACCGCCGGTTTTCGAACCGGAACCGTGAAATAGCCTCACGGTTTGGTTCCAGTTCCGCCTTTCTAAAAACCGGAACCGCCGATTTACGAACCGTGGGCATCTCTACCCTCAAGTAGTAAATAGAATAAATCACTATTCTCATTAAGAAATAAATAGTAACTTTATAAGAAAAATAATACTCCGTTCCAATTTAGTAAAATTATTTCTTTTAAGGATGAAGATTAATAAATTGTGTTAAATAAAATAAAAGAAGATAAAATAAAATAGAAGAGAAAATAATGAAAGAAATAAAAAAAGAACTAAACTATAAAAATGAATAAATTAAAAATTATTTAATATTATTCTTCTTGTCTTATAAAAATAACTCAACTAAATTGTACAATATTTTAAAAAAATTATATGCTCCGCTACAAAGTGTGATGGAAGGAATACCAAAAAAAAATGCTTTTTTTCGTTGAATTTCCAAAAACCAGGTATCCGCATTTCAAATCATCGAGAAAGTGTACTTTAAATTAATCCAGCCTACCACAATCGAAAATAATTTTGTGATTAGCAAATACAATAACCGAAAATTTCTATAATGAAACACCGATATAAAAAATGAAATTATTGGTGGCAACTTAACATTTCTCAAATCATAAATATAACTGTTCACAAGAAAGGGGTCATAGATATATAGTTGGTGACCGAATGCACCAAATTTATGTATATTCCTTCCGTCCGCCATTAGAAGTCTCATTTCTTGGCGGCATAGATTTTAAGAAATATTAAGAAAAGTGGGTGGAAAAAAGTTAGTGGAATAGAGATCTCACTTGTATATATTAGTTTTAAATGAAATGTGAGTGAAATGAGTTAATGGAAGGTGAGACTCCATTACCATTTATGATAAAAGTGAATCGGAACTCTTATTCATGGACATAGGGAGTATATATAGCACCTAACGGTATGTCTTTGTATTTTTTCCTAATTCGTTTCCGTTCTTTTATATCGTCAACGAAATACGTCCCCAAATAACATTGGGTTTGTCTTTCGCTCGAATAATAATGATTACATGTTATAAAAAAATATGTCTCACATTTGAGGGTGTTAACACTATATATAAATAGACGTTTTGGTGAATCTGTAATAAAAAAAGAAGAATATTTAAAATAAAAAAGAAACTCATCAATAGCAGTCCACATTTCTAACTCATTCCACTCACATTTTAATTAGTACTCCCTCCGTCCAGCAATAGCAGTCTCATTTCTAAAGGGCACGGATTTTAAGAAAGTTTTGGAGTGTGTAATAAATGGTGTGTGATAAAGGAATTTGAGACCCACCTCAATTGTGTTAATATTTTTACTTCCATGCTGGACATTTCATTGCATAGAGAAAAAGCTGCCAAAAAAATTTTGTTGATTCATTGCTGGACGTTTCAATGTCATTAATAAGAATGACATTTTTAATTTCTTGTTTCCAATATATTCATGGACAAAGTAAAAATTGAATTTAAAAAGAACACTCAACATAAATAGAATGCCTTCAATTACTAATTCATCACATTAAGTTCAAATCTACTCAAAATATAAAAGGGCACTGAAAAATTCAAATTTTCCTCTACAAAGAGTTTGAGGGAAATTTGAACTCCAAAAAGTACAACTCCAAATCTGCTAAAAATACATCACCTACACTCATTTAAGACACCTCCTACCAACCCCAAATATGAAAATCTCCCAAAAAAACTCCCAACACTTATGTAGATTTAATTCTCTCGGAAAAAATTCATCATAGGAATGGATAATGGGCAGAGGCAAACCCTACACTTGAGCAGCAGCGTCAAGAACAATGTGGTGCAGTTTCTACTCAAGCACAACCATGATGGAGTGCTTGCAAGAGGGGATGTAACGGAGGCATCAGACACATTTAGCATCAGTAGGAAGACAGTGCACAGGCTATGGAAGGCAGCCAAGGAGCAGATGCAAAGGGGAGAACATGCAATCATGGAAGGAAAGATTAGAGGCTGCCATCATGTTGACAGATTAGAACTTGATGAAGAAAATGTTAGAAACTTATCTACTCTTGAAAGATCTTCACTGAGAAAAATGGCAGTAAAATTGAATGTGAGCAAGAGCACATTAGGTCAGTGGGTGAAGCAAGGTAAACTACGGCCACATACAAATGCAATCAAACCTGCCCTCGCCAATATATAAGCTAGCAAGAGTTAGATGGAGTCTTAGTCAACTTCAGCCACAAATTACTCAAGGTAGAATTCAATATCAAAGCATGCACAATGTAGTGCATATAGACGAAAAATGGTTCTATATGACCAAGGCATCAGACAGGTACTACCTCTTGCCGGATGAGGATGAGCCATATAGGTAATGCAAATCCAAGAGATACATCACCAAAGTGATGTTTATGTGTGCTGTCAGTATATCAGAGTTTAGTATGGATGGGTAGGCAACTTATGATGGTAAGGTGGGAATATTTCCCTTCAGTGAAGTACTGCCAGCACAGAGGAAGTTAAAGAACAGGCCTAGAGGGACCATGGAAACCAAGGCAATCAATTCAGTCACAAAGGCAGTGATGAGGGACTGCCTTATCCACAAGGTATGCAACTTTTTTCATTTTATCAGATCTTAAAAACTCAATAAAGATCATCATATAGCTATGTTATTCTTCTTTATGCCAGATTATACCTGCAATTAAAGCCAAGTGACCTGTTTGGGCAAGTAAAGACATCTACATTCGGCAAGATAATGCAACCCCACACATAACTGCCATGGATCCAGATTTTCAGGTTGTTGCCAATTCAGATGGAATTAAAATCCAACTGATTTGTCAACCACCTAATTCCTCTGACACTAACATCTTGGACCTGGGCTTTTTTAGAGCAATTCAGTCACTGCAGCATGAGAAACCATGCAAAACTGTGGACGAACTTGTGGGGAATGTGTGTAGCTCATTTGAAGAGTTGTCACCACAAACTCTCAACAGAGTTTTGCTAAGCTTGCAGGCTTTCCTCACTGAAATCCTACAGTGCAGAGGTGGAAATGGCTACAAAGTTCAACACATCAACAAGGATAAACTAGAAAGAACTATGAGACTCCAAAATGTGCTGGAAGTGGAGGAGAATGTTGTGAGAGATGTTCTACAATACTTACAAATGCCAGAGAACAATGATGGGTCAATGTATGATATTGGCCCTCTGTCAAATGCATTTGGCTTCTAGGTCAGCCAAAGTGATGTTTATGGAATAGGGTGGTCTGATCTTTTTGGTGTGTTGGTCAGGCCATAGTGCTTATGGAATAGGGTAGTCTGATTTTTTAGGTGTGTTGGTCAGCCCCTATTATTTTTTGGGTTAGGGTCTGATGTTTTTGTTTTTTTGGTGTATAGACATAGTGCAAACCTAATGTAATGCACATATTCAGGATAATGATATAAGACCCTCAGAAAAATTTCATCATAGGTCATGGACACAAGCCTCCAAACCAAATAAAGGGGGTGGCTTTTACACATAATATAAGCAGCACAAACAAATTCCATCGGCACAGTAACAACCAATAACAAATTCCAGTATGTATATCAACAATACACCATCATAAAAGCATCTCAGAAAAATTTCAGCATATGGCAGTGTGAAAAGCCTCCAAACCAGATCAAGGGGTGGCTATTACACATAAAATAAGCACCACAAACAAACCCCATCAGCACAGTAACAACCAACACCAAATTCCAGCAAGTATATCAACAATACACCATATAGCAGTAGATTAATCAGCAAAACATTACAAATGTCCTCATATAGCAGTAGATTAATCGGTCAAACATCACAAATTTCATCATATAGCAGTAGATTAAACCTCCTAACCCAAATTGGGGGTGGCTTAATCAAAACACGATCACCACAGTACATTAGAAAGCACAAATTCCAGTAACCAACAACAAATTCCATCAACATAATCGGTCAAACATCACAAATTTCATCATATAAGGCAAGATTAAACCTCCTAACCCAAAATAGGGGTGGCTAAATCAACATAATAAAATAACCCTATGGAAATCCTTAAATAGAGACCAACCCAGAATCTCCAAACCCTAGATAGGGGATGATTCTTACACAACTCACAATAATAGAGGAGATCTTTCATGCCGGGCAAGAGAATCATGAGGATCTCCTTGAACCACTCATCTTCCTCAACAGGACGCCTCCGCCTCTTCACCATCGGAGTTTCACGGACCACAGTGGAGTCAGGACTTTCATAACCCGTCGTATCAGGGACAATAAGCTCATAATCGAGCATGGTCTCTGGCGTGTCAGGAACTATGGTGGAATCAGTCACCATCCACGGCATAGCTTCTAGATCTGGGGTTTCAAGGAACATAGAGGGCTGGGAATTGGTCCAGGAAGGGGCTTCGACCATCGGAGTTTCAGGAACTACGGTGGACATTGAATCACCCGCCTCCCACGAGTATGTGAGGATAGGAGAAATGTGGGTTGCAATAGGAGTCGGGATCGACCCCTCCGACGTGTCGAAGGTCCACTCCGGCGTCGGATTCAGACGAGGCAAGCGTGGAAAAGTTGAATACAGTTTCCGGCCGAATCTAACCCATAGATGGGGGATAGGGTTTCAGAGGGTACATCATCCATTTATGGTAGAGTGGGGAAGAGGAGGAGGCGACGATTGGGAGGAGAAAGATGAGACGGCGTGAATTAGGGTTTCCAGGAAGAGGAGGGCGAGAGAGTGAGAGTGAGACCGAGAGTGAGAGAGAATGAGAGTGAGAGCGTGAGACCGAGAGAATGAGAGAGTGAAATTAAATTTGGGTGGGGGGTGTTTTTTTATGGCAATTGAGTAAATTAGTGAGAAGGGGAGATCCAAATATGGTAAGTAGAACCAGGACTCCTATTCCCGGACATCCCAAAATAGAAAAAACGGGACTGCTATTGCTGGACGGAGGAAGTATAAAAAAATGAGACTCATTTTTTTACATTTCTTAACACTCATGCTGAGTCAAATGTAGACACTTAAGGAAGGACGAAGCAGTAATTTTATTTAAATAATACTCCCTCCGTCCCAGATAATTTGTCCCATTTTTTCATTTCAGTCTGTCCCGCATAATTTGTCTCATTTCACTTTTTACCATTTTTGGTAGTGGACCTCATATTCCACTAACTCATTGCTACTCACATTTTATTATAAAACTAATATATAAAAGTAGGACTCACATTCCACTAACTTTTTCAACTCACTTTTCATTACATTTCTTAAAACCCGTGCTAGTGGGACGAATTATCTGGGGCGGAGGGAGTACAACCTAATATTGACTTTGGTCTACAACTTTTAAAATTGAAAATTAAATAACATATATTCACATGTTTCACAACTGGCTCACCCATTGAATTTTTGGATAAAATAAGTAGTTTCATGACAGTTCAATTGATAAGACGTTTTTCTTCCAATTATTAGATTATGGATTCAAGTCATTACAAGAGTAAATAGGGATCCATTATTAATTTTTTTAAAGAAAAAACTCAATCATATTCATGTTGAAATTATGTGTTGATTCACTAAAAACTCTATCCAATTACTTTGACCTTATTGGGATAAATGAATTAAATTTTACAGACATGATGTAGTTTCAAAACTTTTTTTTATCTAAGAGTGAGCTACCTCAAAAGTCCCTAACTTTTCCGTTTGTAACACTGCAGGTCCCTAACAAAAAAAATATCGCTAGACGACCCTAACCTTAAACATAATCACATATCTTGTTTTTTTAGCCAATTTCGGACCAAAATACCCAAATGCCTTGAAGGGTATTTTAGTCAAATGACTACCAACCTGCACACCTACTCTACGCACACCTACACTCACCTGCAGACCTTACGCAGACTTTTGTCAAATCATACTTGATATTTCGCATGTTGTATATTTCAAGGGTCAATTTATTTCTCTCACTTCAATTCATTTCTCTCAATTTAAAGGGGGTTTTGTTTCCATTTTCTCTCGTTTTTTGAGTGTGCTTCTCAATCATCCCTATCGTTGCGGAGGAGATCGGGCGACTGCGATCGGAGGCGCCGCCATGTCTAAAGACGGACCCAGGTGGGGTAGCGTGGGGTCGGCCGACCCCACCACAGGTCCGTGAGTACCGCCGTGAAGCTCCATCATCTGCCACCAACCGAGGGTAATTCCGCCTCCTGACCCCACGAAAAGCAACTTCCTCTCCACTTAAGAGAAATGAGGAGAGGAAACAAAAAGGAGAGGAAAGAAATACAGAGAAAGTATTACTCATGTGTAAGTGATGACGAAGAATGAAATTGAGAAGAAAGTTAAATTAAAGAAGAGAGCTTCACGAGAAAGAGTTTAGGGGCGGAATAAGAGTAATGAGAATTGGGGAAGAAGATAGGGTGCCGTTGTTTCAGTATACCAAGGGATTACTTTAATTTAGGTTAACTAATTAATAGTCCTATATTTAATATGTGAAATTTTAATTGAATTTATTTTACTTTAACTTTAAGTTTTAGTTGTTGTTAAATAATAATAATATATGTAAAAGATGACCAAATAATTAAATAATAGTGTGCTACAAATTTAACAAAAACATACTTTGAACAATAAAACAATAAAATAAGTGCACAAGATATCACGAAATTAATTCTAATACAATATAATTTTTATAATTATTTGTTCTCTTTAATGCCAACATGCAACTAACAGAATTAATTTGGAACATGTGTGAACAGTAGATATTGTGCAACATGCAGGCCACCACTGTCAGCATTCTTACTGAGATGACCAGAATGCCCTTTTAGGGCTTAAGGGCATTTTAGTCAGAAAAAACAAGATAATGTGATTATGTTTAAGGTTAGGGTCGTCTGACGATATTTTTTTTGTTAGGGACCTGCAGTGTCACCAACGAAAAAGTTAAGGACTTTTGAGATAGTTCACTCTTTATAAAAATTGTAATCATGTCTTTTTTAGTAACGAAAGAGTGTAGCAGAAGACCTTTTTGCCTTCATTTTCCACAAGTAGAAACGTAAGAAAGTGTAACACCCCGACTTTTTCTACCTTTTTTTTATTTGTTCTTGTAGTGACATCGTTTGTGCACCTGAAATTTTTTGTCTTTTTGTTTCGTTAGTCGAGAGAAGAATTTTATATTTGGACCTATTACAATTATTCTTTTACAAGTCCGATTTTTTTTTTTGAGTAAGCCCACTTAATTTTGAACCCAAGTCAATTTTATTATTTCTACAAATCAGTTACGGAAGGGAGATTTAATAGTAGTATCTTAAGAGACGGATATACATGAAACCGCTGCAGATAGTGTTTCCACCAACAATCAAGATCCACTCTTCCAAAAATATAGCAACAATCAAGACCTTGTTATAGATGGGTATATCCCACATTTTCACAATCTATCACCCACTTTCTTCAAAATCCAACAATCCAAAATCGCCATCAACCAATAATCCAAACCCCAAATACAAGAAAAATGCCTGAATCGAAACTATCATAATCGAAATCCGAAGATAAAGCTTCATCGAAGGAGGAAACCGATAATGGAACTGCAAACGAGAAAGACACGCCTTTAGATCAGGAGAAAGCATGACGACGTTGTGCAATTGAAACGGAAAAGATGGAGAGTTCACGGTCGCGATGATGGCTGCACGGCGGACAACGGATGTCTCGATCTAGAGCAGCGATGGAGAGAAGAGGAGACGGCGGCTGATGCCACTACACGAGCAGCAGACAGCAGCAGCGTCACAAAAGAGGGACAGCAGCTGCGCGAGGAAGGCATTGACGGAGACTCGCCGCGATTTAGATCCGAACGGCGGTGGGTAAGACCGCAAAAACTAAAGGCGATGCAGTTTCGGCAGACTGAGCGACGGCGGAGGCAGAGGCGGCGACGACGGAGGGGCGGTGCTGCAGTGAGGTAGAAGGAGATGAGGGAAAGATAGGGTGGTGACGGCAGTGCTTGATGCAGCAGCTCGCGTCGGCGGACAGCAACTCGCGTGGCGAAGAACAGTGGCAGCGGCAATGCCGAGTTTTACCGGAGAGAAGAAGCGATGGAGAAAAGAAAGTTGTTGTTCAAATTTGGAGATTTGTTCCTCTAAATGTTAAGATAGAAGAGAGGGAAACGGAAAGAGAGGTGGAAGAGGGAAGAAGAAGAAGAAGGAAAAGAATTTGGAAACTTCAAAATCCTTGGATTTCACGTGAGGAGATGGATGGGGGACTTGACACACGTTTTTCGAGAATAGAATGGAGCACAAGTAAAGACTTTAAACGAACGAGGTGGGCTTTCTTTTTAAATAAGGGCTATGCCCTAAGTATATTTTTATGTGAAAATGATATGAATATTTGTCATGTCGTGTTTTGTTTTTGTAACGACCCGCTAAATCGTTACTTACACGAAAGAATAAACCACGTATCAATTACACTTTCGACAACAAATCGAGACGAAAAGTTGGATAAGAACCGCGTCACATCAGGCACGTTTTCCAAGTGGATAAGAACCACGTCGCATCAGGCACATTTTTCAACGCCGCATTAATTACGCGTCACATCGAAACGAAAAGACGTGAAGTTTTGTCTTTTATGAAAAAAATTTTCTATAAATACAACCTCCTTTCATTTCATTTCATTTCTTTCGCAATCGAGAATCCGAGAGAGAGAAGAGAGAGGAGGAGCCGATGGCGGCGGATCCGCGAAGTCGAATTCGTGGCAGCGGCGGCAGCGGTGAAGGGAGAGGGACGAATCGTGTCAACGTTTGTTTCTACCGTTCGTTTTCTTGATTCAAGAAGGTATAACTAAGATTTTCTTCTCATCTCCTTCATTGAAACTTTATTCTTGAATCCTACATGCATATAGAGGGTGTAGGAATCATAGATCGCAAAGTTAATCGGTGCGAAAGTGAGTTTGCTTGAGAACTTTGATAGTTATACGATTGTTGATTAAGTTGTGTGAAGTTTGATTTGAATCCTTGGTAAATGATCTAAGTTTATGTGCAAACATGTTAAGAGAGTCTTATCAAGCATGATTGTGTGTTATAAGCATGAGAAAATTTTGTTTGGATGATAGTGGAAGAAACTCAAATTTCGAAATTTTGAGTATGAAATTTATGGTGTTCGGACAGTGGATTCCAACGTGTATTTGAATGACCAAACGGTCGAATTTTGATACGAAAATTTTACTGAGTAAATTTCGAGGTGATTTCTGTGTCTCGTATAAATTTCAGCCCTTTTTGTCGAAAAATGAATTTTTGAAAAATGTTTGAAGTCGACTGCGCAATTCTGCCAGTAACGTGTGTTCTCGGCCAGAATGTTTCGAAATCTGTTTGACCGACCAAATGACCTCCGTTTTATGTGATTCTTGAACTAGATGAAAATTTGAAGTGTCTTCTGAGTCTTGTGAAAATTTCAGCTTTATTGGACATCGTATGAATTTACGGTGAATTTTTCAAATGAACTGCGCAGTGCTGCTAGAATTTTATGTTCCGATCAGAGAGTTGCATAAATGTTTTGACTGACCAAATGATATGATTTCGGTGTGAAATTTTAACTGGGTGAACTTGAATGTGTCTAATGTGTTGTGACCAAATTTTAGCGTCATATGAGGAAGGATGAATTTTTGGTGAATTTTTGAAGTTGACTGTGCAATTCTGCCAGAAAATGTTTT
Source organism: Salvia splendens (assembly GCF_004379255.2). Lineage (NCBI taxonomy): Eukaryota > Viridiplantae > Streptophyta > Magnoliopsida > Lamiales > Lamiaceae > Salvia > Salvia splendens. Next base: position 36,677,709 of record NC_056034.1, on the reverse strand, counting down.
CTCGACCAGTAGGTTACGTTTCCGAATTGACCGACCAAAAGGGGGTATTTTGATATGAAATTTAAACTGAAAGTTATTTGATGAGTCTACTGCATTTTGGTAAAGTTTTAGCCCCAACGAAAGTCGGGTGATTTTATAGTGATTTTTACAAAACGGTCGCGCAATTCTGCCAGTTTTCTTCCTTATTAAAATGACACCTAGTTTCAAGATTTAAAAGTGTTATATGATGCATGTATGTCCAAGAAACGTGTTTAAACGTTGAAATCACTTGTGATCAGTTGAAATGTGTTACGTGTGTCTTACACCTTTGTGACGTATGTTGGGTTTGGGAAATTGAGGAAAACGATGAGAGAGAAGCGATAGGACATGCATAGTAAGATGATGTTGTGTGAGGCTGACTTGTGTTGTCATTGACAAGGGTGTTGTGTACTCGTGAACTCGAGGATCGAGAGTTGCTAAGTTGGGGTGTGAATTGCTAAGAGAACGAGGTGGGCTTTCTTTTACTAAACTCTTTTACGCTTTCAAAAGTATGATTATGGAGAAATAAGGGTGGTTTAAAGTGTTATGTCATGCCATGATGTTTTGTTTATGAGATTGTTGCCTGATGCCTAGTTCGTCTGAGCTTGCTCCGTTAGGCTATATGGCTGTAATGAATGAATGAAACGAATTCGGGTCTGAGTAGGGCCGCAAACCCTATCAGGCTGTGTACACAAGTGGGATCGTGAGCCGTCCTTGCTAGTCGGCCGGTCTCGTGGGCGAATAGTGTGGCCACACTTTCGTCGCACTATGGAAAGAGAATGTGATTGAATGATTGATGAGAAAGTGGGGAGATTGATTGTCTGGCCAGACTTTGAAATATTTTTTGTGTTCTCGTGATATTTCTTAACTTCATAAAACTCGAGATCACTGGTATGGATGACATAACTGTTTTTATGAAAATGTTTTCGGCATGAGCCCATTGAGTACAACAAGTACTCAGCCCTGCATGTGTTTTTCCTATGTGCAGGTTGAGCGGGATGTTGCGGTGGATGTTGAGTCGGCATAGGGAATATGGATGCGTTGTGTCTTCATACACAAGCGTCATCCTTGACTCTCTTTGAAACCTTATTTCCGCTGCTATATTTTTGAACTAAAATACTATTCTTTTAAGCTAATGGAGTCCTTCTTATGAACTGAAATCCTTAAATGCTATTCTTAATGTTTGTCCTTGGTCACGATCGCCTCGTTTGTAACACCCCTAGTATAGGCGGTCGTGACAGAGTGGTATCAGAGCTTTGTTCTTTCGCTCTGGTCCGAGAGTCTTCTTTCACCTTAAGTCTAGAATGGTAAACCTTAAACTGGAAGTGTCACGAAGGCTCAACATCCAAAGCATCACGCTCAACCAAAGAAAGTGAGGTATGTTTTAAGTTGTTGAAAGAATGTGAGATCGATGTATGAAATTGATGATGATATGATGAGGATGTTTTGGCAAGTGTACGCATGTGAATGAATGTTATACGTGAAGCTGAATTTTGATGATATGATTATGTGGAATATGAGTAAGATTGACATTGAAAATTTAAGCACGTGTTATATATGTGAACTCGATGTTGTGATAGTATGATTATGTGAAGTATGCGCATGATTGACAAGATGATCTAAGCACGTGTGGTATGTTGATCATGAGATTGTTATGATGTGATTATATGGAGCATGAGCAAGACTAGTATGATGACTAAGTATGTTTTATATGTGTGAAAGTACTACGACGTGAGCATGTGAACATAGGATGATGGAGTGTTTTACATGAAGGACGAAAGTTGATGAGTTGTTTTGAGAATGTTAATTTTTTTTTGAAAATAAATGAGTAATTTAAGAATGTTGTTTCAAACATATATGTGAAGTGTATGAGTGTTTTGTTTGGAATACAAATGTGTTATGATGTTTCGTAATATTAATGACTCGTTGTTCTAGTGGAGTTTGATTGAGGAGAAATGTTTATGTTGTGGAAGGTTGTTGAAAAAAAAAAAAAACTTTAAATGAAAACATGTTAGTTCTTTCTTTTGGGAAAAATTAATTGATCAATGGAAAATGTTGTGTTTATGATTTGTAAAAAAAAAAATCATTTTCGATTGGAAAATTTAGCCATGGAAGTGTGATGTTATATATGTTATGAGGTGCGAAGTATGAAGCGTTATTCTATGGAGTGTTTTATACGAGTGATGAAAGTGGATGTTCAAGTATGTTTTGAGTTTTGAGTCAAAACTTTTACTCTAAAGTTGAAAGTGAGATGTGAAAATTTTGAGGAAAGTGTGAGAGTCTGAAGAAAATTTTATTTCAAAAGTTTTGAATGATAATGAGAAGTGTGAAAGTGTTTTGCTTTGAGATGTGAAAATGTCGTGTGTTATAGTACTTTTTGTGATATTTTGCTATCTACGAGATGATGAAATGTGTTGTGAACTTAGAGTGCCGAAGATGTAAACCTAGTTGACCACGTGGACCGTAGTTCTAATTTGAAAACTCACCTATTGCTTTCCCGAGCAATGAAAACGAACGAGAATGAAAAGTAGGGCGAAATTTCCAAATTATCGAGATATGAGACTAGAGTATCGAGATAGAGGATGGAGACCGGTAGACCATGAAATTTTTTTTCTATTTCTTGGAATGACGCAAACTAATGGAGCAAGCTTAATGTGTGAAACGCGTATTAATTAATGGTCTATTGACGTTGAAGTATGAGGTATATTATGAAATTGTTGGTGGGAGTGAAATATGACGCTATGAACCTTGTATGCGAACATAGAGTGCCTAAGAAGTATGTTAGATTGAATGATATCGAAGTTAGTTGTTGACAACTGCAAGATCACTTTTCCGAGTGATAAGACAAATGGAAATATGTGGTGTGAACTCAAACTTTATCGAATGATTACAAATTCAAAATTTTTTTTTCCAGAATGACGAGAACAAGGAGAATGCGAAAAGACGTAGCATATGATAAAGAGTTTAAGAAAAGAAGAAGTGCAAATTGAAAAGATGTTCCAAACGAGAAATGTTCGAGGCAAGAAGAGACGCGAAATGATGTAATCCTACAACGGATGTAGAGATCATACCTGCGATCTAGTAGATAAATCCGATCTTCGGTCAAAAGTGGCGATGCGGCGAAAACGGCCGTTATATCATGTTGAGAGCGCGAGTATAACTACAACGCTTTAAGAAAATGACGATTATCACGTGCAAGGAATATATGAAGATATGACTTTCGAATACTGTTATTAGTTGTAACGACACGATGAATCTTAACTTGGAATCAACAGTTTCGTAGAACGATGTTACCATGTTCGGCCTCAGAAAGATGAACGTGAGAGCGTGACCCTCGTAGCTAGAATGAATGATTTTAATCAACAGTACTTACTTGGATTATAAGAAATTCTTTTTGGAATCTTTCAATTAACGGTGAGCCTTTGTCTAATTACGACCTTGGTTGACTCACAATTCGCAATTATTGCACGTTATTTCTTTTCCTATATCGAGTCATGACTCACTTTCAGTTCTTGAAAATTTGTGGTTGCCTTCGTCATTTTTGGACATCTTGATTAGTAGTCTTCTTTGATTCATCTTTTGTAAGGACAATATTTTGAATTTATGAACTTCCGCCTTTGAACTTCATTTCTAAAGTTGTTTGCAGTTATGACCTTCAGTACGATCCCATTCCCAAACATGTTTCTTCAAATGATGGAATATTCTTCTTGGAACTTTTGTACACCTTTTTATTTCGTAACTATGCATGCGGCAAGTTCTTCCTTGCAGAAGTGAAATTTTTAGCTCAGTTTCACTACACATATTGTTTCATGCTCAATGATTTTCTTTCTGCAACACCAAGTTAAGGCTATTGTGTCTCTTTTTCCTTAACGTGGTTGATTTAGTCGATCTTCCTAAAAAAGTTCACTTCACGTTGGTTGCAACTCTGTGAATCGATTGATGTGACATCATTATTCAGTAACATGATGTCGTCGAACCATGATCAGTGCTACCTCATGACATTGTCTATGCTTCTAAATCCTTACACGATTGACCATCTCATGTCATGACATGTTTGAACCATCATTCATTGATGCCAACATTTTGCAAATTTGATTTGACAATTGAAATATCTTATTTGGCAGCCTACTATGGAATTTGAGACCTGATTCAGTTTCATCCTGTTTTCAAGGCCTATCTCATATTCTTTCGAGCTCTCGTCAGAAGTAAAGTCTCAACCTTTATGAGTTTATTTGAAACCTTAACTTCCAGAATGAACATGATCAAGATAAATGAAACTAAGACCCTGCCTTATTTTTTCAAACCAATTTCTGCAAGTTGGTAATGAGATCTAAAAGGATCGAACTAGAAGTGTTGTTCTCGTTTTCTTGATTAATTCTACAACCTTTCTGATTAAGACACCTTTAGCAGTGTTGCTACAATTTTGAATTCAGTTCATATCCAAGTAAGACTGTTTGATCAATTTTCGAGTTCTTGATACTAGACTTGGAAAAAAAGGGTGGGGTTGAGCTTTTCGAATGCATACGGGGGAATAAGTTTCTATACTCAGACATGCGTAAAAGTGATGCACCAGCTAAAGGCAAATTTCTTTTCAAACCCCTGGCGACGAGCCGACTATTTTGTATGGGATTTCTTTAAATCGACAAACCTCTATAATCTCCGCATTGCGAGCAACCATGATGATAAGGAAAGGGCGTCCGACGTATCTTGTGTACTTGAACGGAGAGGAAAGGAAGGAATTGAGAGTGGAAGAAGTGTCAGTAGTACGAGATTTTCTTGATGTGTTTTCCAGAAGCTTTGCCTGGACCGCCAACCGACAGACAATTAGAGTTCACTATTGATTTGGAACCAGGATCTGCGCCAGTATCGAAGGCGCTATATCGAATGGCCCCTAAAGAGTTGGCAGAGTAGAAGATTTAGTTGCAAGAATTGTTAGACTTGGGTTTTATCCGACCTAGTGTGACACCGTGGGGAGCGCCGGTGTTGTTCGTAAAGAAAAAAAAAGGATGGAACGATGAGGATGTGCATCGACTACCGTGAGCTCAACAAGATGACCTTGAAGAATAAGTACCCACTGCCGAGGATTGATGATTTGTTTGACCAACTTCGAGGAGCGGACATATTTTCAAAAATGGACTTGAGGTCGGGATATCATCAACTAAAGGTCCGACGAGAGGATGTACTTAAGACTGCTTTTCGCACTCGTTATGGCCATTATGAATTCGTAGTGATGCCATTTAGGCTAACCAACGCCCCGGCCGTCTTCATGGACTGGATGAACCGAGTTTTCCACGAGTATCTTGACAAGTTCGTGTTAGTCTTCATCGACGATGTTTTAGTATGCTCGAAGAACGAGGAGGAACATGGAGGGCATCTGCAAACTGTGTTGGAAACGTTACGAAGGGAGAAGCTTGATGCCAAGTTTAGTAAGTGTGAATTTTAGTTGACTCGAGTGAACTTTCTTGGTCATATCGTGACGGCAAATGAGATTCAAGTAGACCCCGCAAAGGCTGAGACTGTGCAAAATTGGAAATCGCAGAAAACGCCGAGTGAAATCCGCAGTTTTTTTGGGATTGGCGGGATACTACCGATGCTTCATAGAGGGATTCTCTAAAATTGCGAGACCGATGACGCAACTATTGAAGAAAGGAATCAAAGTGGTTTGGACGCCGGAATGCGAGACGAATTTCCAACTGTTGAAAGAGAAGTTTACTACAGCACCTGTCCTAGCGACAAGGACTTCGCCGTCTATACCGACGCGTCGAAAGTAGGACTTGGATGCATGTTAATGCAAGATGGGAAAGTGATAGCGTATGCTTCCCGGCAATTGAGACCGAATGAGCTTAATTTTCCGACTCATGATTTGGAGCTAGCAGCAGTAGTGCACGCACTAAAGATTTAGAGACACCATCTCTATGGAGTGTGATGTGAGATTTATACGGATCATAAGAGTCTCAAGTACTTCGAGCAGAAGGAGCTAAACATGCGACAATGTCGTTGGTTAGAAGTCGTGAAAGACTATGACTGTGGTAATCACTATCATCCGGGCAAGGCGAACGTAGTAGCCGATGCTTTGAGTAGGAAGAACCAACTGCAATTGGCTTATTTCCTAACGCAAGAGGAAGTGTTGATTCGCGAATTCGATAGAATGAGATTGGAAATAGTAAAAGCGCCCGAGACAGTAGGAGGAAGAATAGCGACGCTAGTGATTGAGCCAGATTTGAGAACCAAGCTCATAGAAGCCCAACGACGTGATAAGAAATTTGAAAGAGACACGCTGGAAGGTGAGAACCGAGAAACATGACCATTTTCGTGAAGAGGCGAACAATGCTTTGACGTTCGATGGACGATTATGTGTGCCGAAAGACGAGACACTGAAAGATGAGATTTTGAGTGAAGCATATGACACACTTTACACTGCTCACCCTGGAAGCACGAAGATGTACCGAGATTTGAAGCAACATTTTTAGTGGAACGCAATGAAAGGAGACGTAGTATCGTTCGTAGAACGATGTCTAACTTGTCAACAAGTGAAAGCCTTACACCAAAGGCCATATGGAAATTGCAACCGCTCGAGATTTCCGAATGGAAGTGGGAGCATCTAGCTATGGATTTCGTGACAGGTTTGCCAAAGTCACAGAAGGGCAACACTGCGATTTGGGTGATCATCGATCGACTAACTAAAAGCGCGCACTTTTTACCAATTCGAATTACTTATGGCGCGGACAAGCTAGCAAAGCTCTACGTGAATGAGATTGTGCGTTTACATGGGGTGCCAAAGACCATTGTGTCCGACCGTGGTACGAAGTTCACATCAAAGTTTTGGATGAGTTTGCAACGGGAATTGGGCACACAACAAAACTTCAGAACTGCTTATCACCCGCAATCGGATGGACAGTCAGAGAGGACGATTCAAACGCTTGAGGAGATGCTACGAGCCGTTGTCTTAAATTGAGGGGAAAGTTGGGAAACTGTTCTGCTGTTGGTTGAATTCGCCTACAACAATAACTACCAAGCGACGATCGATATGGCTCCGCATGAAGCTTTATATGGCAGGAAGTGTCAATCCCCACTATATTGGGATGAAGTTGGCGAGAGGAAGATGTTAAGACCCAACGCTATAAAGGAAATGACCGAAATTGTGCATCAAATCCGCGCAAGGATCAAGGAAGCTCAAGATAGGCAAAAGTCGTGTGCTGACGTGCGTCGAACGGAAATCAAATTCGACGTTGGTGATAAAGTGTTCTTGAAAGTATCCCCGACGAAAGAAGTTGTGAGGTTTGGAATGAAGGGCAAGTTGAAATCGCGCTTGGTAGGACCGTACGAGTTTATCGATGAAGTAGGTCTCGTAGCGTATCGTTTGGCGTTACCTCCCAGTTTTGGGAATGTGCACAACATGTTCCAAGTGTCGCAGTTGCGTAAGTACGTGTTTGACCCCAAGCATGTGATTCGTCAAGAAGAAGTGATCCTAAACCCCGACATGAGCTACGAGGAAAGGCCAGAGGCAATCCTAGATCGGAAGATACAAGAGTTGCGAAACAAGTCGATAGCATTCGTGAAAGTGTTGGAAACACCATGGTTCCAAGGAAGCCACGTGGGAGTTAGAAGATGGAATTAAAGAAAAGTACCCCGAGTTGTTTATGTACGACGATCAAATTTCGGGACGAAATTTCTGTTAAGGTGGGTAGAATGTAACGACCCGCTAAATCGTTACTTACACGAAAGAATAAACCACGTATCAATTACACTTTCGACAACAAATCGAGACGAAAAGTTGGATAAGAACCGCGTCACATCAGGCACGTTTTCCAAGTGGATAAGAACCACGTCGCATCAGGCACATTTTTCAACGCCGCATTAATTACGCGTCACATCGAAACGAAAAGACGTGAAGTTTTGTCTTTTATGAAAAAAATTTTCTATAAATACAACCTCCTTTCATTTCATTTCATTTCTTTCGCAATCGAGAATCCGAGAGAGAGAAGAGAGAGGAGGAGCCGATGGCGGCGGATCCGCGAAGTCGAATTCGTGGCAGCGGCGGCAGCGGTGAAGGGAGAGGGACGAATCGTGTCAACGTTTGTTTCTACCGTTCGTTTTCTTGATTCAAGAAGGTATAACTAAGATTTTCTTCTCATCTCCTTCATTGAAACTTTATTCTTGAATCCTACATGCATATAGAGGGTGTAGGAATCATAGATCGCAAAGTTAATCGGTGCGAAAGTGAGTTTGCTTGAGAACTTTGATAGTTATACGATTGTTGATTAAGTTGTGTGAAGTTTGATTTGAATCCTTGGTAAATGATCTAAGTTTATGTGCAAACATGTTAAGAGAGTCTTATCAAGCATGATTGTGTGTTATAAGCATGAGAAAATTTTGTTTGGATGATAGTGGAAGAAACTCAAATTTCGAAATTTTGAGTATGAAATTTATGGTGTTCGGACAGTGGATTCCAACGTATATTTGAATGACCAAACGGTCGAATTTTGATACGAAAATTTTACTGAGTAAATTTCGAGGTGATTTCTGTGTCTCGTATAAATTTCAGCCCTTTTTGTCGAAAAATGAATTTTTGAAAAATGTTTGAAGTCGACTGCGCAATTCTGCCAGTAACGTGTGTTCTCGGCCAGAATGTTTCGAAATCTGTTTGACCGACCAAATGACCTCCGTTTTATGTGATTCTTGAACTAGATGAAAATTTGAAGTGTCTTCTGAGTCTTGTGAAAATTTCAGCTTTATTGGACATCGTATGAATTTACGGTGAATTTTTCAAATGAACTGCGCAGTGCTGCTAGAATTTTATGTTCCGATCAGAGAGTTGCATAAATGTTTTGACTGACCAAATGATATGATTTCGGTGTGAAATTTTAACTGGGTGAACTTGAATGTGTCTAATGTGTTGTGACCAAATTTTAGCGTCATATGAGGAAGGATGAATTTTTGGTGAATTTTTGAAGTTGACTGTGCAATTCTGCCAGAAAATGTTTTCTCGACCAGTAGGTTACATTTCCGAATTGACCGACCAAAAGGGGGTATTTTGATATGAAATTTAAACTGAAAGTTATTTGATGAGTCTACTGCATTTTGGTAAAGTTTTAGCCCCAACGAAAGTCGGGTGATTTTATAGTGATTTTTACAAAACGGTCGCGCAATTCTGCCAGTTTTCTTCCTTATTAAAATGACACCTAGTTTCAAGATTTAAAAGTGTTATATGATGCATGTATGTCCAAGAAACGTGTTTAAACGTTGAAATCACTTGTGATCAGTTGAAATGTGTTACGCGTGTCTTACACCTTTGTGACGTATGTTGGGTTTGGGAAATTGAGGAAAACGATGAGAGAGAAGCGATAGGACATGCATAGTAAGATGATGTTGTGTGAGGCTGACTTGTGTTGTCATTGACAAGGGTGTTGTGTACTCGTGAACTCGAGGATCGAGAGTTGCTAAGTTGGGGTGTGAATTGCTAAGAGAACGAGGTGGGCTTTCTTTTACTAAACTCTTTTACGCTTTCAAAAGTATGATTATGGAGAAATAAGGGTGGTTTAAAGTGTTATGTCATGCCATGATGTTTTGTTTATGAGATTGTTGCCTGATGCCTAGTTCGTCTGAGCTTGCTCCGTTAGGCTATATGGCTGTAATGAATGAATGAAACGAATTCGGGTCTGAGTAGGGCCGCAAACCCTATCAGGCTGTGTACACAAGTGGGATCGTGAGCCGTCCTTGCTAGTCGGCCGGTCTCGTGGGCGAATAGTGTGGCCACACTTTCGTCGCACTATGGAAAGAGAATGTGATTGAATGATTGATGAGAAAGTGGGGAGATTGATTGTCTGGCCAGACTTTGAAATATTTTTTGTGTTCTCGTGATATTTCTTAACTTCATAAAACTCGAGATCACTGGTATGGATGACATAACTGTTTTTATGAAAATGTTTTCGGCATGAGCCCATTGAGTACAACAAGTACTCAGCCCTGCATGTGTTTTTCCTATGTGCAGGTTGAGCGGGATGTTGCGGTGGATGTTGAGTCGGCATAGGGAATATGGATGCGTTGTGTCTTCATACACAAGCGTCATCCTTGACTCTCTTTGAAACCTTATTTCCGCTGCTATATTTTTGAACTAAAATACTATTCTTTTAAGCTAATGGAGTCCTTCTTATGAACTGAAATCCTTAAATGCTATTCTTAATGTTTGTCCTTGGTCACGATCGCCTCGTTTGTAACACCCCTAGTATAGGCGGTCGTGACAGTTTTATTCTATGGAACCTATCTGATGTGGCTTTTGCCATCAATGGATAATCGAATTCGGGTCTGTCTAGGGAGTGAGTCCCTATTCAGGCTAGTGTACACTTATGGAGATCGTGAGCCGTCTTTTGGGTCGGCCGGTCTAGTGACTTGGAATGTGGCCACATTCCTTGTCATCAATGGATTAGATATGGGAGATAGCTATGAGAAAATGGTTGATCAACCGAATTTTACGATGGAAATGATTTTAGTGTCTTGGGCGATTTCTAAAGTTAAAACCCCAAGGTCACTCAATGGTGGCATGATAAATATCTTTTTATAAAATGTTTTCGGCATGAGTCCACTGAGTGCATCAAGTACTCAGCCATGCATATGTTTTAAAAATGTGCAGGTTGAGCGTGATGGGTGCGGTGGGTGTTGAGCAAGACCGTTGAAGAAATTTAAGTGTTTAGAATGTGTCATGTCTTCACACGTGGCATATTCCTTCTCTCAAATGCTTCCGCTAAGTAGTTGTTTTTCTTTTGAGTTCTTGTATCGCTGAAATATTATTCATTTTTAAGTTGTTGATTGTTGAGATACTCTGATTTTATTCGAGCTATTCCCATTTGTTTCGGGCTATGGTTGAGTTGTGTTGTTTTCCCCTTTCTTCCCCGCTTCTTTAATCCTCCCCTAGTGGCGATCAACCGTATTTTCTATTCTTAGAAAATGCGGGCGTGACAAAGATCAGAAGAGGAAATTAAACCTTGTACATCCCACTAACTTGTCCATAAATATTAGATAATGTCATTTCCTATTACATACACACAAACATGAGATAATGCTAGCTTATTCATTTTCTCATGCACCTCCCCCTCCGTCTCTCTGCAGTAGAGGTGTTTCATTTTCAGCCCTCGTTTTGAAAAAATAATAATAAATAATAAAAATAGAAAAAAGTAAAGTAAGAAAAATAATAATATAGAAAAGACTCTTATTTATATTATTCTCTCTTACTTTACTTTCTCTCTCATTTTTCCAAAACGAAAAACGATTGCTCAAGGAAGATTATGCACTTGAGGATTTCCATGTACTCCTTCAGCTCATGCTTGAGCATTTGGACATTTGGGACTTCCTCCTTAGATTATCTAGATCTTCCTCTACCTTTTTTCTCAAAAACCTAATAAAAAGAAACAGCCTCAAGAAGTCAGAACGAAATACTCGACTCCAATCAACTTTGGCCTGTGCTTCTTAAACTATTACCATTAGTTGTTGAGAAGTTTTTCTCACATCTAACAGTTTTCTTTAAGTGCTTTCTAAAGCAGCAGCATTGTGGGCTCTATCTTCTGCAAGCCTCTTTCTCTGATCTGAAAAGCCATTCAACTGCAGCCAAAAGATCATTAGTACAATCAACTAGAGTGAATGACACTGTTTATACCACTCATACTACATGATCTAAGATTCGGCCTGCCTTGAAGATATACTCCCTCCGTCCCACCACATGTGATTGATTTCTTCTCTGCACGGGATTTAAGAAGAATGATAAAGTATGAGAGAGGATAAAGTAAGAAAGATAAAGAAAGAGTAAAGTATGAGAGAAGAGGATAAAACAAGAAAGATAAAGAGAGAGTAAAGTATGAGAGAGGGTAAAACAAATGAGATTAGATGTTTTGTTTTTAGCTAAGAGCGGAAATCAATCACTTAGCAGAAATCAGATACTTGAGGTGAAACAGAGGGAATACAAATCTACAGTTTTCTTTTTACGAACTCCCTTTGTCCCAAAATAGTTATCCCCTATTATCAAAGCACACGTTAACAAGAAAGTAACACAATGTTAAACCACTCAAGCAAGCATATGATAGCCTTCCGAAGTCACAAAATAACATAGTTTTCATACCTTGATTACTTCACATATAAGGATCTACCTCAGTGATGCAACTCTCATGCCTGAGAGCACATCGAAGGCATACTTTGGTGTTATTGCATGAAAGTATGCCAGCAGAAGAACAATGTGTTGAATGCCTGCTTGTTGTGTATCTCGGTGTTTATGTGCATGCTTATGTTGGATTGCAAGACTTTGGAATATGTTTAGTTATTACTCCCTCCTTCCCACGTTACTTGAGGCGTTTCTTTTCGTCACGGGATTTAAGAAAGTTGTGTTTAGTGAGTTAAATAAAGTAGATGAAAGAATAAAGTAAGAAAAAGAAAAAGGTGTAAAGTAAAAGAAAGAGTAAAGTGGGTGAGATTAGACGTGTTGTTTTTAGTCAAAAAGAGAAATGACTCAAGTAACTTGGGACAACCCAAAGAGGAATACGACTCAAGTAACTTAGGACGGAGTATAATAGTATGTTACAAATATTACATTCTTTACAAGACCATCGTAGTTTTATAGCATCATAGTCCATCAAAGCAAAACATACAGCAGCACAGCCTAAGCATCAGTTTAAGTCTTAACATTTTACAGGTGATCACAACACTCTTATGTAGGCTGCTTCATTCTGAACGCCGATAATAATATCTGCACAGTGAAATATATTATTTCAATGAGAATCTAACTACCAGAATCATTTATGAGTAAGATCATCAAATCCTGAAAATGAGAAGCTAATTTATTATCCAGTCATGTCAATATATATGTATGCAGCAGGAAATACAATGTGATACTGCATGAATGTATTCTTATAAATCTATTTTGAGATGCACTCCATTATTTATATCTAATTTCAATTCATAACTTTTACTATGAAACTATTTGTCAAAAAAATAAATTACTGAATTGGGAGACTAAATATCAGTAATGAGAAAACGTGAACTAGAGGAAATTTGATTGATCCTCCCTTCACCCACCATTGCAATCCATGAAACGCTCCAAACAAAACAAAAACTAGATAAATGAAAACAAACACCAGACCTGCAGAATGAGAAACTTACACATAAATATTTATGCCATACATCGCTGCATATTTTCGTAGCAGGCGCTCAACAGTATACCATTCTGAGCGATCTGTACCATGCTGATAATTAATCCGGGGCATGTGTATTGAAGCTGCCAAGTTTTTGAAAGAAAAGGAAAAAAGACATAAAAACACACGTTTATAGATCCTGCGTATTAGATTAGAACTTAGAAAAGAAATGAAACCAAAATACTTGAGCATGAGCATCTGTAACACTACAGAAATCTAAAAAAGAAGTCACTACCATCATGAGCTGTTAACAACATTTGACTGACATTCTTATAGAACCAGAAGGAACCAGTAACACAAGAGTACTTGGATGGCACGCAACATTGCAATGTGTTAAAACATGAATTGAAAAATCGATGGTTGACTTTGTTTGTATTGCTTGCTTATTCATCTATTACACTCGTCCCTTTAACAGGTGCCATTCAAGGAAAAAGTATGTCTATCTTTACAAGATGTGATTGAAACTATTTCTAGTATGGATTTGCCTCAAGATTTGCTTAGATTTCTTCAATTCCTTTCCCTCATTCTAACAATATGCAATCCATCCTCCTTTTAGGAGTAATTTTTATGACTAGTTCCAAAAATTACTCAGATCAATTTCTGTCTAAATACCAACTAAAATACAGATAAAAGGTTTATGTGTTTGATTATATTTTAGCTTCTTTGTCTCACTCCTCATAAGAAAATTTAGACATCTACCTTTCAAATTGATAATCTGCATATCCAAATTTTAGGTAGAAAATTGTAGCTCATAAATGCAACTCGACAATCACTTATCAAAAGTTTAGAAAATGGGAAAATCAGTCTAGTCTCCTGATATTCTTGCTCATTCTCTAACATCATTCTCTAATCAGACTTGGATTGGTACTCCTACTGTCCTACACTCAAACATCAATTCAGTGGCCACTTTACAGTCCACTTCTACTAAAGAACACAAACCACAAACTATGATTTTCAAAAAGAAACCAACATTCTACCTGAATATTGAGCGGCTGAAAATGATGCTTTTGCAAGGCAAACTTCCAAATCAGCCGTAGAGATATCACGACGAGGGACTTTACGCCTCAGATTATATGATTGCACAACAGCTAAACCGACCCATCGACGTGGATCAGTACTAGTACTCTGGTCACCGTGGTCCTCTGCAGAAAATGAGCGAGAAGCCAAAATTATAAACCAAAATCTAAGAATAGAGATGATTGACAATTTGGTTCTACTTGAAAGAACTTAACCCCTGTTGACTCAATAATAGAAAAACCCCTGTAATGTGAAAAATACGAGATGATGAAAAAGTGGTAATGTGAAGTATAGGAAAAACTTTGAGAAACAGAATGAATCTATCTTAACCAAAAGTTTAAGTCATTGAACAGAACTTCAACACTTTAAAGATCTTTTAAAGAGAAACTCAGTTAGAATAGAGGGCTCAGCTCACCAGTAACTTCTATGAGATGTAAATCACCCAGATGGAGATCTCCAAATTCTGAAGCCCGCTGATATGCATTGGGAATAGATGCTGACAGCCTAGCCAGTGCATCAAACAGACCTCCATGCCCCCAATTTCCAGAATCATCAACACAACTGCCATAAAGATTTCAACCGGTAATTTTTTTAATCACAAGTATATGGAAAGCTATTACACACTAAAATAGCACCAGATATAAATACATAAATACATATATAAAGGTTAGAGAAGATCAATCAGTAAATGTGGGTGATCAGTCCTCAACTTTTTGGCTTATGTTCTTCAAAAATCTTCTTCATTGGTCATAGTGATCAGTCCTCAACTTTTTGATCACTTAAGATTCTCAAGATGGAATATATATGAGGTCAATATCTAGGGTGCTGTAGAATAAAGATTAGTACAAATATGTTTAGACCTCACAAATTTGTCTAGAAGAACATGTATGATATATGATCATATCCAGAAATATAAATGGTTAATATGTTTTTGAGAAAAAATTATAAGTGCTTTCAATAAATTTTATGGTTGTGTGGGTAGATAAAAACCCATCATTCACTTCTTATATTATAATTTACACTAAAAAGAATACTTAAAAGCTGAACTTTCTATCTTTTTTAAGAGTTCAATTTCACTTTTTACCGTATTTTGATTTTCTTGAGACTCAAAATGTCAAAGTATGCACTATAGTCTTTAGATCTAATAAGCTCTAATTTTTTAATGAATTCTACGTATAGAACATAAGTGAAGCCAAACTACAGTTATATCAAATTGCATTTAACAGCTGTAAACATGAGAGGCTCTATTGGGTAAGAGAAGAAAAGATTGTGAAGCCACACAAATCCAAACAGTAAATTTATTGATAAGATAGTGAAGCACTTCACATCAAGCATGCACCAAGAGCAAAAATTTGTAAGGGCTACATGATACGAATGATTTATACCTGAATATAATTGTGGACTCGGAAGGGGTAACTGCTGCAGCAGTTGTGCAGTCTCCATAAACAAAATGAACTGAGCCAGCATCTGACACCTCATCCTGATTGACTGGACTGACATGATTGCTGACAGCAAGTGAGTGATATCCTAGTGTTTCCCATTTGGACATTTTTTTCTCCTCTGCCTTCCTTCGAGCAGCTTCCGCTTTAAGATGTTTCTCATCAGGTAAGCATCTCTTATTTCCTGATTCCAGTATGTCACTGTCTTGTTCTGGAGATGCTTGCTTAAACTTCTCGACCCATGCCGTGTATGAAGCTTCATCAAGGTCTGGATTAAAGTCAATAGACTCAGAAGCATCTTGCTTCATTAAATTTTGATCACTCGCCCGATCCATTGAATTGATCCCTAGCTTCCTATCCCTCACATCTGATTGTAACTCATGGCGGGACACAATGACCTTATCAGCTAAAACAGCTAGTTCGCTCTTATCTAATTGGTTATCTGATTTATCTATATTCATCTCCATGGGATCAAAGATATGCAAACCAAGTATGACAGATTTCAAATCACCAGCTTCAGTTCCTCCATTACTTCCCTCACAATCCAGCATTTCATCTCCTATAACATTATGACTGAGTTGTAGCTTCCTTCTTGCTCTATTCACAATAACCTGCATCGTTCCTAATCAGCATCTGAGAAATGTGATTACAAGAAAAAAGTAATAACCTTACCTCCTCAACTGTACGCCCAGTAACCAAATTAATAGATAGCACATGATTACTCTGGCCAATTCTATGTGCACGCTGCAAAGCCTGCTTATCCACTTGGGGATTCCAATCTTGCTCGTAAAATATGACCTACAAAACACAGAATATTCATCTGTTACAACTTACAAGCACACAAGCCAATCAATGCATGACAACCCTTCACGTCAACAAAAATATAGGCTGTTGTAATTGCAAAATCTTTGAAGGTTGAGGTTCTAATTAAGATTATTAAAAAGTCCTGTCTAATTGCACAGTGGCATAAAAGTTTCTATGGATTTTAAGGCAATCAACCCTTTAACTTTTAATCTTTTTAAATTCTTCTACAAAGATTTTCTACTTTTTATAGTAGTTCATCAATGATTCATTAAAATGTTTACTTTTAAGCCTCCATAAATAAATATGAAAAAGTTATTTAAATTTGTACTCCTACATATTACAGTTCTAACATTCAATACTATAGAGTAAAATGTGCTAAAATTATTATAATGATAGTCGTAAATTATTACAATGATAGTCGTCGATGCCTAGAACTAATGGAAAGGGGTTGATGAGGTGAGGCCCATCCATTAATGGTGTGTAGCTAGCAGTTGTTAGCAGAGGGGGCATTGAGGCCCTGGTTTTAAATTTCAAAATTGTTTGATTATCTGTACGAGCCATGACTTTTAAGGATAATAGTAATAGACCTAAATGATTCTCACTGCAAATATAAATTTAATGCATAAAACACAACAAAAGTCCGAAAATTAACAGACCCCTGTCATCATTAAAAGCTAATAAATAGTTTTCTTGTTCTCATCAAGTAACTCAAAGGCTACAACTACAAGCCTACCCAAGCAATTAAATCACCACCAATTTCAAAGAACTATTCTCCAATTATGGAATAAATATCAAAGGTGAAGAAGTCTAAACATCTTTTAAAACTTAACAGTTCATCATCCAAAGTTGACAGCCACCTTAAAATAATAGTTTAGGGTCATAAAGCAAGTACATATTAAGAAACTAAAAGCAAGCTTACTGTATCAGCAGCCACAAGATTTAGTCCCACTCCCCCAGCTCGTGTGGATATCAAAAAGATATATGGTGTGCTCTCACAAGAGTTAATATTAGCACTTGATTTTATGCTGAAATTTCTAATTGCAGCAAATCGCTCTTCTGCTCGAATTGAACCATCAAGACGCTCATAGGTATATTTTCTCATTTCTAAGAAATCCTACAAGATATAATTGTATATTAAAAGACATAAATGATTAATGTAATGTTAATTAGATGCTATAGATCCTAACCATACATAAACAAAAGATAAAACTCACCTGCAATATGTCAAGAGTATGAGTCATTTGGGCAAACAATAGAGCGCGATGCCCAGCATCATGCAACTTCCTAAGTAGCTGATCTAAAATTAGAAGTTTGCCACTAGCCTGATCCAACATCAATTGAGGTGTAAAAATAGCTCCATTAAATAATCATTCACAAACAAAATAGGAAAAACCCAATCGAAGAGTGAGAAATATGTACGAATGCCGAATGCACATGAATACTGAAGGATGAGAAGTAGTATTATTTTATTTTTAATTATTCATTGTGTCAGCCGTCAGGCTGTTAACTGTAAATGGCACAAGGTTTAAAACTTCATCCATAACCTTAAAATCTGCATGGGGTATATTACCTGAACCAGGTGCTCACCCTCCTGATATGGTTCAGGCTCAATACCCGGGAAAAGATATGGATGGCTACATGCTTTCCGGAGCTGAATTACCTGAAGGAGAATTGGTAAGTAACAGCATCAGGCTTGTATCACCATTTTGTACAAATAATGTCATGAATCTACAACATTTAAACAAATAGTCACTGATCAATAAAAAAAAAGTATTGCCCACAATATTTTGCAAAGATGGAGCATTTGTTCCTTTAGAAGCAAGTGCAAGCAGCTTTGGAAGTTCCTTTCTGATTATTGACATATAAACCTTTTTCTGCAGTGGAGACAAAGGTGCCATCCTGCCAATAAATATGAGTATTAAGATAACTTAGATTCATGCTCCACCAAACTTTAGGGAATGAATAGATAGCAACAGTATATCACATATGGAGTAAAAAAGACACAATAGCTTTTTAAAGAAATTAACACAGTGCATATAAAAGATACAATTAATTTTTAAAGAAACTAACACAGTTATTTCAGTAACAGGAGGCAGTAGCAGAGTGCCAGACTCCATAAGTGTAGATTTGGTCCTTCGAAGCATAAATGCACCCAGCACATACTTTAAGATCTTAAACGGTTCCTTCACTTTTTGTGCACCTTGACCTGCTAAAGAAGAAAATAAGAAGCGCCGGCGAGTAGCTCGACTGTGTTACCTAAACTACATTAAAGAACATTACATTTTTCTTCAAAAGCCGAGGACTTTGCAAGATTTCAGCAAAATCCAATTTACCATTCATTAGCACTAGAAAAGGAAGGACCTATATATTTTGAAAAAGACAAACATGCTACGTAAATATATGCAGACAAATTACATGAAGGATCTCCAGCTTCCTTGAAATCAGAATGAAACTGCTCCAGTGTTCCAAAGATCAATGGCATACAGAAGTGCATCAGAGCCCAAAGTTCAGTAAGATTGTTTTGAACTGGTGTTCCAGTGAGAAGCAATTTTCTTGGCATGACGAATCGTTCTCTCAAAACAGTATATAAGACCTGTTACAGTCCAAGAAAGTTGTAAGAGAAGTTAAAAAGGCTAAAGAAATAACTTAAGAGATAAAGCAGTCAGAGCCAGCTATTATATATATGCTCAATACCAGATTAGAACTACATACTAGAGAAAGTACTTCATTCTCGAGAAAATACTTCTGTGATAATGCATGTAGAATCCAGACACTACATGCTGACAGAGTGGAGAAAAGTTTACATTAAGCTCAAAGCTGTAACATAGAATAGCATATATTAAGGCCACTAATTTTTTAATGATAGTTCATGATACAGATTCTCAAAAATGTTTGTAATACAGCATAGCATATAGTCCAAGTATCCAAGAAGCTGTGCTGCAAGGGGAAAACATATAACTTTATCTCAGGGTACCAACACAGCATAACATAAAACAAAATCACTATGTTGCCAGAGAGCTTCATAAATCAACATAGCATAGGACAGATATATATAGTTGACTATTATGCATTTTGCAAAGACTATTTGCTTATACTATGGGGAGAAATTAAAACTTCTCTCACAATATAAATACACAAAACAAATTATACAGATATACTTGCAAGAACTGATGGCTAAGAGGAAAACCACATCAAGCAGAATTTTAAACATACACTGGAATGGTTTTTAAGTCTCTGTGCTTCATCAACTATTGCATAATGCCAAGGGAATTGGGACAGAAAGTCCTGATCAATCAATGCTATGTCATAAGTTGTCAACAGCACATCAAACGGAAATGATGGAACCTGCAACAAACACCAAACATTGATAGCATATAGCAATATGTTACCTCAATTGCAGTAACTAAGTGCATGTAGTTTTACACAAAGAACGGGAAACAAGCACAGAATTACTTACGCGAGATGTGAGTAGACTTTCTTTTACATATTCACTCATTTCCCTTCGCAATTTGCGTCTATATTCTTTTTCCCCAACATAACGAAGCAATCTCAACTTTGGAGCGAAATTCGCCACTTCTGAGACCCAACCATCAGTTACACTGAGAGGGCACAAGACCACTGCAGGGAAAATTAAACATCTTTAGAGCAATTATGATTAAAACATTTTCAAGGACAGAAAATCCCAATATATACTTATGAAAAAGTAAAATCTATTTACTCACGGAATGGCCCAGAAATTTTCAGAAACACTTTCAGGTAACTCAAAAGTGTTACAGCCTGCAGCGTTTTCCCCAGTCCCATCTACAGTGATAAATCATTAGCACAAGAAAATCATTATAGTTTGCTCAACTTTAAATTGAAGATTGTCTAGACGAACTTTTTAAACTATGAGTTAGCAGCTATATATATTAACATTAGGAAAACTACAGTATCAAAATAATCATGCTATGAGGTGCCATATTCCTATAATGGTCCAACTCTACAGCTTTTAACTTGCCTCAGAAGATGTACTTCGTTAGGTATCAATCTGCATAGGTGTAAGATGCAGCGAAAAAGGAATACTCTATCTTGTACTGTATTGCATATAATTCGTTGAATTTAAATCACTGAATACAACATAAAATTTTTCTTTCCAATATATGGTATTCTGAATTATAAAATGCTAACTTGTACATAACAGAAGACTGACAAGCAAGAATGATACACGCGCTTAGGAAACTAACTTCAAATCTTATCCATTATGACCGTGACGATGGACCAAACTGCCCCCTCTTCCAGCATAAATAACAATACAGAATGTTGCAGACTGGGACTAAAGAGTAAATTTCCAAAACCAACAGATTGCATTAGAAGTTAATAATCACGAGTGGAAAAAAGAAGGAAAAAAATGATCATTTGATTTCATAATCACTCAGAAGTCACAACTACAATTCTAAGATAGCTCTTGTGCGAAAGAGAGATAATTTCAGCAACTCCAAGCACTGCTGCCATCATTTACCATTGCATCATAAAAAAACAAGTTTCTCCTTTAAAAGAAAAGAACACAAACATAATTCGTTAAGAACGAAACACTCTCAAATCCAGTTGAGCCAAGTTACAAGTCTCACCTCGTCGCCTGCAAAAACAAACGTAGAGGGGGGAAATCACACGCGCGCGCACGGTAATTGAATCAATTGGAAGTAAAAACTTTTCGAAAAGGTAAAGGGTAACAGTACCAAGTATGGAGTTGACGCCGAGGTGGTAGCGGCGGATGAGCCAGGACACGCCTTCGACTTGGTGCGGTTTGAGTGCCGCTTGGATCCCATAATCCAAGGAATCAATAGGCGCTTCTCCAGCAGCGCGAAAATCGCCGGCGTAGACGCATTTCGCCGCCGAAATCAGCCTCTGCTTGTAGTCCATGTTTCTAATACTACAACGGTGGAGGTATGGCGGTGGTGGTGGTTTTTAAATTTGGAACCAAAGTTACTATAAGGCCCCAATCTATGAAATGCCGCTACAAAATCTATAATACAGTAGTAAATTCTTTTGCAAAGTTGCATGGACTATGGACTTGGTTGTTTTCTTTCTTTTTCTTTTCTTTGGCAGTTATATGGAGCAACTGCCACTAGGATCAGGAACTAAGTTTGAGTTTGAGTTTGAGTTTGAGAATAATCTTGTTGGAGAAGCTATACCTCCAAAATTTGTCCCATCAATTGAAAAAGCTTTCAAGAAAACTGTGAACACTTGTGTATAAATAAATCCCAACAATTTAGTTTTGAAGTGGGCCTTATAACTCTGATTCGTTTTTGCAGTATGAGAGCAACAATTTAAACAACTTTAACATTTATGTTCTTCAATATTAGTATTTGAAATATGTCTGGTTCAACAAGCAGCACAACGCCACTGCAAAAATCTTTGCATTATGACGGCAACATAGATGCACTCAGACTAGCAATATAAACTCTACAGACACAAGTCGAGGCAAGTAGTAAAATGTTTCATTGTTGATTTTGAGGTCTCTGCTGCTGAAAGTTGGGATGATTCTGTTGGGTGTTTTGCATGGTCATCATGCCCGGTTGCATATTCTGACCACTTTGCTGCATGTTGCCGAATGCTCCTTGCGCGCCGTGTTGCTGCTGTTGCTGAATCTGCATCATACCACCGCCTGTGTTGGCTGCCCCCATGTTGAACACTGAAAGTAGTACAAACTTGGAAAGATTAGCAGCAGTTAATGAAAAGGACTCGGATTGCTGTTTAAGACGCACGAGATCTATTTTAAGTGATAATTCATCTCCTTTTGGGAAAGAGTCCATGTACAAAATGACAAAATCATTATACGTATTGACGGTATGAAACATGATAGGATAGAAGAAGGTGACCCGTACTCTGGTCGCTCAGATTTTGAGGAGGTAGAGTTCGATTGGCACCGGACATTGCATACTGGAAGCACGGAAGCGTAAAGGCTAATCAGCAACAGGTTGTAAAACAGTAATCCCCTATGCTACACAATTATTCATAATTCTAAACTGATATTATCAAATCAAGATCATCAAGTGCAAGCATACTGCATTTCACATCAAGTAAAGGCTCTTCATTTAAAAATGATGGCTGTTGTCAGTGCCTTTATGTGTTAAATTTGGTGTGATCTTCTGGCATAGGAAGATTTTGTATAACCATCAAATCCAAGTCTTCGAGAATTTAGGAAGCTAACCTGCATTCTCGGCATAACTGATTGTGATGGCATCATAGCTGACATGTTAGGGATCTGAATTGAAGGTTTGCAATGGTAAGACAAGAATAGAAAAAATCAAGATCATAGAGAATTTAAGTGCAATACTACTGAGTTACATGCAAAAAGACGTAAACCAAACAAAAAGAGATAATCTTTTTCAAATACTTGGGGCTCAGACGTAAACCAAACCAAAATAATTTCAAGCTTCTCCCAGCAGTTGGGTGGAAGATTTTACTTGGGGCTCAGACCAAATCACCATAAGCGCAGAGCTTCTTTTAAGCACTCGTTTTGGGAAAGAGAGAGAGAGAGAGATAAAGCAAGAGAGATTGCTTAAATATTATTTTCCCAAAATGAGTGCTTAAAAGAAGCACCTCACTTATGGTGGGATGGAGGAGTATTAAGTACTCTATTGAAGAAAACATGAGTTAAAAGTATCAAACTCAACAATCAAGAAAAAGTTAGTACAATCAGCAACTAGTTTGGAAAAGGAAAAGGTAGAATGGTACAACAAATAGGCAGAAGATATCTTACCATTTGAGATGTAGGTGTCGCCTGGGCTGCATTAAAGAGGGCACTTTTTGCTGGGCTAGAGAACTGATTTAACTGACGATTCAGCTGATTCCCTTGGTTCATTTGGTTTGGGCTAATATGCTGCATTGCAGCTGATGTAAGCTGTCTACTCTGCAATTGCTGGGCTCCCACTGGCTGCGAGAACTGCACATGATGCTGACCATGCATCTGCTATGCAGCAAATCCAAAATGAGTTAAGAGGTGAATACTTACAATATCAATATAAGATGGATATGGATTTTATTATAAAAGCATAAATACTTAGGAAAGATGTGCAAGACAGTATTGTTGCTAGCCAGGTAATTAGGAAATTATTACATATGGCGATTATAAGAATTTTATGGCCTTTTGTGAGCTTTCTTGCAATCAGATCAATGACAGCAAACATGGAAGAACTTTACTAAATGGTGATAATGTCAAGAGTTACATGCTAAATCCATCATTTTGCCACCAATCTTATGGAAGTTGTCACCCAAGTTAAGTCAGCAAACATGGAAGAACTTTACTAAATGGTGATAATGTCAAGAGTTACATGCTAAATCCATCATTTTGCCACCAATCTTATGGAAGTTGTCACCCAAGTTAAGTGCTTGATTACCGACTGAAACTTTTGTTGTGACTGGCTTGGCATCTCATGCAGTTGCGTTAGTTGATTCTGAAAAGATGATTCACAATAATTTCAAGTGCTGAAAGATGACAAATTAAATATATGATGGCATGCATTAGCTAAAGCGAAAATATTAACATCATCTTGGAATCTGTAAACATATCCGAAACTGAGAACCCACTATAGATGAATGTAAGAAACATTAGTCAATTTAATAATCCATCAAAAAACATTATGCAAGTCAATAATCGTCATTTTTACTTCACGGTGGTAATAAAGGGGTTGGATTGGAGTGATGGAACAAAGAAACAGAACTTGAACCATAATAACTTGGTCTATGAACATATGCTTAGGCCTTTAAGTCCTACATGTAATTTACAGTGAAAAAAAGAGATTTTTGCAACAATAGAGAGATTGCAAGTCGTAATGAAAATAATAGTAACTTCTAGGTTGAACAAGATTTATATATGTTGCACGATCCTGGTAATGTTTAACAAAAGTTGATACCCTTCAATCTCTAAAGAGGGGTAGAGGTCCACACCTGACCAAGGACAGGCATTGATGAAGGTCTTAGCTGCTGTTGACTCAGAAATTGTTGCTGCAACATTTTCTGCCTCTGTTGCAGTTGTTGTTGTTGTTGTTGTTGTTGTTGTGATTGTTGTTGCTGAGGAGATGGAGTGTTCATAATATTTGCACCAGATCTGGGTGAATTGGCATATTGCATAGGAGACGCTGTTGTATTATTATCAAAGGAATTGCTTCCAGTAGGACCAGAAGGGGAAGCTGCTGGTCTTCCAATAAGTTGTGCACCAGAAGCCTATTGGGAACAAAATGTAATAAGGCACAGAAAAGGATCCACCAGAAGAAGATCAGATGCAGTTTTACATGGAAAAGTTATACAGATATATTCTGGTTATCATGTGATCCTCATCTTCTTAGTTATCCGAACACTGCACCATGTCTACCTTACATGACATCCATTACAGAGTTAAATAGATGACACAGTCAACTTGAAAAGAGGGCATCTGTTCAGCTCCTTAAAGGCAACGAAAACACATTTGAACAGGAGGGGCAATGGTAATGTTAACAGTTTGATTAGTGTGGGGAGTGAAGGCGGAAAGGAGGTTATTATTATTGCTTACTTTGATTCCAAAGCCCAGACCAAGCAACATAAATGGGAAGGATTCCCTTCTCATCTGCATTCGGTCCCCTATACTATTACCCCAACCAATCACCTCCTAAGTAAAGCCGTAGAAACTGGACTTTAGAAAAAGTTTCAGTTGTCATAATCATAGCAGGGTCTTATGATAATAGCTACTATGATTACTGACCAGAAGTAGGGAGACACTTTCCATAGCAGTATGAAAGCTATAGCAATTAGTTGATCATCAACAAGAATTACAAGAGGTTCTAATCCAGAGGTTTTTCTATAACAAACTAACCACAGATCCACAGGAGTGTATCATTTTAGGAAATGTGTAAATGTAAGGCACAAGAGTTAAGGCCACCCAAGGCTAGTAATGTCTTCGCACGAACTATAATCATGACAACGGAATTGTTAACAACATAAAAACCCAAAATAATCTTAGTTAGAAAGCTTATGTAAAATGATTGAAATATTGACCTGCAGCAAAGAGCCCTGATTGTTAATGGCAGTAGTTGACATGAGTGGAGGTGTACTCTTCTGGTACAACCCTAAAGTGTACAAACATAACATGGTCAGCAGATGCATCAAATCCTATACTAACAATCCAAAAGACAAGAAGAAGAGACAGAATGATCCTGAAGCAAAGAGAACATAGAAATTGCACACCAGATGAATCCTGGAGACTGTCATTAGTAGCAAGTACATCTACCAAGTGCATCGGAAGTGACGATGCCACTTGTCTTTGGTCTCCAGGTACTTGTAATCCTGCATTTAAAATGTCAAAGAGGAAATTCAATTCAAGAGGTATGTATGATATAGAGCTTAAGGTGCATCATACTTGTGGGTATGCAATTCTTGCAAGTGCATCAAACACAACTGAAATTGATCAAGGGGCACACACATTCATAACATATTGAGAGCTGCTGATTAAAGAATTTGCACCTTCACCATGATTGACAGCACTACGAAGCAAATTTTCTTGTTCTTGTATTTTTGTAGCTTGAACCTTGTCAATAGTTGGAAGAAGATTTGTCCCATGTCGAGTGCTAAAGTAGGACTTACGTGCATCAGCTATGATCTTCTCAGCACTTTCACAGGCTGCTCCTATCATATCAATTCTAGTCTGCGATCAATCACACATACATCATTAGAAAAGGAAAACCCAGTGATGTACACATATATTCCACTAGTATGACTGCCCACCTTGAGCTTCTCAATTTGTGCCGCCACTGGCAGGCCCTGCATACCGTGTAACAGCTGTTCTCTCTTAGTGTTGTCTTCCGTCTCCATTTCGGGCAAAAGCTTAGATGACAGCATAACAGGCAAAACTGCAGCCAAATAACACCCAGACTTAATACACGAAATTGAATCCCCACATTGCACCTCTCTTACTAATCAACATAAAATCAATATAGCGGATTTATAAAGAACCCAGCTCTGCATTCTCATTCCTCTTTTCACTTTCTCCTTCTCATAGCCTTTTTATGTCTTGAAGTGATGCAATCTTATAGGCCAACATTTCGACAAACTCTTAACCACCTTATAGCTATGAGCTACCCCATGATAAATAATGTGAATGCTTAATCACAACAAAAAAAATAAACCGAATAAAATGACTGCAAGGTAAAAGATTAATCCACTTTTCCAGTGTACCAGATAAATCAACAAATACTAATAGCATTCTCAACATTAACCGACGTTCTATGACCTTATAGCTATCCCATGATAAATAATGTGAATGCTTAATCACAGTGAAACATAAACTGAATAGAACAACAGCAGTGAAAAAGGTTAATCCACTTTAGCAGTGTACCAGAGATATCAACACATACTAGTAGCATTCTCAGCATTAACATTCTTAGGATACACAACGAAAGCCTTGGACACATTCTTAATATCTTCAACAATATTATATAGCTCCAAATTCACCATCGAGAACTGCCCCAAAACATCTTGCCTGCACAAACAAATCCCTAATTGATCAATTGCAAAATAATTTGCTCGACTACTGCGGAAAATGGTTGAATTGAAATGGCATGCTCATACCATTTAGGGGTGGCATTCGCGCGCGCTATAGCGTCTAATTCTTCGAGGATGCGAGAGATGGCTTTGAACAGGCTGATAGCGCGAGTTTTTACAGAGTCGAGATTGAGCTGCTGCTGAAGCGCCGGGTTCAGCCGCTCCACAGCCTTCGCCGGCGGTTGCTGGTCTTGGCCTGCTGCCACCGCTGCCGCTTCCATAGCTGCCATTAATATTTTATCGGAGCTCCGACGTTAGCGGTCAGTGTGGATTGGAATTCCGCTTAAATAAAGCAGCCTTTTGTGTTTAAAACTATACTTAATAGAATATCGTGTCAATTTGTAAGGGGTAAAGACATAATCTATAATCTATAAGAGCATCTCCGATGGCCGCGAGCGGGCCGGCTAGCCGATTTCCGGCGCTTGCCGGTCCGCTCGCCGAACCATTGCAAGTGGCGAGCACCAAATCGCCGAAAAAATCGGCGTGCCAACGCCGATTCTCGGGCGCTAGCCGATGCGCTCGCCGATCGGCTGGACGCCATTGTAGGCTCCCGATCGGGGGGCAATCGGCCAGCCGATTTTAAAAATTTTTTTATTTAATGTTTTTTGTGGGACAAACTCATCTTTGGCTGTTTCTCTTTTATAGAGACATCCTTGAATGTTTTATGTTCCACTTTCGATGTGAGACAAACTCATTCTTGGTTGTTTCTCTTTTATAGAGACATCCTTGAAGGTTTTATGTTCCACTTTCGATGTGGGACAAACTCATTCTTGGTTGTTTCTCTTTTATAGAGACATCCTTGAAGGTTTTATGTTCCACTTTCGATGTGGGACAAACTCATTCTTGGTTGTTTCTCTTTTATAGAGACATCCTTGAAGGTTTTAAGTTCCACTTTCGATGTGGGACAAACTCATTCTTGGTTGTTTCTCTTTTATAGAGACATTGTTGAAGGTTTTATGTTCCACTTTCGATGTGGGACAAACTCATTCTTGGTTGTTTCTCTTTTATAGAGACATCCTTGAATGTTTTATGTTCCACTTTCAATGTGGGACAAACTCATTCTTGATTGTTTCTCTTTTATAGAGACATCCTTGAATGTTTTATGTCCCACTTTCGATGTAGGACAAACTCATTCTTAGTTGTGTTTTTTCAATTAATGTACTTTTTAAAATTTTAATATTATTATTGAGTTTTCTCATATATGTGTTGTAAATTTAATTCCATATTTTATGTGATTGTTAATTATTATTTATTTTATATAATTAGGAGTGATGTGGCTAGGCTATTGCTGGGCTATTTGCTTGTCCTGATAATGTGGCGAGATGATTTTTAGTGCTGATGATGTGGCAGGAGAAGTTTGTGACTAGGCTATGGCTAGGCTATGTCTGGGCGAAAGCTATTGTGGATGCCCTAAATATATAGAGGGGCAGCTGTGTGCCTATTTACAAGAATGGGAAATATGCCTATTGGCTGAATTGAGAGCATTAGCAATGGGGCGCGCCACATCAGCAGTTTTATCCTCCTACCTCCCCACCTGCAGTGGGGCGCCCTAAGGTGCGCCCTATGGCGCGCCACATCATCATTTTATTGTTTTGTTTAATTAATTTAACTATTTTCAAATAACAAGTAACGAGTAAATAAAAAACGGTCTAAATAACAAACGGCGAAGTTTTAATAAAAAAAAGTTACATCATTGAACTAATAAAAAAAAACTAAGTCGGACCAATTCTCAACTTCCGACGCAGCTCATCGAGTAACACCCAGAGATATTCGGCTTCGTCGGGGTCGGTACACTTCTTGAGGGCCCTGTGCGTCTGCAACATCGTCCTTGCCATCAACGCTGTTGCTAACGACTCAAACGCGGTGGCCGTCTGGGTCGGGAGCTCTACCGGGACCGGAGCTTGGGTTGCAGCGGTCGACGATGAGGTCGCGATCGCCTTCCCCTTGGCCTTCGCAGCCTTGACGCCGGACGGACACCGGTGTGCCGGAACTCCCTTCATCCACGTACGTCCGGTTGAGGTCAACCGGGTGATTGCCGCTGCCGCTGCTCGTGTAATCACCAGCTTCAGTGGTCTTCGTCCTCTTCGGCGCACCAGTGTGCAGAATTCCACCTTGGAACTTATGCTTGTCCCTCAAGAGCGCCCAGATGGCCTCGTGCTTGAAGTCGCCGTACATCGACCGGTACGACAACAGCACTTTAGCGCGCACGTCGCTCAAGCTCTCGCCGCTCCCCTGTGACCGCGTGAACTTCTCGAACTCTGCCGCGTACAAGTTCACTTGCTTCTTGACTTGATCCCAGTGCTTGCGGAGTTGCTCACGCTTGCGCTTGTACGCGGTCGGCGGCTTGACCGAATTGTAGAGGTCCGCGATGCGTTCCCAGTACGCGATCTGTCGCTGGTTGTTCGCGAATATCGGATCTTCCGATATATCTACCAAACACCGGGCCAAAGTGAGAGTTTCGTCGTCGTTGTAGTTCGTACGGCCGGGGGCGTACTCATCGCAATCACCGGGAGGCGGCAACTTCTGCGCCCGCTGCCGGTTCCGCTTCTTTCTGGCTGGGGCGGAAGCGGTCGCGGCGGGGTCGGGATCGGCCGCTGCGGTTGGGCGGTGCGGAGACTGCTCCATGTCAGACAACCCATACGATTCCGTACTGAAATCGGGATCGTAATGGGTGTTGGTGTCGAACGAATGATAATCACCGGGTTCTGTACCCGGCCGATGCATCCCTGCGCTAAACGTAGGACTATTGGGGCTTGAATCCATTTCGTAGTAATTATGTAAACGTAAGTTTCGAAAATGAAATCGAGTGAAATGAAATGTTACAAATGAACGGTATTTATAAAAAAATGAAACCGCGTGCCATCGTCCGCGGTTGATCGTCCGCGACCTCCACAATGGGGCGGACGATGGCGCGGACGATGGTCATCGTCCGCGCTATCCTCCGCGACCGAATTATAGGGCGCGACTATCGTCCGCGCCCTATGGCGCGCACTCGCAATGGGTGCGGACGATGGATGGCGCGGACAATGCGCGCCATCGGGCGTGCCATCGTCCGCCCATTGCGGATGCCCTGATGGTCGAGTAAGAGAAGTTTTGAAACAATTAATAAAACACCAAATTGAGTCTGTTGTGCTGTGAAATCTGGACAAAGATGAGAGAGACGACCGCGTCAGTGTGGCCGCGCGTCCTCGGTTGTCTTCTCCGGGCGGCGTGAAATCTGCGAGGGCTGCAACTCTTGATTTGGGGGAAATGCGACGGAGTGTGTATTTGGCACCGTTAATTCATCCGTACAGTTGTCTCTTATCCGTCTCTTAACTGTAAAATCTCTTAACTATTCATTGGTACTTTTCACTCCATCTCTTAACTAAAAGACAGCCCCTGCAACCCCCCATCTCTTATTCGTCTCTTAACCATCTCATCCCTTAACTATTCATTCAATTTCATTTTTTATTTTTATTTCCAACAAATTTAATTAATAAAAAACATACTTCATTAAATAAAATAAAAATACAACTTAAAATTCAAAAAAATAAAAAAAAAACACATAATTAAAATCATAAAAAAAATAAAAATTACATAATTTAAAATACAATTTTATAGAAATTTAAAAAACTACTCCGCCGTCGAATCATCCCCCGAAGGCGGTGGCGGTGCACTCAAGCTACCTGGAGGCGGAATACCAATCTGTCTTGCCATATACTCAATTCCGGCAATATGGGCTTGATATTGTGGAGGCGTCATGCGGGAAGTGTCCGCCATCGTGGCGGTCAAGTACATGGACAATAGGGTGTCCGAGCCCGAGCCCTCCTGACTTGATTCGCCTCGGCACCTCCTCCCTCTAGCCTCCTTCGCCGCCTTGGTCCCTTGCGGCCGACGGCTCCCACGGGAGGACCCCTCTGCATCGGTGGTCGTGCCCTCAACCTCCTGTGAGGCAAACTCTTGTACGGCGCTGCCTGAACCGCCCTCACTAGACGAGTATTGGCCACCCGTCGTATGCTTCATGTGTTTCGAGGTCGAGCCTGTGCTGGACTGGACACCGCCAGCCCACCTTTCCTCGTCTCTGACCACCTCCTAAACATCGACATGTTTGAATTCTTTGTCGTTATCGTCAAAAAAGACTCGCAAAGCCGCTCTCAGAATGTCGGCTCCACTGGCTCCGCTTTGGTAATTCGCCGCTTCATTCTTGTAGATTCCGCAAAAAAATTTTACTTCTCTGTCGACTCGGCCAAAATGACTGCGGAGCATCTTCAATGTGCAGCGGCGGGACCCCTTTGGTTTAATCTCGTTGTAGGCGTCGGTGACCTTTTCCCAAAAACACTTCCGGGTTTGTTGATTCCCGACGATTGGATCGTACGAGCCATCGTGTCCTTGCGGCTGTATGGATGATGGCCTACATCCTACTCCTCCTCGGTCGCCTCCTCCTCTTTTTCCACGGCGTCGAATGCCCTGGAGCTTCCACCGCCTCGTCCTCCTTCCGGATTGGGTTCATCCGGATAATCCTCCCTAATTTGGGATAATCCCTGTGAATACCTCGGGACGGAGGGACGAGCGTATGCATCCACATCAAAATGGGGTGGTTAGTACCCCGTCGGCATCGACGAGCCCTGGGTGCCCGGCGTCGACAAACTGGAACCGGAACCACTCAAGACATTGTACATGTCCCCCCCTTCTGAGTCGCCAAACGCGTTGATGTCAAACCCGCTGGAGTTTCCGTCGCCGAACATTTTGTGATGAAAATTGGAGAGGAAATATAGATGATTTGAGAAGAATAAATATGTGTTTGTGTGTATAATGAGGATGAATAGGAGTATTTATAGAGTAAAAAAATAAAAAAACGGTCAAAAACGGTAACATTACCTTTTTAAATTTTTTTATTATTAAATTTTTATTTAAAAAAATAATTTATTGCGTCAGCGTGACGAAGCCCACTCGCGGGCCGGCGAGTGGGCGTCACGCCTAGCGCCAGCGCACGCCACGTCGCGCGGGCGCGTGGCGATCTGGCGCGCCAGCCATCTCGGTGGGACGGGCGTCTCGGCGAGACAGGGACGCTGCAACGCAGCGCGCTGCCGTCTAGTCTCGGAGAGACGAGATACGAGACACCCGCGCGACGCGTTGCAGGTGCTCTTATTGTCTTATGAGATGATTGAGATCCCATTATTATTAGTAGTGTTTTAACGGGGTATAAATTGTATAGTAAATTACTTGATGTTTATGGGTAATAAATTGAGATAACTTTCCGTAAATGGAAATATCCATAGTTTTATAAGCCAAAAATAAATAAAAAGTATATATATTTTTATGGGACGGAAGGAGTATGCAAATTTAATATTTTTATAGTGTATTAAAATTATCTGAATTTTATATTAAATATAAATTTTCATTCATATTTAGCACATTTTCTAAAATGGAAACATTATTATATCCAGTTTATTAGTATATCTCTACTTTATTTTTTCTCCACTCAACGCACAAAATAAAAATGTATAAAATCTTGTGGTGAATGCTTCACTAGGAGTGAGACGCACAAAATAAAAATGTTTATAAAATCTTGTGGTGAATGTTTCACTAAGAGTGAGACAGAGGAAGTATATATTTTTAGAATTGTATTCAATAACTGAAAAATTATGAACTACTGATTTATTGTTATTTTTCTAAGTTTTTGTTCCTATTTATGTATATATATGTTTTGTTGATCAAAACTGTTAGAGCTATTTATTTATTCAAATTATATGAGTTTTGTCCTCTTTGATCTTTAATTGCACATTTTCTTTATTTGTGTATATTTTATTCTAACAAACTCATACTTTTTGGTCCTTAGTCACGTCTCCTCTTTGTCATTTATTTTATTTTATTCTACTCCACTCAGATCATAAATTAAAGTTGTAAAATATCATTTGCCGAACGTGAAATGCTTCATTTATAGTGGGTTGGGAAGAGTATATTCCTTTGTTTGTTATTATTTATAATTTTTTAAGCGTTTTATAATGTTATGAATACTTACTGTAATTAACACATATTCTTAACCAAACATCATTATATTCTTATTATCTTTTTTCTTAAACTACTTACCTTATTATTTTTCTTTATTATTTGAAAATCTTATATCCCGTGCATAGCACGGGTGATAACACTAGTTCATGCAAAATGTTTCACATTTATTTCATATTAGTATAAAATGTTTGAAGTTTATATAAATCATACAAAAAGTTTCATTCGTGTTTTAATTTAGTACATTTTGTTATACTAGTGTCAATACCCGTGCTATGCACGGGACATAAGATTTTTAAATTATGTGTAAATAAAGATAAAAGAGTATAAGTTAGTTAGAATAAAATAGTAGTAAAAATAAATACATAATAGAAAGAGAAAGAACATAAACATGTGCAAATAAAGACAAAAAATTAACAACCGAATAAAGGGAACAAAATAAACATCTCACCAAAATATGATCTACAAAACACCAATAGTTCATAAGTTTTGGAAAACCTCTTTGTAAACAACATTAACAGTCGAATCACCCCTACTATCATCATCCGCATGTTTACAAACCAAAATCTTCAGACCTGCACGACTCGTAACTCTAGATATAGCAACATACAATTGTCCATGACTGAAGACTGATTTTCATAAAAATGACTCAATATGAGCCAAAGATTGACCTTGACTTTTGTTAATTGTCATTGCATACGACACAGGCAAAGGAAATTGTCGTCGTTGAAATTTGAATGGCAATCTTGGATCAGAAGGAATTAAAGACATTCGAGGGATCAACTTTATGCCCAACATTATAGCCACTCAACACTTGTGCCTCCAAAACATAATCACCTAATCGTGTAATTAGCAATCTTGTGCCATTACATAATCCATTCTAGTGATCTATATTCCTTAGCAGCATTACATGAGTACCAACTTTCAACAACAATTCATGATTAGGTGTACCTGAACACTTCAAGTTAATCAAAAACTCAACAGAATGTATCTCAGCTAAACCAAAAGAACACACCACAAACTCACTCTAAATGAAATATTTTCACATTCGACAAATGATTTTATACAATTTTGATTTATAATATGAGTGGAGTAAAATAAAATAAAATAAAACAAATGACAAAAGGGAGATATGTGAATAAGAATAAAAGAGAATGAGTTAGTTAAAATAAGATATATAATACAAATAAAGGAAAAAGTACGACTAAAGATCAAAGAGGAAAAATCCAAATTAATTATATGACATTATATTTTTCAAATAATGAGCACCTTTCTAGTTTTTAGAGAACATCAACTAATGTAGGACTTCCAGGAGGAGATGTCATATTAGGAATCTGGATACATAAATAAAAAATACCTCCATCTTGATTTAAAGTCGACGAATGTAAATTAATGTTATTCACAATACGTGAATTATGTTGATCAAGAGCAACATCACTTATAATTATGAGACTTTGAACATAACTATCAACATTGGCTACACAAAAAAAAATATTGATAGGATCAAAGACAACAAAATATAATTAAATTAATAATTTGTAATTCAAATAAAAAATATTAAATAATTTTAAATAATAATAAATAACACATAGTGAATATCAAATCATAATATACTTACAAAATATTTATATCGTAATTAATCAGGTGTTTCATATAACATATTTCTTCTAAATATATTATGTTTATTTTTATAATTAGTCTAACACGGCACCATATTATCATTTGTCTACCTCAATATATTTATTTTTTAATATTGCAAATATTATATTAAGCTTATATTGTCATAACTTCCACGTATCGCATTAAGAGTAGCATTTTTAATACTTAATGTGTGATATAGTATCTATGTTTAAAGCATTATATTTTTGTTAATCTTGTCATATCTATTTAATTTTATTTGTTATTTTATACAAACAACATAATTACAACAAAAATTATTTTGTCACAATATTACAAGATGAGTACCATCTCCTCGTTTGTGTAGTTAATTTTTTAACATTGCTTGAATATATAATATCGTTGTGCTATGCAAGTTTAGGGAATTTATTTTTGATTTACTCTAAATAAAATTATACTAAAATTTTATAATGCTACTTTAAAATGAATAGACAGAAAATATGTGTAAGTAAATATCAAAGAGTGAAAATAAGAAAGAAGGCTCAGGAGAGCAACAACAAACCATTAGTTCATATGTGAACAATTTAATAAAGCATCGCCAATATTCTAATATTCTGCAAAACAAAAAAGAAAAGAAAATATTAAGAAAATAGAAATATAATAAGCATTCATGCCTAATAATTCAAAGTTTAAAAAATCATACCTCCATTTTGATTTACAATAGAAGAAAAATTGGTACGATCAGATCCCGTGCATGTATTAGTTCGACCAAGAACAATACCACTCGTAGCTATTGAGCTTTGAACCGATAGAACTACATTAGATAGAGAAATATAACTTAAAATTAGTAAATGTAACACCAAGTTAGTTTATAACACATTATCTTCATTAAAAATAATGTAGAAAATGTAAAACATAAATATTAATTCTACATTATTTTTAATATGAAAAATGATATATAAATTGACATATAATTGACAAAAATAAAATAATGAACTAATTTGGACAAAAAAATTGCAACTAAAACTATACAAAAGATTTTACAACAAAGTATACTACTCCCAAAATATCAAAAAGTAGTAGGCACATTTTGATAAAAAAAAATACCTCCATTTTGATTTTCAATAGATGAAGAAATGATACTATCAGATCCCGTGCATAAATTAGTTTGATCGGAAACAATATCATTCGTAGATATTGAACTTTGAACCGATGCACCTACATTAGCTACACAAAAAATAACTTAAAAATGGGTATAATTCAACTAAATCACACACTAATAAAAAAAATTAAAATATTTATTTCTCAATTTATTTTTATTTAATATACACATTTTAAATAAAAACATTCCATGCAAAAAAATAAGGCAACTAATAGATATAAGACTATAGCCCAAACAATGTGTTCCAAGTGGCCCAAATAAGAATATATTAAAATGACAAACAAAATAGCCCAAATAGAATAAAAGATGGACCAATTGTTAAATTAAAAAGAGCCCAAAATGAAAAAAACTAGCCCAAAACGTTTTAGCTATAATTACTTCCACTACATTAGGATATTAAATTATAAAAGAATTAAATTAACTAATACTGATGACCCTAAGAGCATCTCCAATGGCGGCTAGCGGACCGGCTAGCCGGTTCGCTCGCCGAACCATTGGAGTCGGCTAGCGCCAAATCGGCGAAAAAATCGGCGAGCGGACTCCGATTCTCGGGCACTGGCCGATGCACTCGCCGATCGACTGGCCGCCATTGTAGGCGGGCGATCGGCGAGCGCATCGGCCAGCACTTTCTTTTTTAAAAAAAATGTTCGAAACACTATATATACGCGATTTGCACGTCATTTTCATTCACACCGCTTGTTTTAACGAATTTTCTCTCTCTCTTAATTTCTGTACAAGAGCAATAAAGCAAAATGGAGAACAACAACGAGGGGTTTCCAGTGACGAGCGGGTCTCAAACTCTCATGGTACCCGTGGGAGGTGGATGGGGTCCGATGGCCGGGTACTACAACATGTACCCTTGGCAGCAGATGATGCCCGGGATGGCAACCGGGGGTAGTATGCCGGGATGGCAGGGGATGCAGGGCGGGCAGGGGGTACCAGGGATGCAACCCGGGATGCAGATGATGCCAGGGTGGGCAGCCGGGATGCAGATGATGCGGGGGTGGCAGCCGGGGATGCATAAGGGTGGGAAATTATACCGAAATACAGTAATACCGGACTTACCGTACATGAAAAATACCGAAAATACCGATTTTTCGGTATACAGCAGTTTCCGGTACAGTATGATACCGTACCGCAGTGTTTCGGTACGGTAACGGTATCAATTTTTCTATATCGCGGTATACCGCGGTATACCGAATCCACGGTATACCGAAACTTCGGTATATACCGGTATACCATGGTATACCGAATATTCGGTATATACCGAAGATTCGGTATACCGTGGTATACCGGTATACCGATAGATTATTATATATATACCGAAGATTCGGTATACCGTGGTATATATATACCGATAGATTATTATATATATATATATATATATATATATATAGGGATGTATTCATTTCCTTTTCCTATATTTCCTCCTTTTTCCTTCTTAATATCAGCCATTAGATTAGAGAAATGGACGGTCAAGATCAACATTGGGTAATTAATCCCGTGTTGTATTATTTGTCCTATTTTGTGCATTATGAGGGTACAATAGTAATCTAATAATGGCTGGAAACCGCTACGAATAATGCACCACATGGTCACGAGTAATGCATATAATTGCCTATATAATGCACAATATGTGAACTGCAATGCATACGAACAAGATGTGCTGTGTTATGATGTTTGACACACGTTTCTTGTTTCCCCTAAGGGTTTAATAAGCTTAGGGGCTAGGGTATAGTACGTAGACATGTATGTAATCTTCACATGGTAACGAGTAATGGATATAATTGACTATATAATGCACAATTTGTGAACTGCAATGCATACGAACAAGATGTGCTGTGTTATGATGTTTGACACACGTTTCTTGTTTCCCCTAAGGCTTTAATAAGCTTAGGGGCTAGGGTATAGTACGTACGCATTAATAACAAATTATAAAACGATACGAATAATTCACCAAATTGTCACGAGTAATGGATGTTATTAACTATATAATGCACAATATGTGAACTGTAATGCATACGAATAAGATGTACCATGTTATAATGTTTGACACACGTTTCTTGTTTCCCCTAAGGGTTTAATAAGCTTAGGGGCTAGGGTATAGTACGTACGCATTAATAACAAATTATAAAACGATACGAATAATTCACCAAATTTTCACGAGTAATGGATGTTATTAACTATATAATGCACAATATGTGAACTGCAATGCATACGAATAAGATGTACCATGTTATGATGTTTGACACACGTTTCTTGTTTCCCCTAAGGGTTTAATAAGCTTAGGGGCTAGGGTATAGTACGTAGACATTACTAAATGCACGTATGTAATCTTCAATCCGTTGATTAACCCATATACACAATACCTCTAATAATGCATAATATACTGAGATAATGACAATTAACAGCTACATAATGCACTACCTAAACCAAATAATGCACATACGTATATTCCAATAACAACAATTTGTTAGTAATGTCTACGTACTATACCCTAGCCCCTAAGTTTATTAAACCCTTAGGGGGAACAGGAAACGTGTGTCAAACATCATAACATGGTACATCTTATTCGTATGCATTGCAGTTCACATATTGTGCATTATATAGTTAATAACATCCATTACTCGTGACAATTTGGTGAATTATTCGTATCGTTTTATAATTTGTTATTAATGCGTACGTACTATACCCTAGCCGCTAAGCTTATTAAACCCTTAAGGGAAACAAGAAACGTGTGTCAAACATCATAACACAACACATCTTGTTCGTATGCATTGCAGTTCACAAATTGTGCATTATATAGTCAATTATATCCATTACTCGTTACCATGTGAAGATTACATACGTGTCTACGTACTATACCCTAGCCCCTAAGCTTATTAAACCCTTAGGGGAAACAAGAAACGTGTGTCCAAACATCATAACATGGTACATCTTATTCGTATGCATTGCAGTTCACATATTGTGCATTATATAGTCAATTATATGCATTACTCGTGACCATGTGGTGCATTATTCGCAGATACCAAAATGTGGCAGTTACTTTTCTGTCAAATGACAATAATAACCCTGTAATGCATACAACCACCTTCTATAATGCAACACGGAACCAGTTTTATAGAATCAATCTGATCCGTTGATGCCTTAGATCTAACGCGTAATATTAAGAAGGAAAAAGGATCTAAGATGTGAAAAGGAGAATAACGCTCCCCTATATATATATTAATATTAAATATGTTGTAATATATATATTACATTTATATATATTATATTAAAAAAATTAATACATCAATTAATACAATAAAATTAAACATTCAAATTTATTCAAACAAATTCAAAATTAACCTGAATTATTTTTTTATCAACTCATCCTATTAAATATAATAAACACAATAGCACATAACACCGAAAGAAGATTGGAAATACGATATCGGGAATATGTTTCAACAGAGCACATTTGAAAGAATTTGTATTAACTCACACCATTTAGTATATGATTCTTTGTGTAATGTCA
The DNA here is from genome assembly GCF_004379255.2 of Salvia splendens. NCBI lineage: Eukaryota > Viridiplantae > Streptophyta > Magnoliopsida > Lamiales > Lamiaceae > Salvia > Salvia splendens. The sequence continues at coordinate 36,638,418 of NC_056034.1, read as the reverse complement.
TATTCCAAATATACAAAGTAATTAAAAATTTTGTTTTATTCTTCGTCCCACTTCATAAAATGTCAATTAAAAATATGTGCAGCTGAAAATGAATCAAATCGTTTAATTAGTGTTTAATTCATTGTATGTTATCTTATTTTATATACTACTTAAATTGAAGGATGAATAAATAAGATACTGATCAGTCATTCTTAATTCTTAAAGAGAAATAAATGTCCAATTTAAATTACTAACTAGTGTCACGCCCGTGCGATGCACGGGTCATTTTAATTTCTTCATATTTATTTCATTTTGCGAAATAAAAGTTGTGAAATGATAAACACAAGAATATTCGACATCCTCTTACTTTGGATTATACTTTTTCAATCACATTAACCCCAAATAGACACAAGAGTGTGTTTAAAAGCTACCTTTTCTAAAAAATGTCAATACGATCACATTAAAATTTCAACACATATTTGTGTTGACATTTTAATAAACTGTCTTGACATTTAAATATCAGACTTAAAATTAAAAAGCATTTTAAATATGTGAAAATATGAATTAACCGTTGAGTTATAACTGTAGGAGCAAGTTTACGTTGCAATAATTTAATATTGCACTGGTGAGACACTTTCTAGTCGAGATTCATTTCATTGCAATATAGCGACCCTATACACTAAAAACCCAAACCTTGAAACCTAAATCCTAAACCCTTAACTTTAAAATATACTCATCATAACCAACAAATGAGCCAAATTTTGATATATGTTGAATTTTAGTATTTTCACATTAAAAAAATATTATTTGGTAGTATTTTAAAAATTTATTCAAATCAAAGGAAGACCGTGCCTTGTTAATATTTTTGAGAATTTGTATGCATGTTTATAATGATAGATTGAAATTAAAGTCTATGGGGAAAAATGAATCTTTATTTCATTACACTTGTAAATCTATTTGGAGATTTTATTTATAAGACCAATTATTACTACTATTGGTCTAAATAGCCAAAAATAATCAATAAGTACCTTCATTTTATCATTAACCACGATTATGAGATAAAATTCTGAATATATGTAATCAAAATAATCCATAAATATATATTAAAAGATACTTAAAGATCAACATCATCGGCAACAACAAATATAATATGATACTTGATAACATGCTAACCAAAATATAAAATTGAATAGAGTGATGGACGAATTACCAATAGCAAAAAATAATGAACAATCGAGAAACCAATTAGTAAATGAACAAATCAAGAAACCGATTATTTTTCGGTATACCGTAATAACGGTATGGTAACGGTATCAAAAAATATCATACCGAATTTCCGGTATACCAGAATTTTGGTATACCGAAAATTCGGTACGGTATCTGTATTGAATTTTGTCATACCGTACTTTCCGGTACGGTATGCGGTATGGCACGGTCGGTACGATATACCGTATCGACCCACCCCTAGGGATGCAGCCCAGGATGCAGGGGACGCCGGAGGGGGGGGGGGACAATGTCTATCGCCCCAGTTTTGATTTTTTGACTGCTTCGGAGACGCAGTTCGCTGGGTGTGAGACTTTCTCCTTAGAGGAGTTGGGGATAGATCTCGAGGATGCGAACACTCCCATTCAAACGGGGGGAGTAGGGCGGGGTCGGGGCGCACCAAAGAAGAAGAAGGGCAAGGGGAAGGGCAAAAGGGTGGTCGGCGAGTCGTCGCAGCCGGATGATGACGACAGCCCGACACGGAGGAAGTGGACGGATGCGGAGAACGTCGCGCTGTCCAAGGCTTGGGTGAGTGTTTGCGATGATCCCCTCCTTTCGAACAATCAGAGGATCGTCAACTTGTGGGCTAAAATATCAGCACCTTACAAGGCATTTTGCCTGAAGGGGAGGCCACACAGCGGGGAGGAGTGCCGGAAGGGGTGGGACCGAATCAGGGCTGCGATCTCCCGATTTTTGGGCTTGTACACCAACGCCCTCCGCATGCAGACCAGTGGCCAAACTGGCGAGGACTGCAGGAGGATAGCGGAGAAAGTCTTCCCCGTGCCCGGGCTTTATAAGGAGTTCACCTACTGGAACTGCTATGAGGTCCTGATGGACTCCGAGAAGTTTCGGGCAGGTGTCGATGCTGGACGGCCGAAGAAGCAGCGACTGAACTATGCCGGTGATTACAGCGGCAGCAGCGGCGGTTCCCACGACCTCCCCGAGGATGTTCAGGAGTTCCCGTCCCCTCTATCGTTTACTCGCTGCACTCGCCCGGTTGGGCAAAGGCGGGCGCAACGGGTAGCGGGGGGGGGGGTCGCCCAGGGGTCCCAGGAGGTCCAGTCGGCATCCCCCCTGTTGGCTCGTCGCCAACCGAGCTCGCCTTCTTCGCGCGTCAACAAACGCGGACTCAGATGCACAAGATCTTAGCTTAATGGAGGGCGGCAACTGACCCGTGGAGAAGAGGTTTCTTCACTCAATGCTCGAGAGTATGCAGGTCGATTTGGATGCCGCCGCGGCACGGTTGGGGGGCTCAGACGCGGGCTCAGATGCCGCAGAGGTTGGGGTCCCGGATAGTGGCGATAACGGCGGCGACGACGGCGACGACCACGAGGAGTGAGGCGGAGGCGGGGGCTCGTGTGTGGAAGAGGGATTTTTTTTAACTAATGTAATTTTTTTTATATTAATGTAATTTTTTTTATATTAATGTAATTTTTTTAATTAATGTACTTTTTTTAATTTTACTATTATTATTGAATTTTTCCGTATCTGTGTTGTAAATTTAATTCCGTATTTTGTGTGATTGTTAATTATTTGTTTTTTTATAATTTTGTTTATTGTGGCTAGCTTATTGCTAGCCTATTGCTTGTCCAGTTGGTTGTCCTGATGACGTGGCAGTAGAAATTTTTAGTGCTGATGATGTGACAGGAGGAGTTGTGACTAGCATAAAACCATTGTGGATGCTCTAACGTATTTTGATTAGAGAAACAATACGCATAAACAAACACATCAAACACATTAAACGATTCTCACAAATTGGTAAAACTGCTAGCAGGAATGAGGCAAAAAAGCTAAGAGACCAGATGCCGATGAAGACGGTGTTACGATCTTACGCCGCGATCGACCTATCTTAGCTCGTCACTGCCGAACTCAGTGACTTCTTCGTGGTCGGCCTATCTTAGCTCGTCACTGCCGAGCTCAGTGACCTCTTCTCGGTCTTCCTCTCTTAGTTCGGCGTTGCCGAACTCAGCGATAAAACGCAGATCTCAACACTTGAATGATCAATAGAATGGATTGCATTAACAATGATAATGTTCTACAATCGAAATAGAAGCAAAGAGGAGCTCGCGATCCACGATCGGAGCTTAACAAACATACAACTCACAATATTCACGACAAACCAAAAGAGAGCGGCTACGGCTATATTTATACTCTGCCTCTTAGCTCATCTTCACTTCACTTCTCCTCCGCATGAGCTGTCATCCCCGTGCCTCCTTCTCATTGGTCAGCAACACGTCACTGCCTCCTTCCTATTGGTCCATGCCAGTTCATTACTAATGCCACGTCACTAACTACACAATATTGCATGTGTGTCTCGTGCTCACGTTGCATGCATGAGCTACTTATAGTATTTATAGTAATGCATGCAACAATACCCCCTTCTTAGGGTTCCTTGTCCTCAAGGAACCAGGGAAATCGAGCCTGAATTACATCAGCGAACTCCCAGGAAGCATCGGCCGGTGACTTCCCTTCCCAATGGATGAGCCACTTGGTTACTGCACGATTCTGTCTTTTTACCATTTTCCTATCCAAAATGGCTTGAGGAATGGCATCATTTATATATGACACATCCGGTAATTCAATGATAGGGCCGGATGGTGGAGAAGCCGGCTTTAATAGCGAAACATGGAACACGTTGTGGATTGTGGCCGAAGATGGTAAATTGAGCTTGTATGCCACTGCACCAATTCTATCTAGAACCTGATAAGGCCCAAAGTACTTAGGCTCGAATTTGTGATGCTTTCCTCTGACAGATTTCTGCTTATACTCCCTCAGCTTCAACCAAACCCATTCTCCTATTTCAAACTCTTTATCAGTTCGATGTTGATCCACTTGCCTCTTCATTCGGTCAGCCGTTTTCTGAATATTTCTCTTGAGTATAGCAAGCATATCTTCTCTGTCTCTCAAAGCTAAATCCACTGCCTCAACATTTGAGTCACCTGGCAGATAGGGTACATGCAGGGGGGGTTCAAACCCATACAGTGCTTCAAAAGGAGTCATTTGAATACTAGAATGATAGGTAGTGTTGTACCAATATTCGGCTAACCCCAACCATTGTGACCAAGTATGTGGCTTTTCACCCATGGCACACCGCAGATAGCATTGCAAGCTTTTATTTACTATCTCGGTTTGTCCATCAGTTTCTGGATGATAGGCCGTGGAGTAGAGCAGCTCAACACCCAATAAACTCATAAATTCCTTCCAGAAACTCCCCACAAAAATAGCCCCCCTATCACTCACAATCTTCATAGGCATTCCATGGAGCTTAAAAACTGAATCCATGAATATCTCAGCCACTTTCTTTGCTGTGAAGGGATGAGATAGGGCCATAAAATGTGCATATTTACTCAACCTATCAACCACCACAAATATAGTATCATAGCCTTGAGAACTTGGTAAAGCTTCAATAAAATCCATTGAAATATCTGTAAAGATTGCAGCAGGTATGGGAAGCGGTTGTAGTAAACCAGCTGGGGAAGTGTTACTTGGTTTATATCTCTGGCAAGTGATACACATTCTGACAAATTCCTTAACATCCTTCCTCAATTTTGGCCAATACACTATAGCAGATATTCTCTTGAAAGTTCCCAATACTCCAGAATGGCCAGCCAAAGCAGATCCATGGAAGATGGACAAAATCTGAGCCTTTAAATTCAAGTCATTTCCCACCATCAGCTTCCCTTTTCTTCTTAGCTCTTCATTGATCCAAGTGAATTTGGGATGGAGATCTGTATTCTGCTGTTTCTCTTTTATCAACTTCTGTATCAGAGGATCCTTTTTCCATGAATCCTTAATCTTTGCAATTAACTCCAGAGGAATTACAAGGGAAGTCAGTGCATAGGTCATCACCTCAGGTACCCTGGATAATGCATCAGCTGCTGAATTCTCACTGCCCTTTCTATATCTGATCTCATACTCAAATTGCATTAGCTTAGTCATCCAAGCTTGTTGAGTAGGAGTAGTCAGTTTTTGCTCTATCAAGTACTTAAGACTTTGATGATCAGTTAAGATAACAAACTTCTTGCTCTGTAAGTAGTGACACCATTTCTTGATGGCCATCAAAATGGCTAACAATTCCTTTTCATACACTGATAAATTCTGATATTTAGGAGATAGAGACTTGCTGATGAAGGCTATAGGATGCTTATCTTGCATCAACACAGCTCCAATCCCAATCCCAGATGCATCAGTCTCCACTATAAACTCTTTAGAAAAATCAGGCAAGGCTAGCACAGGAGCAGTAATCATGGCTGATTTAAGTTTCTCAAAGGCTTCTTGTGCCTCCGGGGTCCATCTGAATAAGTTTCCCTTGATCACATCAATCAGTGGCCTAGATATCACTCCATAATTATGCACAAACCTTCTGTAATATCCAGTTAACCCCAAGAAGCTTCTCACCTGCTTGACATTTTTAGGTTGAGGCCACTGCTTAACTGCCTCTATCTTTCCTTCATCAGTGGAGACCCCCTTATCAGATATAACATGGCCCAGATATTCTACTTTTCTACACCCAAAAGTGCATTTACTTCTTTTAGCTAGCAAGCTGTTCTTTCTCATCAGTTCCATAACCAACCTTAGATGATGTTCATGATCTTCTTGGCTGTTACTGTAAATGAGGATATCATCAAAGAAAACCAATATGAATCTTCTCAAGTAACCTCTAAAGATGGTATTCATCAAGTTTTGGAAGGTAGCTGGAGCATTTGTCAAGCCAAATGGCATGACTAGAAACTCATAATGCCCTGATTGAGTCCTGAAAGCAGTCTTATAGATATCCTCAGGCTTCATTCTCACTTGCCAATAGCCGGATCTGAGATCTATTTTAGAAAACCAGGCTGCTCTTCCCAACTCATCCAACAGCTCTTCTATCACTGGTATGGGATATTTATCTTTAACAGTTATAGCATTTAGAGCTCTATAATCCACACACATCCTCCATGTGGAATCTTTCTTCTTAACTAACACAATAGAGCTTGCAAAAGGGCTCTCACTATGCCTTATAACTCCAGCCTTCAACATTTCATCAATCATAGTCTCAATTACATCCTTTTGATGTGCAGCATATTTATAAGGCCTCATGTTTACTGCATCAGCACCATCTTTCAATATTATTTTGTGATCATGCTCTCTCTGAGGAGGCAATGTTCTAGGCTCCTCAAATATTTCAGTATACTCTTCAAGAATCAATTGTAGGCTTGGCCAAATCTCTTCCACACTGAGCTCGTAGCAACAGCTTACATCAATCTCAACCTCTGGTATCCACTGATTCAGTTTCCTTCCATTCACATCTTCCTCTCCTGGATTCAGTATATGTAGGAAATTTAATTGTTCAGCTTTTGGTGACCATCTCTCCCCTTGCAGCTTCACTTCTTCACCATTAATTTTGAAAACCATACTGAGATTATTGAAATTCCACTGAATCTCACCCAAGGTAGACAACCATTCTCCCCCCAAAATGAGATCATAAGTTTCTAAGGTTATGAGATAAACTTCTGCTTGAAACTGAGATCCGTGCATCTCCCACTCCAATCTGCTACACTTCTGATTACACTGTAGGATTTGCCCATTTGCCACTTCCACAGCTTTTGAAGTAACAGGAAGCAGCTTGCAATTAAGTTTCTGTGCTACTTTAGCACTTAAAAAATTATGAGTGCTGCCAGTGTCTATCAAGATTCTTATGATCTTCTTCTGACATCTGCCCTTAATCCTCATTACTTGAGGCCCTTCCTTTCCCCAGACCGCATGTAATGAGAGCTGTAACTCAGATATCTCCTCTACTTCTTCTTCATCAGTTTTCTCTTCTACCTCACCATTCTCTACTTCTCCTACTTCCAGTAACTGAACCACATAAGATCTCCTTTTGCTGCACTGGTGGTTTGGGGTAAACTTCTCAGTGCACCAAAAGCATTCTTTTCTTGCTCTCTTCTCATCCATTTCCTTAGGAGTTAAGTTTGTGCTAGCTCTCACTCCTCCAAACTTGTTACTCTCTTTGTTACCTCCACTCCAATTACTCACGGTTCCAACCTTATTAGTAGCAGTTACAGACATAGGCTTGCTACTGGAGTAGTAGTTACTGTTAGCTTGCACATGGTTTTGATTAACCTTAGCCTTAACACCTAAAGCTCTAACAGTAAGCTCTTGCAATTTAGCTAGAGAGTAAGCTTCAGACAATGCCTTAGGTCTAAACATACGCACAGGCATTTGCAATTCATCAATTAGACCAGATAAAAAGAAGCTCAATGCTTGATCCTCTCTAATTCCAGCTCTAGGATATAATTCATCAAACTTATCCATGTAATCTTGTAGCGTACCTTTTTGTTTGAGGTTCCTGAGATCAGCCAATGGATCCTCATATGCGTGAGCACCAAAGCGAGCAGCTAGGGAGGAGCTATAACACGGCCAGTCAGCGTATGCCATATTTCCATGTAAGCTCTCAAAACCTCGATGCCACAGCAATGCCTTCCCTTCCAAATGGATCGCAGCTACTCTAACCTTCTCTTCCTCTGGCACTTTGGCTACTTGGAAGAAGTATTCAGCTCGCATCATCCACCCTTCAAAACCGTCACCATCAAACTTAGGAAATTCATACCGCGTTGATCTTCCCCAATCGGTTCCATTTTCATACCGATTTCCTCCCCTACTACCCTCGCCAGTTTCCATTTCCTTATATTTCTGATTTTGCAAGTTAATCGCCGCAATTGATTGCGTCAATTCCAGAATTTTGCGTTCATGCTCTTCTCGCATCTCATGCATTCTCTGCTCCATCATCTCCATCATCTTCTTCTCCATTTCTGCTCCTCGAGTCACCGTTACGCCGCGATCGACCTATCTTAGCTCGTCACTGCCGAACTCAGTGACTTCTTCGTGGTCGGCCTATCTTAGCTCGTCACTGCCGAGCTCAGTGACCTCTTCTCGGTCTTCCTCTCTTAGTTCGGCGTTGCCGAACTCAGCGATAAAACGCAGATCTCAACACTTGAATGATCAATAGAATGGATTGCATTAACAATGATAATGTTCTACAATCGAAATAGAAGCAAAGAGGAGCTCGCGATCCACGATCGGAGCTTAACAAACATACAACTCACAATATTCACGACAAACCAAAAGAGAGCGGCTACGGCTATATTTATACTCTGCCTCTTAGCTCATCTTCACTTCACTTCTCCTCCGCATGAGCTGTCATCCCCGTGCCTCCTTCTCATTGGTCAGCAACACGTCACTGCCTCCTTCCTATTGGTCCATGCCAGTTCATTACTAATGCCACGTCACTAACTACACAATATTGCATGTGTGTCTCGTGCTCACGTTGCATGCATGAGCTACTTATAGTATTTATAGTAATGCATGCAACAGACGGTGGAACACCGACGGGAGAGAAAATCAAATACGGTCGAAATCGGTAGAAGGTATTTAAAATCCTTTCCCAGACACAAATCATCTGCCTATTTGTATATAATTTTCAAATATTGGTGAAAATATAACAAATCTAAGCACAAAATCGAAAGGATTCAAAATTAGGTTTAAACACCTATTAGAAAAATGTATGACAACTTCAAAAAAACACATAACTGAATTGTTTTTTGAGTGCATGTTAAAAATTTAGACATAACTTCAAAAATGGAAACAAATCATATCTGTGTCAAATTTCTAGTCATTATTTTACACTTAAACAATAGCTATATCATTATTTCAAATACTGAATTTAAATCTTTTTTCAACAGGAAATTCAAGGAGTAACAGATCAAAATAAAAGAGAATGAGAGACAGAAGCATCCAAAGATATTCAGAAAATAAGCAAATGAGTACTGAAACTTGAATGTGTTAATTGCTGATATGGCATACTCTTAAGTATTACAGATTTTTCAATTTCTTCATTGACTCAGGCCTGACAATTGAATGCAGTAACAGATTGTATGATAATATGAAGGCTAACAGAAATAAAACTGATGAAAAAAGAGAAGGATAAATGATAAACATAAAGCTAGCATTTTAAAGGTTTAACTACACATAAACTAATATGACGTTTCAGTTTGTATCCCATTTGAGTACCCTAATTCTTGAAAAATGGAGAATTAACATGGAAATAAGATATTACTGTAGGGATTGTAATAAAAGACCTAAACATATCTTTAAAGTAGATATAAATAAGATTTTATGTAAAAGAAAGTTAATATAACAATGTTGGGAGATTTTACTATATTCATTAGTTAAAAATGGGATAATACTGGGATTTAGAAGTAAAACATATGTGTATTTTATTCTTCCAAACATGACTTCACACTCTTTTTTCAATAGGAAATGCTATGCTTGACCTCAGGAACTCAAAATCAATCTTTAAATGGTTGAGATTTGTGAAGAGTCCTAAAACTTCAGATGATAAGCTGATAAGTACATAACCTGTACTAAAACAAAGGCTCCTATGTTAAACACTTGGTTTATATTACTGCAGTATGTATGTCATTATGTTGATGGCATTAGTTAAAAACGGGATTATATTGAGAAAAGGCAACAAATCGAGCTTATAAATATATGAAAATATGTTAGACCAAGAAAGAACAATACTGGGCACTTAAACATTATCACTCAGATTTTCATGACATACAATTGATCAGATATCTAAAACCATGACTCTACATGTACTATTATGTAATATGTCAATTTAGATCAGAACATAAACCAAGACATGTTCTCAGATTATACAACATTTGAGTGCCCAAATTTTTTTTATCTGGGCATAAACATCTTTAGGTCTTAGGGTTGTGTATCATAATGAATCATAAGTTATTGAAATGTATACTAATCAATGATATTGTGATTTGAGCTGGGACAATGGTACACAGAAGCAAAGATATGTCTTTCAAAATGAAGAAGAGCAACCATGGAGTAAAGATGATGAGATAAAAAGGTAAGTGAAATATAATTCAGATAACTATTTCTGAGACATTGAAGTGCTATAGTTAAGATTCTGAATTAATTTGAACATGTTTGCATGACTTATCTGCATAATGATGATTAAAAGATAATTATACATGTTATGGAATTGCTTCTAAGTTTAGGATTTAATTATCAATACTTCTTTATTGACTTGATATAATTTAAACTTTAAACAGAGTCAAACATTAAAATATATAATAAGGAGGAAAAACTGGAAAATAACATAAAACCTTAATTAAAAAATGAAAGGATAGCTGAACATTACAAAATTCCAATGATTCTTCTCATCTTACTAACTCGACAACATAGAATACATGCAAAAACCATCTAACTGCCCAATAAATAGTCAACTTCAGTGACAAAATAAATGACCAACTCAAAAAAACATAAGATGAGAATTGTTTTAAGATCAGTTAAGAAAATAAGACTGCAAAACAACAAAACCCCAAGTCTGATTTCCATCCTAATTAAGAGCAGCAATTTTCTCTTTCTTCTTGAGATGAACTTCATCAGCACCATCACATCCTTAAAATTCCAAATCCAAGCATCTCTTCACAGAGCCTTCAACATCCTATTCATGAACTTGCTTATTAGTAGAAGTGGAGAGATCAGGTGTAAGAAAGACTCTCTGAGAACCCTAAAATTCTAATGAAACTAAGTTATAAAACACTAAGACAAACTGTAGAATAAAAAAATAGCTAAAATATGAACACTAAATAGAAATACCTCAACAACATCAGTTCCATAGGGTACTTCAGACCCTTCAACAAACCATTCATTGATATTCTGATTAGCAACAGTGGACAAACCAGGTGTACCACAGGATTTCTGGGAAACCTAAAATTATAATGAATTCAGATAAAAAATAATAAGAACAATAATAAAATAAGAAATGTAGCTATAATCTAAACTGATAAATAGAAATACCCCAGCAAGATCAGCTCCGAAAAGAAGATCAATAAGCTCACATCAGATTTAAAGATATGTTCTTCCAACTCTTTAGGCATATACTTGTCAACTATTTCAGGGAGATTGCACATTTTGTTAACAGTAAATGGATAACTTCTGTAATACTCAATGTGATTTTTCAAGTGAAGTTTGAACAAAGCATTCTGACCCACAAGAATGTCTTCAATTAGTGAAGGAATGGAATTCTTAGGACAGACCTGCTAAAATAGCCCTGAAGTTAGAAGTCAAAATGATAAAAAAAATATTTCAATGATTAAAAATACAAACCTGACCACCATTTCCTAGAAAGTCAGAAACATTTCTGTCTACCAACTGGCTGCCTTCCCTATCCCACAATAAAAGAGATGCATTGCTGGTGTGATCAACAACATTGACCACAAATCTGAACCTAAATAAGACAATAGGAGTTTGGTATTGACTACTTAAGTAAATTAATAATTAAAATAGATGCAAATATATCAATATGATATATATATATATATAGGACTATGATCAATGCCAAACCAGTCTTAAACCTTAAACGCCGAACAACATCATTATAAGACAACTTGGAGTTCATTATAATGAACTAATAATAAACTTATAATGAACTTCAGATCTTTATATTATGCTTGATGATGTCATTGTTTTTATATCTTTGAATTCCCTATAATAAACTACAAATAAAATTGTAATGAACTCCGCGTTGTTTTATAATGATGTGTTTGGTGTTTAGCGTTTAAAATTAGTTTGGTATATAAAACAACCCTATATATATATATATATATATATATATATATATATATATATATATATATATTCAGAGAGAAATGTCTAACCTAACTGCATAAGAATGAGTTTTATGACATCAAGAACAGTTATACTTATTATCAACTTCTCTAACCTTCTTTACACAAGTATTGCAAGACAAATAATACCATTCGCCATAATGGCACTCAACTGACTCAATATTACCAAACACCCAACATGAACCTTCCTGTTAATCACAAAAAGAGAGAAACTATTGTAATATTACACACAAAATTCAAGATAAAAAAAATAAATAAGAGACGGATATAATACTTATTCCATACCTCTAGGCAAGCCAAATCCTCAAGGGGCTTCATCTGAAGATCATCAAACTCACCACCAACCATTTGTCCACCTTGAATGACAGAAGATTGCTGAATAAAACTGACATCATCCTTTATCCTAAACCAAACAAAATAAAACTTCGATAAGTGAAAAAAAAGTTCAATCATAAAATTAAATATGAAATCAGAAATGAGTAATAAGTAATATCCAAATAGCAGAATTGAAATTTCAATTAAGAACTACCGGCCACCTCATCCTAAAATCTTGAACTTCAGCAACATCAGCATTGATTACCACTTTGGAAGCTTGAAAATATGTAGAAATCCGAATTTCACCTAATACACAAACACTAAAAGATTAACATATATATTGACTACTAAAACATTAAAAAGAAGCAAAACATTAAAGAGAAAAAACCTCTAAAAAGATTGCACTTGCAAAACTAAACACAAACAATAGGAATGGTTCCTTCACTCCTTTTCGGTTCCTCCAAATATAAGTCAACATTTGAATCACATTGTACAAAATAGTTTATTATGGCTGTGTTAAAAGATATACAATCAGTTTAACAAAAAAAGATTAAAAAATGTGACTCAAAGCATATTAAGAAACTTACTTCTCATCTGAGATTTCAATCTCAATCAATCTATACTTAGATTGAGAGATAACTCTTTCAGGCCCAGTTATCACACCAATGACATCTAAATATAATACATCAACATTGACAGAAAATAAATTCAGTACCGGCTTCATTACAATAACTTCAACAAAGTATAAATCAACAACCAAAAACACATACCAAAGAAGGATGAATCATCAACATTTTCAATCTGTGATATTTCAGCAAAGGGCTTGAAGTCAAACATTTCTCTCAAAAACCTCAAATCATTAACCTCAATAATCTCTGTCTTGATATTCATTACCAACCTAAATTGGTGATTTGCTGCTTTGTTTCTTAGAGTATTATTTTGTAGGAAAAACGTGTGGTTTTTTGAAAGGGCTAGGCCTTTGGCCTTTCATCTTAAGGTATCCTCCATTTACTTTATGAGGTGCCTTGATGGTGAGACTTTTCACTTGGTCTTTCCTCATCTATAAATAGATGGGATTTAGGAGAAGAGAAGACACCAACAAAAAGCATTCTCTCTTATCTCTAGCTCAAGCATTCTAGTGTGCATCTTAGGAGCATTGCATTGCTCGGTTCTCGCCTCCAATTCAAGTTCGCCGGAGCCTACGAGTTTGAGGTGCTTCAACTCGATAGGAGGAAAGTCGTTTCATCTTTGGGGACATTACGTCAATCCGTGAGCATTAGCCGGGGCGTATTTCGTCTTGCGGAGAGAGGGTCACCTCGACTCGACTTGAAGAAGAATATAGTTTGCATCTTGTTCCTTTTATTGTATTTACTTTGTTTTACCTACCTTCCAGTTTTTGGTTCTTTTGTAATAACAAGAGTTTGCCCGTCTGTAAAGGCTGCAATATTTCCAACAATCGCAAGACGAAATATTGTACTCTTGTTGAAATCATGTCGACCGAAGCTGGACGAAACATGAAATTCAAAGCTGGAATAAAGCAACGAACGGTCGCAATGTCGATGCGCTATGGAGTGGTTAATTCCTTGAGATCTATTCTCTTGAGAATGATGTTTATCGTTTGTCATTTGACAAGCAAGACCAATTTAGATTTGGTAGTAGTAATTGGGATGCATGGGTTGATGAATATGCCAATGCACATTTGGTTCAATATAATTGTGTACTTATTGTTGGAAACAATATTGTACAAATTATTTGAACGTGTTGTTATAAACAACAAAGATCACGAGGTGATCGCAATGGTCTCCGACGTGGACCATGGTAATAATCCAAATGAATGGTTTGTTGATACGGGTGCCACATGTCATGTGTGCTCCAAGAGAAGCGTTTTTTCTACTTACAAATCTGTTGGAGGTAGAAAAGTACATATGAGAAACCAAGCCTCTTCCGAGGTGGTTGGTGTGGGTAATGTGTTCCTAAAATTAGGATCCGGAAAGGTTCTTACCCTCAAGGATGTGCTGCATGTCCCAGACATCCGAAATAATTTGGTGTCAGGCTCACTTCTAGTAAATCATGGATTTTCACTAGAATTTGAGTGTGAAAAGGTTATATTAACCAAGTATGAAAAGTTCATAGGTGAAGGTCACCTAGTGAATGGGCATTTTAAGCTGAATGTTACGGTCATTCACCGTGGAAAAGGATTAAGAAATAAGGAAGATGACACATCCTCTTATTTGCTTGAGTGCTCTGATTTATGGCATAAAAGATTGGGACATGTAAATCTAAATGCTATAAAAAGATTAGTAAATCTTAATTTATTAAAAGTAGATAAGTTTAACTCACAAGAAAAATGTGAAGTCTGTGTTGAAGAAAAAATGACCAAGCTACCGTTTCGCTCGGTAGAACGGAGCACAAAACCTCTAGAGTTAATCCATACAGACGTATGTGATTTAAAATTTGTGCAAACTAGAGGTGGTAAAAAGTACTTCATCACATTTATAGATGATTGCACAAGGTATTGTTACCTTTACTTATTAAGAAGTAAAGATGAGGCAATTGAAGCGTTTAAAGACTTAAAAAATGAAGCCGAAAATCAACTTAATTGTCGAATTAAGTGTGTTCGAAGTGATAGAGGTGGTGAGTATGTAGCCCCGTTTGCAGAATTATGTCATGCAAGTGGTATAATTCACCAAACAACGGCTCCATATTCTCCCCAGTCAAATGGAGTTGCTGAACGAAAAAATCGAACACTTAAAGAGATGATGAATGCTCTGTTGATTATTTCTGGTTTATCCCAGAACATGTGGGGGGAGGCTGTGTTAACAGCGAATCATATCCTGAATAAAATTCCACTAAAAAATATGGATGTGACTCCTTATGAGTTGTGGAAAGGGAAGAAACCTTCATATTCATACCTCAAAGTGTGGGGGTGTTTAGCGAAGGTAGAAGTGCCACCTCCGAAACAAGTTGTAATAGGCCCTAAAACAGTCGATTGCATCTTTATTGGCCATGCACCTAATAGTAGTGCCTATCGTTTCCTAGTCCATAGGTCAGCTCTGCCTGGCGTGGCTGAAGGAACAACGATTGAGTCAAGGAATGCTATATTCTTTGAGAATGTATACCCTTGCAAGAGGCAAGAGGATCGTTCTAGTGAAAGAATGATGGATGAATCCACTAGTTCTAATCCTCCAAAAAGGACGAGGTCAAGTCCTGAGGATGTTTAACCAAGACGTGGTAAAAGAGTTAAAGTTGCCAAAACATTTGGTCCTGACTTCATAACTTTTATGTTGGATGACGAACCAAAGTCATTGGCAGAAGCTCTGTCTGGCCCAGACGCGGCGTGGTGGCAAGAAGCTATCAACACTGAAATTGAATCCATCATGAGAAATAACAGTTGGGTGTTAGTAGACTTGCCTGAAGGCTGTAAGCCTTTAGGGTGCAAGTGGATTCTGAAAAGGAAATATAAGCCCGATGGTACTATAGATAGGTACAAAGCTCGCCTAGTTGTCCAAGGCTTTAAGCAGAAAGAAGGGTATGACTTTTTTTTATACCTATTCACCTATTACGAGAATCACTTCCATTCGAGTGCTTCTAGCGATTGCTGTTTTGTACAATCTTGAGATTCACCAAATGGATGTGAAAACTGCGTTTCTGAATGGTGATCTGGAAGAAGAAATATATATGGAACAACCCGAAGGGTTTGTTGTGCCTGGGCAAGAGCGTAAAGTATGCAAACTGGTAAAGTCATTATATGGGTTGAAGCAAGCACCATTACAATGGCATTTGAAATTTGACAACGTGATGTTGGCAAATGGATTCACTATCAATGAGTGTGATAAGTGTGTTTACATTAAGAACACAGATAACGGGTTTGTTATTGTCTGTCTGTATGTTGATGATATGTTGATAATGGGCAGCGATAGTGCCATTATTAACGAGACGAAAAAACATGTTGAAAAGAAATTTCGATATGAAAGCTATGGGTCTAGCTGATGTGATTCTCATAATCAAAATATTGAGGACTAATGAGGGAATTGCCTTAACGCAATCTCATTATGTTGAGAAAATGCTTAAGAAATTCAACTCGTTTGATTGTAAGCCAGCAAAGACTCCTTTGGAGCTCAATGTCCATCTGAGCAAGAATATGGGTGATTCTGTTGCTCAAGAAGAGTATGCAAAGGTCATAGGAAGTTTGATATTTATCACAAACTGTACTCGACCTGATCTTGCTTGTCCTGTAAACAAGTTGAGCCGATTTACGAGTAACCCGAGTAAGGAACATTGGAAAGCTCTGTGTAGAGTTTTGAGATACTTGAAGTATACTATTAACTTTGGGTTGCATTACACAAGATACCCCCAAGTACTTGAAGGGTACTGTGATGCAAATTGGATCTCTGATTCGAAAGACTCATTTTCGACAAGTGGGTATGTGTTCACTGTGGGGGGTGGTGTTGTCTCATGGAAATCAACGAAACAGACGTGTATTGCTCGTTCCACCATGGAATCTGAGTTTATTGCTTTGGATAAAGCAGGGGAAGAAGCCGAGTGGCTCAGAAATTTCCTAGAATGTATTCCATGTTGGAAGAAGCCAGTGCCCGCAGTATTGATACATTGTGATAGCAGAGCAGCTATAGGTAGAGCACAAAGTGGCTTTTATAATGGTAAGTCTCGACATATTCGTCGGCGACATAATACCGTAAGGCAGTTGATCACAAGTGGCATTATCTCAGTTGACTATGTAAAGTCAGTGGATAACTTAGCGGATCCGTTAACAAAAGGTTTAAACCGTGATCAAATGCATAAATTGCTAAAAGGAATGGGACTGAAAACCACATCTTAAAATATGAGTATAGTGGTAACCCAACCATACGATTGGAGATCCCATGGGATTGGTTCAATGGGAAAACGAAGCTATACAAATCTAGCTGTAACATTCAGAAGATTTTAATCTTCGCCCATTCTTTTGAAAGCATTGAGTGTTGTAACCTGCACGTGGTAAGAGGTTAAGTCTTTTGACTTTTAATGATTCTTGAAATCTCAAGGAGATGCAGTATGGCAGGATACTCATGAAAGAATCACCTATGTAAGTGAGAAGTGAGGCCGCTTCGTGTGTGTGAGTCACTTATGAATTCCAAAGAGGTGTTCCACGGCCGAAACGGACACAAACGTGAGAACTGATGAAGTTGAGATAATATTGTGTTGATGCTATTGACTAGGCATACACCAAGGAGGAATAGTTCAAGGCATCGCGTCCACTAGCCCGCCGGTATGTCCGATAGTGTTGACTATGGAAGGTTCAAAACCACAAGTTACCTCTCCAAATACAGTATCGTTTCTTGAGAACTGAGCAAAAGAGTCTGCATACATGCATTTGTGTCTGGTGTTGGTTTGAGCTTGCAGCGCTCTAACCAATGTGGGGGATTGTAGGAAAAACGTGTGGTTTTTTGAAAGGGCTAGGCCTTTGGCCTTTCATCTTAAGGTATCCTCCATTTATTTTATGAGGTGCCTTGATGGTGAGACTTTTCACTTGGTCTTTCCTCACCTATAAATAGATGGGATTTAGGAGAAGAGAAGACACCAAAAAAAACATTCTCTCTTATCTCTAGCTCAAGCATTCTAGTGTGCATCTTAGGAGCATTGCATTGCTCGGTTCTCGCCTCCAATTCAAGTTCGCCGGAGCCTACGAGTTTGAAGTGCTTCAACTCGATAGGAGGAAAGTCGTTTCATCTTTGGGGACATTACACCAATCCGTGAGCACTAGCCGGGGCGTATTTTGTCTTGCGGAGAGAGGGTCACCTCGACTCGACTTGAAGAAGAATATAGTTTGCATCTTGTTCCTTTTATTGTATTTACTTTATTTTACTTACCTTCCAGTTTTTGGTTCTTTTGTAATAACAAGAGTTTGCTTTTCTGTAAAGGCTACAATATTTCCAAAATATTTCTCACAAAGAAATTTTTAATGCAAAAAATCCCTCCCCTCAGTTTAGAAGCCATATTCTGGACCAAATTGTTTGGGAAAGTTGCTTGAATTCTGGTACCTGAGAAGCAAATACAATACATATGGCATAAACTATAAGATTCCTTCTAAATGGCAGTTAAAGAAATACAGAATGTTACCTTCCAGAAATCAAGAAAAAATCTACCTTGAGTCATGAAAGACACATTCTAAACTCTTGTCATTCTTATCTTCAGATAGACCTTGATAAACACGAACACACCTCATTTTTATAATGGAGTTGGTGATTGTCTTGCAAAGATTGTTAACTAAGGTAATAAACGGAGCCATTACTGATATCCTTCTCCTGTAAAAAGGGTACGAGACTTAGTCATTTTAAAGAGATATATAATGACATTTGCAAACAACTATATCATTTAAATAATTTGCATCTACTAATTTGCAGGTATGAAACACAAAATAAAGTAATGAAGTCCTAAGCTTAAAGTAACACAGAAAGGTAATAAAGATCGTCCCTATTTAATATATTGATGCTTAGCTTTCCTGCAAATATAAGATTGAAGAAGGGCAAAAATAAGACTTTGATGAATTAAAGAACACTGAACAAATGAGACTTTAATGAGACTTTTTGTGCAGGAATTATGATACTGAGATAGAGTATGTATCAATAAGATCAATAAGTTTAAATACAAAGTTTGTCCAAGATTTATGCTACTGAGAAGGGGATAAAAAAGAATGTAAATTTCACAGTTAAGAAGACATGTCTCTAAAATCATGGTAAGAATGTACATTACTGCATGATAAAAAAGTAAGCATGGATACACATATGGCAAGATATTGATCAGACTTTATAAGCAAATGTGCAGGTATTATACTACTAAAGAAGGAGATAAAAGAAAGGAAAGGAATGCCAAGAAGATCTTTTAAAAGCATGGTAAGAGCTCTGGAAAAACTAAAGCCAAAATGTGTGTATAACTCCATTCACATGAAGCATTGAAACAGATACAAAAATATCAATGAAATAAATCAGATCAGTTTATTGATCTGTTAGGTTATTAAGAGAATGACTGTAAGTTGGAATAGAATGTAAGTTGTGAAGAGAATTATGCTAAATGATTCATAAATTGAGAAAACAGGGTATTTATAGGAGAGGGGGAGATGAGCCTGCAGTGCACGTTTATATACCAACGCATATTCCCAAAAAAACTGAATGATTATATGAAGCTTTCATTTATCTACCATAAAATGTATAACAAATAATATTTTAACAGATTTATAATTAGAGTGTGAGAGTATCTGAACAAAATTAGGGTTATTAAACAGCCTAGCTATTTAAAAAAGGAATTAAAAAGAGTGGCAGTTGTATCTGGGAAAACAAAAGAATCATTAAAAGCTATTCATTCATTAAATGGCCCATCTAACTGTCCAATAAATGTGTTATTACTGGATATTTGTGTATTTAAACAAATTCTATGCAGGAATACAAAAGAGGTTCATTGAAACCCTAAAAAAAGCAGCCGCATCCTCTCTACCCAAACGAAAAAGAGATGAAAATATCAACATAGGCTGGTATCTACCTACACAGAGCTTGGAAAGGTGCAGAGGAGTGATTCATCCATGAGAAACTCTTCAGCTACACGTGCAAATGTGGAAAATCAGTGCTAATCAAAAGGTAATAGATCCAAATATAATACACAATTCTAGAGCACAAACTCTGTCAATCCACTTTCTAAATCTGATTACATAATATATAGATCAGATTTATTAATCTAAGATTTCAGATTTAATTAGTTTAATTCTAGAGCACAAACTATGCCAATCCACTGTCTAAATCTTATTACATGATATATAGATCATATTTATCAATCTAAGATTTTAGATTTAACTAGTTTAACTACTAACAAAAACAGATTTAATCTAGACTATTTAAGACTCCTTTCTGAATCTGACCTATATGTTTTCCAATAAACAAAAAAAAATAATACACTAATCCATAGAACTAACTATCTCAAAGACCTAGCTAAAGTTGATTACAGAACAAATAGGCCACATTTATGAATTTTAGATTTCAGGTTTAAGTAATTTATGTACTAATAATAACAGTTTTATGCACGGATTACCAAATATTTGAGGATGAGAAACTATGTATCTCTACACAGTTTGAAGTGCAAAGGTTAGATATTTTGTATCACTATATTAACAATAACAGTTTTATGAAATGATTAGGAACAGATTTACAGAAGATAATATACTAACAATTAAATGTTTATACACAGGTTACCAAAGGATTTAAGGATGAGAAATTTTGAAACTCTCACAGTCTAAGTGCAAAGGTTATGAATTGATATAAGGCAATAATTTCATGATTCTTTATGTCATGATTTGCATTTAGAGTTAATTGATTTAAGATAATAATTTCATGATTCTTTATGGCAATATTTGCATTTGGATTTAATACATGATTTATGTCATTCAAACAGTGACATTCTTGAGTTTGTATTACGGCGGCTGACGGTGGTCGGTCAAAAAACTGCCACAGGGATATGGCGGTCGGCATGGCGGTATTATGGCGTAAATGGCGGTCTATAAATTAACAAATAAATAAAATACAATACATAACATAAGATGCAAATTTTTTTTTAAAAATATAATATCCCAAATAAAAACCAATAGTTAAAACATAGTCTATGTTTAAAATTAAAGTCTTTCACTCCATATTCAATAATAAAAATGCAAAAACGGCAAAGTAAAATGCAAATTCATGTCTTCATTCCTCAGCCCCATCTTCATCATCAAGTGCCATGTAGTCATCCTCGTCATCTTCATATCCTTCTTCCTCTTCTTGCTCAAACTCTTGCTCTAATTCTTCTTCGCCTGATTCATCTACAGGAGTCATCTCTTCGACCACAGGCTGCAACTTTTCTTTTCCTTTACCTAATGTAGTTCCAGTCCGTGTATCTTTCTTGGAAGCTCGAACATAACTTGACGACGTGGAAGTGTCTTTTCTTTTTTTGGACCGAGTAAATGTGGTCGGTTCTCCAATCCCTGAAGCGTCATATGCAGTTTCCCAATCAAGGGTATCACCATCAAAAAACCAAATCTTGGCCAGTGCCAACAGCTTCAGGATCATCCAGCTCGCCAACTAACCACTCATTGCACTCATCAATATCGTTGAGTGAGATGGGATCAATCTTATCTCTAATACTGTACCTTTCGCACAACTTTTGGTTGTATTTAACGTACACCAAATCATGCATCTTCTGATGTTCAAGCCTATTCCTTTTTTTGGAATGAATCTATCACATAAAAATAATTAAAACTTGTTAATTATTGAATTACATTAGAACTAAAAATCATACCTAAAAAACAACTAAAATGCTTACTTGCTCGAAAACACTCCAATTACGTTCACATCCGGAAGCACTACAAGTTAAGCTCAAGATCTTTATTGCAAGCCTTTGCATATGTGGAGCATCATGGCCATATTTCTGTTAGGGTTTTGTATACTAGAAATCACCTTTCGAGTGATTGCATACTGTAAAACTCTAATGGTTATTTTCCAATAAATGCAATAGATTATTTTTGTCATAATGTTGTTATGTTTTACATTTAATGGTTGTTTATTGCATATTTAAATGTATAAGCAAACGTAACAAAGTCTAAGTCTTTGTTTTAGTAGACCGGTTGTGGGCGTCGTCCAATTTAAGGTAACACGGTCAGTTCTAAACAAAGAAAAATAAGAATTTCACAACCTAGATAGGGCTAGACTACCTATCGCGAAAGGTTGGAATGTCAGTCCGATTATTTCTAAGCCTTATTGAAATAAGATGACGTTGGTGTGGTATAGCACTGAATGGATCTAACAGCAAGACGAGTCTTTATGCTATCTACTGAAAGACGAGGTATTGATAATTAATTTCTTAATCAATGTACGTTAGCATTGAGCACACGACATTGAGTATCCACTACTTTCACTTACCAAAGGTGCGGGTTTTTCGTAACCCAACGATCCAGGTATATTGGGTAGTGGTGATCATTATCTAGCGGTACTAGGATTGCTATTATGTTGAAACGTGCGCGAAGAGAGTCTCGTTTGATAACATCCACAAGAGGAGCTCGAAACGAGGTTTTATTATTCGGAACCTAGCTAGTTGGAGTTTGATTACTCTATGAATAATAAATAAGAGTTTCTTGCTAAGTCCACTCTTGGAATTCGAAATATGTTAATTAATTAAGTCTATAGCAGACATTAATTAATTAATGGATGTTTCTATCTTAAGCGCGGGAAATAAATCAAATGCAATTAAACGAAACCCGGAATACTTGTAATTTCGGATTTGGAAGGCAGTGCAATATTACTTCTGTAGTGACTGCTCGTAATATTCCAATATAAGCTTATATTAAATTGTGGGTTCAATTTAATTAGTAAAAAGCTAATTGGGTGAGGCCTGTTCCAAATTCTTCCTTAGATCCCTGACTGGACCCAATATGTGACTTATATAAATAGGAGAATAAAGGAGACAGAAGATACACTTTTTAATATACAAAATTTTCGTCCCCTTCTAGAAAGAGAGAGCTCGAAATTTGTGCTCCCTCCGTGAGCAGTTTCTGTCTTCCATTATTCGAGTCCTAGTACGTTGGTGAGATTTGCCCACACAAATATCAGCGTATAGTCCGGGACACCAGTCAGAAGATCTGAGGTCTTGTATTGAAAATCTTCACGTGGAGACGGAGCAAGCCATCATCGATTCTTGATTGAATCTACGAGGTAAATTGGCTAATTCCGTAGTAAGCATGCTTTAGGGGTTTTATGTGCTAAAGCATGTTTTTAATTCAAGTTATGAGCATGATACATGTGATAATTACGCGAATAGAATTTGTCTAAATAATCTGCTAAATAGATCAAGTTTATATGATCGGTAAATAATGCACGCTTCCGCTGCCAACCCCTTCAATTTCTTCCACCATTGAGCTAAAAAAAATAAAACAATATAATATTGAACATTTGATAATCAAGTGTGAATCAAACATAAAAAAGTCCATGAAATTACAGTCACTTTGCTTTTCATGGGGAGACAGAGACAATCACGGTAACAATAATATCTATGCTTTTATATCATATTAAAATTTAAAATATATATGCAAAATAAAAAATAAGAATAAATAAATTCGCACCTAGAGCTAATCTCTTCCTATGCCGCACCGCGAATTCGTGACCAAACATGCCTTTACTACTTGTGTACAGTACCATCTCATCAAGTGCCTTGTCTTGGTCTTCTTTATTTGGCAGCAATCTTTCAACACATTCATATAATCCATTAGTAACCTCACGGTCAAATTCCAATCTCTTATTTTCATAAAAGATATCCGGATTTAAAATGTGCCCAGCTGCATGGAGCGACCTATGGAGCTGGCAATTTCATCTATCATCAATGATCTTAAAAATATCTGCATATCTTTGTTCATTGTTGCTGAAAGATTTCATAATGGTTTCTTTCACCTTCTCCATTGTTTCATAAATGTAGCCCATTGCTGGTTTCTTTTCATTATCCACCAATTGAAGAACTCGTACAAGGGGAGCCATGACTTTGAGAATGAATACCACGTGCCTCCAAAAAGAAGGCATCATGACTGTTTTAGTTGCTTCTCTTCCTTTAGCATCCTTAGACAGCTTGTTTTGCACCCATTCGTCGCAATAAACATCTTTTTGAGGTTGTCTTTTTGCTTGTGAATTCTTTCTAATGAAAGAAATGAGGTAGCAAAACGGGTAATAGCTGGCCTCACCAGTTCCTTCTTCTTTGTAAAACTTCTCAACAAACTCAAGGTAAAAGTGTGGCTATAAATATAGCCCACAAGAGCTACAGCCCTTCGAATGGTGTTCTTAACCAAATGAATCTTACTAATATCTTCTAGCATGAGATCAATGCAGTGTGTTGTACACGGAGTCTAGTAAAGATGTCTTCTCTTTTCCATCAACATTTTTCCCGTGGCTACATAATTGCTCCCATTGTCCGTTATCGCTTGGACAACATGTTCTTCACCGATCTCATCGACAAGCGAATCAAGTAGCTCAAACAACTTCTCTCATGTCTTCACAAAGCAGGTGGCATCAATAGATTTAACAAACAAAGTGCCACAAGGTGAATTAACTAAAAAGTTGATTATAGTCCTTTGCTTACGATCTGTCCATCCATCCGGCATAATGCTACAACCATGCATTTTCCATTCGTCCTTCTTAGGTTCCAACAAATTGTTAGTATACTCCAACTCTCTATTCAAAAGTGGAACTCGGATGTCATGAAAAATTGGTTTCGGCAAATGTTTTCCGAATGCACCAATGTCGTGAATCATATCTTCAAAGCTCTGCAACTTAACCAAGTTGAATGATAACCCCCGCTTGGTACCAAAATCGGGCTATGGACTGGTGAGCCCCGGCCACTTTTTTTTTGTCCACAAATTCTCTTATGTTTAACTGCCGCAATTTTTCTTTACGTCTTTTTTGAGCTGCAGTTTAGGGTTTATTAAAAAATAAGTCAATACGCCCTTTCTTTGAACAATTAGAATTCTTTTTCTGTTGAACTATTGGCTCATCTTCATCTTCATCACTATCAAGATCGAAAGCTCGCGAATTACTAAGCATAGCTAATGAATTTGCTTTAGCTTTGTTTTTATAGCTTTCCCAGAGTTCGTCTTTAACCTCTTTCGGTCATTTTGCACATGCAGCAACTTTGCCCATCTTCCCCGTTAAATGCTCTTTACTTCTAGTAATTCCACCATTCATAGTTTTTCCGCAATAGTTGCACATGACTTTGTTCGTAGACGTTGCTTCTACTTGAGTGTAGAATTTCCAGCCCACGTCTTTTTTGCCACCAACCGACATTGAAGAAGATTCTTCTCTAGTTGACATTATTGCAAATTCCAACTACTGCATGTTTAAAGAAGAAGGATAACTTTATTATGAATATTAAAAGAGCAAAAACATCGATTAATATAGTGTGACAATTCAATATGCATATTTTATTTTGAAATCATGCATAATGGAATGCATATACTATCTCTTGCACCGATCAATACATTTTTATATTTTTTTAAATATGGGCAATAACATAGTCTCGGGAATTTAAGCTCCTGCTATCATCATAATGACATGCATGTTAATATATATGTAGCACATTTACATACAAAACAACATTAGTAATGGAAGCACTTAAACTAAAGTTAGTGGATACACTAATTAAATGGCGGAAGACAATAATTATGGAGACGCTTTCATCGAGTAGAATAGCTATAGGAAAAGAGAGAATTATTCAGTGGAATTAATACATGCATCGAGTAGAACAATTATACGAAAAGAGAAAATTAAATAGTGGAATTAATACAAACTAAGTAGTAGTACATAAAAAGTTACAGTTGTCGTGAATCGTGATGAAAATCTGGAATCTGGAGCCTTGTGCGTGTGGAGACTGGAGAGACGAGAACTTGAAATCTTGAATCGAGATTGACTGCAACAGTTATGGTTTTGAAGCCAGAAACTCCCATAAACCCTATAAATAAACTGTCTATAATGGTCAATAGGCTAGGTTACATGTCACGTGGGCTGGACAGTGGGATAAGTGGGGTAAGTGGGCTCATTTTACAAGGCAAAAGGCCTCTCGACCGCCATGAGAGCCATATCCCGCCACGGCGCTACGTGAATGGTGGCTGCCATTCAAAAAAGAGAGTTAACTGCCATATCACATGGTGTCGGTGGCATTGAGCCTGGAAACTGCCACTGCTATCCGCCACGGCGCCGCCATCTCTGCTTTTTAATAACACTACTTTGTAATTAAAAAAATGTTGCAAAACGTGTACTGCACAAATTAATACAAAAAGTTATATAGAATGATTATACTTTATTTCTTAGATATAATCAACCACCTAACAAATGTGATTTTTATTATCAAGTACATATGGAAGGAGTGGTGTATTAACATGAGCACAACTATATCAGCAGCATTGGGAACATGGAATTTACATTGTTTATTGAATTTTCACAGATTCACATGTGCAGACACAATTTCTGCATTTAATAGTGTATTATATGTAATAGATAAACAGCTAAATGGACAAAAAAAAGTACACAACAACTCCCATTTTCCTGCCCAAAAGGGCATTACACAGCAACAGCCACTTTTAAGTAGTATAGATATTTTAAACGATGTTAACTTTTTACTTATGTGACGCACAAATAATAAAACAATGATGATTTTTTTTTATATCAAATATGAAACAATCATAAAACTTTTTGACCAACATGATACAATGATGAACCATTTTGTATTTCACTTAGACAAAGAGTTAACGTCGTTTAAACATATATAACGGAATGTACTAAATTGAAACACGGATGATATATTTTGTGTGATTTATGTAAGCTTCAAACTTTTTGTGCTAATATGAAACGAATGTGAAACATTATTTATGAGCTATGTATTTACCTCAAATTTATAATCTACTCATTTTCGTAATTACTTTACTTAATTAATTAAAAAGTTGAGGACTAATTAATAATGTTAATTAGTGGAGTAATATAAATAAATTTAATTAAAAATCATTTGGGCAAAAAACCCATGAGGTTCACCGTTCACATATCGATTTCTTACTTCATCTTTTATTACATATACAGAATATATGTTTTGTGTGTATACAGCAGGAGATGGAGTGGAAATGGCACAGGTTATCTCAAGTGACGAAAAACCTTTCTCTGTTAAGAAAATTTAAAGAGAACTTGTTGTTTTTTACGCCACCGTCGCCGCGCCGCCAGTCAATGCCATACCTCAGGCGGCAACTTACGAACAGCCCATTGCAGTCACCGCAACAGTCATTCCACACCCCTCCGCCTGTCGATTTGATTGTTTAAGTTTACGTACAAGATCGATTGTTCAATTTTGGAGCTACATAACTGTATACCAAATAACCAAAGTCTAACTTACTGTTTACACACACTAACGCTACTGAATATTTATGTACCTTGAATGTGCTATGCTCGCTGATAGATCATTTTGTCCTAATTTAACTGAGCTGGATTAGCTAGCTTTAAAGCTTCCTCTCCTCTAGTGTCAGATAATACTAGTGTCTCCTCACAATTTTTTTTGACATATTTTGCCATGTTTCACTTTACTTATGGGTTCTTATATTTTCTTATTGTAGATCAAGCACGCCTTGATTTTGATTCCAAAAAACTCCAGAGCTTTGTTAAAGAGCAATCATTAATTCTTTCAGAAAAAGGTGCTCTTTCCGACAAGATAGGTCCTGGTGTGCTAAAATCCCTGGTGGCCTTAAGCGACAAACCAAAGTAATAAGTTACCTGCTTAAAGAATCTAAGTATCCCTCTCCCATTTTATGTCAAAGAAATTACATTCATATGTTGCTTCCGTTCAGGATTGAGGAGGAAAATTGACAACTCTCTGCAGTAATGAAGGAGAAGTGAGTTATTTCTTATAGGGTATGCTAACACAATATTAATCTATGACTATGTGTTTTCTGGTCCTGACACTTATGTCCCTGTACCAAATAAAATGTAAATAGAACTGAGATACTTCCACTTTATCAATTGAAAGACACAATTACGACTCATTTCCAATCTTGCCCAATATAATTAGCTTCCATGGAACTTAATAGTATCTCCTCTATTTTATATTCTCCATTATTGACTGTATCATCACAAGAGAAATTTCTACAGTATTATGGATGTTGGCTTTATGGGAACGTAGCTTAAAGTCCCATCAATAATTGTGTCTGTTCATTAGAATTATTTTCTTTAAAGTTTTTCATCACTTCCTTTTTTTTTTGGCATTTCTGGTCCCATTAGCATCTACCCTTTTGCCCTCCCAGTCAATATTTACTTTAGAAACCAATATCCTCCTCTCTGTTAAAGCAATTGCTTATCTGTATGCTTGATGAAGCTTTTGATTTTTGAAAGTAAGTGTGACTGAATTGTTTCTTTCAATTACAGGGGGTAAAATTCTGCACGAAGATGACCAAACACATGCTAGAGTAGAGCACGAAAGACAGCGACTTGAGAAGCTTCGTAGTGAGTCTAATTGGATATTACAACTAACAGGGTTGCTTTTCTTGAATCAAGCCGAAAATTGTTGTCTGAGAAGAGGTTCTTAGCACTCTCTTAATTATGTTAGAAGGTCACACTTGGCCTAACTATATGATGAAAAACTGTGGGTGTGGTGTCATACCTTACTTATGCCAGAGTCGTTGCTCTCTTAGTCTCTTATCATCCGGTAACAAAGGGTTGGCTATCTTCTCTAGTTAAGACTTGTTTGTGCCTTTTTACTCCCTGATTAGCACTAGCAGTAGTGAAATAGCTTTATGCTGGAGAATATAAGACAGCGTAAAACTCTTTGAATGGACTGGTTAACATAAGTGGTGTATGAAGATGTGCAACAAGTTGCTGTCAACTGACAAATTAAATGAGAACTCTTGTGGTTTGTTGGCATCTGTGAATGTTCATTTTCAACAAATAGTAGTAATGCCTGCATTGCAGCCATTTCTCCATTCAGGAAACCCACCGCCGCTATCTCAACGGACGAAGCAGATTCGTCTTATGAAATCATGATTTTATTGCGGCCACCTTGGAATATTAAAATCATTTTTAATCAATTTATCATGAAGATCATAATTATTTGTAGATTTTTCTAACAAATTAATATTATTGATATTTGAAATTATTCCGTCTCTCGATCACTACAAAAAAACATGGGCCTTTGCGAGCAACCATTTGCTCTATAATCAAGGATCTAACTTTTTTCGAGTACATACCGAGCAAACATTTAGTCGATAATCAACTTTTCTGGATATTTTGGGCCGGAAAGTTACCGAGTACAAAATAACACTCAGCAAATAACCAACTCTTTGATGCCGATGAACTTGATCGAGTTTTCGATGACAGAAATTGCTCGGTAAATGAAAGAGTAGTTTTTACTTAACACTAGTAGCTAGGGTGCTCGAAATTTTGACCGATTATTTTATTAAAAATAGTACTCCCTCCGTTCCATAGTAATGGAGACGTTTCTTTTCGGCACGGAGATTAAGAAAATTGTGTTAGGTGAGTTAAGTAAAAGGAGAATAAAGTGGAAAATGAAAAAGGTGGAGAGATGAAGAGAGAATAAAGTAAGAGAGAGTAAAGTAGGCGTGGAGAAATGTGTTGACTTTTACTAAAAAGGGAAATGACTCTATTACTATGGAACATACCAAAATGACAAAATGACTCTATTACTGTGGAACGGAGGGAGTACTCCATTACCAAGTATATAGTGTACTCAATATTTTATACTTAACCTTTACCTAGTAATGTTGTGCTTGACAATGGGCAAATCTCATCTCAACTTCCACTTATGAGAACTACTCTTTAAACTTGTTGAGGACCTCATGCTTCTATACCTATATACTTCTCTTTAATTATCATTATTTATGTAGACAAAATACTAGGATTCTCATAAATCATTGTGAGCATAGTCGAGGGATATGTATCTGACTTTAGTTTGCAGCTTTATGAAGTTATCATCCATTTTCAACCAAATATTGTCGATGGCTTGAACACTAAAAACTTGATCATTTTGGGTTTCTCCAAAATCTTCAAATTGAGCCATGTGAAAGCACTCCTGAAAGTTGTACTCACGATATATATTCCAAGATCCTCCAACACATCTCTCCACCATATACTTCCTACGTCCCTCTGTAGTAGAGGCGTTTCATTTTGAGCACTAGTTTTAAAAAAAAAGTAATAAATAGTTAAAATAGAGAGAAAAAATAAAGTAAAAGAGAATAATATAAAGAAGAGTCTTCTCTATATTATTCTCTCACTTGTTTTACTTTTTCTCTACTCTAATTATTTATTATCATTTTTTCAAAATAAGTGCTGAAAATGAAACGCTTCTACTGCAGAGGGATGGAGGGAGTACAAAATTACTTTAAGTTCTAATTCTTCAGTTAAGTGGTTTGAGTGTAATTTTCCTTGTTTGTTTCTTTTTCACGACTAACAATTCTTCTTAACATAGTCAAGTTTTTTGCAATAATATCATTTCCTTGTCTCCTTCTCTAACAGTTGCCTTACTTTATTAAAAAATTAATTGTAGTGTATTTCCACTCATTTAATTTACCTTTTTGTGATTTCTTGGTTTTGAACTTCTTGATGCCTAGAATTGATTTATGAAGCTCCTTAGCTTGCAAGACATACTGCACCTCATCAAGATCAATGGTTAGTTTTGAACCAACCGAAAGGTCAATTAAATCATTTAACATGCATGCTATAAAGATAGAAAATTATCAAATGAAAGTAACCAATTGAATAATAATTATTCACCAATCATAACTCCTCAATCATTTATGTAATAATCTGTCCACACATACCTAAATTCAGAATGCGATGGAGGATTGCAATAACAATAATTAATATATTAATAATACTGTTCCGATGAATTCTGTTACTCCAAATTTCTTCACAAATCGCCATATTTCTCTATATTGCTATTTCAAGAAAATACGAATGGCCGTTTGTTTCTATAATCGTTTCAACACAAACTTTTGACTTAAACCACTACAGTTGTTTAAGAACAAAAGTTTGTAGCTAATTATTAAAAATGTCACATTTCTCGTTTCTTTTAATAATTCAAAAATATTAAGTAGAATCCTCGAAGTACACGGAAAATCAATATCATTAGAACAGTAACAGCACAATATGTCCTATTTCTAAAAATCACATAATATGCCAATTACATGTAACCCTATATGGATAATGTTTAAACAGTACATCATACTCTTTAAAATCCGTATTGCTATGTAAAACAAAAGTTAAAACTTGATTGAAAATAGAATACTAGTAGTAGCTAGAAATAAATTAACAAAAAGGGGCATATATTATCCAATTGAGAAAGCAAGAGTAGGAGGCAATGTTGGAGTATGGATGCGGACAGGGGCAGATCTACTGGCAGGGGATAAGGGCATCTGCCCTTCTTCAATATATTTTATGTAGTATTATTTTATTAAGTAATTTTTAAAATTTTGGATTTTCTTTATAAATGTCACACCTCAGACTTTTAAAATTTCTTCTTAAATATATTTTTGTCCCCATCGAATTGAAATCCTGACTTCGCCCTGGATGGGGAAACCCACCATCGATTATCCTTTCCGGCGACGATATCCGCCGTGTTTTCGACCTTTACTCCTTCTCCGACACCGCCAACTTCGCTAATCTGGACAACCACATTCCCTTCTCCAACGCCCATTTCACCAGCTTCTACGACTCACGCGCTACCGCCACCGCCACCGCCACCGCCACCGCCACTTCATACAACCCGCCCCCGGCCTCCTACAACAGCCGAATCGGGCTCAACCTCGGCGGCAGGACCTACTTCGCCTCCTCCGAAGACGACTTCGTGAACCGTCTCTACAGCCGGTCCAGGATCATCGAGCCCGGTCCAATCAACTCACCCCGCTGCCAGGCCCAAGGATGCAACGCCGATTTGACCCACGCCAAGCACTACCACCGCCGCCACAAGGTCTGCGAGTTTCACTCCAAGGCCGCCACCGTTATCGCCGCCGGCTTGACCCAGCGCTTCTGCCAGCAATGCAGCAGGTCTCAAATTACAAAAATACCCTTCCTTCTTGCATCGCATTTCTTCGAAATTACCTGAGAGGGCTTTTCCGTAAAATTAATTTCATACTAGTACTTGCCAATTTCAGATTCCAGCTGCTCTCGGAATTCGACAACGGCAAGAGAAGCTGCCGCAAAAGGTTTGCCGACCACAACCGCCGCCGCCGCAAATCCCACCCCAAAATCACCTCCGCATCTGAAAACCTTGCAAGTAGTAAAATACTTCACCTCTAAAAACTAAAACTCTCTTCACAATCCTATTCCTTCTGCTCCATACTAGTAGAGTCATTTCATTATCTACATTAATTCTTTTTTTTTATTTTATTCTATCTCTACTTTAACTATTTGTTATCATTTTTCAAAAACTAATATATAAAATGAAATGACTCTAGAACATAGAGTAGTAATTAGTAAAAAAATATGTAGACTAATTTTGACAAAACATTTTTGGGTAGCCAAATATGAACAATGTACCTTCATGTTTCAGGGGATTCATTTCCCACTTTGCATGCCTAACTTCAGCTTTGACTGTTTTCATATTAATGAGAAAAAAGAGTTTTTCATGAAAATTCCATCTGCATTCAAGATTAACTTCCATATGTGTAAAAGGGTTGGGTTTGGCAGAGAGGCACCCTTGCAGAGTTGCAGACTCTTGCTATTTACAGTTACTGCATTAATTTCTTTTTGTCTGTTGCTCAGATACTGTAAAATTAAGGATGAGGGGGGTAAAAAAAAAGGACAAAAAGAGGAGCCATCTTTTTCATTGATTTATAATTTGAAAATGAATTAAGTGAAGTGGTAAAATTTTCTTGGTGAAGAAGATGCCAGTAGGTAAGTCTGTCTCCTGCATGGAGGTATTGGTTGAGGAAAACTATATTTGTGGGACCTTTTTTTTCTATATATATCACTCATCATCTTTCCATCTACTATTTGGTGGAGATGAATAAGGTGTGCTTGTGTGTTTATGATTGTAAACCTTTATTTATCAAAATTTATAATTATATACAAATTGCATTTTTCATGTAATTTTCTTCATCTGAAGTTGAGATTTCATTTGGATTATCATAAAATTACCTTCAATTTATATGACATGTGAAAAAATAATTAAAATCAAGAGAGTTGTATAAAACTAATGATTTTTGGAATGATTTTTGTATATTTGTAAGGATTCCAACTTTTATGGAAAGTGACATGAAACATTAAAAATTCGACAACATTATGATAGCGCTAGTATTGATTTCATTATCTACGTTGTACTACGATCATTGGCGGACACAGTAAGCAATGGGGGAGGGCTTAAGCCCTTCCCAAAAGTTTTATTTGTCCATTTTTTCTTCTTGTGAAATATTTGAAAATTTTGAAATTGATTTTCAGCCCTTCCCAATAATTGTTGTTGGAGAGTAAATTATTGAAAGTGAAATGAAAAGAAGGGGCTGAATCTAATAAACTGAACACACATTAAAATAATGGATAACACTGCATTTAGGAAGAAGAAGAAGACGTGGGCATTATCAAATTCAATATAATAGCTTCAAAAAAGAACCACCGATTTATTTGAAATTATAATATTAATTTCTTCCAGCTGATTTAAGTAATTAAAAAACTTATAGTACTATTCTATTTCATTTTTAAAACTTAAGATTAAAGCAATGCAGCTTCTTTATTTTTTTAAAAGTATTGATTAGCTTTCACCAATAATTTTAGTTTTCACTAACTTTTTTTCCTTATCAATTCAATTGTAAAAAAAACTTTGGATTTTTTTAATTCTTTTAAATTCAATTTTCTATTTCAAATATACTGTTAATTTGAAGTATCTTTTTAAATCCTCTCATCTAATAGGCATTTTATTCATTAAGTTCTTCTGATATATAAATATTTTACTATATTTTTTATGTTTTAAAGTTTTGAGAACCTATAATTTTTATCTCATCCTAACACTGAAAAATCATGGATATGTGACCGTGTCTTACACACACATATCTTGACTATATAAATATACTCTCTCAGTCCGTGAAAAATTGTCTCATTTGCCATTTCAGAATATCCGGGGTTCAAACTCTCATTCACCTTTTTTCATTTTAAATAAGTGGACTTCACATTCAACTAAATTATTGCACTCATATTCTATTATAAAACTAATATATGGAGTATAAAAATGAAGCCTGCATTCCACTAACTTATTTTTCCATATTTCTTCACAAAGTCAAACAATTTTGTAAAACTCGTGTCGAGTCAAAATGAGACTATAGATGCTGATGGATGGCGCAACGTAGAGTAAAGCACCTACCAAACAAAATTTTTGCGTCCGCCACTGACTACGATATTATTCAAACAAACAACATGATCAATTATTTCATAGCTAAAAACATATTTATTTCGTACTGTACCCTTATTACATAAAATAAATCTTATAGCTCTTGTTTAACTTAGTTTTAATATAAAAATGAGTTTTGATTTGATCAATTCTCTCTCTATATATAAATAAATACCTCCCTATCATTAAAATTGAAACTTGGTTTGAATTGAATGGCCGTACAAAAAGTATTTATGATTCATTGAATAATAATAGTGAATCTTGTTTCCACCATATTCAAAAATCTTTTTTTCAATTCCTGCTACTGTGGAGGGGGGACTGCCTTTGCATTTTGGTACATCGTTCTATCATTTATATATACTTGCCATAATATCAACCAATGTTCATTAACTCTGACTATTGCACGATATAACATTATAACTGCATAGATTTATTTGGTTTTAAATTTTTTAAATGATGGGACCATACCAACAACCCCTTACTAAGTGGAAAAAAAAATAAACTTCTCAATACAATACTAAAAATTTGAAAAAAACGGAAACCCACAATTCTTGCTTAGAATGCGAAAATTAAGGAAGTTTATTGTATAGAACAAGATGAGTTCAATTAAAGTATTAAACATTAAGAACAAAAAAATTGAAATGATACTACTACTACTACTATGTTTATCTGACCTCTCCCATGATAACATCCAAATAATTTCCTTTCTTTTATAATTCATTTTCTATTTTAGGGGAAGCATCTTTGTTTAGGAATATTCGGTAATCTAGAAAATCAGATATCAGATGGCCCAGTGATTTTTTAGGGGCCCAGCCCACAGACCTTGAAAAATGATAAAAGCAAATTTGAATAAATTTATTAATGAAATACTACCTGATGCTAATAACATCTCTACATCCACAAAATAGAAGATCTTTTCATATTAATACTACATGATATCATTAACCAAGGTGTTTGTTATTCGTTTAATTAAAGTACACCGTACAATTTATTCAAAGATATTTGTGGAACACATGATCAAAACAATTTAGTGGTGTTTCTTTGAAAGAAATTTATGCCCATCCTACAAAGCTAATTAATGTAAACATACGAGTATGCAATCATTGTCATTAATTTTCTGAAAGTCAATAATGCTCCTTGCATGATTATAATGTCTTACCTTTTGATTTTGGTTATACTATATGGTTCAATATACTAAGAAATGGAGTACATAATATTACTGTATTTGCCACCAATAGCTAATAAAAATGCCAGAAATCCGTATCTTTAAGAGCATCCACAATAGCGCCTAGCGCACCGCCTAGCCGAGCGCCGGCGCTAGGCGGTGCGCTAGGCGAACTATTGCAGCCACCTAGCCGATTTCGCGGAAAAAAACCGCCTAGCGCTCGGCGGTTCCGCGGCGCTAGGCGGTGCGCTAGGCGATCCGCTAGGCGCTATTGCAGCGTCCGGATCGCCTAGCGCGAATTTTTAATTTTTTTTTAATTCCGAAACACTATATATACGCGACTTGCCTGTCATTTTCATTCGCACCACTTGTATTAACGAGTACTCTCTCTATCTAAATTTATGTACAAGATCAACAACGGTAAATGGATCTCAACAACGAGCCTACATCAGGGAGTAGCGGATCTCAAACTCCCCCGATCCCCGTGGGAGGTGGATGGAGTCAGATGCACCCGAGTCAGATGCACCCATACTACAACATGTACCCGTGGCAGCAGATGATGCCCGGGATACCAGCGGGGGGCGTCCGCCGGGGGCGTTTCCGGCGATGTCGGGGTGGGCACCCGGAATGCAGATGATGCCCGGCGGGGTACCGGCGACACAGGGGACGCCGGGGGACGTCTATCGCCCTAGTGTTGATTTTTCGACTGGTTCGTCGCACACATCGACGCCAACGGAGGCTGCGCCTCCGGCCCAGTTTGGCACTTTCTCCTTCGATGACTTGGGGATAGATCTTTCCGGTATTCCGGATGCTCCCGTTCAAACGGGGGGCGCAGGGCAGGGTCGGGGCGCCCCAAAGAAGAAAGGCAAGGGGAAAAGGGTCGGCGAGTTCTCGCAGCCGGGTGAGGACGACAACGCGGTACGGAGGAGGTGGACGGACGCGGAGAACGTCGCGCTGTCCAAGGCGTGGGTGAGTGTTTGCGACGATCCTCTCGTTTCGAACAACCAGAGGATCGTCAACTTGTGGGGCAAGATAGCAGCAGCCTACCAGAGGTTTTGCCCGGAGGGGAGGCCACGCAATGGGGAGGTTTGCCGGAAGGCGTGGGACCGAATCAGGGTTGCGGTCTCCCGATTTTCGGGCTTGTACACCAACGCCCTCCGCATGATTAGCAGTGGGCAAACTGAGGACGACTGCAGGAGGATAGCGGAGAAAGCCTTCCCCCTGAAGGGGGTGTACAAGGACTTCACCTACTGGAACTGCTATCTTGTGTTGAACGACTCCGAGAAGTTCCGAGTAGGTGTCGACTCTGGTTGGCCGAAGAAGCAACGGCTGAACTATTCCGGTGATTTCAGCGGCAGTAGCGGTGGTTCCCATGACCTCTCTGAGACGGCCCAGGAGGTCCCGACCCCTCGTTCGTTTGCTCGCCGTACTCGCCCGGTTGGGCACAGGCGGGCTCAACGGGAGGCGATGGGGGTCGCCCGGGGTTCACAGGAGGTCCAGTCGGCATCCCCCTTGGCCAATCCACAGCGGATCTCAAATTCTTCGCGCGTCAACAAACGCGCGCTCAGATGGTCAAGACGATGGCCGAATGGCGGGCGGCGGTGGACCCCGTGGAGAAAAGTTTGCTTCAAACATTGCTCCTGAGCATGCAGGAGGATTTGGAGGCGGCACGGAGGGAAGCTGCCGGGAGTAGAGGCGACGGCGACGGAGGCGATGGTGGCGACATCGACGGAGGAGACGACGACGGCGACGAGAAGTGAATTATTTTACTTTTTTTTTTAATTATTGTACTTTTTTTTAATTATTGTAATATTTTTAAATTATTGTACTTTTTAAATTTTTAATAGTATTATTAATGTTTCCCGTATATGTCTCGTAAATTAAATTCCGTATATTGTGTGATTATTAATTATGTCATTTTATATAAGAATAAAGCTATGCGGCCACATTATGGTCAGCCATAAATTAATTAAATAACAAAAAAATTAATTTTTTTTCAAATTTTTGGTTTAATACTACTTGATTTTACTTTTATATCATCTTCATTATATGTTGCTCAACATGTTAGTGTTGTTCTTTCGTAGTTTTTGCTCAACTTATTACTACTGTCATTTCTTGATTGTTGCTCAACGTATACAGTAATTCGCGATATTAATGTGTTTTACGTAATGGAATTCAAATATAAGTATCAACTCACAAGTCCATTCACACACATATAAGTTTATATCGGTAATTCTAATTTTTTTATACATGTAAATAGACTAAATTAACTCTTTATGGCCGGCCACATTATGGCCATTTAGCATCACTCTTTATATAATTGTTATTAGTGATGTAGCTATTGATGTGGCTGGGCTATTTATGATGTAGCATGAGGATTTTTAGTGCTGATGATGTGGCAGTGGCAGTGGCTAGGCTATGACTAGGCTATTGCTGGGCTATTTCTATTGTGGATGGCCTAATACTTGTCATATTATTACTAGAAAAATTAAGTAGAGGTTTACATTAAACAAAATAACAAGCGAAGGCTAAATGATATCCACAAGTTTTGATGCACAAAAAACAAAGTTAAAACGCAAAATCAATACCCCAAAGGCAGGTGGCTCCACAGGTCAGAGCAATCTCCAGCGGCGCCTTCTTCCGATGGCCGGTGATCGTGGCCCAAAATAAGCCCGAAAGCCGATTCCGGGCCCTGCATGAGATTCAGTGTCACGTGGCCGCGGTTTTCGGGCTCAGCCCAGCCCGGCCATATCTTTGTGGCATCGAAGACCGACGCACGATTCTCCGCGATGAGCTCCCGCAGGGCCGCGCTGCACCTCGCCGGGAGATCCGGAGCCGGCAAGGCGCTCCACGGCCCGTAAGTCGCCGGTGAGTGTGACAGAAGAGAGAGAGCACACCCACTGCTGCTCATGCTCGCTAATAGTAGTATATTTTCGTTTAAAAACTCTTAATTTGGAAACAAATGTGGATAACTGGATAATTAAGTTACCTTTGGTAGCAAAAGAGGAAGTGTGTTGCTGCGAGCTCTTTCTTCTCCTTTCGTTGTGGCCTGCCAGTCTTCTTCTGCAGCTCCTCTTCGCGTCATCAAACTCTCCAACGGCATGAAACCTATTTAATTCCATTAATTAAACATTTGAAGAAAACAGTAGTAGTGATATGGTATCATCTACCTGCTGCATTGTTGGCAGAAGCGTTGGTCGATTCCGAGAAGCACGACTCTGGGGGCTTTGGCGTGCGTCTGGCAAACCTTGTGCCTCCGGTGGTAATCCTTGGCGTTGAGCAGCGCAGCCTGGCAGCCCTCCACCTGGCACCGCGGAACAGAGGAAGGCCCTTTGGATCTCTTTATGAGTGGAGAAGAAGACAGATCCCCAAAGTAATGCCTCTTTCCGAGCTTCAAGCATGTCAGATGCGGATCAGGATTGCGATACAGACTGGAAGACCCAGCTTCCTGCATCGCCTCCCATGCATTATCTGGCCTCAAATTACCGTTATGCCCCCCTCCTCCTCCTGCTGCACTGCTACTGCTACTCCACCCGTATTCCATTTTTTTCCTTCCACAACTACTACACCAACTCTGTACCTCTCTCTGTGTGTGTGCGTGTTTTATGTATATATAGTAATGGATGGTGCTGCAAAAAAAATGGGATCTGCTTGTTATTACTGTAAAAAGAAGGAAGGAAATATGTAAACAAGCTAGGGGAAAAAAATAAAGAGTGTGGGGGATAAGATTGACATGTGACAGTTGTACAAATAGGGGTATGGTTGCAACTGCCCTTCTACTGCAATAGGGTTATGTTCTACTACTCATTAAATGCCACCACCATTATTCTACTCACTCATTTCCATTTATTTAAATTTTCTATTTTATTCTATATATATCCAACCAAATAAAGGGACCAAAACCTATTTAAATTTTCTATTTTATTCTATATATATCCAACTAAATAAAGGGACAATCAGTTGTCCAACGGAAAAAGGCGGCAGGAAAGGATGTGGAGCGGGCTTTAGGTGTGCTCCAATCGCGTTGGGCATTGGTCAAAGGTCCGGCGCGGTTCTTCTACGAATGTGATATCATTGATATCATCTACGCCGCTATCGTATTGCATAACATGATAGTGGATGATGAAGGTGAAGAAGTTGGCAACGTCCCCGTTGAACACATTGCAGGACCAAGCCATGGTTTCGCCAGCGAGTGATCCCACCATCAAGGAGTCCCTCACGGATATGCCGATCGTCTTCGGGCATTTGTTGACATGCGCCAAAAAGAAGCTCACAATCGTCTACAACACGATAATATAGAGTTTCATAATAGTGTGTTAAATGAATGGTGAATAAAGTAAGCGAGAATAAAATAAGAAAGATGATTACCCTTTACCAAAAATAGAAATGACTCAATTATTTAAAACTTTCCAAAATAATAAAATGACTTAATTAACATAGAACAGATGGAGTATATTCGAATGCATGTTTTAAATATAAGTTGGAGATCCTTATAATTAGTATACTGAAAAAATGCATTTTTGTTATAATTTTAGGAGATATAAATGATTCCTAGTGAGTCATATTATTAGATATAATGCTCAGTCGATCCTCGCAACTAAGTATAGTAGTTTTTTTTTTGGATTGGAATGTCACAACTAAATTGAGTCATTTCATTTTTTGATAAAAATAAAATAAAATATTGAATCACTCTTATTTTATTTCATCATTTATCCCTCTTACTTTATTTCTCTATTTTACTTTTCAACACAGTTTTTTAATATTCGTGTTCAAAAATTTTGACTCAACTTAATAGGGATGAAGAGAATAATATTAATATTTATTTAATAAATTTAATATTTCTATCTACTTCATTATGAACTCTGAAGTCATACAATGGAACCATAGATGTCAAATATTTCCAATCCACAATATAATTGATCTAAGGACAATAACATCATATGCCGTAATGCAAGAGGAATTACTACCGCATGGCTTAAGGGCACCCGCAACGCTGTGCCGTTGCGGTTCCTATGCCGTTCCGGCGGAACGGTTCCGCGGCGGCACGCGTTGCGGGGTGCGTTCCGTCACCGTTCCGTGCCGTCGCCATTCCTATGCCGTGCCGCGTTCCGTTCCGGAGGAACGCGGAACGGAACGT
Source organism: Salvia splendens (assembly GCF_004379255.2). Classification (NCBI taxonomy): domain Eukaryota; kingdom Viridiplantae; phylum Streptophyta; class Magnoliopsida; order Lamiales; family Lamiaceae; genus Salvia; species Salvia splendens. The sequence continues at coordinate 36,597,956 of NC_056034.1, read as the reverse complement.
TCCGCCACGCGCCGAGGCGACGTGGCGGCCTCCCATTCGACGCGTGAAGCCCACTCGCTGCCCCGCGAGTGGGCTTCGTCCGGTGACGCAATAATTCATTTTTTTTTTAAATTCGAATTTAATAAAAAAAAAAAAAATTTTGCAAAGGTAATGAGGCCGTTTTTTTTATATCCGTTTTTTATTTTTTTTTTAATTTTTATTTTATTTATTTACTCTATAAATACTCCTATTTCATACTCATTTCAATCACAAACACACATCTATTCCTCTCTATTTCCACCCCAATTTCATACTCATACAAGAACGGTTATCTATTCGTGCAAGGACACGCGACTCTAGTGCCCACACCCAACTCCAACATGATCTAATTGAGCACATTTGGGCAAATTTTGGCGGATGAAATTATTAAAATTGTGTACTTTTATTTTTTTAGGATTTTAATTGTGTGCTTTTTATTTTTTACGTTTAAGTTGTAATTTTTTTTAATGTTGTGTGTTTTTTAATAAAGTGTGTTTGTTTTTTAAAGTGTGTTTATTTAAATTGAATTGGGTTGGAAATAAAAAAAAATGAAATTGAATGAATAGTAATTTAAGGAACGGTTAAGGAACAGAGGATTGCAGGTTCCGTTCCTTAGTTAAGGAATGGAGTAAAAAAGTACAGTGGGACCCTCAAATAGTGGTTTAAGGAACGGTATAGGAACAACGTTGTGGATGGCCTAAAGACATTTCTACCTACGTCATTCGTATTAATAAAAGACAAATTGGTCTTTAAAATCATGAATTTTGATCAAATTTTGGTATTTGTCACGAATTTTAAAATTGATTTAAAATATCACAAACTTTACATTTTATTTGTTATTTCCTATGGCAGGTCAATCAACTTCCGTGCATATTTTATCATACTTGGGACTACTAAATCAAAATTTGACCAAAGTTCATGGTTTGACCAAAATTTGACCAAAGTTCATGGTTTTAGAGACCAATATCCTTTAATAAAATATTACTAGATACTAATGGTTTAAAAATATACCTACTTCGGTCATAACTGTATTCTTTTTTTTCTTTTATTTTGTTCAATTCACAATTACTAATATTTGTCATTTTTTAGTATGATTGGTAATTTTTTTGTCTCTCTCTTGCTTTTTCTATGCTACTTAATTACTTACATTTAACAATATTAAAAAAATATTATTTTACTATATTAAATTTTAGTAGTAGTACTCTTCTCATCCCATAAAAATATGCGCATTTTTAATTTTTATTTGTCCCACAAAAATATGAGCATTTTTCATTTATGGAGAATTATATCCAACTCATTATCATATACATTAATTAAGGGTAATGATAAAATGCAAACTCATATATTGTACAAACTAGAAAATTTCCAACACAGTATCAACACAACGTCAACACAATGTCAACACAGTGTAAAATTTTAAGATTTTGATGTCAACACAATGTCAATACAATGTCAACACAATTTCAACACAACATCAACCGTTGACATTGTGTTGACATTTTTTGTTGCTATTATTTTATCATCTGTTGATATTTTCTAACGGTCTAGATCATAGTTTGGAATTTGTACAATATTTAGAGTTTGCATTTGATCATATTCCCATTAATTTATTTACAACTTATATCACTATGGTCAATCATTACAACTCATTAAACACTAATAATAATATGAGTCATACTATAATTATCATTCTTGTCTTCTCTCTTACTTTACTAATTATGCACTAATTTATGTGTTATTTCAAATGCCCATATTTTTATGGGCCGAAAATATTGAACTCGAAAAATTCATTATTAATTAAATTGATGGATGGAAGAGGTCAAAATTATTTAGATGGATCATGCACGCGAGTAATGAGTAAATGGTACTCCCCCGTCCCCGAAGAGTATGAATATTTCTTTTTTTATCCGTCTTTGAAAAATATGAACTTTCTAATTTTGAAAAAAGTCAAACAACTTAATTACTCTTAGACATCATTTTATTTACAACTTATATCATTACTATTAACAAATTATACCACTACAATAGTGAATCCCACTCTCCACTAATATTATTTTCACTAACCTTTCTCTCTATTTTCTTTTTATTTATTAAAATTCATGTCTAACTCATTGTTTGTAATCTTTGAGAATGGAAGAGAATTGTTCGTTCTCTTTGAGAATGGAAGAGAGTAGTATATATCAATTTATGACTTCAATCATTGTTGGATATTCAATGCAACAGTCTGTAAAGTGAGTTTTACACACAATACACATACTTCATCTCTCACAATTGCACCTCTCCCCTCAATAAACATGGACCAATCATATTTTACCTGATTGTGACCACTCTTTACCGGTCTTTTTCTCTCTTGTTTCATTTTACTCCATTAAACATGTTAGAAAATTTATCTAACAATATGCATGTGGAGTAATAAAAAGGAATTACTTTGTGTAAATTTTTAAGTGTAAAACTATGGCCGGAAACCTAGATTGTCAATTCAGAAGAAAAAAAAGAAAAAAAAACCTAGATTGTCAATTCATTGAATTTAATTTAAAATTTAAGGAAGCTTAAGTAGTCCCTTATCTCGATAAATATGAAACTTTTAGTTTTCAATACTTTATATAATAGTTAGCATTGTTTTGTGAGTTAATGAAAAGAAAATAAAATAAAAATGATAATATTTTCAGTTTATTTTTAATAGGATAAAAAAAAAGAAAATGATTCGCATAGTTTGCGTGTATATATCTAAAAAATTGGAATGGGATCCCCTGCTTTAGAGGAGTGCCGGTAGGGAGTGTTGTCTCTTGCATCCCAATATTTTATTCGTCAAATAAAATTAATTTTTGTTTTTAATTATAAAATAATGGGTTCCCCTCTAAAATTAAATGCTTATTTATGAAAAAGTATATTGCTTTCCTTTTTCATCTTTACCAAGGATATAAAGCACGAAAGCGAAGTGACCAGTTCACAGAAAAAAAGTGTTGCTCGAATTTTGCGCCGACTTCCTTTTTTTGGTGGAAAATGGGGAGACAACCACATATTCCGATTCCCATACAGTAGACAACAAATAGTATGTTTCCTACCATCAAATTATAGCATCGATTAATCTGATCTACGAATTTTAATTATATATATGAAGTGTAAAGCTAAGTTGATCAATTTGAAAGTTCAATTATATTTTACAATTTTTGCTTCCAAAATTTTCCTCCTGTTTCCACATGCAACTCTTAAATTTAATAAACACACACACATGACATATGGAATAAGAAATTCAACAAATATTTACTGTATTCAATATCCAATTCTTCAATTTTGTAGTATATTGATTTGTGAGAAAGGAATAATTAATTGGGGTAGAGACACGTGTAGTTAGCCCTCAGAAGAGCCGTACGTGGGAGGATCTTGTTCATCGTAAAACACACTGTTTCTTTTAATGAAACACAAATCCATGCGATAATATATATACATATGAGAGAGATATATATCAAAGTGCAATTTTGTGAGGGGACCATTCAAGCACATAATTCTGTTTCTTTTGCACTAACTCAAGCCATGGACCATTTTGCCAAGATAAACATACCACAGGATGTGCTTTTTCTTTCTTTTTGGTTTCAATATAAATGTACTGAATCCATCCCACTAATTGCTCAACTGGGTTTGTTGATTAAGGCTGAAAGTCTCTCGGGAGGTCGCGGGACTTGAACCCGTGACCTTAAGATCATCAAAGCTCTGTTGTTGTGTGTGCTTTTTCAAAATTTACATGATTGGCTTTTTTTCAAAATTGATAGTGAATCTTTATGTTTGTCTTTTTTGGGTGACCATACCAAAGTATTACATGGTGTAGCACTGGACTTTGCTAGTATGGATCTAATATAGGTATAGCTGTTTTTAATCCAATAGTTGAACTTGATATTATTAGGATCCAGATACAGGTAACTCGCAAATTAGGCCCAAAACTTAATGGGGCATGTTTATTTATCAATATTGGATCTGTCATCCAAATTTTCTTTTTCCATACTAGACGACAGTTTTTTATTCATGAAAAACATTGTAAGTTGTAGTAAAATTATCAATCTAACTCTTCCAATTAAAATTTTACTGTAACATTACTTTAATCCCTTCTATACTGATTATATTTTAATCCTTACATTAGTTCTGTAATTAATTTCAATAGTACTCTAAAGGATGGTTCAGTTTGAAAGATTGTATCTCATAATTAAATATGTAGCGTGTTTGGTTCATAAGATTGAATCATACAACTCAATCCTAGATGAATAATCATGTGATAATCAGTCATAGTCAACCCCCTCCAACTAAAATAATCTTACAACTTAATCCTAAATGATATTTTAATACTACTATTTTATCTAAAAAATTAAACACCACCTAATTATATAAATTAATCATCATGATATTAATTAATACAACTGAAATTGCCCAAGCGATATACTAAATATATACGGAGTGATTAACTATTTTGCAAAGAAGAATTGGAGGTTACCAAAGGCAGCACAACGTTAATTGAATATTATTAATTGGTTTATTAGTTAAACAATATCAGTATAACACTCAACCCACAATTTTAGTTAATATGCAAAAGAATTGATGGAAAAATGATACTACGCCCGTCCACAAAAAATAGACTAATTTTATCATTTTGAGCTATCCATCAAAATTAGATCAATTTTAATTATGGAAAATTTTAAACAAATACTAACCCTACATATCATTCTAAAAGTGAACCTTATAATCCACTAATACTACTTCTACCATAATTTCCCTCTCTCCCTCTCTTACGTTATCAATTGAGCATTAAAACCCGTGTCATTTACAACTTTGTTTATTTTTTATCGATATTTGAGAGAGAGCAACATCGTTCTTATGCCATGTTCGGTTTTGCAACCGCCTGAAATGTATTAGAGTTGACAGAGGTTAGTTACATCATATAATTGGGTAAACACCACCAAATTAACCAAAATTTTCCAAGCATATTAGCCTATCTTGTATGGTCAAAAAGTCTGATACACGTTTCCTTATATGTAAATCGAAAATAGTAAGTGGCGTGGGGTATACATGGAAGAAAAAGCACCGAATTGGATAGAAACAACCGCAATCAAATCATTGCATTTAACATAAGTTTGGTTGAAACAGTTAGCTATATGTTCACCATTCCAAGCAACCATTCTTTACTTCAAACGCACAAAATCCCCCCAAAACTTCTTCCTCTCAACACAGCCATCTCTTGCTTCTGACAGCAACAACTACAACATTTCTCTCTTACACCATGCATTATATCCTATTTTTGAGAACGCTTAAATTAAAATTTCTTGGTCATGTTTAGCCACCAAAAGAAACCACATTCGCTTAAAATTCTTGATCAATCCCTCTTTGAAACTAATTAAGAATCCCGAATTAATTTAATATCCTCACCAAACTTCATTAAAAAGTCAAAAATTAATAAGAAAAGAGATTCAACCAACCAAGAATGTTCTAATTCATGCAAACTTATGCAACAAAACTAATTAGCCCTTTTCTTTATATCAAAGCTTGCATACCTCCTACCTTCATCTGTTACATCATTCAAAACAAACATGTTACTATTATTTCTTTCTTGTTTTTTCCTCGTCTCCTTCATCACCTCACCATCCAAAATCCACGCTAGAACACCTTCAACCTTCACCCTTAACCCCCAAAACACTTCTTCCACGGTGGAAACCCACAGCCACAAGTGGCACGAATTCGAAAAGTTCCGCGGTGCAATCAAGGGCAGCTCCGTCAACGGCATTTCACAACTCAAGAGATATTTACACAGATTTGGATATTTGGAAGAAGCACAAGCAGACGATGCATTTGATATGAATCTCGAAACTGCAATAACCAAATATCAAGAGAAATTAGGGCTTCCGGTCACCGGCAAGCTCGATTCTCCAACAGTTTCAGAGCTCATGTCGCCGAGGTGCGGCGTCCCCGACTTCACTAGAAAGCTGCACGGCATCAGAAATTACGCGTACTTCGCAGGCCGGCCGCGGTGGGGGAGGAATATTCCGATGAGGCTGACGTACGCTTTCTCCGCGGCAAATCCGATCAATTCCTCTCTAAGCAAGGAGGAGATTAGGGTTGCGTTTCGGAGGTCGTTCGGGCGCTGGGCGACGGTGATTCCGGTGGCGTTCGTGGAGGCGGAGGACTACGGAGGGGCGGACATAAAGATAGGGTTCTACAGCGGGGAGCACGGCGACGGGGAGGCGTTCGACGGGGTGCTGGGGGTGTTGGCGCACGCGTTCTCGCCGGAGAGCGGGAGGTTCCACCTGGATGAGGCGGAGACGTGGGCGGTGGACTTCGGGAGGGAGAAATCGGCGGCGGCGGTGGATCTGGAGTCGGTGGCGACGCACGAGATCGGGCACCTGCTGGGGCTGGGGCACACGGCGGTGAAGGAGGCGGTGATGTATCCGAGCCTGAGGCCGAGGGAGACGAAGGTGGAGTTGAAGATGGATGACGTGAAAGGGGTGCAGGCGTTGTATGGATCAAACCCTAATTTCAGTTTGGGGGCATTTTCGGAGTCGGATATTTATTCGAATGGAGGAAATCAAGTTATTAGCCTTACTTTGAGTTTGTTGCAACTCTTCACGATGATGTGTTTCTGCATGTAGATTCTTTTTTTCCCTAGTGTGTGTGAATGTGACGATGTATATTTGTGTTTGTGTTTTAGTACTATTCAATTTGAAGTAGAGGATTACTATTTCATAGTGGTACTTGTTGGAAAATGATAATTAATCGAGACATTTATACTCCTTATATTTTCATTTTATTTCTACTTTTGAAATTAGGGGCAAATTAATTAGCAAAATTAATTGTATATATAAACCTTTTTTCTATATATCAGGAATTTTTTTCACATTATTCTTGCTATTTCATTTATGTTTTCAAGCATTTATGTGGTTTAAGCACACAAGTCTAGGTCTTCCGCATTGTAAACGGAATGATGTCATGTCATCACTAAAGGTCTTTTATTTGGTTGCTTGCAGAAGTAAAATTGATTTTTACAATCTAGATAGAATTTGACAATGTATAGTGAACGGTTTTAGTATCCGTTTTAAGTTGAGCGTCTTGTGTGGATGAAGGCCTCAATCCTTTCTCCAACTCTTGAGCGTCTCTCTTTTACATTCTTCTTTCTTTAGGGTGGCAAAAAGTCCTTTTAAGTTGAGTGTAGGTCTTATTTTTAATTAAAAGGTTGATGTATATGCCTTATTTGTATCCAGTCGGTAGACGTCACCACGGTTCGGGAACCGGCGGTTCACGGTTCGGAACCGCCGGTTCTGGTTCAAAAAATAGGTGAACCTGAACCGACCGGCCAAGGATCGGCGGTTCCGGTTCCTGAACCGTGAACCGCCGGTTCACTTGAACCGGCGGAACCGCCGTTGCATGTCCGGTTCCGGGCCGGTTCGGCCGGTTCGGCGGTTCAATTTTTTTTAATACATTGTGAATTTGTAATTCAAGTAAAAAATGTAAATATATTTGTATAAATAAAATTAGAATAAAGCGATGTACAAATGCAATGCAATTTTATTGATACAAATTACAACTTTAAAATTGCAAATTACAACTTTAAAATTACAAATTACAACTAAAAATTAAAACATATTATAACTTACTTGAGCTCGAAGAGCGGCTAGCCTTCCCACCTCCTCCGCAACTTGTGCTCTAGAAGGGGCACGTCGACGACGAGTATCACTTTGACTTTGATCTTGGGCAATTCCCTTGCCCCGATCACCACCACGACGAGATGAAGACATGATATAAATATTTATGGAAATTGAAAGTGGAGAATAGAGAGTAGTGTGATTGTGTGGAGATGATAACGTGAACAACGTGAGAGTAAAGTATGAACGCAAATAACGTAAACAACTTGAGAGAATGAGGATGGAGAATAGAGAAATTGAGATTGAGAGAGAAATTCTTATTAACACAAGAATGGGGTGAGTAGAAATGAAGAGGATGGGGGGGTATTTATAGGGGAAAATTGTGATTAAAAAAAAATAATTTTTGAAAAAACGTCCAAACCGCCGGAACCGCCGGTTTTCGGTGGAAACCGGCGGTTTTTTCATCGATTTCAAAATTCAAAATTTTAAAAATACCGTTGGAACCCCGGAACCGCCGGTTTGCCGCCGGAACCGGCGGTTTTTTCGGCCGAAACAGGCGGTTTCCGTCAACGGTTTCTGACCAAACCGGCGGCCGCGGGAGCGGTTTCTGAAAAGGCTAGGAAGTAGGCCTGAAAAGGTGTCAGGAGGTGTCGGGAACCGCCGAACCGGCGGTTCGGAACTGCCGGTTACGGTTCTTCAAAATCTGCAAACCTGAACCGGCCCGGCGGTTCGGGCGGTTCCGGTCCCGGTTCGAACTGCCGCTGACGGTTCCGGTTCCGGTTCGGAACCGACGGTGATGGTTCCGGGCCGGTTCGTCCGGTTCGGTTCGGTTTGGAGACCTCTACCAGTCGGGTTGTTATATGCACCAATCCTACCTGCCCGGATAGAACCTTTGGAATGTAGGAGTGGACCCGGTTGGGTAGACCTGGAGAAGAATTGACTGTAAGTCATCCGCCCGGGTGAAAATCGTCAAGAGATTCTAGAAAGTGGATCATAACCCTAGTTTATATTTATATAAAATATAAACCCATTTATTTTCTATTCGGTCCCTCATCAAATAGAAAATCACTTATGGTGTCTACAATTATTTTCATAACAAATAAATACACTTTTAGCCCAAACTTTAATCTTTATAGGATCACTTTAATTGGGCAATTGAAAGATAGTCATACACATTAAATCAGTCATGTGGAAGCCCAAATTTCTAACAATCTCCCACTTGGGCAACATATGACATCAAATAAATGTGTACAAGCTGAATGGGCGCTCAAATATGCTATCACATAGTGTATTTCCGAATAATCTTATTGTCAACCATATCGGCATAGGACTAAGAGGAAGTCACCATATTTTTTCATGATTAAACCCATCAGTAATCACATATGCAAACATGATCAACAACAGATCAATTATGGAGTGTAGCATGGAAATTTCATGCAAAGTGATCATACATGCCTATTTCGAACGGGTCCTCCCAAATCCTTAGTGAGATCAAACCAAAACCAAATTACAAAAGTAATGAACAAAACACAATACTTTATTTCTGCAGAGAATAACATGAGTTTATAACTTCATGTTGAAAACACAATATAGAGCAATAACCAAAACTACTCCCACTGAACGGAAGTACCCTTAAACAACATAACACCCATTTGGGCTACATGCCCATGAAAAACCTTGGGTGATAGTCCCTTAATGAGCGGATTTGTCAGCATCAAATCCGCTCCCTTATGCTCTTTATGTATTTGTCCATTCCGAACTCTTTATTTAACAACCAGGAAGCTCCTATTGTTTTAGAATATAATACCGCAAAGTTATTGTCACAACATAACTGAAGTGGTCTTTCAATACTTTAACAACATGCAGCCTCGTGAGAAAAATTTTGCAGTCATATTCAATTACTAGATGTCCCAAAACAAGTTACAAATTATGTTGTCATGGTAGAAGTAGCTACAAGTGTTTGCTCATCACTTCTCCACAAAATGACTCCACAGCCAACATACATACATAACTTAAAATGAATCATTTACTGTATTGGTATCTAACAAAATCAGAATCAAAATGCTTAAAGATCTCTCCAAATTATCTGATTTTCTGTATGCAAGCATGTAATGCTTAGTTCTCTATAAATATCTCATAACTTATTTTGCTGTTTCCAAATGATTCATATCGGGTTATTGAAATATCTGCCCAACATATAAACAATTAAAACCAAATTGAGTCTAATACACACTTGAGCACACATTAGGCTCCCAATTACCGAAGCATATGGAACTTTCTGCATTTTCTAAATCTCAAGATTTATCTTAGGGCATTGAATGAGACTAAGTTTGTCTCCCTTAGTCATAGGGGTATTTCTTTACTTGCTATTATGCATCTCAAATACTTTAGGCACTTTTTCACTATATCCCTTTTGTGAAAATCGAAAATTATTTCTTTCAATTCCAAATACAAAAGAGGCTTCCCCAAGATCTTTCATCTCAAATTTCTTCGAGAGAAAATTCTTGGTGTTGTGCACCATTTCCTTATTATTAATGATAATCAATATGTCATTGACATACAATACCAAGAAGATGCATTTGCTCCCACTAAACTTGTGATACGCACAACCATTAATGACATTCTTTCCGAATCCAAATGAAAGAACTACTTCATAAAATCTGTGGTACCATTGACGAGAGTCTTGTTTGAGGCTGTTGAGGTTGATTTTAGATGATCTCATCAACATGAGATTGAATGTTTACAACATTACCATTATGTTCTTGATCTGCTTCTTCTTCAATGGTAGGAATTGATCCCTAAATATTGTCAGAAGCAGTATTAGGTGGCAAAGTAGACTCCCCCTCAAAAGTAATGTCCCTTATTACATTCTTCCCCCAATCTCAACATCCTCAAGGGATACTATATTTCTCGTCCCAAAATTAATTAGTTCCTTTTGTGGGATCATAAAATTTAAAAACCCTTAAATTCTTCTGGATGACCAAAGTGAAAATATTTGCTACAATCTTTAATGTCTCTCCCCAAAGTGAATGTGACAAGGAAGAATGAGAAATCATATTCTTTTACATATCCGTAAGAGTTTTATTTCGTCTTTCAACTACACCACTCATGCTAGGCAATCCCAACATGGTATACTTGTACTAAAGGACGATCCCACACTCCTCCAAATAGAAGGCAAAAGGTCTTTGACATTGTTCACTTGAGCAGTCATTTCTGTCGTAGTATTCACCACCACGGCCAGATTTAACTTTCATTAAGCCTTTGTTGAGTTGGAGCTCAACATTGGCCTTGAATATTTTGAACTTGTCTAAAGCCCCAAACTTTTAATAGATTAAAGGTAGGTGCCCAAAACAAGAATATTCGCCTATGAATGATATAAAATATTGTTGATCATTCCAAGAAACCGAAGGGAATGAACCACAAATGTCCGTATATATCAATTCTAAAATGTATAGCTTTATTGGCACCTAATATCTTATGTTTAGCCTGCTTTCCTTCGATACACTGAACACACAAATCAGGTTTGGAAAAGATAAGTGTATTCAACATAACATCAGACACAAGTCTCTCAATTTCTGATTTTGAGATATGACCTAAACGCTTGTGACATAAATTATGAATTTTATTATTTAACTTTTACCTAGTCCCTTTTGATTTAACATGTAAAGCTTCTGAATATAACATAACATAATTAAGCATGTAAAGATTGTCATAGACACTTAACATAACAGTGCCCGTAATACTGGAATTATTTGAAGGAAGAAACTTATTATTTCTGAATGAACAAGAGAAACCAAATTTGTCCAAAGCAGAAATAGAAACCAAATTCTGTATTAAAGACAGTACAATAATGTGTCTTCAAAATCAGAAAAATTCCTGTCTTTATTAACAATCTACAATGCCCAATATAGTCTATACTTCCACCGATTTATCATATCACATTTAGATCTTTCACCATCAATAGACTTTCGGCAGCTCAGACAACCTTGCATTGATAACCTTATGTGAGTATTACCACCAGAATCCACTCACTAAATATCATTAGGGACTAAAGTCAAATTAACTTCAGAACATACCAAAAGAATTGTAACTTCTTTTGTAAGCTATGCGTGATATTTACAATTCTTCCTTTTATATCCTTGTTTACCACAAAAGAAACAACTATCATTATCCTTATGTTGTTTCTTTTGTGATCAACCCTTATCCACAGCAGCATTCTCAATACACTTTTTCTTGATGCCCTTTACTTTATTTCTTGAGATATTGACCAGATGTGCAACACCAAATGCACAAGCAAGTTTTTAGAATTCAAGCTTAAGAGCATCTGCAATAGTGGACGGACGACGTCCGTCCATCCGCGCCGCTGGCAAGGACGTGCTCCACCGCCACTGCGCTCGCGCCGCTGGCTCGGCGCTGCTCGATGCATCGAGCAAGTCCGTGCCAGCGAGCAGCTAACGTGGCGGCACGCGATTGGGCAGCGGCATAGCTGTTGCCTTTGAATTATTATTTTTAAATTAAAAATCGGTTTTTAATTTAAAAAACTGATTAAAAATAAAAAAATTTCCACTTCCCAAAAAAAATATATCCATTTTTTACCGTTTTCCATCATTTTTTAATTTTTTTCCCCAAAAAATACACATTTTCTTCTATAAATTCCCCACTTTCACACCCAAAAATTCACCCCACACTACACAATTCTCATATACACTCTCTAATTTCCATTCTCATTCTCATGTTCATTCTCTCATATCCATTCTCAATCTTTCTTCCACTCCTACAACATAACAATGTCCGGCCAAGGCGATGACCCCCCGCCCTCCCACGGTTGGAACCCCGAATGGTTCGGTTCACAACCGTTTCCTAGTCCGGAAACGGAATATTCGGCCCCTCCTCAATTTTTAATTTTTAGGATTTTAATTATGTCTTTTTATTTTATTTGTAATTTGTAATATTTATTGTGGTTTTTTAATGAATTTTAATTTTATGGGAATGTTTTTGTTTTATTGAATTTTAAATTGAATTGTGTCCGTCCTTGCGGAAGAGCACACCTGTGGGTGTTGTGCTCTTGCCAGAGAGCAGACAGAAAAAGTGGGGTCGGGCATACAACCGTGCTCGCTGGCAAGAGCACGGTTGTGGGTGCTCTAAGTGAAGCAACACGAGACATTTGCATAATGTGCTCCCTTATGCTGCCCGCCCTTATAATTTATTGAGATCAAGCATGCTTGTCTCAGCCTTAATGTTTTTCACAAAACATTCCTTAATTTTGGCTAGATATTCACTGGCCTCAGTGATATACTTAGATGCAGCGTCTCGAAAGGCTTCTGGGATGATATACCTAATGATCAGTAGACTTACACAATTCGAGAATTCCTACTTCTCATAGTTACTCCTTTGATTGGAAGTACTACTATTGCCCGTAGGAGAAGTAGGTTGCTCATTCCTTAGCGCGTAATCCAGATCCATGTAACCCATAGCAATTAGAACATAATCATTCCAATCCATTAAAATTTGACTCATTCAACACTGACATATTGTTCATGTTGGAAGAAGCTGTAGGAGTAGATATCATGACATAATAGAGAACCAAAACCGAAATAATTATCATGCTCACATAATAAAATTCAAATAAGAAGGTAACATCTCAAGGTACCGACACAACATTCATATCAAGTCTTTGGACAGTAATATGAACTAGTAAGTGGAAACCTCTTTGTGGTGATCAAACACTGACAATAAGATCATGTCAAGTAATGTCCACCTTTGAACATCACAATTACTTACCCGAAAACTGGATAATTGTCACCTATTTATCACCACAGGTATATGTGTATCTCGTGCCAATATTAATCTTCCTTTGGGTCGACTAATATCCGCATTAAAATATACACACATTGTCGTCCTAACATTCGCAATAAAGAAGTCTAGACAAGAGATGTTACGTTTGCAACGTCTTGCTTCGACTAATCTACTTTAAACATTAGTATAACATAAAAGAACCACCATAATTATTGAATTTAAAATTTTAATTAAATTATTCAATTAATTTGTCAATTAATTGAGAGACTTTATGTGAATTAATTATTCAAATTCCTTTCTTAATGTAAAGACGTTAAAATAAACATACATAAAACACATTAAATTGAATCATTAATCCACCATTCATATCATAAATCAATGCAGCAGCCACCTATTGCATTCTCATAATTCCCAAGTATGATTCATCGAAAAAAAACGAGAACCAAAAATATTACACTATTATGATTCTTTAATTCATCAAAAATATGCAAGAGTGATAAACCCTCACCAAATAAGAAAATATCAATTGCGAAGATCCTTTGCATATCAATTAACAAAACACATAAACATAAATTGAATTCTTAAAGAATTCACAACTAAACTGTATGTGTACACAAATAAATTTTCCGTAATAAAATTGCTCACCAAAACAAACATGAATTAAAACAAATCATTAACCAAAGTTAGAATCTGTAGGCGTACAAATTATATAAGCAAACTTTGTTAGAGATTGGAGAGTATCATGCAAGAAATGAAGGAGATTACATCAAATCAGGAGAAGATTGAACGACATATTTAGACAACAAATTAGGGAGATTTGATTGGGGAAAATCTTACCATGTATAATACTCCCTAGGTCTATATATGATGTACTAATTCATTGTGAATAATATAACCTACAATTACACAATTCTACAAACTTAAGGATGCAGCGGCTAAAAGGTGAATTCATCCATTATCATACCTCATGAATTCTCAAATCAATTAGTTTCCAAATAACCTTACGCATGCAATAAAGAATCAAGAAATCAATTCAGTCATATTTCTTCACGGTAAGCACGAGTTCAATTCATCGAAATAATCCATGTATATACATACCTTGAATTGAATACCAATCCTAAACCATATTATATACACAATATTACAGGAACAAATATGAATTGAATTTTTGAAATCAACAATTCACATCCCATTGTTTCGAAGTGCATAACCATTCCACAAAGAAAACAAATCAATTCATATTTCTTTAAACACAAAAAAAACGGCGGCGATATATACAAACCCTTATTCCAAAACTAAAAAAATGGAAATTGATTTCGAAACGGCAATCGTATATGCATAATTATAAAACGAATCGCAAAACCCTAATATCAAGAAATTTAATTTCTTTATTCAAAAGACAAACGCAAACATAAAACCTTAATTCTCATTTTTCAATTATCAGAGAATCATCAATAGAGTGACTCAGATACCACTTGTTGGAATAATTGAATGAACAATTGCATAAAGCTCTCTATGATAATTAACCAAGAATAACAGAGAAGGAGCACAAACTGTAGAACAGAAGCGTACATTGATCCATCTAGAATTGAACGGCAGAATTGCTTTGCAGCGGTTATGGATCTTCCAAACGATCTGAGACGTCCTTCACAATAGTCTGCCGAGAGAATCACTTTAATTGGGCAACTGCAAGATAGCATACACATTACATTAGTCATGTGGAAGCTCAAATTTCTATCAGACATTGCTAACATATTAACATGCAAAACATATTATAAACTTTCGTATAAACATATGCAGTAAGAATATCATTATAATCCCCCATAAAATTACTTTAAATGTGATATATATTTTGTGAAAATAATTGAAATTGAAAGAGTTATGTAGAATTTAATGTTTTGAGATATTTTTCTAGGAGAAAAAAATGGTTAGCTTTAATTTATTACTCCGTTGCCTATTTTTCCGTCTTGGTAATATTACCGGGATGACATTCCGTGCACAATATTTAACCATGGCCAAAGAAAATTGGATCAAATAGTTATTATTAGGTCTTAGTTATGCATTAAGGGTCAGTGTGCTTGTGTAAAGTTACATTTAATATATTTTGTGAAAAAAAATTAATTAAAAGAGTTATATAAAGAAAATTATTTAAGATATTGTTCGAAAAGAAAAAAGTAGGTAGCTTTAATTTGTTAACTATAAACTGTCTTTTTTCGTCTTGACAATATTACCCATGACATTCGGTAGTTAATAGATATGGCTACATTAAATTGTGGCTACAAAAAAATTGGATTGAAATGATTGAATAGTTAAAATTAGATTTTAGACTTTAATTTGTAGTACATTAATTAACGGCCAGTGTGGGTGTGTGTTAAATTTCGTTAAAAATGTGCTGAACATCTCTATTATGTGTTAAATTTCGTTAAAAATGTGCTGAACAACTATATAACTTAGCTAAACTTTGATATACATGTCAACTTCATGCTTTGACTATATATCGATAAGACTAAATTAAATTACTGTGATAGCCATCTTTTGTGACTAAAAGTATACATTTATATAAAATCGAGTAAAAACTTGCTTTCAAACTTGGAACAGAAGAAACTGTACTGTATAACAAGAAGTAGTTGTGATAAAAGCAATTTTTTTGCATTTGGCCTCAGATTTCTCAGCTGGTTTTGTTAATTTGGAAGCAGAATTGAACGAATTACTTATAATTATTGAAATGTGAAATGTAAAACAAATCTGACTGACCTACTTAAATAGTTGCCACTATTCCTTTGATTTCAAGTTTCATTTTGTAATATAATTATTTTTAAAGATTAGTTAAACTTAACTTTAAATGGCGGGTCAAATAAAAAAAATTAAAATTAATGTATGGTTTTTATTGTTCGGGGGGTAAAACCGACCAAACAGAAAATAGATAGATCCAGTCACGGTTGTTACAAATCAAGGAAAATAATTGTCACCTCAAAAGTCAATCAATTTCATTATTATAAACATGATATGCCACTAAAAACTCTTTAACGACACAAAAATCATCGAGATATAATTAGTTACTTTGGAAAATTTTAAAAAATAAGTAACAATAATTTAGGACGAAAAAATACATTCCTAAATTAAGGACAAATTACCTTAATCTTTTACAATTTTTTAGAAAAATTTCATTTGCAGCCTCTAATTTTAGTTGGACACCAAATAACACAAAGTAGGGTTCTTAATTACATTAAAAAATTTTCCTTAATGGTTTGACAGTGATTTATGAAATTTAGAAACCTCTAGTGGAGAAATAGTTTTGCGCACTTCATCTAAAATCATAAGAAAACAAACAATATAATAATTGGGTTCTGATCCAACTTCGTTCTATCTTTAAAAAAATTGTCCATCACATTTTTATATGACATCGTCATCATCATAATTATAGTACAAATTAATTAATATAGAACTATACATCTTCCTAGAGAGATTATATATAGTTCATAGTTACAAAAGGAAAAACAATAAAAGAGTGCAGGAATTAATGGATAATTATATATGGTACAAATGAGGATATATGTGTTTTTACTAGTTTCTCAAAAAGGAAGAAACATAAAAGGAGGCAGCTTTAGGTACTATGAAATTTGTTTTTGTGGAAAAAGGAAACGAAACCCAACCGCATTCAATTCCCCCACTCCTCAAATTAACTTCCACCCCCACCTATAGCTACGAACCCTACTGTTCTCCAATTATTTTTGAAACTACATCATACATTTGTCTTTGTTTTTAGCATTGTGCATTGATTACTCCATTTATTGGATATGGAAATTTGAGTTAAAATGGTGCATCAAAGATGAAGGCTTTATCAACTAAGTAAGCCAAAATTGAAATTAATTAAACAAATTCTATGACTATACTTCTACAAACACTACAAGATCATATCTGACTATATATTTGAGGTTGAAATAAGCAAGAAGAGCAGTGTAACACAAGATACAAAGTTACATTTCCACATATATAATACTCCCTCCGTCCTTGATATTTTGTCACATTTTTCCATTTTCATCTGTCCCATAAAATTTGTCACACCCTATCAACTTTTTAGACCCATTTTCCATTACATTTCTTAAAACTCATGCCTGGTCAAACTGTGACAAAATTCGGGGGATGGAGGGAGTACTAACATACTACTAATATTATTGGGATAGGAGAAGTTGAGCCTAGTAAAACTGATTTTTAAAGTAAAACACACTCGAAAACATCATACAACCATCACATACTAATAGTGCAAGTTATATTTACATAGACAAGTAGAACACAAGTTTTATTGGTTAAATTTGCATGTTTGATGAGCAGATAACATCCTTGAGAAGCTTGTACCTGCGGGCGGAGGGTCGTGGCGAGGGGGTTTTTCCGGTGGGCTTGTGGTCGCTCCTTTGTTGCTTAATTTTCCTCGCTTCATTTGCATGCTTGTTATTCCTTGATGAGGATGATGATGGGTTCCTTTCCTCGCATTGACACCAATCGCAAATCTCGATTGGCTCCGCGTATTCGCTGTAGTAATTGCTGCAGTAGCTGTGGATTCCATTTCTTCTCCGATTATTAATAATAAATCAATTATACATGTAAATAAGGAAGAAATCTCCTATCAAAAGGTACTACTCTCCACTATTAATTCGTGCATGGTAGCTATTGGTAATGAGATGAAGAGAGAGAGAGAGAAACATACAAGTGCTGGAATCGGTTGCGGCACTTTGAACAGTGGAAGAGCTTGTCTGGGAAACCCACATCGCCACACATACTACACACACCTACCATTTTTGTTGGGTTTTACCAAAACCAGATGAAATTTAATGAAGTCTAAAGAGAGAAAAAAAGATGTAGAGAGAAGAAAAGGTACAACTAATAAGTGGTGTGTGTTGAAGTCGGTCTTATATATATGTGCAGCACACGCACAAAAACAAATACTAGTCCTCCACTGTATATTACAGTATGTGTTGTAGTGTGAGAGATATTAGACCACAGGTTTCTTGCAGTCGTTTTCAGTTAAGAGAGAAGTTCGTGGATAATGACAGCTATATCCCTACTCCGGTGACCGCCTTTGCTCTCTTTCCATCTCTACATCCATATTTATTTATTGTTGCCTTTTACACCAAAACTACTTGGGAGCGTGTGAGATTCAATTCCTTATGTTATTAATATATTTCCATTTCTCTTATATCTAAAAGTTACCTATAATATTAAAATCGTTAATATACATATGCACAACAAGGGTGATCCAATGCAAACCATATATCTAATATAAAATTAAAAATTTAATCATACTCATTAATTATAACAGATCTGTGGTTAAGATTCCATAGAATTTCTATCTCAACAAGAGCTGTATTTTGTCAACAGGTGGTATTTTTGTAAGTTAAGTTTCTGAAAGGTTTATGCGTTCCTAATTTCTCTCCCACCTTCAAAAACTGAAATATTCACATCTTCGAAAGGATCTTAACATCACTGTAATTGATGTCGAAACTGTAATTGCGTTGATTCTTTGTTGATGTTGAATTGTGTGTTGAAATAGTGTTGATTCTAAAATCTGTGTTAATTTTATGAAGATTTTTTGTTGAATTTGTGTTGAATCGACCGTGTTGCTTTTTTCTTGAATTCTGAAATCTGTGTTGATTTTTTGCGATTAAATTTCGTTGATTCTTTTGTTCTGCTGTTGGTGATTTTTTGCGTTGAAATTGCGTTGATTTTTTTGTTTTGCTGAAGTTGAATATTTTGTTGAAATCGTATTGATTCTATGTTGATTCTAAAATCTGTGTTGATTTTTTGTAGATTTTTTGTTGAATTTGTGTTGAATCGATCGTGTTGCTTTTTTGTTGAATTCTGAAATCTGTGTTGATTTTTTGCAATGAAATTTTGTTGATTCTTTTGTTCTGTTTTGGTGATTTTTTGTGTTGAAATTGCATTGATACATTTGTTCTGTTGCTGCTTCACAAATAATCGCCGTCGCAGCCGTTGAATGAGGGTTGAGAGAACGAGGGGGAGAATAGTCGAAAATGAGAGAGAACGACGAAAAGGCAAAAAGTTGGAATGAGGGGGAGTAATTGAAACGGTTTAATTAACATGAATAGTGGAAGGAGAGAGAACGACAAAATCGGGATTACACAATTATTCTATAATTAAATAATTCACCGTATTATGAAAGTGTCTAATATACCATTTGTTGACAGATTCATAGAAGTTATTGAAATTTTAAAGTTTTGAGTTTGTGTTAGATATATGGTTTTTATTATATCACTACACTGCACAGCAAAGTACAAGTACTACTAGTACTACAAAACAATTATTTTGAATACTTTTCAAAATATATATACTCTTTAAAAATAAAAACTAAATATAATTATCCTCAAACGTAAAAACCCGTCAACATCAGTCTCATCTCATAGTTGGAAGGTATTTGTCAATTAATCATCTTTTTATGTGGAATTTTATAATACTATTTCACAGTTTTATAGGAGTGAAAACTTCCTCATCTTCACTTTTAAGTATTGTGGTTGACAACACCATCATTATCATAAGAAATTATGCATTTCCACAACAGCGGATTCCCTCCCGCCGCGCCATGCTACAGTTCTTCGTAACATTATCATTCCTCTATTTTTCTGTATTAGTCCATATTTTCCACAATGGACATCCTCTCACCACACCCCTCTCCATGCCTCTTTTATTAATTTTCATTATTCGTTGTTTCGGCTGTGAAATAGAAATACGAGTGAACAATAATAATAGAATAAAAGTTTACATAGGATAGAGAAAGAGATTTTTGAATGTATACCCATTTGAGGGTGATTTATTCCAAATTAAGAAAATGGGAAAAAGTTAATTGGACCTTGAAACATGTACTCCCTCCGTCCCCCAATTTTTGTCACATTTTGACTGGGCACGGGTTTTAAGAAATGTAATGGAAAGTGAGTTGAAAAAATTGGTAGGAGGTGAGTCCTACTTTTAATGTATTAGTTTTATAATAAAATGTGAGTGAGAATAAGTTAGTGGACCGTGAGATCTACTACAAAAAATGGTAAAAAGTGAAATGTGACAAATTTTGTAGGACGAATGGAAATGGAAAAATGTGACAAAATTTCAGGGACGGATGGAGTATTAAGTACCGCAAATATGCATCAATAATAGGACCTTGAAACAAGTATATAGGCCGAACATGAAATTTTGAAAATATAAGTAGCGCAAATATGCATCAATAAAAGTATAGATCTTATATTTGTTTATTTTCAAGAATGCTTGAAAGTTCGGGTCATAACCTATAGTTAATCCAAATTTAAGTAAGAATTTTTTTAATTAACTAATTGATGTCGCTATTATTTATCGTACTACTATGAATCTGATTCAAGTTCACAAATTTAGACCACATTAAGAAAAGGCTGGGGTCGAATTGAAGTTCGTGGTATTGGCTCAATATATTAATTTAATGTTGTCATCTTATCGAGAGATTTAAATAATGACATGATTATGCGGCGTGATTAGTATATTAGTCTATAAGAACGCTACTAAAAATACATGAAAGTTTTTTCAAGTTTAAGAACCTAAATCATGAAAGATTTGATACGACGTATGTAGGTGGATGCGCATCTTTGTAACGTACGTATGTGGAAGAGCTCCTTATTCACATTTGAAAAACTATTTTCCAACTTTAGATCTTATTTCTTCCTTTTTTATTTCAATATCTAAAATAAAAATTCGTTAGGGGAAGGCCTATAATTCTTTCACAAATCAATCCAACTTTACATAAAGAGAGTTGAGCACCTAACAGCGTTACACATCTAGTGTGAATTTCTTAGATATTTATATATAGGGATGTTAGGGCTGAAAATTTATAATCCGATAAAATTACAACCCGATTAGCTCGCATCCGATTAACCTGCAACCCGTTAGGGCCAGACCCGAAAACCCGATGGGCTGGCCCGAAAATCCGATAAAATTTCTATTATTCTATTTATTTGACTCCTAATTCGTCACTTCATTAAATATACAAATTTTATACTTCTAATATTAAAATTTTATTAATATCCTAATAGATAAATAAATTAGAAACTTCAAATTCACTAAAAAAATTTAAATTTCTAAAACATGCTTTATATTTTCTCGAAATATGTTTATATTTCATTTTGCACAAATCTGAAATATTAATATTTTCATCATGTTTATGTTTGAGTTTAAGCATATAGTATCTCAAATTATCAAATTTATCACAATTAAATGTTTTACATTTTATAAATATAACCAATTTTAATAATTATTTATTGGATTGATTGCATGTTAATTTTATCCGTATCGATCCGATTAACCCGTTGGGCTAGCCCGAAACCCAAGCTTTTAGGGTTAGGGTTGAAAAATAACAACCCGGGAAAAATCACAAATCGATTGACCAGCACCCGATTGACTGATTCGATTGTCATTCCTATTCATATATATGGAGAAATGATATGCAAAATACAGTAACATGCAAGTAGGATCATGAGATCCATAGACCCCCAAATAATTTAAAAATAATCAAGGCTATTTTAATAATTTCAGATTATTCAAATTAGAAATTATTTCATACTCCCATTAGTAACAAGAGTTATTGAGTCCAACTTGTTCCAAATATGAGATGAGCACTCCATGACCATCAAAAAGCCTCGAAGAAGAGCCATAAGCTTTGCCTCGAAGCTCGACACCGCAGCAAGAGGAGTACTAAAGGCCCTCAGAAGGCCTTCATCAGAACCAGGAATGATGCCTCTACCTCCATCCTCCAATGTTTATGTAGAGAACGCTTCGTCAGTGTTCAGCTTCACCCAAGGGACATCAGGAGCATGCCAGAGAACCATGAGCGGACATAGAACACACTGTTTGGGATATGATGTTATGAAGTCAACAGACGATGAGAATTCCCTCCAGTGAGTTAAGGTAAGCTTGTCGGCCAACACATAGGTGCGCAAATGATGCATTACTTTTTTTTCTATCAATTTTAGGAGAAAAATTATCTTATGTGGTTGACATTAACTTTTAAGTAAATAAGCTCTATGATTTTGTTCTATTGAGTTTAGTGGATAACTCATGATGTCATATCGTTCCCGAGATCACTTGGAAGCTTCCCTAAATTAATTTAATTTTTATCTTCACTTGCCAACCAGTGGCGGACACACAGCCAAGGGAGGAAGGGCTTAAGCCCTTTCCAAATTTCTTTTTTTTTTTAATATTTTGTATTTTAAAAAAAATTGAAATTTCCGAAAAATGTCTTTAGCCCTGATAAGGCCTATTTCATGCATCGATTTAGGGGTAAAATGTAGACTACTTGATCAGTTTATCGCGCAAAGCGAGTGTTAATTGTGCAGGAATGCCGCTTGACCAAGGGCAACAAGGCCAAACTGATCAGGCTGTCGCAGAAAGTGAAAAGGCCGAAAATCGGGTGGGTTGATCAAGGTAGTGATCAAGCAGTTAGACGGGGGACCACTGCATTCTAGAAGGGGGCACGTGTTGATGCGTAAGATGCAAGGACGAAGCCGAATCCCCATTACGTTATTGAAGAACCGCTGCATTCTAGAAGAAGGGCACGTATCAATCGATGAGGCGCTCAATCCCAGCAAGGATGAATATTCGCTGCCAAAGTTGTTATCCTAGCTGGAGATTGCTGCGAGGAGCTTATAAATAGAGGATACAGCGCTATTAAAAACTCTCCCCCCGCTTCTAGTTTAGTTTTTCTTTTTAGTTTAGTTTCTGGTTCCAAGTTTTCCCCAGTTCCAAAGATAGCTTAGTCAGATAATAGCAATGGTTAGTTAGAAGAGAGCGACCGAAGGGAGCGCGATAGAGAAATCAATATCTGTTCGGCGTTGTCTCTAGTTCTGACCGAGAGCTTCTCGGCTTTATTTGCTTTCCTACTTTCCAGTTTAGTTGTTTAAGTTTAATTCCGTGTTGTTCCGTAGTTAAAGAATCGATCTTTTTTGTATTCCGCATGTTCACAGTACTGTTCTGAGTTCTGAGTATAAAAACTGTAGTTATTTTGTTTTCGGCATCTTGTCGACTATTCCAGTTTAGCTTCAACTTTAAAATTTTCGATCCTGTGTTTAACTATGTTGAATGACAAAGTGATTTGTAGTTCCAAAGCATGCTTAGGTAGTTAGGTCTTTATTTGAGATTATCGCTTACTTGATCCGTCAGTTGTTTTCCAGCAGATCTAGTAGTTAGTTTACATTCTGCCTAGCTTAATCCAATAGTTAAAACTCTCAATTTAAAGCATGGCAGCAGCCGACCCCTATTCACTATTCACATAGTCAACACAACGGCTTTACTGTGTGATCGACCCCGTACTTGCCGCTTTATTGTTAAAGTAGTGCACGTCTGGAGTTATAAATATATTTCAGTGAAGCGAGAGAGAACGCCTTGATCAAGTGGCAACGACATTTGCTAACTGATCCACCCGGACGGTTATCTTCCATATAACTTTATCCAATCTGCACGTATCGCTCTCTCGTTCCACCAAGCCCTCACCAAACTAATGTATTTGAAGTCTAAAATGTAAAAGATTGAACAAGAAGGAGGGGCTGAAAGTTGAAATTACAGAAGGAATTTTTAAAAAAATGACTATAGTTGCTGCTTGAGGAAGAAGATGAGGTAACAAGACTAATTAAATTAATAAGAATAGTAAAATTGGCAAATGTCAAGTCCCCTACCTATAGGCTACGCCTATATCACGTGTTCTACTTCTATTAGTACTTTTAGTGTATAAAAAATGTTTAATTGTTCATGTTTTTACTACTCTTATAAATACAATAAGTTCAAATGTTTATCATTTTGATTCATTAGTTATTTTAAAATTTTAAAAATCTTTGCATCACTTATTATACTATTAATGATGTAGATTTCACTACAACTAATACTATTTCAACTAGTTTATCAATTTTTGTTTTTAGCTATACTAGTTTCACTTTAAAACTTGTGCCGCCATAAAAATTTCTACTCTTAAAAGACGAAAGAAGTGTATGTTAATTAAAAAAATTTATTATACAGCCCCTGCCATAAAATATTTCTGTGTCTGCCACTATTGCCAACTCTTAAAGTTGAAGAAATAGAGGTTCACTCACACATAACTTTTTAGTTATATGATGTTTAAATTTAAATAAAATTTCTACTGCTATCGAGGTTTCAATTATGTTAGTCAGTGAACCCCTAATTCTTCAACTTTAAGAGTTGGACAAGTGAAAGATAAAAATAAAGTTAATTTACAGAATTTTCCAAGTGATCTCGGGGAACAATCTGACATCACTAAACTCAATATATCAAATTCGTAAGTATAACTTCTCTCCTAAAATTGGTGGAAATAAAAAAACGTAAATTTGTCTCACTCTAGTTTGATGAATCCTCCATCCATTCCACAGTAGTAGAGTCATTTCATTTTTTGCACTCATTTTGAAAAAATTGATACTCTCTCCGTTCCATAGTAATGGAGACATTTCTTTTCGGTACGGAGATTAAGAAAAATTGTGTTAGGTGAGTTAAGTAAAGAGAGAATAAAGTGGAAAATGAAAAATATAGGGAGATGAAAAGAGAAAAAAGTAGGAGAGAAAAGTAGGTGTGGAAAAATGTATTGACTTTTACAAAAAAGAGAAATGACTCTATTACTATTGAACGTATCAAAATGCAAAATAACTCTATTACTATGAAACGGAGAGAGAAATAAATAATTAAAATAGAGAAAAAATATAACTAAAAAAGAATAACGTAAATAAGAACCTTCTTTACATTTCTCTCTCTTATTTTCCTCTTTATCCATTTTCAATGTGGACTCAATTCAGCTACGATTAAATAGACACAAGCTTAACTGCAATTATTGGGACCACCACGTAAAATAAACATTTCTATTTCTTGCAGCAAAAAAGGCGATTCCGTCGCCTTAGCGGCCCCCACACTCCGACCCGACATCATGTGAGGGGGTTCAATCAGGGTACACAGTAGCCCGTTAAGGGGGAGGCCTTAACCCACTGGCTGCCAGAAGCCCATCACCCAAGGCCTCACACTTGTGCTTGAGAGATGGAAGCAACTACACAACAGTAGTGAGATTCGAACTCAGGCTCATTGCAGCAAGATCTGCCCCTCCGTTGCTAACTTTCTATTTCTTTTTAGATTTTATGGGATCCGTTGCTAACTTTCTATTTCTTTTTAGATTTTATGGGATTGCAAGCCAATTGTCTATTGCAAAGGCTTTGGCCGATTTTCGATTTTGACAAAAATTAATCATCGTAAATTTAATTTATGTCTAAGTTTATTTATTAATAAGGTATGTGAAGTACGGTAAAAAATAATAGAAGTACACTAATTGTAATAGTAATAATTTGGCATAATGATCTATCAACATCATCATTTTGGTAAGGGAAAATAAAACGCCATTACCATAATAAATAAGTAGTTCTAAACATTTCGTGGACAAAAGGCATATATGCACGAAAAAAAGATTTTGTCGTCAAAACTGTTAGAGGAGTGACGAATGGATTGATCAACCAACCCGATGACTTGATCAAGTGCGATGTCTTGATCAAGTGCGATGACTTGATCAAGTCATCGGTGATCAAGCGCGATGACTTGATCAAGCGTGTTGAAGGAGATGGCTTGATCAATCAAGCCTTATCGCATGGAAGTCGTACACGAGGAAAAGCAAATGACAGCTCCCAACAAGCTGTCATCGCACGAGCCAACACCTCACGAGCTCAGCTCGTGACTATACCCATGCTCACAGCTAAGATGCATGACCATGAATGTACTTGGAGAGACGTGGTGCTAAAGGAATTAAAGAAGGAAGTAGATTAGTGTTATGATTAGCAGAGTTTGTTATGATTAAATTTGTAATCTTGCTTTAACTTGTGCTGGATGGATTATGATAGAATTCTAGATGTTTCATATGCTACACATATGTAACCACACTTTGAGCATTGTAGATTCAACTAATGAAAGAGTGAATTCAGCTCTCACCATCTTCCATATCAAGTTATGTTTTACCTTACTTTAGCTTTCATGCTTTATTATTGTTGTTTTCAGAAACGAGGGACAATATAATAAATCTGTACTGTACTAATGATATACTAATCCCACGAAGATCTAACAATGATAAGTATGAATAATTTAACCAACTTTATACACAGAGAATCAGATTTTATTCTCATAAATATATTCTGCATTAATTACTGGAAAAGTCTGCGATAGCTAAGTATTCTTAAATTGTAAAGAATGGCTGACGAACTTCCGATGAATTTGATTCTATGAATATAAATCAGCATTGCATCTATTCTTAATTATATTTTATACGTGATTATATAATTTCGTGAAAGTGCATGAAGCCATAGATTTTAAGCAGCACTTACAAATCTTCATTCACATGTTTCACTTTTATATCAACCTAGTTCCATTAATCGAATACGAACAAAAAACCTAAAATTGTTAGAAAATTGATGGTTTGTCACAAAAAAAAGTTGTATATACTCACCCCCGAAATGGCTCTCAACTTGATTGCTTTTGCAATCATTTAATTTCTAAACGTTAAGATTTTTGACAAGTCTCTCTCTGTGTTGATCTCCTTTATATGTAATCTTGTTATCATTAAAGCATCAATGTGGCCAAGCCATGGCTAACAAAATAATAGGGAGATCAACATAATAAAACATTTGATGATATTGATGGGACTTAATTCTCAATTCTCACCTTCCAAACTAGTGGACAGCAGGCAAAAAGGGCATACAAGTGACAATGTCTTTAAGACTAAAGGTTCAATTTGGTCCTTAATATATTGCAATTTATTGATTTTGGTCTAAAATATTATCTTTTGAATTATTCGGTCCCTCACAAATAAAAACGGGTCACATTTGGTCCGAATTTGACGGAACCGTTAAAAGTTAACGATCAACGAATCTTAATTCGATTTTGACCGCATCTCCACCGTCTGGCTCGCCGGCACCGAATTCTAGGCCTCCTCCCAATTCTTCGAATTCGGACGGTTGGACCTCTGCCCAATTCTACAATGGAGGAACCACATTGCCGGAAAATCAACTACCATCGAACCGGCGAACCATTCTTCCAATGCGCCCCCATCGTCATTCCCTACCTCAATCCCACCGAGCTAGTCTCCATCTCCTCAACCTGCAAAACCTTGCACCACCTCTCCACCAACGTAACTTCCCGCAGAACCTCCGACGCTTCCAGAGGTCTTGAGAAGCTTCCCATCCCTTTCCACAACCCCATCCCCGGCGACCCCCACACCTACTCCTACTTTCTCTACACTCCATCTCAGACCCTCCGCACTACCACCCACTTCCGCCAGCCATGGGGCTCCGACCACGATGCCCCACCCGATCCCCCCTCTCTTTTTCTATTCCGCGTCGACGGCGCCACCGGTTGCGACTGCACAAAAGGCTATGGCGGCGATGATTTTTGCCCCTGCTTGAATCTAGAATGCGGACCGAGTTGCAAGTGTGACTCTCTGTGCGGAAACAGGGCGACTCAGTGCGGGGTGAATTTGAGGTTGAAGATTGTAAAACACGAGAAAAAGGCCTGGGGCCTCTATGCGGTGGAGCTGATCTCTGCCGGAAGATTTATCTGTGAATACGCTGGTAAACAATCATTTCCCCCAAATACTTTCTATTCATCAATCACCAATTAGGGTTTATTGAAAATTTGTTGACTTCACCATTTTAATTATGAATTGTTGGTTAATTTGTGTTATGCAATAACTATAGAATGATCTGGAATTGATTGTTGTGAAGGTGAGGAGGGAGGAGTAGCTGGTGATGTTTTTGCGGAAGGTCCAGGAGATTCAGTGAGGGGTGGGCTCGGGGGTGCTGGTGCGGAGGAGCTCGGTGCCGGCGAGCCAGACGACGGAGATGCAGTCAAAATCAAATTAAGATTCTTTGACCGTTAACTTTTAACGGTTCCGTCAAATTCGGACCAAATGTGACTCGTTTTTATTTGTGAGGGACCGAATAATTCAAAAAATAATGTTTTTGACCAAAATCAATAAATCGTAATATGTTAAGGACCAAATTAAGCCTTTAGTCTGTCTTTAATCAGTCAACAATTGACTCTAGTAAGAAAGTTGCAAGTTGCAAGACTTGGGGCCTGGACAAAGTGAATGGATTCAACAATTAAAACATGAAGGAATGATCATTAGAAAAGACAATGCCTATCCTCAGACAAGATAACAGGATGACACTAGAGACACTGCGTGTGAGAAAAAAGCTTAAAACTCTGTTGTTGCATTAGCTATTAGAGCATTCACAGTGGGGCGGACGATAGCCCGCCCGATGCATCGTCCGCCCCATCGTCCTTCACTGTAGCTCCGCGTCCTATGCAATCTCCTTCCTCCGCGCCCTATGCATCCGCTTCGGACGATGAACCATTTTTAGCATCCTCCGGCCTATCCTCCGCCCCATTGCGGGGGGGTAAGGAGGATAGGTCCGGACGATGCACACATTTTTTTTTATTTTTTTTTTGTATTTTCTTCTATATATCACCAAATTTTTTTACTTCATTTTACACCTTTCACTCCACTCTCTTCCCCATCTCAATTTCTCTCTAAATTCAATAATGAATTCCGACGATTTTCCATATTTGCAAGCATAAAAATAATAAATAAAAAATAAATACTGACAATAGAATTTGCCTTTAATTTGTGGTATTTTTATATTTATTTATGCTAATTGATATATTTGCCAACATAAAAAATAAAAACAAATACAAAATAGGAGTTAAAATTATAGGGCGGGCTATAGAGCGTCTCACTGCAGGTGAATGTGATGGAGGATAAAATGCTGATGCGGCGGAGGATAAGGCGGGCTATAGGGTGCCCAATTGTGGAGGCTCTTAGCCTTTCTCAGCCACTAATTAGAAGATATAGATGGATAATTTCTCACTCGTAATCAGAAGATATAGATGGATCAAAATGCTAATAGGGTGGCATGATGTAAGCCACACCAAAAATTAAATGCTAGTTGTAGTGGGAGATATACAATCGTATATAGACCATATATAGCAAATAAGAATTTAGAAAGATTTCTAAATTAAGTCCAACAATGAAGCGAATTCCAATAGATTTACTCCCCCCATTCCGTCATAGTTGAGCCGTAATTTTTCGGCACAGTGTTTAAGAAATAAATATTTACTTGTTTAGTGTGTTGAGTACTCTAGATAGTTCAAAAAGTAAGAAAGATAAAAAAGTAGAGTAAATAGAATAGTAGAAAGAATAAAGTAAGAGATATTAAAGTAAGAATAAGAAAAAAGTGTTAATTACTATAGTGTATATGAAAATGACTCAATTATGAGATAATTTTTTAAATGGAAAAATGACTCAATTATAAAGGAAATGAGGGAGTGCATCTTTTCCCTTAAAATAATTTGTTCTTATTGTGTTATCAAAGAAATGGTCGCATATCTTTACCAAAAAATAAAAAAAGAAATGGTCGCATATAAAACTGTTACTAAAAGTTTTGTGCCAACTTTTACATAAGAAAAAGATGAGAGAATCATAGCCGGCAAAGCAAGGGATTTACAGGCTAGATTCCATGCCTAGTTCCACATCCAAGGACAATGGATCAATGAGAATCAAGAGGATATAAATATGATTACTAGGTATTTTGATAAAATGTAAACTCATGTATTGTACAAACTCCAAACTTTTCAACATAATGTAAAATTTTAAGATTTTGATGTTAACACAATTTCAATACAATGTCAACACAATTTCAATACAATGTCAACACAATATCAACACGGTGTCAACCGTTGACACTGTGTTGATATTTTCTGTTGCTATTATTTTGTAATCTGTTGACATTTTTTAACGGTTAAGATCATAGTTTGGAGTTTGCACAGTATTTAGAGTTTGCACTTGATTACATTCCTATTAGTACTAATACTCTATCATAGACATATATAACAAAATTTCTTCATTAAAATATTCTAAATTTATACTCTCTCCGTCCCATAAAAGATGTCATACTTGTGGGAAGGCACGGGATTTTAGGAGATTTTGTTTTGTGTGTTAAATGGAGAGAGAAAATATCATTTTTATATTAATGTGAGAGATAAATTTTTTTCAAAAATAGAAATGTAACATCTTTTATAAGAGAAACTAAAAGGAAAGTGTGACATCTATTATGGAATGAAGAAAGTAGTACTCAGTAAATACTAAAAATAAAAATACTCCTATAAATTCTAAAAATTTAACGTCCTAAAGGCCCAGCCCAAGTTACCCATTCCCTAAGGCCGTAACCCAACAAGCCGCCCAAGATTGGGACGACGTCGTATTTTTTCCTCTCAAACCAACTGAGGTTTCTCAAGGTTTGGAAGTTGGAACCTTGAAGTCTAGCTCTCCAGGTGAAACTCAGCCTACTCTCGCTCTTCCAACTCTCTCTCCTCATCCGACCCGATCTAGGGTTTTCCAATTTCCATCAACTGCATGAATAGATTACATCCCAATTTCCATCAACTGCATGAAATAGCAGGACATCGTAAACAGAAAATTATAGATGCAAATATGCATATATATGTGTGAATAAAAATTCACCTAAGCACAAAAGCTATTGGCAGTCTTTCTCTCAATACCATAATTTTTAGTTGTGAAAAATAATAGCTAAATCAGACACTTTTTTGAAGAGGGGAAACATAGATCCTAGATAAACGATTCTAAGGAAATGTGCACCAACATCAGAACCATATCCTGATGAACTCCAGAAGGATACAACGTTCTCATAGTTATTCATGCACAAAACAAGTACAGTAAATAGAATGACAAAAGATTTATACCTTTATAGCCAATTTATCGTCAACATATTTGCATGCTTCCCTCATAGCCAGCTGACAAAGATAATCCATAGGAACACAAAAAAAACACAGATGAATAAGTTTATAAAAAGAAAATTCAGGGGAAAAATAAGAAAGATAAGCTAAAGTGAGAAGCACACCCTGTAACCACTAATTACTGATGTTGGATGAATTTTATTCCTCACTAAATCATTGGCTTTCTGTGGTAATAAATGTCAGATAATTAATAAAATATTGACAGCGGAAAAAACTCAAAAAAAGTACTAATATCTTCAATACTACCTTAAGCAATTCTGCAGCTATCCTATGATGACCACAGAAGTTGTGCCATCCCCAACTTCTCTGTCTTGTAATTCTGCCTACTCAACAAGCACCTACAATTTTATTTAGGCAAGACATATAATACCAATTGATTAAATAAAAATAGTGAAAATACAATGAAAGAAACAAAAGGTTGGCATTCACCTTGGCAGCAGGATGCTCAACTTCAACCATCTTTAGGATTGTGGCAGCATCATTAGTGATCGTTACATCACCGATATCATCTACAAGCATCTGAAACCAACTAGAGAGGAGGGGAGACAAAAACACATCAGATTCCGAAGTCTAAGTCTGTAGTAAAACCATCATTATGACCCCCATATTAAGAGGCAAATAAAATTAATGAAAAATCAAGTAAAGACTACCGAGAAACAAAAGTTAGTATATCTCAGCATTCCCACTGCAGAGTGCAGACACATGGACATATAAGCTAGCAATAGTCTAAAGTTTTCGCATTTCATGGTCACTAAAAAATCATTAGAAAAAAGAAGAAAAAAAGTTGGAAGTACGATTAGTACATCTTAAAGAAACACATCTCCTGTGCCATGAAATCACAAGGATACTATAGAAAGTTCAAGTTATTTTTTCCGGGTGGTCTGAAGACTGAATATACTTCAAACTCCATCCAAGGTTTAGTATGTTGAACAAGTAAGACATTTTGCAGCAAGGTGTATCCACAGTTTTAGCCCACATATGTTGCTATAGCTACATTCAAACAGTAACCTTACTTTGCTTTGTATAAACGGAAATTTGCTATTTCATACATAGTTACAGACATTCTCTTTAACATTTGAAGACTCCCAATGTCCAGCAATCACGAATCAGTAATTAATTCCATGCACCATTTCTCATCAACCATGCATGCATACCACAACTTAGCGGCCACTAAGGATAGGCATACTTGGTAAGGAACATACACCACCATTGGAACAAATTAAAAGAAAAAATCTTTTCAAACAGAGTCCAAACATTTGATAAAAGAAATAAGTTGTTGACATCCCACAACAAATATACTCCATTTAGCTTCACATGATATTTATAGGAACCATTTGCAGAAGCTAGGTAGAATGGTTAGAGATAGGTCATGTCTCATGAGACAGTTTGTTGGACAGACGAGGTGATGGAAACCTGCAAGACCAAGAACTGAAATCTGTCTCTCCATAAATCAAAACTTCCCTTGTTTGCTGTGGAATATTGATTTGAATAACTATAAAGAGTAAAGGCGGATACAGTTGGCAAAATTACAGACATAATCTGTAGCTTCTAGTAGGAAATCAGCATAAATTCGTGGATTTAGCGTAAACTCAGCCCAGTCCCATAGAATATGGCAGAATACTCAACTATAAGGTTTCTACTCTAGAAACAAATCACAAAAACCTTAGAGTTTGAATATTCATAACAACATTTCCCGAACCTAGAAGAATTACTTTGGTGTATGCATTACATTACAATACATACGAAGTTAAGTTTGGATTGAAAAAAAAGGGTCATTCCCCCAACAAATCCAACCGTGGGCCTTATCCCCATTTTAAATGTAATCTACTGGAACATATAGTACACTATCATTAACACTTAGTTCACCTTTTTAGCTACATATCCTCGTATCCGTAGTACCTGTTCCCACTGAGATTTTTTCTTGGATGTGCACATCATGCGTACATTGTTTATTCTGGGAAGTGTTCATTTTTGTAATACTATCTTTAGCAAGCCAAAAATTGGGCATAGACACCTTGCAGACTTTATTCACTAAGATCCGAGGTTGAAATGAAGATTTTGCTAGAAACCTTCACCTTTCATCTAGAAAATGGAAGTTGTAATGATCTCCATGTTGATCAGGGAATCAATATTCTTAAAGCTCATGGGAAAAGTGCCAGAGATAGCTATCTACTAAAAGGATATGTTCTCAACACACGGCGTGCTGCACAGGGGATGCCCCTGAGGGTTGCCCCTGCCAAAATTGCTTGCCTTGATCTTAATCTTCAGAAGACAAAAATGCAAATGGGAGTCCAAGTTTTAGTCACTGACCCCCGGGAGTTGGATAAGATTCGTCAGAGGTGAGTACTTTTTTTCACCTATCATCTCTCAGAAAAATCATATTAGTCGACCATGTATTATAGAGTTAATTGCCTATTAATGAGCATGTTGACACCAATAAGTGAAGCAAAAATCAGCAATGCAGCTTGAATAGTGGCTTCTTAGAGCTCTTCGAAATTGAACAAGCTTGCTCCTGTTATTACTTAAAAAGTTGTAATGATTAATTGAGAGATAGCATCTCAGTTTGATGAATAATCATCCATGTAGCATTCTTGTTGTGCTTTTCCATGTATCAGAATTGATAACTGCAACTTTTGTCTTGCAGAGAAGCTGACATGACAAAAGAACGTATTGAGAAGCTTCTTAAGGCAGGAGCAAATGTTGTTTTGACTACCAGAGGAATCGATGACATGGCACTTAAGGCAAGCTTTTTCCTGAAATCTGATTTGGATTTTCTTAGACCAACTAAAGTGATGGAATTACTAATCAGTACCTTAATTATTCTTTCTTTCAATGGTATGTGCTCCTTATTACTCATGCTTCCTCCCCAATCTGCAACATAGGCTACGGGTAGTGTGTATGTATTGTATAAATGTATGTTAGCGATTTTATGTTATATTGATTCTGTAAGCATTACTGATTTTTCCTCTGTTATTTCAGTACTTCGTGGAGGCTGGTGCCATAGCTGTCAGACGTGTTCGCTAGGAGGACTTGCGTCATGTCGCTAAGGCAACTGGTGCTACTGTGGTACATTCTTTTCTCTTCTCATCTCATCTCATGTGGCTCATGCCTTCCTACTTGCATGAATAGGACTTGAAGATGGCTATGAACTTTAAGTCTAGATGTAAAATAAGTATTGCCATGCTAGGATTTTTGCCTGGAAATTTTTCAGAATTTGGAGTGTGTTAAAGGACTAGAGAAAGTTAAACCAATCAAGTTGTGGTCATGTGGGCATCTAGAGAATAGTTTAGTTCAATCAAAGTAGTTTCATGCATATTTCTCTCCTTTTTCCCAAAGACAGTAATGTTGCAGTGCTTCTAATCGTATGTGTGTACTCAAGTATGGAATACTTGTCATGGCTTATTGTCCCTAGGTCTTGACTGTTTCTTTCTTATGGAAAGCATTCACTCAAGTAATTGGTTCCTGCTGCATCTTCCAAACTATTTTCAAAAAATTGAAAACTTTGTTTTCAAATACAATTGAGAAGTTTTTATTTGATGATATATGTAATTCTTTTTTTAGTTTTCTGTTATCTGCTAAATCAGAATTGTGTGAAAAGACTGGAACCCATTGTAGCTGGAAAAAAACTGAAACAGTGTGCTTTCACTGCAGTCAGTACAATCAGGAACTTTGTTCTGTGGAACCATTACATGATGGAATATATAGATTGTCAATTTTAGTGATCTGCTCACTAAAATGTGTGAAAAGATCGACAATTCTTTTTAGATGGACTGATGGAAAAAATTTAAAGGATTGTCCCCGCAGTCTGTGTACTCTGTAGCATTCTGGCATGTGCCAGAATGATGATGATGATGATGATATTCATTGCATGAGAATGCTTTAGTCCTGGCCCCTCCTTCTATTCAGGTCTCAACTTTCGCAGATATGGAAGGGGAAGAAACATTCGATTCATCACTTCTAGGCTATGCAGATGAATTAGTGGAGGAACGAATTGCTGATGATGATGTAATTATGATAAAAGGGACCAAGACCTCAAGTGCGGTATGATTAGTCAGTTTTATCATTGTCCTCAGGCATGGCCCCACGATTTGTTACAAAACACTGCCAACTTGTTTATCCTTTTTCTTAGTGAAGTAACATTGCGTTTGTTTTTCTTTCTCCCTTCACTTTTGATTCCTTCTCTTATGTCAAATGAAGACTTATTACAGCCATTATAGTTCCCGAGGAGTTAAAGTACAAATAATATTTCACTCTGTTCAGGTTTCTTTGATACTTAGAGGTGCCAACGATTTCATGCTTGATGAGACGGATAGGGCGTTGCATGACACTATATGTATTGTGAAGAGAACACTTGAATCTAATACAGTGAGTACCTACACTTTTGACAGAAATTGAGCCTGAATTCTTATCTGACTAAGTTTAGTCAGTTCATTGTAGATAAATATGCATTAGAATCCAGGTTTCTCTAAATTCATTTTTATAAAAGTAAGGAACTGGATAAATTTTTTCCCCAAATGTGAGGCAGTTGCAAGAGTCTTGCTTTCTTTTCATGTGGTTCTTCCCTTGCGATCTTGTTAGTTTGTGAAGGTTGTGTTAATTCGCTACGTCTTTGTGCAAAAGTATGGCTGATTATTATCTTCACTAGACATGAGAACAATTCTGTTCTGACAGAAAAGCTCTAACTATCATGTATAATGGTGCTTTTGTGATTCTAAAATGTAGGTAGTTTCTGGTGGAGGTGCTGTTGAGGCTGCCCGTATATTTAGAGAATCTGGCAACCACCTTAGGATCCAGGGAGCAGTTGGCCATTGCAGAGTTTGCTGAATCCTTATTGATCATACCGAAGGTTCAATTAATATACATGAATTATTCAATACTGGACATTTGTTGGTGTTTTTTTTTTTGGCTCCTGAACTGTCTATTGGATCACTTCTCCCTGTTCAGGTTCTCGCTGTCAATGCTGCTAAAGATGCAACTGAGTTTGGTTGCTAAACTACGAGCGTACCACCACACTGCGCAAACTAAGGCAGATAAAAAACATTTATCAAGGTACTAAAGCCTTGATATCCATTTCTCTTTCCTCACCAGAGAGCAATGTTTCTGCAGTATCGTGTCTTGATTGTAGTAACTGGTGTGCAACTTTAGTAGTGCATGTGCACGTGTTACTCTGTTTCCGGTGAAGCTACATGTTGGAAGTCCTCAAACTAAACTAAATCAAGCATTACTTGTCAGCCACAAGCTGTGCAGCTTAGCAGCATTCCTCCCCTTTGTAGGAGTGAGAGACCTAGTACAGATCCCCAAGCATCCTATCTCCCGACAATCCAACTAACTATAATATCTTGTAAGCTCAATAAACATCTAATAAGATGTAGTACAAGTTATTACCTTGCAACTTGTATTTGCAACTCCTGTGTTATCTCCATCTTTGTAGATCTTATTCGCTTTTAGAGAGTTCTCTACCTTTTAACGGTTTTCAAGTCAGTTGCTCAATGCTTACTTATTGTGTAGGATTTTCATGTACCCAACCTGCATGTCTGCTTGCAAATAACAGATAATATTGGCTCAAAGCAGTATTTTTTTTTATGTTGGCTCTTTATTGTTTTTGCAAATACTTAAGAATCTCTGAATGGTTTTGTATCTGATTGCTGCAGCATGGGTCTAGACTTGGTCAAGGGCGTCGTCTGCAACAATTTGGAGGCCGGAGTCATTGAACCTGCCATGAGCAAAGTAAAAATTATTCAGGTAAATAGTCAAACACGATGCTTGAATCCACCTTTTATGATATTGATGTTAACTCAAACTATAATTTGTCATTAACTTGTTACTGCAATAAATTTCTACTCAAACAACTCCACTTCTGGTCAGTTTGCTACGGAAGCTGCTATTACTATCCTTCGGATCGATGACATGATCAAGCTTTTCAAAGATGAAAGCCAGAATGGGGAGGATTGAGTTGGGTTCTAGGCGATGTTTGTATGATGTTCGATCGACGACCTATCTTTGGTGGATGACATGATCGATGTTTGGTGTACTGTTGGTATGGTTTTAAACCTCCCCCTCAGAAAGGTTTGTTGCTTGAGACATCGCATTTGAACTAGTAAAGTTAAGATAAGTTTTTCTTGTGTTTGTTTGTTTGTTTTTTTTTAATTTAACATGGATTAAATTATTTTACAGGACGATTATGACAACTGATCGTCATGTGGGATGTTATTATGAACACGCGGAGTTCTATTAGCGGAAAGTTTTAAAATTTTGTTAATCTTTTCCTTAAGGTAAAGCTTTATTCATACTATTATGTAATGATTATAATCCAAGTACGAATTTTGATCGCATCTTTTAGGTGGTAAAATTTAATGTTTTCATTTTTTTGTTAAGGGGAAATTTGATATGATACCTGATACATCAACCGGCAAGGGCACGAGTGAGGCAAGCAAGGAGCCTGAACATGTGATGGAAGATCAAGCAGTGGTTCGCGAGGATTCGGAAGAGACTGCAGCGAAGCCACAGCAGATGGTGCCATCGTCGATTGCGAAGTCTGAGCCGAAGAGGAACGCGCGCCAGCCGGACCGACTAGGCGACTACGTTCCCAAATAGATAGTCATTTGTTTTTTTTATGTTTTTTGCGTATTTCTTTTTGGATAATTCGTATTTAATTATTTTATTTTCAGTAAGTGTCGAGCGTAATTATAAGCTCCGTTTCGGGTTTTCTTTGTTGGTTTTTTCCCGAGATGCTTAGGAGGTCGAACCAACCCTAGGGTCCATAGCATTATAAATAGGGCACTTGTTCATAAACTTCTCAATGAGTAAGAATTATTTTGCCCAATATCTTGCAACTCACGGAATACAAACCCTAGATTAAGGACTGCCCGACGGGAGAAGCTTCCCGCGCACAGTCCGAATCTTTGTCCGCCGACCCTTCGAAGAGCGTCAGAAGTTCTGCAGGTCGCCGAGCGAAGCCGCCGACCTTAGTTAAGAGGAATACTCTTAACATCTAGTGCTTTCATCCATCTTCTCATGTCCCGCTACAACGACGACAAAGCGCAGTGGGGGGGTCACCGCTCTGACACTTTTTCGAACGACGCATCCCGTCGCAATCACATAGGGGTATGTCGTGACAATTTAGGTTTTTCCCGGCCTTCCATGGACGATGATCCGGTTAACCGTCCCATGGACGAGGGCCACAACGACGAGCTAGTTAGCCACAAAGTGGATCGCTTGTTGGATTGGTTTGACAAATTTGAATCTTGGAGAGACGAGACAGATAGTTGGATCGAAATTCTTGATCCCACAATCACTCGTGATACCGAACAGCAGACTGGTTTTGGGGTGGGTGGTGACTGGATTGTCGACGCAGGAGAAATTGGGATAATGGTCAACACTTCAAAAACCCTAATTCGACTTCATGTGATTATCATCCGGAGGGACGAGGTCGCTACGACGACCAGGATACCATGGGCTTTCGCATGAACTGTGGTCGCACAAACCAACGCTGGGATTCGGTGGGCGAACGTCACCCGCAAATCAGTTCAATAATTACAGCCAATCCTTTCATCGGCCGCTCACGTGTTGGGACCCACCCCAACATTTGGGGTACGACCAAGCCCATCGGGTGAAGATGAAGCCACCCGTTTCGATGGCGCCGACGCCACCAATTGGATCTCTCGGGCGCAATATTACTTTGATCATCTTATGATGCCAGACGCCCAACGTTTGCACTATGCCGTCATGCTATAAGACCCACCCGCGGCGGAATGGGTTTTCAATTACTGTGTGAATAACGATTTCGTCACATGGCAGGATTTCTTGGAGGATGTGCGTCATCGCTTTTACCCACAAAGTTTTTCAGAATTATTTTGAATTATTGGCTAAGTTAGTGCAGACAAGTACAATGGTGGAATATCACGACACGGTTGAGAAGTATCTGAATCGGGTCCAGGGGATTCCGGATTCAGAATTATTCACTTTATTTGTCACTGGACTTAAGCCCGATATGCAGGAGCACTTAAGGCTCCATCGGTCGTCCTCACTGGCGGCAACTATGGCATTGACGTTGGTATTAGCCACCACACAGGTAGCCAGCTAGCCGCATCAAACATCTTCGGGACCTCATCGCATGTGGAACCAACGCGAAACTCGACCTCAGGCTAGACTATCGGCGGGACAGCAGACGTCTCAACTATCATTCTCGGGTCAATCCACAGCCCCGAGGCAGCAAGACCGTCAGGCAGATCAACCACGCCCTCCCTTAATTCGGGTGTCACAGGCTGAAAAGGTAGATCGCTCACGGAAGGGTCTTTCGTTTTGTGGCAATGGTGAGACGCTTCTTTGTTTCCACATCTCACGGCAAACTAGATTGGAGATCCAAGGCACGGTCTTCATAGTCGACTTGCACATCTTACCGGTGCATGGTCCAGACGTTATTTTGGGGATGGATTGACAAGAATCTATTGGCAAGGTTATAGCAGATTTCGCAGGCAAGACGTTGGAGTTTACCCAAGGTGAAAGATCGATTGTCTTGAAGTGCATCCTGCCACCTCCGCGTCGAATCAATCTTCACTCGTTAGCAGCCTTAACACCCATGTCCAGTCCTCATGAGGTTTTTGAGGTTCTATTGCTAGCCCCGGATACGAATGAGAAGTCCCCGGCATATAGTGAGGCATTCCCGGTGGGCATTCCAGCAGGGGTGCAACCAGTATTGGAGCAGTTTCGCTCTGTTTTCAGTGTTCCAGAAGCGATGCCTCCCTAGCGGCCATTTGATCATCGTGTGCACCTATGGCCAGATACACGACCTGTCAATGTGAGACCTTACCGTTATCCGTACTTCCAGAAAAACGAAATTGAACGGTAGGTCCATGAGATGTTGGACCAGGGTATTATCCAGCGGAGTAACAGTCCTTTTTCATCTCCGGTGCTCCTTACATGCAAGAAGGACGGATCTTTCCATTTCTGCATCGATTATCGCGCCTCAAATGCAGTGACAATACATGACCATTTCTCGACCCCGACGACAGACGGGCTTTTTGATGAGCTGGGTACAACCCGTATTTTTACAAAGTTGGATTTGCGTGACGGATATCACCAGATCTGAATGCATGACGCCAATGTATGCAAAACTGCATTTCGAACCCACGACGACCACATTGAATCTTTGGTGATGCCGTTTGGGATGACGAATGCCCCGTTGACTTTTCAGGCAGCAATGAATGCAATTTTCCAGCCGATGCTCCGTAAGTTTGTTATTGTATTCTTTGATGACATGCTCGTTTACAGTCCAACGGAGGAGCTCCATAGTCAGCACTTGTCGGCGGTATTAGGGGTTCTACAGGAGCATGATTTTTTGTCAAATTATTAAAGTATTCCTTCTGCAGCACCACAGTAGAGTACATGGACCATTTGGTCAATGACGGTATGCTTAAGGCAGATCCCGGTAAAATCGAGGCGATGACTGCCTGGCCGATGCCAAAAAATGTGAAGCAACTTAGGGGTTTTTTGGGACTTACTGGGTATTATCGAAGGTTCATTGCAAAGTATGCACTTATAGCTGCTCCATTAAATGACCTATTAAAAAAGGACGCCTTTATTTGGTCGTCAGCTGCCGACGCCAGCCTACAGGCCCTCAAGACAACCATGACTACAGCACCGGTGTTACGACTCCCTAACTTTGACCGGCCATTTTGTGTTGGAACAGATGCCTCGGACCTCGGCATCGGCGTGGTCCTTCTCCAGGACAACCATCCCATTGCCTACTTCAGTAAAACGTTAGGCCCACGCCGTCGCGTGGAATCTACCTATCACAAGGAGTTGTACGCTATTGTTGAGGCCGTTCAGAAGTGGCGTCAGTATTTGTTGGGGCGAGAGTTTGTAATTCGAAGTGATTAGAAAAGTTTGAAAGAATTGCTCCAGCAAATTGTTCAGACTCGCGATCAACAACTATATGTTCGTAAGCTCATGGGGTATAAGTTTAGCAGAAGGGGAGCACCAACAAGGCAGCCGATGCTTTGTCCAGACGTGATGAGCCTTCCTCCAGGTCTTTGGCGAGTGACGTGGACTCGGCGTCGACCGAGACTCACGACTGTGCATTGTTAGCGGCAGCAGCTCATCCCGTGCCGATGCTTTTGGACTTGCTGCGTCGGGAAACGGCTTCTTCGCCAGAGATGCGAGAAATTACTACAGCTATCAAAGAAGGCACAACACCGCCACATTTGACTTTGGCAGATGGGCTAGTTTATTACAAGTGGAGGATTTTTTTGGGGTCTCGTTCGTCGGCTAGGAAGCCTATTTTGACGGAATATCACTATTCACCGTCAGCTGGTCACCCGGGCTTCGAGAGAACTTTTCGGCGAGTGGCGATGAGTTTTTATTGGCCAAATATGCGAAAAAAGGTACGTGCGTTCGTGGACGCTTGTGTGATGTGCCAAACTACCAAATATTCCACGCAGAAGCCTGCAGGGTTGTTGCAACCTCTTCCGGTCCTATCCCATGTATGGGAAGACGTTTCGATGGACTTCGTCACAGGCCTTCCTTAGTCACGAGGGTATACCGTTATCATGGTGGTTGTTGATAGGTTGTCCAAATATGCGCATTTCACGCCATTGCCAACACATTTTGATGCATTACGGGTCGCACATTTATTCATTAATACGGTGGTCCGCTATCACGGGTTTCCTAAGACCTTGGTGTATGATCGTGACTTCGTATTCTTGAACAAGGTTTGGGAGGATTTGATGAGCATGAGCGGTACTAAACTCAATTTTTCGACTGCATACCACCCGCAATCGGATGGGCAGACGGAGGTCCATAATAGAGGACTGGAGCAGTATTTGAAGTGTTGGAACGTATCGGACCGGTTGCCTATCGATTGCGTTTACCGGAAGGGAGTAGAATTCATAATGTATTCCATGTCAGCTTGTTACGTGAGTTCGTAGTCGGGGATGATGCTGATGTGGGTATGGATTTACCGACTGAGTTTTTTTGAGATCGTCCGATGGTGTACCCTGTTCAGGTGTTGGATCGCCGTGTTCTGTGGCATGAGAACAAACCCAAGGAGCATGTGTTGGTGAGATTGGCGGATGGTACAGATCAGCATCGTGGGAGCCTTTGGAGGTTATTCGTCGTCAATTTTCGAATGTGCTCCTTGAGGACAAGGAGGTCACTATCGGAGGGGGATTTGATATGATACCTGATACATCAACCGGCAAGGGCACGAGTGAGGCAAGCAAGGAGCCTGGACCTGTGATGGAAGATCAAGCAGTGGTTAGCGAGGATCCGGAAGAGACTGCAGCGAAGCTACAACAGATGGTGCCATCGTCGATTGCGAAGTCTAAGCCGAAGAGGAACGCGTGCCAGCCGGACCGACTAGGCGACTACGTTCCCAAATAGATAGTCATCTGTTTTTTTATATTTTTTACGTATTTCTTTCTGGATAATTCGTATTTAATTATTTTATTTTCAGTAAGTGTCGAGCGTAATTATAAGCTCCGTTTCGGGTTTTCTTTGTTGGTTCTTTCCCGAGATGCTTAGGAGGTCGAACCAACCCTAGGGTCCATAGCATTATAAATAGGGCACTTGTTTATAAACTTCTCAATGAATAAGAATTATTTTTCCCAATATCTTGCAACTCACGGAATACAAACCCTAGATTAGGGACTGCCTGACGGGAGAAGCTTCGGTCGCACAGTCCGAATCTTTGTCCGTCGACCCTTCAAAGGGCGTTGGAAGTTCTGCAGGTCGTCGAGCGAAGCCGCAGACCTTCGTTAATAGGAATACTCTTAACAAAATTGAATTTCAGTAGATGAAGCCGATATCCATGAGGTTGCATAGAAGGAAAGAGATGAGGATGCTTGGTGAAATTATTTACGATAGTTGATTTAATTTAAATTGATATATATGTTTTATTTAAATAAAAGAAAATGGTTGTATTACAGATGAAATTGTGGAACCATTTTTTTATCGGGAAAGAAAAAAAAGGGAAATGGTGTCTTTGGTGATCTATGTTTAAATTGTACCGGTGTGAACTTTTACGTAGGTTAGCTTTATGGCTCTTAACACAGTTGTTTTTACTTGGGAACAAGGAATGCAATTGTTGTTTTTGTTCAGATATATACGAAAAATTCGTCTTAGGTGAGACAAATTTCCACACTTTGAGATGGATGTTTATTCCTTTGAAATTGTTATCCTTGAAACACTTTAGAAGACATGTTTCCTCCAAAAAAGCCCCTTTATCGTTATAATGACATCTTCGTTTTGGCTAAATGGGGTTTACAAAATACATGAAGTTCTCATTCAGCATTATTGAGGAATGAACACATCCACTCTTCTCCAAGTTGCATCGAAATTCCAAAAGAATGTTTACTTTCCCCTGACCGACAAAACAAAAGTGAGGTGTTGGCCACACATAACTAAGCGAAGGGTTTGTATTAATCAAGATTTATCTTTATGAGATATGATTGTGTATTTAAATATTTATGCATGCATACGTCGAGCATAACTCATATTTTTAGCGTGCGTATGAGAAAAATTTAACATTAGTGGATGTAATTTTCGCTTGAGCCACAATCACTATTAAAAATGTATTTAAAACATACTCCAATACCTAAAAAAGTCTCATTTTACCATTTTGGGATGTCTGCAATTTAAAGTCTCATTTATTTATTTTATTATTTTAGATTAATAGTCCTTACCATTCATCTATATCATTACACTTACATTATATTATAAAAAAATAAAACAAATAATATAAAAGTGAGACTCACATTCGCTAACTTATTTTTTCCATTTTTCTCCAAAATGTCAAATACTCCCTCTGTCCCACAATAAGAGTCTTGTTTTGTCATTTATGTACATCCCACAATAAGAGTCATATTCACTTTTACCATAAATAGTAAGTAGACCACACATTCCACCAACTTATTCAACTCACATTATATTATAAAACTAATACTCCCTCCGTCCCGGACTACTCGCACATTTCCTTTTCGGCATGGAGATTAAGGAATGAGTGTATAGCAAAGTCAACAATTGCGGCTATAGGTGATAATTTTTACTAAAAATGGAAAGAGTGCAAATAACTTGGGACGCCCAGAAAGGAAATAAGTGCAAGTAGTCCGGACGGAGGGAGTATATATATATATATATATATATAGGGATGTATTCATATCATTTTTCCATCTTTGGTTCTATTGTCCTTCTTAATCTCGGTCATTCAATTTCAAGATCTGATGGCCCAAAATAGACGCTGCATGATTTTAATTTACTTGATTAAAAAATTCGAAAATGCCAAAATTGGTATACACAAATGTGTTTGTTATGGTAAGTTCCTTGATTTTCTCTTCCAAAATCTCAGCGGTTATTCTCAATGATATCACGGTGCAATATGTCTTCTCTCCCTCTTTCTTCTCTCGGTGACAGCAACATTGGCTGACATCTCTACAGGAACCCTAGTTGACAGCGAAGACTCATACGCCGCCACCCTTTGCTGAACCCTAGCAGACCGACGTGAAACCCGCGCCGCTGTGGTCGGTTGCATTGCTGGTGAAGAAGCCGCCCGTTTTCCTTTTGCTTG
Organism: Salvia splendens; assembly: GCF_004379255.2. Classification (NCBI taxonomy): domain Eukaryota; kingdom Viridiplantae; phylum Streptophyta; class Magnoliopsida; order Lamiales; family Lamiaceae; genus Salvia; species Salvia splendens. The sequence goes on along the minus strand of NC_056034.1, from coordinate 36,553,097 downwards.
CGGGGGTTGTACATCACATCAGGCTCAGGCTCGTCGACCAGGTGCCCATTTTTCCAATCGGCGATTCGATCCTCTTTCATCTCTTTCTGACCCGCGCCGACCAGGCTCACATCATAATGTACATATTATATTATATAATGGTTGTTTTAGGTTCTGTAATGCATGATTTTGTGATATGTAATGTACATTTTTATTGACCTGTATATTTTAAATTTGGCCGTGTTTGATTGATCAGCGTACGTTTCTTGTTTTCCCCAAGGTGTTAACAATCCTTGGGGCTAGGGTGTAGTATGTACTAAGTCTTCAAACCGTCATCAAAAGTAGACGGGTTTCAGTCATTCATCTAGGGTCTAGAAATCATATCTGCCTGGTAGTATTTTTTAACTGATACACATAATGTACATATTATATTATATAATGGTTATTTTAGGTTCTGTAATGCACGATTTGTGATCTCTAATGTACATTTTTACTGCACCAGTTTAATTTAAATTTGGCCGTGTTTGATAGATCGGCGCACGTTTCATCTTTTCCTCATGGGTTTAACAATCCTTGGGGGTAGGGTGTAGTATGTACTAAGCCTTAAAACCGTCGTCAAAGTACACGAGTTTCAGTCATTCATCTAGGGTTTAGAAATCATATCGGCTAGGTAGTAGTTTTTTACTGATACACATAATATACATTTTATAATATATAATTGTTGTTTTAGGTTCTGTAATGCACGATTTGTGATCTATAATGTACATTTTTACTGACCAGTTTCATTTAAGTTTGGCCATTTTTGCTTGTTCGGCGCACGTTTCTTATTTTCCCAAAGGGTTTAGCAATCCTTGGGGCTAGGGTGTAGTATGTACTAAGTATCAAAATCATTACCAAAGTCCACACGTTTCAGTCATTCAATGAGGGTTTAGATATCATCTCAGGTAGGGAGTAGTTTTAAACTACACATATAACGTACATATTATATTATATAAAGGTTGTTTTAGGTTCTATAATGCATGATTTGTGATCTGTAATGTACTTTTTACTGACCAGTTTAATTTAAATTTGGCCGTGTTTGATAGATCGGCGTACGTTTTGTCTTTTCCCCAAGGGTTTAACAATCCTCGGGGGTAGGGTGTAGTATGTACTAAGTCTTAAAACCGTCGTCAAAGTACACGAGTTTCAGTCATTCATCTAGGGTTTAGAAATCATATCAGCCAGGTAGTAGTTTTTTACTGATACACATAATGTACATTTTATATTATATAATGGTTATTTTAGGTTCTGTAATGCACGATTTGTGATCTATAATGTACATTTTTACTGACCAGTCTCATTTAAGTTTGCCGTGTTTGCTTGTTCGGCGCACGTTTCTTGTTTTCCCAAAGGGTTTAGCAATCCTTGGGGCTAGGGTGTAGTGTGTACTAAGTAACAAAATCATTACCAAAGTCCACGAGTTTCAGTCATTCAACGAGGGTTTAGATATCATCTCGGGTAGGGAGTAGTTTTAACTAATTTACATAATGTACATATTATACTAAATGATGGTTGTTTTAGTTGCAGTAATGGACGAGACATGAGCTGTAATGTATATGGAGCCCAGTACGCCAGGTAACCGGGAATCCCCTTATGTCGAAATGCAGTATAGTATCGAAGCCAATTTCTGTAACGACTTCCTTCTGTCTTGGAGTAAGCGTTTTCAAGCAGTTTAGGAACTCGGACGGGGTTCGTCGACAATATAGATGGTCGACCTTTCTTCCCCTGGGTTTCTTATGTACTTGGGCTGGCCTCAGCCAATCTTTCCCTAAATTTCTGGGCTAGTGCTACTGAAATAACATCATCGACTGCTTCGTCGATGTCCAGTCGTAGCTGCTTCTCTGCTATGGAATCATTAACATACAACATCAGAACATTATTATTACAAACAGAATAATGCATAATATTTGATATATAATTCATACTACTAGTTAAAGAATGCACATTTTCATTAAAATAATGCACAAATGATTATTATGCATGCATATTTGTGAGTTGTGCTTTCTACCCTTTCAACTATGTACACATGAAGTCTCATAATGAATAGTACTTGGTAAATAATGTAAACTACTACCCACATAATGTACAAATTCAATCAAATAATGCACATAGGTACATTGCATTCACCATTTCACCCACATCACTCAGTAAGCAGTCTAATAATGCATAATATTTGGTGTATAATGCATACTACTGGATAAAGAATGCACATATTCATTTAAATAATGCACAAATGATTATTATGCAAGCATAGTTGTGAGCTGTGATTTATACCCTATCAACTATGTACACATGCAGTCTCATAATGCATAATACCTGGTAAATATTGTAAACTACTACCTATATAATGTACAAATTCAATCAGATAATGCACATAGGTATGTTGCAATCACCTGTACACCCACATCACTCTGTAAGCAGTCCAAAAATGCCTAATAATTGACCAATACTGTATACTACCAAATGCATAATGTACAGTTTCAATCAAATAATGTACAAGCATACTTGTGGTGTGTGGTATCACTATTTCACCCGTGTACACAATGATTCCCTAAACGCCTAATACCTTGTGAATAATGAAAACTACTACATACATAATGTACATAATCAATCAACTAATGCACATAGGTATATTCCATTCACCATTCCACCCACACCACTAAGCAAGCAGACAAATAATGTCAAATACTTGACAAATAATGTATACCAGTACACATATAATGTACATTTTCAATCAACTAATGCGCACATTAATACTTCACTGAGTTAATCTCCCATGTAGACAAGCAGTTTAAATAAGGAATACTACACGATACATAATGCATAACCCGAGAATTAATCATGTACCAAACCAATCAAATAATGCACAGAAGAGTTTTACAATTACCCATCCAGCCATTTACAAGATCTGTCGATGAATGCACACAGGAAGCCTAATTGATGTTCAACTACTCAAGTAATTCCACATTCATTTAAATTGATTTGTTACCTGAAGCTTGTGTAGGTTGAGATCTTGATGGCCGTCCTCTTTTCGTCATGTTTACTCTGTGATATGAACCACAAATCAAATCGTCGAATACACACTTTTAAACCAGTAAATAATTACAGTTTCTATATAAGACAAAACCCTAACCAAAACGACAACCCATTTGTGCTCACACAAAATCGCGACCAAATCGAGGATAAAAACTTTGATTTTTAGGATGAAAAATACGGGAATCGACTAGTAGACGGTGTCTATCGTCGTCTATCGGGTGCTATTACTAAAAAAAAGGTTTTTGCAACTCACCTTGTCGACGCGTTCAACAATATGTTCGCGCGCTACCGGAGTGAGAGTTGGAGAGTGAAAGCGCCGTAAACGATCACTGTCTGCAGATACCCGACGAAAAACAGTGGCGGCTAGGGTTTGAAGAGTGGTGGAATATAGGGAGACGAATTTCAGAGACGTGGAGAGAGGGATTGACGTTTGGAGTGAGAGGGAGTGAGTAGATGGAAGGTTGTATCAATATCCCGCTGAAATTTCGCTCCTACCGTTTTGGGCGGTTTTTAATTTTGTTATTTTACTAGTTTACCCTTATAATGCACAGAATCCTATCTATAATGCAACACGGGATCAAGAAAAAGGATTCCATCCGGTCCTTCCATCCATCTAATCTAACGCTCCAGATTAAGAAGAAACTTAAATCTAAGGGAGCAATAGGAGATTAATGCTCATATATATATATATATATATATATATATATATATATGGATGTATTCATTTCCTTTTCCTATATTTCCTCCTTTTTCCTTCTTAATATCAGCCATTAGATTAGAGAAATGGACGGTCAAGATCAACATTGGGTAATTAATCCCGTGTTGCATTATTTGTCCTATTTTGTGCATTATGAGGGTACAGTAGTAATCTAATAATGGCTGGAAACCGCTACGAATAATGCACCACATGGTCACGAGTAATGCATATAATTGACTATATAATGCACAATATGTGAACTGCAATGCATAAGAATAAGATGTACCATGTTATGATGTTTGGACACACGTTTCTTGTTTCCCCTAAGGGTTTAATAAGCTTAGGGGCTAGGGTATAGTACGTAGACACGTATGTAATCTTCACATGGTAACGAGTAATGGATATAATTGACTATATAATGCACAATTTGTGAACTGCAATGCATACGAACAAGATGTGCTGTGTTATGATGTTTGACACACGTTTCTTGTTTCCCCTAAGGGTTTAATAAGCTTAGGGGCTAAGGTATAGTACGTACGCATTAATAACAAATTATAAAACGATACGAATAATTCACCAAATTGTCACGAGTAATGGATGTTATTAACTATATAATGCACAATATGTGAACTGCAATGCATACGAATAAGATGTACCATGTTATGATGTTTGACACACGTTTCTTGTTTACCCTAAGGGTTTAATAAGCTTAGGGGCTAGGGTATAGTACGTAGACATTACTAAATGCACGTATGTAATCTTCAATCCGTTGATTAACCCATATACACAATACCTCTAATAATGCATAATATACTGAGATAATGACAATTAACAGCTACATAATGCACTACCTAAATCAAATAATGCACATACGTATATTCCAATAACAACAATTTGTTAGTAATGTCTACGTACTATACCCTAGCCCCTAAGCTTATTAAACCCTTAGGGGAAACAAGAAACGTGTGTCAAACATCATAACATGGTACATCTTATTCGTATGCATTGCAGTTCACATATTGTGCATTATATAGTTAATAACATCCATTACTCGTGACAATTTGGTGAATTATTCGTATCGTTTTATAATTTGTTATTAATGCGTACGTACTATACCCTAGCCCCTAAGCTTATTAAACCCTTAGGGGAAACAAGAAACGTGTGTCAAACATCATAACACAGCACATCTTGTTCGTATGCATTGCAGTTCACAAATTGTGCATTAGATAGTCAATTATATCCATTACTCGTTACCATGTGAAGATTACATACGTGTCTACGTACTATACCCTAGCCCCTAAGCTTATTAAACCCTTAGGGGAAACAAGAAACGTGTGTCCAAACATCATAACATGGTACATCTTATTCGTATGCATTGCAGTTCACATATTGTGCATTATATAGTCAATTATATGCATTACTCGTGACCATGTGGTGCATTATTCGCATATACCAAAATGTGGCAGTTACTTTTCCGTCAAATGTCAATAATAACCCTGTAATGCATACAACCACCTTCTATAATGCAACACGGAACCAGTTTTATAGAATCAATCTGATCCGTTGATGGCTTAGATCTAACGGGTAATATTAAGAAGGAAAAAGGATCTAAGATGTGAAAAGGAGAATAACGCTCCCCTATATATATATATATATATATATATATATATATATATATAGGGTAGTGATCTATGGCAAACACCTCTTAACCAAATAACTAGAGAACAAATAATAGCCACAAGATCAAAAAAATCAAGGGCTGGTATTAATTTTTGAATTTAAGGAGAAATTAGTTCCCTCAATCACAAATTTAGTCCATAATAACAAGGCGGGGGTATTATGGTCATTGCATAGAAAAAAATAGGTTCCCTAAATTCTTATCTCTCGGTCTCTTCTGCAAATTCAGCTGCCTAGAGCAATCCGAAAACAACGTAGACGCATTGGGCGGCGGAATCCGGGAGGATAACCGACAACAGAGCCGCGACCGCAGCGTAGCTGGAGGAGACGATCAGATGGTGCGCGAGGCGGTGGAGAGGGGGGAAACTGAGCGCATCGGCGCATCCGAGGTAGTGCAGGGCGGAGGTGGCGACGGCAACGCGATTTGCGATTGGATGCGTGGCGAATGGGGACTGGCTGGGATCGTGAATCCACTGGTATTTGAGCTGGAGGAAGGCTTGGAGCTGTTGGGCTGGGGTGATCGGAGATGTAGCATTGTGCGGCGAGAAATGCGGCGGCGAATTTGCCGGAGATGGAGACGTAGAAGGCTTGGAGCTATTGGAATAATCTAAATAGCGTCGCTGAATTTGTTATTAACAAAAAATGGCGATGGTGAATTAATATGGAGTAGTTAGTGAGTAATTATAAATATAAAACAATTCTTAAAGTGTAATTTTTATTAGGAGTGATGTGTTTTGTAAACAAGAGTGAAGTAAAATCGTAATAAAAGTGATGTATTTTGTAAACAAGAGTGAAGTAAAATCATGCTAAGAGTGATGTATTTTGTAAACAAGAGTGAAGTAAAATCGTAATAAGAGTGATGTGTTTTGTAAACAAGAGTGAAGTAAAATCGTAATAAGAGTGATGTGTTTTGTAAACAAGAGTGAAGTAAAATCGTAATAAGAGTGATGTGTTTTGTAAACAAGAGTGAAGTAAATTCATAATAAGAGTGATGTGTTTTGTAAACAAGAGTGAAGTAAAATCATAATAAGAGTGATGTGTTTTGTAAACAAGAGTGAAGTAAAATCATAATAAGAGTGATGTGTTTTGCAAACAAGAGTGAAGTAAAATCGTAATAAGAGTGATGTGTTTTGTAAACAAGAGTGAAGTAAAATCTTAATAAGAGTGATGTGTTTTGTAAACATGAGAGAAGTAAAATCGTAATAAGAGTGATGTGTTTTGTAAACAAGAGTGAAGTAAAATCAAAATAAGAGTAATGTGTTTTGTGAACAAGAGTGAAGTAAAATCTGAATAAGAGTGATGTGTTTTGTGAACAAGAGTGAAGTAAAATCCGAATAAGAGTGATGTGATTTGTGAACAAGAGTGAAGTAAAATCCGAATAAGAGTGAAGTGCTTTGTGAACAAGAGTTAAGTAAAATCCGAATAAGAGTGAAGTGTTTTGTGAACAAGAGTGAAGTAAAATCAGAATAAGAGTGAAGTGTTTTGTGAACAAGAGTGAAGTAAAATCCGAATAAGAGTGATGTGTTTTGTGAACAGGAGTGAAGTAAAATCATGCTAAGAGTGATGTGTTTTGTAAACAAGAGTGAAGTAAAATCTTAATAAGGGTGATGTGTTTTATAAATAAGAGTGAAGTAAATAGCAGTATTGATATGTTGAGCAACAAATAATGAACTCACTGTGACATTTCATCAAACACATACTGTGCTCATATTAATATACATCTATTCTTCTTTATCTTACAATGAATCTAACCAAAAGATTTATAGGAAAAAAAAACAATAACAAAATTCACTTATATTTACAAAGTCTTCTTTTCTAATCGATTCTCATTTCCTCAACTTCAGTGGCAGCAACACACCGCTACCTCGGCGGCTCAGCCAGACTCTCCATGTCGGAGTTCGCCGATCAATTCGAATAGATGCTATTTAGATTAGATGAATAAACGTGGTACCCAACGACGGCAAGCAAGCAAAGAATAGCTGCACCAGATGAAAATCCAACCTAAAAACCATTAAACAAACTCAAAATCAGCTCAATCAATAAATAAAATAGTCATGAAAGAGATCGGCGGTGAAAGCCTCTAGAATTGTCTGATTCGCCGTGAAATACAGAATTTGTTAGAAATCGCGCTTTGAATTTGGGAGAGATCAGCGTTGAATTCCGAAAATGCCCTTGGGCTATTATTTTTTATAAAAATCTGCAAGATTATGTAAGCCATAAGATTAATTTGGAGTATTAAGATGTGTGGCTGTTATTTATTCTCTAGTTATACACTTAAGATTAGTTATATCTTGATCACTATATAGGGTCATGATAATCTACAAACCCTCTATAATACAAACTATACAAACTTTAGGCGCTGACATTGTTGACATTTCCCCAGTGACAGAATTTGTATTAGGCGTTGACATTGACATATGAATCTCATTGCTAACCGTTGATTACTTACAAGGAGTGTGTAGGATTAAAGTTTGTAGTTTATATTATAGATAGGGGTTTGTATTTGATCACACCTATATATATATATATATATATATATATATATATATATATAGGATAGTGATCAAGATATAACTAATCTTAAGTGTATAACTAGAGAACAAATCTCAGCCACATATCTTAATGGAACAAATATTATTTATTTTAATAATACAAAATAGACCAAGGGTATTTTTGGAAATTACATTATGAAATTTAAATATGAAATTACAATAGTAAATTACGCTGCCGTCGTTGATCGTGATGAGCTCCTTGATCTCCTCGATGCTGCTGTAGTAATCCTGCGGATTATCGTTGAAGCGGGCGTAATTCGAGGAGGAAGTGGAGGTGCCGGCGTCGTTGAAGAAGAGGTTTTGGTGGTGATCGTCAATTCCTTGGAAGGAGAAGCTCTGGTGGCTGATATGGCTGCCATCGGAGGAGCTGCAGCTGCCTTGATCAAGCGCCAGCACATTATTGGGGTTGGTGTAGGCATCACACAGTGGGGGTGTTTGTGCGTGGATCCTCCGATATCTTCTCCTCCGCGTCATTCTCCGATATCTTCTCCTCCACCACCTTCTTCAGCTCCGCCGTCACGTCGGCGATGGAAAAGTACTTTTGCATCTGAAGAATCGGAATCCAATTCAACCTCCGGTGGTGAATAGCCGCGAAAGCCTATTCGTGCGCCGCCCCGTCCTCCAGCTGCGTCAGGTGGCCGCAGAGCGCGTCAATAATCGTGTTCGCTGCAGCAATTAACGTTCACAAATTCTAATCACATTTTATGACATTTTAGGATGGATATCCTGGGTGGTCAGTCCTCTACGAATGTTGAGCTCCGTTCTTTAAAAAGCTAATTTAAAAAGTTTAACTAAATCATACCAATGTTATGTCAGGTATATGTATATCCAACTCTACATTAACTAAATAAGTGCACTTGTAACCCCATCCCAAATGCTCCTCTCCTTTTGTAATGGTGTTTCCTACTGATTAACAATCATTTCTAGGTTTTATTTTAGATCTGATTTAGATTTGTATTCTTTGTAGCTTTCGAACGAAGTGTTTTCTGAACAAGAGTGAAGTGTTTTCTGAATAAGAGTGATGTGTTTTGTGAACAAGAGTGAACTGAAATCAGAATAATAGTGATGTGTTTTTGTGAATAAGAGTGAAGTGTTTTCTGAACAAGAGTGAAGTGTTTTCTGAACAAGAGTGATGTGTTTTTGTGAACAAGAATGATGTGTGTTTGTGAACAAGAGTGAAGTATTTTCTGAACAAGAGTGAAGTGTTTTCTGAACAAGAGTGATGTGTTTTGTGAACAAGAGTGAACTGAAATCAGAATAATAGTGATGTGTTTTTGTGAACAAGAGTGAAGTGCTTTCTGAACAAGAGTGAAGTGTTTTCTGAACAAGAGTGATGTGTTTTGTGAACAAGAGTGAACTGAAATCAGAATAATAGTGATGTGTTTTTGTGAACAAGAGTGAAGTCTTTTCTGAACAAGAGTGATGTGTTTTTGTGAACAAGAATGATGTGTTTTTGTGAACAAGAGTGGAGTGTTTTCTGAACAAGAGTGAAGTGTTTTCTGAACAAGAGTGATGTGTTTTGTGAACAAGAGTGAACTGGAATCAGAATAATAGTGATGTGTTTTTGTGAACAAGAGTGAAGTGTTTTCTGAACAAGAGTGAAGTGTTTTCTGAACAAGAGTGATGTGTTTTGTGAACAAGAGTGAACTGAAATCAGAATAATAGTGATGTGTTTTTGTGAACAAGAGTGAAGTAAAATCAGAGTAAGAATTATGTGTTTTGTGAACAAGAGTGAAGTAAAATCAGAATAAGAGTGATGTGTTTTACTAGTTAGTGTGGTGAAGTTAGAAAAAATGCAGGAAGCAAAACCGTCTGGGACTTCAAAGAAACTGGTTACGTTTCTTTCTTTGATATATACATAGTTTATAGAGATTACTCATCTTTATCTGCATCTCTTCGTTTTATCTCTTTTAAGTCATATGATTACAGCGATTGATGATAGGTTTTATACTCATCTTATTTTCGGTTTCTTGTTAAGTTAGCATGACAAAATATTGCTGTATACTTGTATTGGTCCAAGCGGAGATCCTTGTGAGAACCTTAATTTTTGGTACTGATTCAAAAACTATAAAATAAAAGGATGTCGGTAAAGGCAGTTAAATTGGCCCACGACTCCCACCTTCAGAATTCCAGAAAAATCTCTTCTTTATCAGAGAAATAGGGCAATCATCGTCGACGGAGCAGGGAGCATCACCGGAGCTGCGCGAAGTGCAATCACTAGTTGCTTCAACTGGAGCCCTACCATCTCTCCAGAAATCATTTCCTCTTCTCTCCGATCCACAAACTCAATCGATTCCTCTCCCATCTCTGCGGGTATGGCTTCTTATCCGCCGCCTGCTTCCGCTTGCTCGGATTCTCGGAGCTCAACGAAGAATTCGTTCTCAAACAAATTGAATTTGTGAATTTGCCAATGACATTATTTTGGCTGCAATGACAATTATACCCCCGCCTTGTTATTGTGGAGTAAATTTGTGATGGAGGGAATTAATTTCTCCTTAAATTAGAAAATTACATGTATTAATACTAGCCCTTGATTTTCTTGATCTTGTGGCTATGATTTGTTCTCTAGTTATTTGGTTAAGGGGTGTTTGTCATAGATCATGACCCTATATATATATATATATATATATATATATATATATATGGTTGCGTTAAAGATAGAACCATTCTTAAGTGTAGAACCTAGAACTCTACATATTTTATTCATTTGATGAGGAAAAAATGACGGTCAAGATTAAAAATCATACATATTAGACTATGTTTTCACGACATTCCGGACTCAACATGTGAAAAAACTCACATGTTGATGGAAGAATGAATGAAACGAAGAAGAGTCCATGCATGCTTTATTTTTTCACTTCTCTGCATTCACCCATTAATAATAGTTTTGGTTGTAATGGGAAGTTGCTGTGCAAATCAACACCATTGGATTAAAAGATCTAACGACCTCCGTTTGACATTTGTTCTACGTTTAAGAATGGTTCTACGTTTAAGAATGGTTTTATCTTGATCACAATCCAATATATATATATATATATATATATATATATATAAGTGAGACTCGTATTCCACTACCTTATTCATTCCACTTTTCTTTGCATTTCTTAAAATACGTTATAACTAAATAGGACTCCTATTTCGGGACGGAGGGAGTAATTTTTATTTTCAGTCCATCCGCAAATATGTGTCTCGGTTCATTTTTACTATATATTGTAATAGTGTCTCACATTCCACTAACTCAATCCACTCAAATTTCATTTAAAATTAATAGTATAATACACAAGTGGTACTCATAATTTGCTAATTTTTTTCCCACCCACTTCTCTTAATATTTCTTAAAATTCGTGTCATTAAATGAGACTCCTAATAGTAGATGGAGGGAGTAGTAATAGTCTCTTTATTTTAAATTTACAATTAAATTAATAATAATAAATAATGTAAATTAAAGTGAGGGGCATGAGGAGAGAGCGTTCAATTGTGGAAATTATGACAAGACGAGAAAAATTGGAATGATGATAAACATTGTTTTGGTGGTAGCATCTTAGTAATTCCAAATTGGCTAACAAATAACAATGGGCAAAATGTGGAACCATATACGGAGGCCAAAAACAGTACCGGGTCGGCGGGAACTCACTCGACTAATCAATTAACTGCATAATAATCCGTCAAGCCCTATCAATTTCTGTTCGTTTCTCCTAAAATTTGCAGAGGAGAGGGTAATTGCAATTCGCTCGAACACGGTTAACTTCTCCTCCAAGCTTTCCCGGCAGATTATAGCTTTCTGCTGCACAACTTGAACGATTCCAACTCCGATTCGGTTTTCCAAGAGCTATGCAATGTACTCACATTTAATTTTGAATGTTTTTGCAATGCATGCCTTTCATTTTGTCTTGTTTCTTCTCATTTGACTGATGATCTTGTGTTTATACTGTCAAACCGTTAGCATTTAACTACGTTCAGGCATTGTGCGCGACGCGAGCTTATAGTGATTGTTTGCATATTGAAAGAGATAATAACAACTGTATTGCTGATACGAATGATGAACAAGAGATACAACTTCTCAAGAATTATACAAAATTCATTGAACCAAATGTGATTACACATCTTAGCTCTAATCTATTTGTCTTGTTTACTAGCTGCAACTCTTCAAACAGTTGCAACTGCTTTGCTTCATCTATTAATCTGTTATAACCAATTTTTCTTTACCTTTCTTCTTTCATTCTTTCTTGGGTTTCTCTTTCCTCTTGTGATTGTATCACTAGCCAAGTTTATATTCACTGTTTTATAATTGTTTGGTTTGCATTTTCTGTTCCAATGGAGTTTGTTTATGTCTAATGTGAGAAAATATGATATATGTGTAATGTTTCATTGTGAAATCAATGTAAGTCTTTCTATCACAGTTCGTTATGCCTCTTACCAATACAGTTTAATGGAAACTGTTGCTTTAATCATCACATAGTTCCTTTTTTACTGGAAAAAACACTATAGTGTAATAAGTATCATGAACGAAGAAACTATAGGACCTTCTAAATGCTGAATTGCTGATACATGCTCAATTTTGAAGCACAGTTCATAATTGATTCTGTTCTTTTTTTTTGGTTTTTGAAATATTACTATATATTAATCAAGCAAATGATTATTTCTTACGTGTTTTTATTTTTTATTTCAAAAAGTAAAGACTGCACATTCATGTTGATTTTGATGCATCAAATACTATAAGAAACGTAGTTTTCTATGTTGCGAGTACTTATTTTTGTGGTATTCACACGCTGATAATCGGAAATGATTTTGTTTGAAACATTTTTATTGGGGGGTGTGGTGGCCAGGGTGTAGTCAGATAGTTTATTCTCTCTGCTTTTGTCATCAGTTAATAGTGAATCATTTGTTTTATAGCCAAGGAAAATGATTCCCGTTTTCTTTATTTCCCTTTTTGACGAAGTTACTATATATTGTGTGCAAAATGGTTTTATCTTTTTTGAGGTAGGCCTGATTTAGGATATTTTTTCTTTGAAAAGTAACAGAACTCCTAAAATAAATTGCGGTATTGACAAGATTGCGTTTATTCTCGTGAAGTTGTCTTGATTGTAGTTGCAATTATTGTCACATTTCATTTAGATTACAACATTAATCCTAGCTGGTTGATCTAAATGCATTTTCTGAGTTTTTAATGTTATAAGCATATTGACATAGAATACAGCAGTGAAGAATATTTCTTGAGATAGGTGGGTGTCTCTTCGTTCATGATCTGTGTTGATAACTTCATAGAAACTGTGCTCGTTTCTCATAGAAATGTCAGTTGTTACCGATGAATGAAATATGAGACCTGCTTTGACATTATATTTTGTCTTGTTTGGACACGAAGTAGCCATAGGCTGAATTATACTTTGGAATTTGGATTTAGATTTTCGTAAAAATTTTTGAGCTTGCCTCACCTTGTTAGCTACAAAAGTCAAAACTATGAGACTCAATTATTTTGATATTTTAATCTTTCAAGAAAAGAGTTAAACCAGTGTTGTCAAAATGTCGTTCGTGTCGCTCGGGTCGCCCGGGTCGCCTGGGTCGAGACCATCACCGCCCCAACATGGGTGGGTTGATCGAGATACAGGGTCGCCGCTGGGTCGAGTGGGTCGCCTGGGTCGCCTGGGTCGAGTGAGTCGCCTGGGTCGCCCTAAACACATGCTATCTCTGATTTTCTCAAATCTCTCACATGTTTTCTGACTCTCTCAATCACAATTCTCTATATATATGCATGCACCACATCAAACTTTGCAAACCTACTTTCTACACTTTAGAATTCGGCCTCTTCACTCCTAAACAAATAAACAATTCAAAGATCTGTTGCTGCCACCCTTCATATATTCCTTTGTTTTGATATTTTCAGACAATGGTTTCAATTATTTATTGTGTTATGACTTATGAATTGTTTTGATATTTTGATCATTTCTATATTCCACTTTATCTCTATTCACATGAATTGCGTCTACATTTATATTATTTGATATATTATAAACATTAGAGCAATATATTTATTTTATTTAATATTAAAAGGCAAAAAAATTAACCTAGCTTTATGGGTCTCTCGACCCCGCCGACTCGTTGACCCGCGACCCGAATTTTCACCCCATCGACCCGGTGCGCCCCGCGACCCTAACAACACTGAGTTAAACATGGTAGTTCATAAAAGATGAGTGAGAAGAATGCCTAGGTCGTGCAATCTGGTTAATATGAGGTGCCTTTTGAGATTTAGTAAGTGATGAGACTTTGAACCAGTCCAGGCTCCAGTATGCAAAATTTGTTACATTTGTGTTTCTTAATTCCTGATTCTGACACTGGAATTGACTTCTGCTATTACATATATGCTGATTTTGATGTTATTTTGTTCCTCGGACAGTATACAATGGATGGAATGGAGGGTAGCGTATTACTGCTCCAAGCCTGTTTTGACCACCTCAATATTTATTCAAGCAAGTTGAAGGATATAAAGCTGCAACCGATATTTGCTTCAATATTCAAACATGTTTTGAATAAACCTAACTTTAGTTCAATATTAAGTGAGTCACTTCAGACTAAAGCCATCAATGAAGAACTACTGCAGAATCTTTCTGATGCTCTACACTTGTCGGTACCTGATAAAATTGGAGTTGGTCTTGCTTTGTCTAATTCTGAAGATCATGATACCAGGATGTGTGGTTAGTTATTCTCTTTCTTGTAGATATAATTTTTCATTTAGTTGCAGGAAGTGGAATGCATACAACAGTTTGTAATTTTATCTCCTTGGAATTGTTCTACATGTTCTGCTAAACCTATAACACTTTTCTTGGCTGTATGTAGGAAATAATTTCTGTTTGAGTCAGATTACGGAGCTGTGTGCCAATCCTGTTGCATTTGAGTCAACTGAGATAATTCAGCATATTCTTGTGTTACTTAGTCGGTCTGAAAGCCTCTCTAAGCATTTAGATTCATTCTTGCAAATGTTATCTCTTGTGCAACTGAAGGCCGAGACTCAATTTGTCATCACACCTTTTCTTCACGATGAACTACGTGGAGATAACTTCTTCAGGCGCTTTCCATGATAGTTCTTAGTGCATACATAGACTGGAATATATTTCGGAAACTATTTTTACCTTTGTGCTTGTTTATATGCTGCAGATTGGATGAGGGGGGTGAAGATGATTTTGATGCCATTCTAGCAGAAATGGAGAAAGAAATTAGCATTGCTGATGTAATGTGTGAGCTAGGTTATGGGTGTACTGCTAATTTGTCTCAGTGCAAAGAAATGTTGTCTCTTTTCTTGCCTCTTACTGATGCCACAGTTGCAAAGATACTTGGTACGATTGCCAGAACTTATGCAGGTCTTGATAACAGCCAAAATGTCTATGCTACATTCCGCTCTGCCCTTGGCGGTAATAGTGTCCTGGATATGCCATCTTTGAATTCTTGGAATGCTGATGTCCTTGTAGATTCAATCAAGCAACTTGTAAGTTCCATGCTTATAGTTTATCATTTAAGTTGTGACATGTTATCTATCTTCACCAATTATAAAAGTGCCCCATTATTTTGGTTTGATTGTTTTGTTTCAGGCTCCGGGAATTAACTGGATTAATGTCATGGAGAATCTGGATCATGAGGGATTTTATATTCCTAATGAGGCAGCATTTTCATTTTTTATGTCTATCTACAAGCATGCATGCCAGGTAGAAATTGATTATCAAACTATTGCCCCTCATCTATTACTGTAGGAATGTATTAATGTAAAGAATCAAGCAAGATATCCAATCTGTTATTCTAAATATCTCATGTGATGGTTTAACTTGTCAGGAACCATTCCCTCTCCATACTATTTGTGGATCTATTGGAAGAATGTTGAGGGTCAGCTATCTTTTCTAAAAAATGCATTCGCTGCACCACCTGAAGTATTTACTTTTGCTCATTCTGAAAGGCAGCTGGTATGCTTTCTACAAATGTTAAGCTGTTTCCAAATGAACTAGTGATTATCACTTTTATTTTATCGTTTTTCAATATAGTTATGCCATTTGGAATGATCTTATAGTACTTTTTCCTTGTGCAGTCCTATGATGATGCTGTGCATGGGCATACATTGCAGTCTGGACCAAATCGTGCTTGGTCATGTCATGATCTGCTGGTGGTTCTGTGCCAGCTATCTGAGATGGGCCATGCAAGTTTCGTTAGATCTGTCATTGAATCTCCTCTTAATAACTTCCCTGAAGTATTACTTCTTGGAATGGCCCATGTTAATGTAGGTGACATCAGAAATGATCTTGTTTTTTTGTTCTGCTTTTTATACGGTTTATTGTTTATTAACCAAACTATGACTGGTAGACTGCATATAATCTCATCCAAAACGAGGTGGCATCTGCTGTACTCCCAATGGCTCTTAAAAGGGCTTCTACAAGTGGTTTATTATACACTCTTTGGCATGTTAATCAAAACATGCTGCTACGTGGACTCATAGATACTGTCAATCTTGATCCAGACAGTGTCAATAGGATTTTGGATACTTTCCAGGAAATAAAGGTTTTGACTTCTTACCAACCATAAATGTGCTATTTTAGTGTTTCTTTGATATATATACCCCATTGATTGTCAAATCTTGGCATCTTAATATATCTGTTAAATGTTTTACAGGCTCTTTCCCAAGTACTAGATATGTTTCCTTTTTACTTTGGCATTCGGTTGGCTGTACTTGCATCTAAAAAAGAAATCATGAACCTTGAAAGCTGGTTGAGCACTCATTCAGTGTCAAGTAAAGATGCTTTTTATGAGGTTAGCGTTTTCTCTTTTTAAAATCCCTCCCTGTTAAGATCCCTAAGATAAAAAGAAAAGCAAGTTGACGTCTGTAGTTGTGTAAAGAAATCATTCTTTAAGATATTATAGCCAAGACTAATTTTAGAATTTCAGTGCCATTTTGTGTCCTTTAATAATTGTAATTCCAAGATCTGGTTTATGTACATGCCTCCAGGAATGCATCAAGTTTCTGAAGGATGTTCAAATTGGAGATCAGGACCTCTCTCTTAGTCACTTTCAACCTTTGGGTTCACTTTTGAATATCTATTTGGAAGCTTGTCCCACTGTTTTAAAGGTATTATTGTGACATACATTTCCAAAAAAAAAGAGTAGAGTGGGGATAGTAGAGCGGGCAGTGGCAGAAACCCTAATTTAGTTCTTTTTTTTTGGAAACCCTAATTTTTTAGAGACGGATTCGAATCCGCTCTGATACCATATTAGAAATGGGCTACTCACCCCTTATTTGAGGGATATGGTATCAGAGCGGGCCCAAGTCGATGATGGTTTTCTGCTTTTTATACGGTTTATTGTTTATTAACCAAACTATGACTGGTAGACTGCATATAATCTCATCCAAAACGAGGTGGCATCTGCTGTGCTCCCAATGGCTCTTAAAAGGGCTTCTACAAGTGGTTTATTATACACTCTTTGGCATGTTAATCAAAACATGCTGCTACGTGGACTCATAGATACTGTCAATCTTGATCCAGACAGTGTCAATAGGATTTTGGATACTTTCCAGGAAATAAAGGTTTTGACTTCTTACCAACCATAAATGTGCTATTTTAGTGTTTCTTTGATATATATACCCCATTGATTGTCAAATCTTGGCATCTTAATATATCTGTTAAATGTTTTACAGGCTCTTTCCCAAGTACTAGATATGTTTCCTTTTTACTTTGGCATTCGGTTGGCTGTACTTGCATCTAAAAAAGAAATCATGAACCTTGAAAGCTGGTTGAGCACTCATTCAGTGTCAAGTAAAGATGCTTTTTATGAGGTTAGCGTTTTCTCTTTTTAAAATCCCTCCCTGTTAAGATCCCTAAGATAAAAAGAAAAGCAAGTTGACGTCTGTAGTTGTGTAAAGAAATCATTCTTTAAGATATTATAGCCAAGACTAATTTTAGAATTTCAGTGCCATTTTGTGTCCTTTAATAATTGTAATTCCAAGATCTGGTTTATGTACATGCCTCCAGGAATGCATCAAGTTTCTGAAGGATGTTCAAATTGGAGATCAGGACCTCTCTCTTAGTCACTTTCAACCTTTGGGTTCACTTTTGAATATCTATTTGGAAGCTTGTCCCACTGTTTTAAAGGTATTATTGTGACATACATTTCCAAAAAAAAGAGTAGAGTGGGGATAGTAGAGCGGGCAGCGACAGAAACCCTAATTTAGTTCTTTTTGTTTTTGGAAACCCTAATTTTCTAGAGACGGATTCGAATCCGCTCTGATACCATATTAGAAATGAGTCACTCACCCCTTATTTGAGGGATATGGTATCAGAGCGGGCCCAAGTCGATGATGGTTTTCTCTTTATCTCTTATCTACCTCACAAGTGGAAGACCGATGTCCTTTCCGGCCCACATCGATGATGGTTCTCTTATCTCTTGCATTGCCTACCCACGTGATGGAAGACCGATGTCCTTTCCAGCACACACGTGAGGGGGCGTGTTAAATTCTCTAAATTCTGTCCCACATCGACTTGGTGAAGATCTCATCTAATCTATATAAGTGTGGATAACCCTCCCCCTATAAGGCCTTTTAAGGGGTGAGTGGCCCATTTCTAATAATTACTAGTATCTGACCTTTCACGTTATTGCTGTACAGGTACTTCAGAGTCACGCTGGTGTGCTTTCTGCTAATAACTTGTCTGAGGAAATTGAGAAATTGGATGTCTCTCATATGCGTGCTAATTCAAGAACGGAAAGTGCTGGGGGTTCACAGTGTCCGAATTACCAGTTTCCTCTTCGATCCCACTACCACAGAGACCACCAAGCTCTCTAAATGAGAGGAAACCCTCTGTGACTCTTTCTAATTACATGAAGCCAGCACAATCTTCTTCTGTTCAGCCTGTAATTGCTCCTTTGAATGGTACACCTACCCTTTCTAATCACTTGATCTCCTTTCTATTTGTACCTTGTTTTTTCTGTATTTTGAGTGCTAATATACTCAAACCCACAATGCAGTCACGCAGTGGCGCTGTGCTGTCAATACAATCTGCTTCGTCGAGTTTTTCACGGTCTTCTAGATCAACCTTAGCAAGTAAATTATCACTTTTAGCTGGGCTACTTTTCTCATTGTGTGCTTATGTATTACATTAATTGGGACTGATGTTACAGAGCCTGTCTCTGCATTAAACATTGAGACCCTAGTTGCTGCAGCTGAGAGAAGAGAAACTCCAATAGAGGTGATTGGATGTAGCTGTCTTATACTTTTTTAACCTTTGTTTATACTTGATCCTCACCCTTATGGTTTTCGCGTGCTTTTACTTTTGGGAATTTTATTCATTGTTTATGGACCCCTTTCTTGAATGACTTGTAATTTTGTTCAGTCTCTCTGGTTACCTATGTGCTAACTTATAATTCTCTCAATCATCATAGAATAAAATGGGTTGCATTCTCAATTCAATTTATGTTTCTTGAATTATCAATCATTACCTATGTTCATCTAGATACTTGTACAATTATGATGAATGATGATTTAGAGATGACCCACCAATCCACCATGTACATGGAAGCTTATTATGTGGAACTGCCAGGAAAAGCCTAAATCAGACATAGAGATCCTACATGCACTCATGTAATAATTGTAGAGTAGGGGAGGGTTATCAATGTATATATTGATGAGACATGATCATCATCAAGTCGATGTGGGACTAGAATGGGGGTTTTCAACGCACCCCCGCACGTGCGGGTCGGAATGTACATCCAACTTCCATAAGCGCAGACAAAGAGATCAACATCGATTTGGGCCTATCTGACATCATGATAGAAATCCTGTGCTAATGGTGTAAGAGCGGGCCCAAGTCGGTGATGGGTTTCTTTGTTGAAAAAACATGTAGAAATGGGCACTCACTTTTAAGGGGGTGAGTGACCCATTTCTACAATGATGATGGCTTGCTCTGCCAGTTAGATGTTACTTTTTGGAAGTGTGCTCTCTCTAGTAATGATGCACCTTATGAAGTCTCAACTAAGGTTTAAGCGTGTACCTGGGACATTCCTTAGAACTCTTTTTATGACTGTGCTGATTGAATATTATGATCTGCTGAGCGTCAAAATAAAGGTAGACTAATATTCATACTTCATATGTTTGAATGCCACCTTCTGAAGTAAGTGAAAAATCATTGGTAATCCACTGATATGAATCATGACCTGATTTAGAAATCAATGTTTTGTTTAATTGCTTCTCACTGCCATCCTCAAAATTTCAAATATTTTTATTGTTTCCTTAAAACAAAGTTAGACTAATTTTCATATTTCATATGCTTTAATTGCTTCTCGCTGCCAGCATATACCGGTAGTTCAAATATTTGGCACAACATGACACCTCAATACATAAATGCTGGTACATGTTACCACAAAATTTCCAGGCTTCTGTGCTTTCTGGTATCAAATAGTCATTGAAGAATTCTCTAAAGGTAAAAGCTATTTATATTCTGGAGCATTGGTTACTGTCCTCAATCCTGGGTAGGGCTGTAAATGTTAATTTCATAGTATTTGATACGGAGTGAAAGGCGGGTGGACCGTGAATTCTAGATAGTATGTCAGCATAAGTAGCATAACGCACTTTCGCCATGATAACTTGGTTGAACACAATTAGGATATAACAAGAAAATAAATAGAAAACTCTTTCCAACAAGGGAAAGCCCTCTTTCCAACAAGGAAAGCCTCGGCTAATGCCGTTCAACTACAATGATAGATAAAAGTCATTATATCTCCAACTTCTAGGGACAATATATAGTACTTCTACGATGGAATTGCAAAAGCCTCTTATTCATGAAAATAATAAAGATAGTGATAATGGCTGCATAGAAACAACCCTCCATCTTCGCGTAACTGTCATTTATTAATGATAATGATAATGGCTGCATTGAAGACTCACCATTTCCCCACCCTTTCACTTGACTCTTCAATACACGTGTGTATCAATTCGCGGCCCCTCGGAAACACCCTTGTCCCCAAGGCTGGGTTTGACACCTAAACACTTAGCATTGATGAAAATGGTTGCATTGAAGACTCACCATTTCCCCACCCTTTCACTTGACTCTTCAATACACGTGTGTATCAGTATTTCTAAGATAATTTGGAGTTTTATGATGTGCTCCCTCGTCCCGCTACAAGTGCTTGATTTCTTTTGAGCACGAGATTTAAGAAAATGATATTTATTGAGTCAAGTGGAGTTTGGAGAGAATGAAGTAGGATAGAGAAAGAGTGAATAAAGTAGGAGATAGAATAAAGTAAGAGAGAGTAAATGTGTTGTTTTTTGCTAAAAATAGAAATCAATCACTTGTAGTGGGACAAACGAAAAAGGGAAATCTATCACTTGTAGTGGGACGGAGGGAGTACTTGGTATGTCCTACTTAGACTATATTCCGGCTGTATACGAATTATGTGCGTTGTATAGTCTGGCATTCTATTCCACTACCATGATGTTTGTCTAATCTGCTGTTTTGTTATTCTCTTTCAGTATCTGACTCTTCCGTCCATCTTTGGAACAGGCTCCAACATCAGAAGCTCAGGACAAGATATCTTTTATTATAAATAACTTGTCGACTGCAAATGTTGAGGTTAAAGATAAAGAGTTTAGCGAAATTCTGAATTCTCAATACTATCCTTGGTTCGCGCAGTATATGGTTATGAGGAGGTAGAGATATAGCTTACATTCTTACCTGAAATAGTTCTCTAGATGCAATTTACCTTTGGAGTTACTCTTCCTGTCTGGCATTTTGAAATAAAATAGAATGACATCTTGAACTTTTCGGTTCTTTTTGTCTATTATTATTTTTGGCAGGGTAAGCATTGAACCAAATTTTCAAGATTTGTACCTGAAGTTTCTTGATAAAGTAAATTTGAAACCTTTGAACAAAGAGATTGTGCAAGCCACTTATGAAAACTGTAAGGTCTGATTTTTTTTACTTACTTTATTCATTTTGGAAAGCTGGTGTTTATTCTTGGTATTTGTACTATGTCTAGGCTCTCTTGGGATCAGAACTTATAAAATCTACGGTGGAAGAACGATCACTGCTGAAAAATTTAGGATGCTGGCTTGGGAAGATTACTATCGGAAAAAATAAAGTTTTAAGGGCACGAGAGATAGATCTAAAAGCTTTGATTATAGAGGTTTCTTTTCTTCTATTTTGTTTTTGAGTTCTCTTCATAAATTTGGAGTTAAATTGTCTGAGATCCTCATGTTGCCATGATTATCTCATCTTCTTAATTTGATTTTTTCTGACACGTGGATATATATTATGTGCTGTATGCTTTTGCAGGCATATGAAAAGGGACTCATGATAGCTGTTATTCCTTTTACCTCAAAGGTACGATCTATTGTTTATTTTCTATGCATTTGCCAATCCAAGTTTATTGACTCCATGTGCTTGTGTTAGATTCTTGTACCCTGTTCGAGCAGTATTGCATATGGGCCTCCCAACCCTTGGACAATGGGAATTCTTGGGTTGCTTGCTGAGATTTATGTAATGCCAAACTTGAAGATGAATCTCAAATTTGAGATTGAGGTGATTCTGTATACACAGATCTGGTTATTCTTTGCTTGCAGAACCCACATCTTAAATTTCGGATGATTTTCTTTGTTGATATGTCTTTGGTTTCAGGTTCTGTTTAAGCATTTAAGTGTTGACCTCAGGGATGTCACACCCACTCCTCTTCTGAAGGACATAGTTCGAGAAGTTGAAGGTAATCCTGATTTTTTGAATAAGGATGTTGGATCTTCACAGCCACCAAGAATGAATGAGGTGAAATCTGGAATTATTTCGACAATTAACCAAGTTGAGATACCCCTTGATGTTGCTGCCTCTCCCCATCCTGCCAGCCACTCTCGTATTATGTCTCAGGTTAGTGCTTCAGTTGTTCTATTTTGATTTAGTAGCATGATCGGAGGTTGATTTTGTGATCACGGTAACAGTATGCTGCAGCTGTCCCTCATTCATCTGGAACTTTGACTGAGGATGAGAAGCTGGTTAGCTTGGGTTATTCTGACCAACTTCCTTCTGCTCAAGGACTTTTACAAGGACAGACTCAATATGCAGTTAATCAGGTCTCTCCAGATTCCGCTTGTATTTGCTTCCAATGTTTTTCTGTTTAAATATTGACTGATGGTATATTATTTTTTGTAATGTTGCAGTTTCCTGTACCAGCAGCTAATATTGAACACCAAGTGGTTGTCAATAAGAGGCTTCAGGCTTATGGCTTACACTTGCATTTTCAGAGGTCTGAACTCTGAATTAGTAACTGAAATTCTATTTGACAATGAAAATCATCAATTGTTTTTCAGTTACATGTTTTATTTGCTTCAGTGTACTTCCAGTTGCCATGGATAGAGCTGTTAAAGAAATAGTGTCTGATATTGTGCAACTCAGTGTTTCTATTGCGACTGACACAACTAAGGAACTTGTCTTGAAGGTGTATTTCTTTCAAATTAATTGATTCTGAAGGGTCCTTTTTTCAGTAGTGTATATAACAATGCGAATTGTTTACTAAAGAAGTTATGTGTTTTTAAATGGCAGGACTATGCCATGGAGCCTGATGAGACTCTTATACGAAATGCTGCACATTTGATGGTAGCAAGGTTGGCAGGAAGTTTTGCTCATGTAACCTGCAAAGTATAGATGACCTTTGTTTTATTACTTTCAGGTTTTAAATGTTAATGATCTTTTGAATTGTCAGAACATCACTTTAATATACCTTGCATGCTGATTGAAGAGGCCTTTTCATCACATTTAGGAACCTTTACGTGGTTCAATATCAAGCCAGCTCAGAAGCTCACTTCAGGGCTTGGCCATAGCAAGTGATCTTCTAGAACAGGCATTTCAACTGGTGATCAATGATAATCTGGACCTAGGCTGTGTGTTGATTGAACAAGCTGCAACTGAGAAGGTAAACTGAAATTATTATGAGTTATCTGTTGCTTCATTCAAATTTACAATTATGACAATTGTCTCTTGACAACCAATATTGATAAATATTTAAAAATTGAGTTAGAAAGCAAGTAGTATTAATACTGTTCAAACTTCAAAGTAAAAACACTATGTTATCGAGCTCTATTTTGTGAGTGTTATGCTATGCAATGTTATATTATACTCCCTTCGTCCCATAATAGATGTCACAATTTCCTTTTTATTTGTCCCACAAAAGATGTCACATTTCTTTTTTTTGAAAAATTTCCCTCTCACATTAATATAAGTATACTATTTTCTCTTTCCACTTAACACACAAAAAATTTTCTAAAATCTCGTGCCATTACTCAAGTGTGTCATCAATTATGGACAGAGGGAGTATTATTACACGAGAGTTGTTGAGATCTCAGGTTGAGCTGTTGGGAATGAGTGCCCCTCCTTTTCTTTAAAACACCTAATTTTAAATTTTAATAATATATGAAAATGACTTGGTACTGCTGCTGAACGAGGTTCTCTTGACCAGGTGCATTTCTTATATTTCCCAGTCCTCTTACTCTCTCTCTCTTTGGTCTGTTTGTGGATGAAAAGTTAATTTAGGCTTTCTTGTGACTTTTCTTTCACTGGTAATTTTCATGATTTATTTAAAATGAATTTGGAAGCCTTTATCAAGATAAAAGAAATGCATAGGTCATGCATGTTTCTGTGTCATGTAAGCATATGCATATCATGTCTGAAAAACATACTTACTTTTAACTCAAGTGGATGATGAAGTTCCTTCCAGAGTATATTAAGTGGGTCTTAAATCCTGATTCTAGGGCCGCATGAGTTATATGCGTGGAGAGTTACAAAGGTCTCTTGATATTTTCTATGTGGTGAACGTGGCGTCTGTTGATGTTTTCTCTGTTGAATGGGCTTTATTTATTAGAGCAATACTACTAGCAAATAACTGATATAAAAAATTTAGTTAAGTCTTGTGTTATTTTAGTCCATTGTATATGGGTTTGGAATTCATATTGCTTGTATTTTATCCTTGTTGCATTTTAACCTCATTTACAGGCAGTCCAAACCATTGATGGGGAAATGGATCAACAACTTTCTATTAGGAGAAAGCATAGAGACAGTGTTGGTGCTGCTTTTTATTATTCTAGCCTTTATGCCCAAGGTCAAATGAGTATTTTACCTGAGGCCCTTCGTCCTAAGCCAGGCCACCTGTCACATGCACAACAGTGAGTTTATGAGGTGATTCTTTGACAAATTCTAGGACATCTAAGTTGATTCACGTGGTCAGATATGTCTTATCTAGTTCATCTTTGTGATCTTTATTTGTATCTCATTTCATTTTGTCATTTTGTTTGCAGGAATTTGCTCGGTTCCCAGGCCAGAATCGTTCCACCCAGAGCTCAAATGCAGTCCCAGTTGGCCCCTCTGCTTCATCAGAAGGTGGATTGTCCCGATAATTTGCATCTACTTCTGGCAAAATGAGTGGTAGCATTTACTCATCTGGCCTTGTTAGCACTGGATTTGGTGCTATGCCACAGACACTGGAAATTGACTCTGATGAGATAGCGCCTGTTCGATGCCAGATTCCTGCAAGGTTTGTTTAGTTTATGGTTTTATTTGATTTTTATATAATTTATCAATTATTAATTCTTGTTTTCCTATGAGTAAGACCTGCGAGCAACAAAAAACAAAAAGGAATCAAATTAGTAAAATTATGGTGATCATTTTTCAGTGTTCCCTCATCTCATATTTCAATTGGCGATGGTCCACAAACTCCTGAAAATGACATCATTCCTTCATTCCCTCATGCTCTGGACACTGGTATGCTACAGATAAAACCTTCCCATTCTGCAAAAGTGAGTACATTCTGTTTATATATCTGTCATTGTTTGCGTGTGCACTTTTTTAACATAAGAATTCATAAATGCAGGAACCTGGAAATGCTTCACATCCTACTAATGCAACTCTGGCTTCTGAGCATCCTGGGACAAATGTCTCTGAGCCATTAATAATCACTGGTGACACATTGGGTATATTTACTATCTCAGAGAAGGTATATTTACTATCCGCCTTTCATGTTGTATGGATTTAACTCATTTGTTGAGAGTTTCTTGTGACGGTATTCTTTATTTTGGCTTTTAACAAACTTGTAACAACCCCTTTCAGCTAGAAAATCAGTTGGCTAATGAAGCGAAAGAGGTTGAGATTCAGGTAAAAAAAGGCTATATCATGGTTTATATAATTATTATGTGCTCGCCATTTCTACCCATGTCTTTAACTGAATTTTCCATTTGTCTCATACAAACTTTGGTTATAAATAATTTAAAGTGATATCAGAGTTTAACAATCTTGTTGATCTCTGGAAAAGGCATGTCTGCTTTCAGTTATGTCCAAGATATTATATATTATATCTACAGTCCCTAACTATTTTCCTAATTTTCAGCTTACTGCAAGACCTGAATCCCCAGAGTCATTACAACAACTGATTGAAATAGCTAAGAACCCTGCTAATGCTGGAAATTTGTCTCCTTCGGCTGTTGGTAAAGAAGAAATTGCACGAACCTCCAGAGACAAAAAGGTTCGCAGAAATTTCTTTTATCTCACACTTGGTGGTGGAACCTGGGCTTCATGGGACAAGCAGGGAAGAATTCAATGTGACAGAATTGGTGGATTTTGATGCTGCTGGTTTCTCTGAACAGGTACTAAATATTGGATCTACCTAACATTTTATATTTATGTATGCAGGCAGCAGTAATACAATGATGGTTTTGGAAGATATTTGATGGTTTTATGTATTTTATTTGTCATATGGGGAGGTTTGATAATGCTTCTGTCCTCTACACATACTTAATAATGGTTTTATCTCCCAACTCTTTCTCTTTGTCTCCCATGTTCTTGTGATTATGCTTGAAATTGACATTGTATATAACCTACTTTGTTTTTATTCATAAAAGAAGGATGTGCTTAGAGATTTTTCTCAATTTTGTCTCCTGAACACAAATGAATGCTTTGGAATTTTTATCTACCCATAACTTGCATTGCAGTCCCATCAATTTGTCTTCTTGTCTTCGAATTGATTTTTGAGCTCAAAAAAGGGCGCATTGGCATACACAGTTTAACATTTAGCTGATTCTCTGAAACCTCCTTAACTGAGTATTCCCTCCGTCCCATTTTAAATGTTTAATTTCTTTTGGGAAGGGTTATTTAGGAGAGAAGGTTAATTGGATTATTAAGTGGTGTCCCAAGGACCACATGTATAGTGTTAAAAAAGTGATATGGCCCATTTGATTTTATCCTAAAAATAGAATGAGACATCTAAAATGGGACAGCACAAAATGGAGACGGATGGAGCATTCTGTAACAAGCTTTGAGGTTATAGTTACATTTTTGTTAATCAACATTAACTAGAAGTTCAAATCTTATTGTTTTTTTCACATGTGCAGTTTACTGCTTTGTGTATGCTTTATTTAGTACAGATACTTCTCCCATATTCCTCTGTTAAAGGAAGTCAGATCTCTTGTCTTTTTAGAAAATTTACAGCTTTTAGTTGCCACGGGTTCCCCGTTTTCAAACCATATGTTCTGACCTTTGGTTTTGAAATTGATACACGACGTAGGTATTTGGGTTGTTTGCTGAATGGTACCAAATATGTGAACTTCCTGGAGCAAATGATGTGGCTTGTGCTCGCCATGTCTCACTCTTGCAACAGAGAGGGCTGCTTAAAGGAGATGATATGACTGATCGATTTTTCCGCAGGATTATGGTGAGGTCCTATTCCGCTCTTACGGTAATAAACGATTTAGTTCAAGTGTAATGGTATTTTAT
Source organism: Salvia splendens (assembly GCF_004379255.2). Lineage (NCBI taxonomy): Eukaryota > Viridiplantae > Streptophyta > Magnoliopsida > Lamiales > Lamiaceae > Salvia > Salvia splendens. Next base: position 36,525,354 of record NC_056034.1, on the reverse strand, counting down.
TTATTACGGCCTGAATTCAGGAACTCTCTGTATCACACTGACTATCATCGGAGGATATAAATTCTAGCTCTTGCCCTTCTACTCAAGGACAACCACTATCATTCCTCGCTATTGATATATATGCGAAGTTAGTTTTCTCAGTTCTGAAGGTAGCATCTCATATTGGTACTTTAGGGAATAAAATATATATGCAGTCTCTGTAATCTCTGTCCTTCATACTATCTGTGTTAACTCTTTCAAACCTTCCAGTTTTGCCCTGTGGATCAAGGCTCGAGGAAACTTTCACTTCTGCCAAAGGTACGACTTTGAGATCAGAGCTTGATTGTTTAATGTTAAGTGTCTAGATTTTTAATGTACTCTACCATGTCTGCTTTAGGTTCTTGCTCTTACGGTGAAATTTATTCTAAAAGATGCGGAGGAGAGAAAGGCGTCATTTAATCCAAGACCCTACTTTGGGGTTGTTTGTTAATTGTCTGCTTGATTTGTGTTCATTGGATCCTGTATTTGACGGTGGCATTTTTCAGGTACTGTATTTTGGCATTTAATTCAGCTATAGGATCATAAGTTTGCTAGCTTTCTTTTCATTCAGAGATTACATTCCTAGCCTAGGTGTCTTTTTAACTAAAGCTATCTGCATCGTACAACTACTATTTTCTAACTAAAGAATAAAATTTTCAGGTATTGACTGCTTTGGCAAATTCCTTCCATGCAATTCAGCCTCTCAAGGTCCCAGGGTTCAGGTATGTGTGAATGGTTGTCTAATTGCTTCTATTGATCCAGGGAGAATGTATGATGTGGACCATAAGATAAACTTAAAATTACTTTCAGCTTTAATTGTTTGCATATGGGATCTGCATATTGCTTTTGAGTCGCTTTGCTTAGCTTCAAATTGATTTGATTTTGGTTGAACTGTAACACCCCGAAAAATAAAGGAGAGAAAAAAAAATCAAATTAATCTAATTAAACCTTTTCGTGTTGACTTGGTCACCAAGTCAATAATACAAATTTAATTAAAGATTCTATAGAGATTTTCCTCCTCCGTGATGAGATATTCTTCCTCCGTGATCTGTAAATAAAATATTAAATAATTTCTTTAAAAAAAAAAAAGAAGAAAATTTGAATTTCCTCCTTTTCGCCCACGACTAAAAACCATCTCTCCCTCTCTCCCATGAATCTCTCCCCACTCCCTAAATCTCTCCATATCAATTAACCGCCCCCTCTCTATAATACTCCTTCACAATCTTTCTTCCCTATTTTCGATTCTCTGCAACTACTCACAAGAACAAGGCAACTCTCACTCAATACAGTACAAGCCGCAACTCAAAGATCGAATTCGAAGTCAAGTGCTTCCAAGGAACAAAACGTGAGGGAGAGGAGAAAGCGACAAGCAGAAAGGGAGAAAGAGAAGTTAGCTACTCAAAATTTTGGGACTCTCGTTTGTGAAGTTTGAATGGGGGATTTATTCGATCCAGTTATCGTCCCTGAAGGTAAATACTCGTAGAGAAAAAAAAAAGATGGAAGACGAAGAGGTGAATATCGAAGAATTGGCTGCCAATCTTTCTACTTACGAAGAGCAACTTCAGCAGGAATGGGAATGCATCATGGAGTATAAGAGATGAGGTCTTGCAATTAAGGATTTAGAGAGAGAGAAGGACTAGAGGAATAGGGGACGGCAGTGGCGGCGACAGCTGCTAGACGCCGGCAACGGAGAGCAGCGGCTGCTCGGCAACGACGACACAGACGGGCAGAGGCGACGTCGCTGCCTGTGCGTCTCCGGCAGTGGCAGAGAGGGCGAGGAGCAGGGGCTGACCGCGACTTCGATGCGGTGGCGCGACGGGCCGAACAGCGGTGGACAGCAGGGATGATGCTGGAGAATTTCAGTGAGGCAGCGCTTTGACAGCAGTGGAGCGGAGGAGACGGCAGCGGCGGCGGATTGTCAGAGAGAGAGCGAACAACGACGAATGCCCCCGTGTGGAAGAGCTGCTCGACGGAGAGCTGTAGAAGAGTGAGAGAGAGATGACATGGTGTGCTTGATTTGAGAAGAGGATTCCAATTCCATTTGGAATTTCACGTTAGGTAAGGAAGATTAATGTTTTGCGCCTTGTTTATTTAATGTTTTGGGCCAAATGAATTAATTTAAATTTGCAGGCCCACTGTTTTGATAAAGGAGATGGCTTGGAGTTAATTTGGTTTGGTCCAAATTAATCGAATGGAAGATTGAGTCGAAGTGGGTGACTTCACGCATGCTTTTCGAGAACCGAACGAAAAAAAAAAATTTAAGGCTTTAAGAGAACGAGGTGGGCTTTCTTTTTAAATAAGGGCAATGCCCTAAGTATATTTTTATGTGAAAATGATATGAATATTTGTCATGCCGTGTTTTGTTTTATTCTATGGGACCTATTTGATGTGGCTTTTGCCATCAATGGATAATCGAATTCGGGTCTGTCTAGGGAGTGAGTCCCTATTCAGGCTAGTGTACACCTATGGAGATCGTGAGTCGTCTTTTGGGTCGGCCGGTCTAGTGACTTGGGATGTGGCCACATTCCTTGTCATCAATGGATCAGATATGGTAGATAGCTATGGGAAAATGGTTGATCAACCGAATTTTACAATGGAAATGATTTAAGTGTCTTGGGCGATTTCTAAAGTTAAAACCCCAAGGTCACTCAATGGTGGCATGATAAATACTTTTTATAAAATGTTTTCGGCATGAGTCCACTGAGTGCATTAAGTACTCAGCCCTGCTTTTCTTTTAAAAATTGCAGGTTGAGCGTGACGGGTGCGGTGGTGTTGAGCAAGACCGTTGAAGAAATTAGGTGTTTAGAATGTGTCATGTCTTCACACGTGGCATATTCCTTCTCTCGAAATGCTTCCGCTAAGTGGTTGTCCTTCTTTTGAGTTCTTGTATCGTTGAGATAATATTCATTTTTGAGTTGTTGATTGTTGAGATACTCTGATTTTATTCGAGTTATTCCCAGTTGTTTCAAGTTATGGTCGAGTTGTGTTGTTTTTCCCATTTCTTCCCCGCTTCTTTAATCCTCCCCTAGTCGCGATCAACCGTGTTTTCTATCCTTAGAAAATGCGGGCGTGACAAAGTGGTATCAGAGCAATTTTTCTTTCCGCTCTGGACCCGAGTGTCTTTTTCTGACTTAGTCTAGACTTGTTTCGCTAGACTAAAATAATAATGATAGTAATAATAATGATAATAATAAAAATAATAATGATAATAATAATTGTGCATTGAAGGCTCAACATCCTGCTTCGCCGCGCTCAATCAAGAGAGAGGTAATTTATTTTTATAAAAAAAAATTTTATGAGAAAGTTTTCAGGAAAGGAGATGAGAAGCTATGGTTATGAAAAAAAGAGAGTATGTTTTACAATGGGATAGAAGAGCTATGGTTATTAAAACAAAGTATGTTTTACAATGGGATAGAAGAGCTATGGTTATGAAAACAATATGTTTTACAATGGGATAGAGGAGCTATGGTTGGAAAAAAAAAGTATATATATGTTTTGTGAGAAGATGAAAATCTATAGTGATAAAAAGATGTATGTCTTGCAATGGGGTGACTTATCATTTATGAAAAAAAAATTGATCAATGGAAAATACTGTGTTTATGAATTGTTCGAAAATTTTTGAGTTAAAAAAAAAGTTTTAACTTTTTCGTTTGGAAAAATTGAGCTATGGAAGTGTGATGATATTTATGTTATGAGGTGCAAAGTACGATGCGTTATTCTATGGAGTGTTTTATACGAATGATGAAAGTTGATGCGGAAGTACGTTTTATTTTTGAGTCAAAACTTTTACTTTAATAGTGAGATGTGGAAATTTTTGAGGAAAGAGTGAAAGTATAAAGAAATTTTGTTTCAAAAGTTTTGAATATAAATGTGAAGTTCGAAAGTGTTTTGCTATGAGATGTGAAAATGTTGTGTATTATACTTGTTATTTGAAGTATGAATGACTTTAAATGTGATATTTGTCTATGAGATGATGAAGTATGTTGAGATAATCTATCACTTTCCCGAGTGACGAAAACGAACGAGATTCTGAAAGTTTGGGGTGAACCCCTAAATTGTCAAGTCACGACGAGGCAAGGAGATCGAGAGTGCGAAGGGAGGCCGGTGAAACATGAAACTTTTTCTTGGAATTGCATGAAACGTTGGAGCAAGTTTGATGGGTGAACTATTTTACTATTTCCTACGTTTTCCCTGAACGGCAAGAACAAAAAGAATACGAGGAAGATTTCAAGAAGTGGAAGATAGCGAAGACGTAATGAAGTTCAAACGCAAAAGAGGGTGCAAGACAAGGAGGGATGATGCGAAGTGCGCGATTTAATTTAATATAGTCTAATCTCGCGTAATTTATTAAAAGTGGCAGCGATGTGACTTTCAACTACAATGTTAATTAGACGACATGAGGAAGCTGCTTGGAAGACAAGATGATGGAGAACTTCTATATTCGAAGGACGTAAGCAAATTTCGGGACGAAATTTTTATTAAGATGGGTAGATTGTAACACCCCGAAAAATAAAGGAGAGAAAAAAAAAAGATGGAAGACGAAGAGGTGAATATCGAAGAATTGGCTGCCAATCTTTCTACTTACGAAGAGCAACTTCAGCAGGAATGGGAATGCATCATGGAGTATAAGAGATGAGGTCTTGCAATTAAGGATTTAGAGAGAGAGAAGGACGAGAGGAATAGGGGACGGCAGTGGCGGCGACAGCTGCTAGACGCCGGCAACGGAGAGCAGCGGCTGCTCGGCAACGACGACACAGACGGGCAGAGGCGACGTCGCTGCCTGTGCGTCTCCGGCAGTGGCAGAGAGGGCGAGGAGCAGGGGCTGACCGCGACTTCGATGCGGTGGCGCGACGGGCCGAACAGCGGTGGACAGCAGCGATGATGCTGGAGAATTTCAGTGAGGCAGCGCTTTGACAGCAGTGGTGGAGCGGAGGAGACGGCAGCGGCGGCGGATTGTCAGAGAGAGAGCGAACAACGACGAACGCCCCCTTGTGGAAGAGCTGCTCGACGGAGAGCTGTAGAAGAGTGTGAGAGAGAGATGACAGGGTGTGCTTGATTTGAGAAGAGGATTCCAATTCCATTTGGAATTTCACGTTAGGTAAGGAAGATTAAGGTTTTGGGCCTTGTTTATTTAATGTTTTGGGCCAAATGAATTAATTTAAATTTGTAGGCCCACTGTTTTGATAAAGGAGATGGCTTGGAGTTAATTTGGTTTGGTCCAAATTAATCGAATGGAAGATTGAGTCGAAGTGGGTGACTTCACGCACGCTTTTCGAGAACCGAACGAAAAAAAAAATTTAAGGCTTTAAGAGAACGAGGTGGGCATTCTTTTTAAATAAGGGCAATGCCCTAAGTATATTTTTATGTGAAAATGATATGAATATTTGTCATGCCATGTTTTGTTTTATTCTATGGAACCTATCTGATGTGGCTTTTGCCATCAATGGATAATCGAATTCGGGTCTGTCTAGGGAGTGAGTCCCTATTCAGGCTAGTGTACACCTATGGAGATCGTGAGTGGGATGTGGCCACATTCCTTGTCATCAATGGATCAGATATGGTAGATAGCTATGGGAAAATGGTTGATCAACCGAATTTTACAATGGAAATGATTTTAGTGTCTTGGGCGATTTCTAAAGTTAAAACCCCAAGGTCACTCAATGGTGACATGATAAATACTTTTTATAAAATGTTTTCGGCATGAGTCCACTGAGTGCATCAAGTACTCAGCCCTGCTTTTCTTTTAAAAATTGCAGGTTGAGCGTGACGGGTGCGGTGGGTGTTGAGCAAGACCGTTGAAGAAATTAAGTGTTTAGAATGTGTCATGTCTTCACACGTGGCATATTCCTTCTCTCGAAATGCTTCCGCTAAGTGGTTGTCCTTCTTTTGAGTTCTTGTATCGTTGAGATAATATTCATTTTTGAGTTGTTGATTGTTGAGATACTCTGATTTTATTCGAGCTATTCCCAGTTGTTTCAAGTTATGGTCGAGTTGTGTTGTTTTTCCCCTTTCTTCCCCGCTTCTTTAATCCTCCCCTAGTCGCGATCAACCGTGTTTTCTATCCTTAGAAAATGCGGGCGTGACATGAACAATATTATATTACTCACTTATACAATTGACACAAACTCGCATCTATAGCATTCAATCTATTATTACATTCTGCTTTCCTGAATAAATTATACTCCTACTATATAAATCTTAGGTCTTTCACATCTAAGAATAACTTGTGGTTACTATTTCTGATTCTATTTTCTTCTGCCCTGAAAACTGCCTGGTGAACCAATACCTATGAACCAATTTTCTTCAGAATTTTGGAATATAGGTTGTCATGAATGCTTCGATTTGTTTTGTTTGTTCTTTATTTTTATTGATGAAATGGGAAATCAGCTGCTTACTTTGAGGGATGATAATATTATTCCTTCCAGTACCATAGGGTTACCTAAAGCTGCTCAATTTTGTATGACTGACTTGTCTAGTTGCTTTCAGCTTTGCGTGGCTCGAGTTGGTTAGTCATAGAAGTTTTATGCCAAAGCTGCTTACTGCAAATGCACAAAAAGGATGGCCATATTTTCAGAGGTTACTGGTGGACTTTTTCCAGTTCATAGAACCATTCCTGAGGAAGGCTGAACTTGAGGAACCGGTTTGTATGCAGTTCTTGGACTATTTCCTTGTTCTCAACCATTATTTGTGTTGATATTGATGCAATATGAATCTTGTATATCTCTAGGTGAAATTTCTGTACAAAGGAACACTCCCGAGTGTTGTTAGTGTTACTTCATGATTTTCCAGTGTTCCTTTGTGATTATCATTTCAGCTTTTGTGATGTCATCCCCCCCAGCTGCATACAAATGCGGAATATAATCCTTAGCGCATTTCCTCGCAATATGAGGCTTCCAGATCCTTCTACTCCCAACTTAAAGGTCCATAACTGAACTTAATATTATCTATTGCTTGGACTGTAAAGTTGGTATCTGAATGCCACATTATGTGATGATGTAGATTGACCTTCTGGCGGAGATTAATCATACGCCGAGAATTCTTTCAGATGTTGATACCGCACTTAAAGCAAAGCAGATCAAGGATGATGTGGACAAGTATCTTAAGGTAAAAGACCAGAAGCAAATTAATGAATTTCAAAACTTTTTCTGTGGTTCTTATGTTAGAAGCAATTTCTGTTGCAGACTAGGCAACAAGGATCCCCGTTTCTCACTGAGTTGAAGCAGAAGCTTCTCACTGAGTTGAAGCAGAAGTATCTTAAGATTAATCACTGAGTTGAAGCAGAAGACTAGGCAACAAGGATCCCCGTTTCTGTGTCCTTTAATAATTGTAATTCCAAGATCTGGTTTATGTACATGCCTCCAGGAATGCATCAAGTTTCTGAAGGATGTTCAAATTGGAGATCAGGACCTCTCTCTTAGTCACTTTCAACCTTTGGGTTCACTTTTGAATATCTATTTGGAAGCTTGTCCCACTGTTTTAAAGGTATTATTGTGACATACATTTCCAAAAAAAAAGAGTAGAGTGGGGATAGTAGAGCGGGCAGTGGCAGAAACCCTAATTTAGTTCTTTTTTTTTGGAAACCCTAATTTTTTAGAGACGGATTCGAATCCGCTCTGATACCATATTAGAAATGGGCTACTCACCCCTTATTTGAGGGATATGGTATCAGAGCGGGCCCAAGTCGATGATGGTTTTCTGCTTTTTATACGGTTTATTGTTTATTAACCAAACTATGACTGGTAGACTGCATATAATCTCATCCAAAACGAGGTGGCATCTGCTGTGCTCCCAATGGCTCTTAAAAGGGCTTCTACAAGTGGTTTATTATACACTCTTTGGCATGTTAATCAAAACATGCTGCTACGTGGACTCATAGATACTGTCAATCTTGATCCAGACAGTGTCAATAGGATTTTGGATACTTTCCAGGAAATAAAGGTTTTGACTTCTTACCAACCATAAATGTGCTATTTTAGTGTTTCTTTGATATATATACCCCATTGATTGTCAAATCTTGGCATCTTAATATATCTGTTAAATGTTTTACAGGCTCTTTCCCAAGTACTAGATATGTTTCCTTTTTACTTTGGCATTCGGTTGGCTGTACTTGCATCTAAAAAAGAAATCATGAACCTTGAAAGCTGGTTGAGCACTCATTCAGTGTCAAGTAAAGATGCTTTTTATGAGGTTAGCGTTTTCTCTTTTTAAAATCCCTCCCTGTTAAGATCCCTAAGATAAAAAGAAAAGCAAGTTGACGTCTGTAGTTGTGTAAAGAAATCATTCTTTAAGATATTATAGCCAAGACTAATTTTAGAATTTCAGTGCCATTTTGTGTCCTTTAATAATTGTAATTCCAAGATCTGGTTTATGTACATGCCTCCAGGAATGCATCAAGTTTCTGAAGGATGTTCAAATTGGAGATCAGGACCTCTCTCTTAGTCACTTTCAACCTTTGGGTTCACTTTTGAATATCTATTTGGAAGCTTGTCCCACTGTTTTAAAGGTATTATTGTGACATACATTTCCAAAAAAAAAGAGTAGAGTGGGGATAGTAGAGCGGGCAGTGGCAGAAACCCTAATTTAGTTCTTTTTTTTTTGGAAACCCTAATTTTTTAGAGACGGATTCGAATCCGCTCTGATACCATATTAGAAATGGGCTACTCACCCCTTATTTGAGGGATATGGTATCAGAGCGGGCCCAAGTCGATGATGGTTTTCTCTTTATCTCTTATCTACCTCACAAGTGGAAGACCGATGTCCTTTCCGGCCCACATCGATGATGGTTCTCTTATCTCTTGCATTGCCTACCCACGTGATGGAAGACCGATGTCCTTTCCAGCACACACGTGAGGGGGCGTGTTAAATTCTCTAAATTCTGTCCCACATCGACTTGGTGAAGATCTCATCTAATCTATATAAGTGTGGATAACCCTCCCCCTATAAGGCCTTTTAAGGGGTGAGTGGCCCATTTCTAATAATTACTAGTATCTGACCTTTCACGTTATTGCTGTACAGGTACTTCAGAGTCACGCTGGTGTGCTTTCTGCTAATAACTTGTCTGAGGAAATTGAGAAATTGGATGTCTCTCATATGCGTGCTAATTCAAGAACGGAAAGTGCTGGGGGTTCACAGTGTCCGAATTACCAGTTTCCTCTTCGATCCCACTACCACAGAGACCACCAAGCTCTCTAAATGAGAGGAAACCCTCTGTGACTCTTTCTAATTACATGAAGCCAGCACAATCTTCTTCTGTTCAGCCTGTAATTGCTCCTTTGAATGGTACACCTACCCTTTCTAATCACTTGATCTCCTTTCTATTTGTACCTTGTTTTTTCTGTATTTTGAGTGCTAATATACTCAAACCCACAATGCAGTCACGCAGTGGCGCTGTGCTGTCAATACAATCTGCTTCGTCGAGTTTTTCACGGTCTTCTAGATCAACCTTAGCAAGTAAATTATCACTTTTAGCTGGGCTACTTTTCTCATTGTGTGCTTATGTATTACATTAATTGGGACTGATGTTACAGAGCCTGTCTCTGCATTAAACATTGAGACCCTAGTTGCTGCAGCTGAGAGAAGAGAAACTCCAATAGAGGTGATTGGATGTAGCTGTCTTATACTTTTTTAACCTTTGTTTATACTTGATCCTCACCCTTATGGTTTTCGCGTGCTTTTACTTTTGGGAATTTTATTCATTGTTTATGGACCCCTTTCTTGAATGACTTGTAATTTTGTTCAGTCTCTCTGGTTACCTATGTGCTAACTTATAATTCTCTCAATCATCATAGAATAAAATGGGTTGCATTCTCAATTCAATTTATGTTTCTTGAATTATCAATCATTACCTATGTTCATCTAGATACTTGTACAATTATGATGAATGATGATTTAGAGATGACCCACCAATCCACCATGTACATGGAAGCTTATTATGTGGAACTGCCAGGAAAAGCCTAAATCAGACATAGAGATCCTACATGCACTCATGTAATAATTGTAGAGTAGGGGAGGGTTATCAATGTATATATTGATGAGACATGATCATCATCAAGTCGATGTGGGACTAGAATGGGGGTTTTCAACGCACCCCCGCACGTGCGGGTCGGAATGTACATCCAACTTCCATAAGCGCAGACAAAGAGATCAACATCGATTTGGGCCTATCTGACATCATGATAGAAATCCTGTGCTAATGGTGTAAGAGCGGGCCCAAGTCGGTGATGGGTTTCTTTGTTGAAAAAACATGTAGAAATGGGCACTCACTTTTAAGGGGGTGAGTGACCCATTTCTACAATGATGATGGCTTGCTCTGCCAGTTAGATGTTACTTTTTGGAAGTGTGCTCTCTCTAGTAATGATGCACCTTATGAAGTCTCAACTAAGGTTTAAGCGTGTACCTGGGACATTCCTTAGAACTCTTTTTATGACTGTGCTGATTGAATATTATGATCTGCTGAGCGTCAAAATAAAGGTAGACTAATATTCATACTTCATATGTTTGAATGCCACCTTCTGAAGTAAGTGAAAAATCATTGGTAATCCACTGATATGAATCATGACCTGATTTAGAAATCAATGTTTTGTTTAATTGCTTCTCACTGCCATCCTCAAAATTTCAAATATTTTTATTGTTTCCTTAAAACAAAGTTAGACTAATTTTCATATTTCATATGCTTTAATTGCTTCTCGCTGCCAGCATATACCGGTAGTTCAAATATTTGGCACAACATGACACCTCAATACATAAATGCTGGTACATGTTACCACAAAATTTCCAGGCTTCTGTGCTTTCTGGTATCAAATAGTCATTGAAGAATTCTCTAAAGGTAAAAGCTATTTATATTCTGGAGCATTGGTTACTGTCCTCAATCCTGGGTAGGGCTGTAAATGTTAATTTCATAGTATTTGATACGGAGTGAAAGGCGGGTGGACCGTGAATTCTAGATAGTATGTCAGCATAAGTAGCATAACGCACTTTCGCCATGATAACTTGGTTGAACACAATTAGGATATAACAAGAAAATAAATAGAAAACTCTTTCCAACAAGGGAAAGCCCTCTTTCCAACAAGGAAAGCCTCGGCTAATGCCGTTCAACTACAATGATAGATAAAAGTCATTATATCTCCAACTTCTAGGGACAATATATAGTACTTCTACGATGGAATTGCAAAAGCCTCTTATTCATGAAAATAATAAAGATAGTGATAATGGCTGCATAGAAACAACCCTCCATCTTCGCGTAACTGTCATTTATTAATGATAATGATAATGGCTGCATTGAAGACTCACCATTTCCCCACCCTTTCACTTGACTCTTCAATACACGTGTGTATCAATTCGCGGCCCCTCGGAAACACCCTTGTCCCCAAGGCTGGGTTTGACACCTAAACACTTAGCATTGATGAAAATGGTTGCATTGAAGACTCACCATTTCCCCACCCTTTCACTTGACTCTTCAATACACGTGTGTATCAGTATTTCTAAGATAATTTGGAGTTTTATGATGTGCTCCCTCGTCCCGCTACAAGTGCTTGATTTCTTTTGAGCACGAGATTTAAGAAAATGATATTTATTGAGTCAAGTGGAGTTTGGAGAGAATGAAGTAGGATAGAGAAAGAGTGAATAAAGTAGGAGATAGAATAAAGTAAGAGAGAGTAAATGTGTTGTTTTTTGCTAAAAATAGAAATCAATCACTTGTAGTGGGACAAACGAAAAAGGGAAATCTATCACTTGTAGTGGGACGGAGGGAGTACTTGGTATGTCCTACTTAGACTATATTCCGGCTGTATACGAATTATGTGCGTTGTATAGTCTGGCATTCTATTCCACTACCATGATGTTTGTCTAATCTGCTGTTTTGTTATTCTCTTTCAGTATCTGACTCTTCCGTCCATCTTTGGAACAGGCTCCAACATCAGAAGCTCAGGACAAGATATCTTTTATTATAAATAACTTGTCGACTGCAAATGTTGAGGTTAAAGATAAAGAGTTTAGCGAAATTCTGAATTCTCAATACTATCCTTGGTTCGCGCAGTATATGGTTATGAGGAGGTAGAGATATAGCTTACATTCTTACCTGAAATAGTTCTCTAGATGCAATTTACCTTTGGAGTTACTCTTCCTGTCTGGCATTTTGAAATAAAATAGAATGACATCTTGAACTTTTCGGTTCTTTTTGTCTATTATTATTTTTGGCAGGGTAAGCATTGAACCAAATTTTCAAGATTTGTACCTGAAGTTTCTTGATAAAGTAAATTTGAAACCTTTGAACAAAGAGATTGTGCAAGCCACTTATGAAAACTGTAAGGTCTGATTTTTTTTACTTACTTTATTCATTTTGGAAAGCTGGTGTTTATTCTTGGTATTTGTACTATGTCTAGGCTCTCTTGGGATCAGAACTTATAAAATCTACGGTGGAAGAACGATCACTGCTGAAAAATTTAGGATGCTGGCTTGGGAAGATTACTATCGGAAAAAATAAAGTTTTAAGGGCACGAGAGATAGATCTAAAAGCTTTGATTATAGAGGTTTCTTTTCTTCTATTTTGTTTTTGAGTTCTCTTCATAAATTTGGAGTTAAATTGTCTGAGATCCTCATGTTGCCATGATTATCTCATCTTCTTAATTTGATTTTTTCTGACACGTGGATATATATTATGTGCTGTATGCTTTTGCAGGCATATGAAAAGGGACTCATGATAGCTGTTATTCCTTTTACCTCAAAGGTACGATCTATTGTTTATTTTCTATGCATTTGCCAATCCAAGTTTATTGACTCCATGTGCTTGTGTTAGATTCTTGTACCCTGTTCGAGCAGTATTGCATATGGGCCTCCCAACCCTTGGACAATGGGAATTCTTGGGTTGCTTGCTGAGATTTATGTAATGCCGAACTTGAAGATGAATCTCAAATTTGAGATTGAGGTGATTCTGTATACACAGATCTGGTTATTCTTTGCTTGCAGAACCCACATCTTAAATTTCGGATGATTTTCTTTGTTGATATGTCTTTGGTTTCAGGTTCTGTTTAAGCATTTAAGTGTTGACCTCAGGGATGTCACACCCACTCCTCTTCTGAAGGACATAGTTCGAGAAGTTGAAGGTAATCCTGATTTTTTGAATAAGGATGTTGGATCTTCACAGCCACCAAGAATGAATGAGGTGAAATCTGGAATTATTTCGACAATTAACCAAGTTGAGATACCCCTTGATGTTGCTGCCTCTCCCCATCCTGCCAGCCACTCTCGTATTATGTCTCAGGTTAGTGCTTCAGTTGTTCTATTTTGATTTAGTAGCATGATCGGAGGTTGATTTTGTGATCACGGTAACAGTATGCTGCAGCTGTCCCTCATTCATCTGGAACTTTGACTGAGGATGAGAAGCTGGTTAGCTTGGGTTATTCTGACCAACTTCCTTCTGCTCAAGGACTTTTACAAGGACAGACTCAATATGCAGTTAATCAGGTCTCTCCAGATTCCGCTTGTATTTGCTTCCAATGTTTTTCTGTTTAAATATTGACTGATGGTATATTATTTTTTGTAATGTTGCAGTTTCCTGTACCAGCAGCTAATATTGAACACCAAGTGGTTGTCAATAAGAGGCTTCAGGCTTATGGCTTACACTTGCATTTTCAGAGGTCTGAACTCTGAATTAGTAACTGAAATTCTATTTGACAATGAAAATCATCAATTGTTTTTCAGTTACATGTTTTATTTGCTTCAGTGTACTTCCAGTTGCCATGGATAGAGCTGTTAAAGAAATAGTGTCTGATATTGTGCAACTCAGTGTTTCTATTGCGACTGACACAACTAAGGAACTTGTCTTGAAGGTGTATTTCTTTCAAATTAATTGATTCTGAAGGGTCCTTTTTTCAGTAGTGTATATAACAATGCGAATTGTTTACTAAAGAAGTTATGTGTTTTTAAATGGCAGGACTATGCCATGGAGCCTGATGAGACTCTTATACGAAATGCTGCACATTTGATGGTAGCAAGGTTGGCAGGAAGTTTTGCTCATGTAACCTGCAAAGTATAGATGACCTTTGTTTTATTACTTTCAGGTTTTAAATGTTAATTATCTTTTGAATTGTCAGAACATCACTTTAATATACCTTGCATGCTGATTGAAGAGGCCTTTTCATCACATTTAGGAACCTTTACGTGGTTCAATATCAAGCCAGCTCAGAAGCTCACTTCAGGGCTTGGCCATAGCAAGTGATCTTCTAGAACAGGCATTTCAACTGGTGATCAATGATAATCTGGACCTAGGCTGTGTGTTGATTGAACAAGCTGCAACTGAGAAGGTAAACTGAAATTATTATGAGTTATCTGTTGCTTCATTCAAATTTACAATTATGACAATTGTCTCTTGACAACCAATATTGATAAATATTTAAAAATTGAGTTAGAAAGCAAGTAGTATTAATACTGTTCAAACTTCAAAGTAAAAACACTATGTTATCGAGCTCTATTTTGTGAGTGTTATGCTATGCAATGTTATATTATACTCCCTTCGTCCCATAATAGATGTCACAATTTCCTTTTTATTTGTCCCACAAAAGATGTCACATTTCTTTTTTTTGAAAAATTTCCCTCTCACATTAATATAAGTATACTATTTTCTCTTTCCACTTAACACACAAAAAATTTTCTAAAATCTCGTGCCATTACTCAAGTGTGTCATCAATTATGGACAGAGGGAGTATTATTACACGAGAGTTGTTGAGATCTCAGGTTGAGCTGTTGGGAATGAGTGCCCCTCCTTTTCTTTAAAACACCTAATTTTAAATTTTAATAATATATGAAAATGACTTGGTACTGCTGCTGAACGAGGTTCTCTTGACCAGGTGCATTTCTTATATTTCCCAGTCCTCTTACTCTCTCTCTCTTTGGTCTGTTTGTGGATGAAAAGTTAATTTAGGCTTTCTTGTGACTTTTCTTTCACTGGTAATTTTCATGATTTATTTAAAATGAATTTGGAAGCCTTTATCAAGATAAAAGAAATGCATAGGTCATGCATGTTTCTGTGTCATGTAAGCATATGCATATCATGTCTGAAAAACATACTTACTTTTAACTCAAGTGGATGATGAAGTTCCTTCCAGAGTATATTAAGTGGGTCTTAAATCCTGATTCTAGGGCCGCATGAGTTATATGCGTGGAGAGTTACAAAGGTCTCTTGATATTTTCTATGTGGTGAACGTGGCGTCTGTTGATGTTTTCTCTGTTGAATGGGCTTTATTTATTAGAGCAATACTACTAGCAAATAACTGATATAAAAAATTTAGTTAAGTCTTGTGTTATTTTAGTCCATTGTATATGGGTTTGGAATTCATATTGCTTGTATTTTATCCTTGTTGCATTTTAACCTCATTTACAGGCAGTCCAAACCATTGATGGGGAAATGGATCAACAACTTTCTATTAGGAGAAAGCATAGAGACAGTGTTGGTGCTGCTTTTTATTATTCTAGCCTTTATGCCCAAGGTCAAATGAGTATTTTACCTGAGGCCCTTCGTCCTAAGCCAGGCCACCTGTCACATGCACAACAGTGAGTTTATGAGGTGATTCTTTGACAAATTCTAGGACATCTAAGTTGATTCACGTGGTCAGATATGTCTTATCTAGTTCATCTTTGTGATCTTTATTTGTATCTCATTTCATTTTGTCATTTTGTTTGCAGGAATTTGCTCGGTTCCCAGGCCAGAATCGTTCCACCCAGAGCTCAAATGCAGTCCCAGTTGGCCCCTCTGCTTCATCAGAAGGTGGATTGTCCCGATAATTTGCATCTACTTCTGGCAAAATGAGTGGTAGCATTTACTCATCTGGCCTTGTTAGCACTGGATTTGGTGCTATGCCACAGACACTGGAAATTGACTCTGATGAGATAGCGCCTGTTCGATGCCAGATTCCTGCAAGGTTTGTTTAGTTTATGGTTTTATTTGATTTTTATATAATTTATCAATTATTAATTCTTGTTTTCCTATGAGTAAGACCTGCGAGCAACAAAAAACAAAAAGGAATCAAATTAGTAAAATTATGGTGATCATTTTTCAGTGTTCCCTCATCTCATATTTCAATTGGCGATGGTCCACAAACTCCTGAAAATGACATCATTCCTTCATTCCCTCATGCTCTGGACACTGGTATGCTACAGATAAAACCTTCCCATTCTGCAAAAGTGAGTACATTCTGTTTATATATCTGTCATTGTTTGCGTGTGCACTTTTTTAACATAAGAATTCATAAATGCAGGAACCTGGAAATGCTTCACATCCTACTAATGCAACTCTGGCTTCTGAGCATCCTGGGACAAATGTCTCTGAGCCATTAATAATCACTGGTGACACATTGGGTATATTTACTATCTCAGAGAAGGTATATTTACTATCCGCCTTTCATGTTGTATGGATTTAACTCATTTGTTGAGAGTTTCTTGTGACGGTATTCTTTATTTTGGCTTTTAACAAACTTGTAACAACCCCTTTCAGCTAGAAAATCAGTTGGCTAATGAAGCGAAAGAGGTTGAGATTCAGGTAAAAAAAGGCTATATCATGGTTTATATAATTATTATGTGCTCGCCATTTCTACCCATGTCTTTAACTGAATTTTCCATTTGTCTCATACAAACTTTGGTTATAAATAATTTAAAGTGATATCAGAGTTTAACAATCTTGTTGATCTCTGGAAAAGGCATGTCTGCTTTCAGTTATGTCCAAGATATTATATATTATATCTACAGTCCCTAACTATTTTCCTAATTTTCAGCTTACTGCAAGACCTGAATCCCCAGAGTCATTACAACAACTGATTGAAATAGCTAAGAACCCTGCTAATGCTGGAAATTTGTCTCCTTCGGCTGTTGGTAAAGAAGAAATTGCACGAACCTCCAGAGACAAAAAGGTTCGCAGAAATTTCTTTTATCTCACACTTGGTGGTGGAACCTGGGCTTCATGGGACAAGCAGGGAAGAATTCAATGTGACAGAATTGGTGGATTTTGATGCTGCTGGTTTCTCTGAACAGGTACTAAATATTGGATCTACCTAACATTTTATATTTATGTATGCAGGCAGCAGTAATACAATGATGGTTTTGGAAGATATTTGATGGTTTTATGTATTTTATTTGTCATATGGGGAGGTTTGATAATGCTTCTGTCCTCTACACATACTTAATAATGGTTTTATCTCCCAACTCTTTCTCTTTGTCTCCCATGTTCTTGTGATTATGCTTGAAATTGACATTGTATATAACCTACTTTGTTTTTATTCATAAAAGAAGGATGTGCTTAGAGATTTTTCTCAATTTTGTCTCCTGAACACAAATGAATGCTTTGGAATTTTTATCTACCCATAACTTGCATTGCAGTCCCATCAATTTGTCTTCTTGTCTTCGAATTGATTTTTGAGCTCAAAAAAGGGCGCATTGGCATACACAGTTTAACATTTAGCTGATTCTCTGAAACCTCCTTAACTGAGTATTCCCTCCGTCCCATTTTAAATGTTTAATTTCTTTTGGGAAGGGTTATTTAGGAGAGAAGGTTAATTGGATTATTAAGTGGTGTCCCAAGGACCACATGTATAGTGTTAAAAAAGTGATATGGCCCATTTGATTTTATCCTAAAAATAGAATGAGACATCTAAAATGGGACAGCACAAAATGGAGACGGATGGAGCATTCTGTAACAAGCTTTGAGGTTATAGTTACATTTTTGTTAATCAACATTAACTAGAAGTTCAAATCTTATTGTTTTTTTCACATGTGCAGTTTACTGCTTTGTGTATGCTTTATTTAGTACAGATACTTCTCCCATATTCCTCTGTTAAAGGAAGTCAGATCTCTTGTCTTTTTAGAAAATTTACAGCTTTTAGTTGCCACGGGTTCCCCGTTTTCAAACCATATGTTCTGACCTTTGGTTTTGAAATTGATACACGACGTAGGTATTTGGGTTGTTTGCTGAATGGTACCAAATATGTGAACTTCCTGGAGCAAATGATGTGGCTTGTGCTCGCCATGTCTCACTCTTGCAACAGAGAGGGCTGCTTAAAGGAGATGATATGACTGATCGATTTTTCCGCAGGATTATGGTGAGGTCCTATTCCGCTCTTACGGTAATAAACGATTTAGTTCAAGTGTAATGGTATTTTATTTATTACGGCCTGAATTCAGGAACTCTCTGTATCACACTGACTATCATCGGAGGATATAAATTCTAGCTCTTGCCCTTCTACTCAAGGACAACCACTATCATTCCTCGCTATTGATATATATGCGAAGTTAGTTTTCTCAGTTCTGAAGGTAGCATCTCATATTGGTACTTTAGGGAATAAAATATATATGCAGTCTCTGTAATCTCTGTCCTTCATACTATCTGTGTTAACTCTTTCAAACCTTCCAGTTTTGCCCTGTGGATCAAGGCTCGAGGAAACTTTCACTTCTGCCAAAGGTACGACTTTGAGATCAGAGCTTGATTGTTTAATGTTAAGTGTCTAGATTTTTAATGTACTCTACCATGTCTGCTTTAGGTTCTTGCTCTTACGGTGAAATTTATTCTAAAAGATGCGGAGGAGAGAAAGGCGTCATTTAATCCAAGACCCTACTTTGGGGTTGTTTGTTAATTGTCTGCTTGATTTGTGTTCATTGGATCCTGTATTTGACGGTGGCATTTTTCAGGTACTGTATTTTGGCATTTAATTCAGCTATAGGATCATAAGTTTGCTAGCTTTCTTTTCATTCAGAGATTACATTCCTAGCCTAGGTGTCTTTTTAACTAAAGCTATCTGCATCGTACAACTACTATTTTCTAACTAAAGAATAAAATTTTCAGGTATTGACTGCTTTGGCAAATTCCTTCCATGCAATTCAGCCTCTCAAGGTCCCAGGGTTCAGGTATGTGTGAATGGTTGTCTAATTGCTTCTATTGATCCAGGGAGAATGTATGATGTGGACCATAAGATAAACTTAAAATTACTTTCAGCTTTAATTGTTTGCATATGGGATCTGCATATTGCTTTTGAGTCGCTTTGCTTAGCTTCAAATTGATTTGATTTTGGTTGAACTGTAACACCCCGAAAAATAAAGGAGAGAAAAAAAAATCAAATTAATCTAATTAAACCTTTTCGTGTTGACTTGGTCACCAAGTCAATAATACAAATTTAATTAAAGATTCTATAGAGATTTTCCTCCTCCGTGATGAGATATTCTTCCTCCGTGATCTGTAAATAAAATATTAAATAATTTCTTTAAAAAAAAAAAAGAAGAAAATTTGAATTTCCTCCTTTTCGCCCACGACTAAAAACCATCTCTCCCTCTCTCCCATGAATCTCTCCCCACTCCCTAAATCTCTCCATATCAATTAACCGCCCCCTCTCTATAATACTCCTTCACAATCTTTCTTCCCTATTTTCGATTCTCTGCAACTACTCACAAGAACAAGGCAACTCTCACTCAATACAGTACAAGCCGCAACTCAAAGATCGAATTCGAAGTCAAGTGCTTCCAAGGAACAAAACGTGAGGGAGAGGAGAAAGCGACAAGCAGAAAGGGAGAAAGAGAAGTTAGCTACTCAAAATTTTGGGACTCTCGTTTGTGAAGTTTGAATGGGGGATTTATTCGATCCAGTTATCGTCCCTGAAGGTAAATACTCGTAGAGAAAAAAAAAAGATGGAAGACGAAGAGGTGAATATCGAAGAATTGGCTGCCAATCTTTCTACTTACGAAGAGCAACTTCAGCAGGAATGGGAATGCATCATGGAGTATAAGAGATGAGGTCTTGCAATTAAGGATTTAGAGAGAGAGAAGGACTAGAGGAATAGGGGACGGCAGTGGCGGCGACAGCTGCTAGACGCCGGCAACGGAGAGCAGCGGCTGCTCGGCAACGACGACACAGACGGGCAGAGGCGACGTCGCTGCCTGTGCGTCTCCGGCAGTGGCAGAGAGGGCGAGGAGCAGGGGCTGACCGCGACTTCGATGCGGTGGCGCGACGGGCCGAACAGCGGTGGACAGCAGGGATGATGCTGGAGAATTTCAGTGAGGCAGCGCTTTGACAGCAGTGGAGCGGAGGAGACGGCAGCGGCGGCGGATTGTCAGAGAGAGAGCGAACAACGACGAATGCCCCCGTGTGGAAGAGCTGCTCGACGGAGAGCTGTAGAAGAGTGAGAGAGAGATGACATGGTGTGCTTGATTTGAGAAGAGGATTCCAATTCCATTTGGAATTTCACGTTAGGTAAGGAAGATTAATGTTTTGGGCCTTGTTTATTTAATGTTTTGGGCCAAATGAATTAATTTAAATTTGCAGGCCCACTGTTTTGATAAAGGAGATGGCTTGGAGTTAATTTGGTTTGGTCCAAATTAATCGAATGGAAGATTGAGTCGAAGTGGGTGACTTCACGCATGCTTTTCGAGAACCGAACGAAAAAAAAAAAATTTAAGGCTTTAAGAGAACGAGGTGGGCTTTCTTTTTAAATAAGGGCAATGCCCTAAGTATATTTTTATGTGAAAATGATATGAATATTTGTCATGCCGTGTTTTGTTTTATTCTATGGGACCTATTTGATGTGGCTTTTGCCATCAATGGATAATCGAATTCGGGTCTGTCTAGGGAGTGAGTCCCTATTCAGGCTAGTGTACACCTATGGAGATCGTGAGCCGTCTTTTGGGTCGGCCGGTCTAGTGACTTGGGATGTGGCCACATTCCTTGTCATCAATGGATCAGATATGGTAGATAGCTATGGGAAAATGGTTGATCAACCGAATTTTACAATGGAAATGATTTAAGTGTCTTGGGCGATTTCTAAAGTTAAAACCCCAAGGTCACTCAATGGTGGCATGATAAATACTTTTTATAAAATGTTTTCGGCATGAGTCCACTGAGTGCATTAAGTACTCAGCCCTGCTTTTCTTTTAAAAATTGCAGGTTGAGCGTGACGGGTGCGGTGGTGTTGAGCAAGACCGTTGAAGAAATTAGGTGTTTAGAATGTGTCATGTCTTCACACGTGGCATATTCCTTCTCTCGAAATGCTTCCGCTAAGTGGTTGTCCTTCTTTTGAGTTCTTGTATCGTTGAGATAATATTCATTTTTGAGTTGTTGATTGTTGAGATACTCTGATTTTATTCGAGTTATTCCCAGTTGTTTCAAGTTATGGTCGAGTTGTGTTGTTTTTCCCATTTCTTCCCCGCTTCTTTAATCCTCCCCTAGTCGCGATCAACCGTGTTTTCTATCCTTAGAAAATGCGGGCGTGACAAAGTGGTATCAGAGCAATTTTTCTTTCCGCTCTGGACCCGAGTGTCTTTTTCTGACTTAGTCTAGACTTGTTTCGCTAGACTAAAATAATAATGATAGTAATAATAATGATAATAATAAAAATAATAATGATAATAATAATTGTGCATTGAAGGCTCAACATCCTGCTTCGCCGCGCTCAATCAAGAGAGAGGTAATTTATTTTTATAAAAAAAAAATTTTATGAGAAAGTTTTCAGGAAAGGAGATGAGAAGCTATGGTTATGAAAAAAAGAGAGTATGTTTTACAATGGGATAGAAGAGCTATGGTTATTAAAACAAAGTATGTTTTACAATGGGATAGAAGAGCTATGGTTATGAAAACAAAGTATGTTTTACAATGGGATAGAGGAGCTATGGTTGGAAAAAAAAAGTATATATATGTTTTGTGAGAAGATGAAAATCTATAGTGATAAAAAGATGTATGTCTTGCAATGGGGTGACTTATCATTTATGAAAAAAAAATTGATCAATGGAAAATACTGTGTTTATGAATTGTTCGAAAATTTTTGAGTTAAAAAAAAAGTTTTAACTTTTTCGTTTGGAAAAATTGAGCTATGGAAGTGTGATGATATTTATGTTATGAGGTGCAAAGTACGATGCGTTATTCTATGGAGTGTTTTATACGAATGATGAAAGTTGATGCGGAAGTACGTTTTATTTTTGAGTCAAAACTTTTACTTTAATAGTGAGATGTGGAAATTTTTGAGGAAAGAGTGAAAGTATAAAGAAATTTTGTTTCAAAAGTTTTGAATATAAATGTGAAGTTCGAAAGTGTTTTGCTATGAGATGTGAAAATGTTGTGTATTATACTTGTTATTTGAAGTATGAATGACTTTAAATGTGATATTTGTCTATGAGATGATGAAGTATGTTGAGATAATCTATCACTTTCCCGAGTGACGAAAACGAACGAGATTCTGAAAGTTTGGGGTGAACCCCTAAATTGTCAAGTCACGACGAGGCAAGGAGATCGAGAGTGCGAAGGGAGGCCGGTGAAACATGAAACTTTTTCTTGGAATTGCATGAAACGTTGGAGCAAGTTTGATGGGTGAACTATTTTACTATTTCCTACGTTTTCCCTGAACGGCAAGAACAAAAAGAATACGAGGAAGATTTCAAGAAGTGGAAGATAGCGAAGACGTAATGAAGTTCAAACGCAAAAGAGGGTGCAAGACAAGGAGGGATGATGCGAAGTGCGCGATTTAATTTAATATAGTCTAATCTCGCGTAATTTATTAAAAGTGGCAGCGATGTGACTTTCAACTACAATGTTAATTAGACGACATGAGGAAGCTGCTTGGAAGACAAGATGATGGAGAACTTCTATATTCGAAGGACGTAAGCAAATTTCGGGACGAAATTTTT
Organism: Salvia splendens; assembly: GCF_004379255.2. Lineage (NCBI taxonomy): Eukaryota > Viridiplantae > Streptophyta > Magnoliopsida > Lamiales > Lamiaceae > Salvia > Salvia splendens. The sequence continues at coordinate 36,502,692 of NC_056034.1, read as the reverse complement.
ATTAAGATGGGTAGATTGTAACACCCCGAAAAATAAAGGAGAGAAAAAAAAAAGATGGAAGACGAAGAGGTGAATATCGAAGAATTGGCTGCCAATCTTTCTACTTACGAAGAGCAACTTCAGCAGGAATGGGAATGCATCATGGAGTATAAGAGATGAGGTCTTGCAATTAAGGATTTAGAGAGAGAGAAGGACGAGAGGAATAGGGGACGGCAGTGGCGGCGACAGCTGCTAGACGCCGGCAACGGAGAGCAGCGGCTGCTCGGCAACGACGACACAGACGGGCAGAGGCGACGTCGCTGCCTGTGCGTCTCCGGCAGTGGCAGAGAGGGCGAGGAGCAGGGGCTGACCGCGACTTCGATGCGGTGGCGCGACGGGCCGAACAGCGGTGGACAGCAGCGATGATGCTGGAGAATTTCAGTGAGGCAGCGCTTTGACAGCAGTGGTGGAGCGGAGGAGACGGCAGCGGCGGCGGATTGTCAGAGAGAGAGCGAACAACGACGAACGCCCCCTTGTGGAAGAGCTGCTCGACGGAGAGCTGTAGAAGAGTGTGAGAGAGAGATGACAGGGTGTGCTTGATTTGAGAAGAGGATTCCAATTCCATTTGGAATTTCACGTTAGGTAAGGAAGATTAAGGTTTTGGGCCTTGTTTATTTAATGTTTTGGGCCAAATGAATTAATTTAAATTTGTAGGCCCACTGTTTTGATAAAGGAGATGGCTTGGAGTTAATTTGGTTTGGTCCAAATTAATCGAATGGAAGATTGAGTCGAAGTGGGTGACTTCACGCACGCTTTTCGAGAACCGAACGAAAAAAAAAAATTTAAGGCTTTAAGAGAACGAGGTGGGCATTCTTTTTAAATAAGGGCAATGCCCTAAGTATATTTTTATGTGAAAATGATATGAATATTTGTCATGCCATGTTTTGTTTTATTCTATGGAACCTATCTGATGTGGCTTTTGCCATCAATGGATAATCGAATTCGGGTCTGTCTAGGGAGTGAGTCCCTATTCAGGCTAGTGTACACCTATGGAGATCGTGAGTGGGATGTGGCCACATTCCTTGTCATCAATGGATCAGATATGGTAGATAGCTATGGGAAAATGGTTGATCAACCGAATTTTACAATGGAAATGATTTTAGTGTCTTGGGCGATTTCTAAAGTTAAAACCCCAAGGTCACTCAATGGTGACATGATAAATACTTTTTATAAAATGTTTTCGGCATGAGTCCACTGAGTGCATCAAGTACTCAGCCCTGCTTTTCTTTTAAAAATTGCAGGTTGAGCGTGACGGGTGCGGTGGGTGTTGAGCAAGACCGTTGAAGAAATTAAGTGTTTAGAATGTGTCATGTCTTCACACGTGGCATATTCCTTCTCTCGAAATGCTTCCGCTAAGTGGTTGTCCTTCTTTTGAGTTCTTGTATCGTTGAGATAATATTCATTTTTGAGTTGTTGATTGTTGAGATACTCTGATTTTATTCGAGCTATTCCCAGTTGTTTCAAGTTATGGTCGAGTTGTGTTGTTTTTCCCCTTTCTTCCCCGCTTCTTTAATCCTCCCCTAGTCGCGATCAACCGTGTTTTCTATCCTTAGAAAATGCGGGCGTGACATGAACAATATTATATTACTCACTTATACAATTGACACAAACTCGCATCTATAGCATTCAATCTATTATTACATTCTGCTTTCCTGAATAAATTATACTCCTACTATATAAATCTTAGGTCTTTCACATCTAAGAATAACTTGTGGTTACTATTTCTGATTCTATTTTCTTCTGCCCTGAAAACTGCCTGGTGAACCAATACCTATGAACCAATTTTCTTCAGAATTTTGGAATATAGGTTGTCATGAATGCTTCGATTTGTTTTGTTTGTTCTTTATTTTTATTGATGAAATGGGAAATCAGCTGCTTACTTTGAGGGATGATAATATTATTCCTTCCAGTACCATAGGGTTACCTAAAGCTGCTCAATTTTGTATGACTGACTTGTCTAGTTGCTTTCAGCTTTGCGTGGCTCGAGTTGGTTAGTCATAGAAGTTTTATGCCAAAGCTGCTTACTGCAAATGCACAAAAAGGATGGCCATATTTTCAGAGGTTACTGGTGGACTTTTTCCAGTTCATAGAACCATTCCTGAGGAAGGCTGAACTTGAGGAACCGGTTTGTATGCAGTTCTTGGACTATTTCCTTGTTCTCAACCATTATTTGTGTTGATATTGATGCAATATGAATCTTGTATATCTCTAGGTGAAATTTCTGTACAAAGGAACACTCCCGAGTGTTGTTAGTGTTACTTCATGATTTTCCAGTGTTCCTTTGTGATTATCATTTCAGCTTTTGTGATGTCATCCCCCCCAGCTGCATACAAATGCGGAATATAATCCTTAGCGCATTTCCTCGCAATATGAGGCTTCCAGATCCTTCTACTCCCAACTTAAAGGTCCATAACTGAACTTAATATTATCTATTGCTTGGACTGTAAAGTTGGTATCTGAATGCCACATTATGTGATGATGTAGATTGACCTTCTGGCGGAGATTAATCATACGCCGAGAATTCTTTCAGATGTTGATACCGCACTTAAAGCAAAGCAGATCAAGGATGATGTGGACAAGTATCTTAAGGTAAAAGACCAGAAGCAAATTAATGAATTTCAAAACTTTTTCTGTGGTTCTTATGTTAGAAGCAATTTCTGTTGCAGACTAGGCAACAAGGATCCCCGTTTCTCACTGAGTTGAAGCAGAAGCTTCTACTCTCTACAATTGATGCTGCTTGTGCCGGGACTCGTTACAATGCTCCTTTAGTTAACTCCCTTGTTCTTTATGTGGGGATGCAGGTCTGTCATTCTAAATTCCAGTTCCTATTAAACTCAATCCACTACTGTTTCTTGAATATTTGCTATTTTTTACCTGTTTACCTTGTATGTTTGTGGTCTTCTTTTTATTTATAATTGAAACAAAAAATCATTTCAAAATTTTGTTTAGGCTTATTCAGCAACTGCAAGCGAGAAAACCCCCTCATGCTCAAACCATGGGTAATATGAGTGCATACTTGGTGAGTGCTGCTCTGGATGTTTTCGGAACGTTAATAATGGATCTTGATAGAGAGGGCCGATAGCTGTTCCTGAATGCCATTGCCAACCAATTGCGCTATTCAAATAACCATACCCATTACTTCTCCTCCGTTCTTCTTTATCTGTTTGCTGAATCAAATCAGGTGCGAATTGTTTGGCTCCCCCTTACCCTCTTAGAAATTTTGCTTGATCAAAAAATCTCTACATTTGTGGTGTATATATGTCGTAGTTTTGATGCAGGAATTGATCCAGGAGCAGATTACTAGAGTCTTATTGGAACGTTTGATTGTCAATAGGCCTCATCCATGGGGTCTTAAGATCACATTTATTGAGCTAATGAAGGTAACATGCGATTAAAATTTTTCTTAGGTTTCTTAAGTGTTTTTTTCTTCTCCTGAATTCCTAAGATGGGTGGTGCGTTGAACCTCCGACATAATCCGAGGTATAACTTCTGGAGTAGGTCGTTTACGAGGTGCACGCCTAAGATCGAGAAGTTGTTTGAATCAGTATCTTGGTCGTTTGGGTTTGTACCTGACAACCTTCATTAAACAAACCTCTTGTGAATGTAAATTCTCCATTTCCTTCATATTTACTATCCCTTGAACATATATCTCTAGTTTCTTCTCTACAATTGAATCGTTTTATGAATTTCTCTATGTTGCTAATTACTAACTTCAAGTGTGGTTCAATTTAACATTTGCTGTTATGATTGGGGAACGAAGCTTAGTCATTAAATTTAGTATTTTTGCCCAATAACAATATGGAGAGTCGAAAGTGCTATAAAAATTCAAGCAACATGCGTAAAATCTGGAGATGGTTATACTAAAAAAAAGTGAGTTGAATGGTTAAAGCAAAATTATCCCGAAAAACAGAATACATAAAATGAGTAGAATGAGTGAATTCTAGTCTTTGCGAGCAAAGTAGAGTTTGCCCATGACATGAAGAACAGCAACAAAAGCTATGAAACCGATGCTCATAACAAGCACAACATTAGGGGAAATCTTAAGCCCAGGAGCATCATCTGTGTAGAATTGGAGCATTGTTCCACTTGCTCCACCGGCAGCTCCTCCTCCTCCTCCGCCTCCACTTCTCCTCCTACGGAGGTTAGCTGCTGCAGCTGCTGCACTTCCCCTCTGAGGAGCCGCTCCACCCGTTGCCATTTCTGCACCAACTACTTTATTACTTTTAATACAAAATTTGATTTTAATTACCAGATCTTATCCGTATATTACTTCGTCCCAGTAGAGTATGCACCTTTTTAATCCATCTCACAATAGAATGCATTCGAATTTTGGAAACTGTTTGTTGGCCTAACACTCTAATTAGGTGAGACTCATTCTCTGCTAACAATATTTTAATTACTTTTTTTCTACATCTCTGTTACTTTACCAATTAGGCATTAAAACTTGTGTCCAACCAATTGTGCGACGGAGGTAAGTATACAAAATTTGATTTTAAGTAAACGATATTACTGATAATTACCAGATCAATATTCTGCAGGAGTATAACAAACCAAGTAATCTAACAGATTAATTACCAGATCTCATCCGTTCAAAAGCCAAGCAAACAATTCGACAATATAAAGCAACAACTGAAAAAATAGGGCAACAAGTATATACATGAATTCGCTCGAGAAACCGATTGAAATCTCATTCCGCTACATAAATCGAGATAATCAGAAAATTGGCAAAAACCTTCAGAAAGATTTAAGAGATTTAGGGCTGACCTTGAATTGAACTTGTCTCTCTAAAGTCTAAAGTCTTCGTAAATTCAGATCGATCGCAATTGAAGTGATACAAATTTGCCGTTATAAACTTATATATTCCTCAGGGGTTCGAACACATGCGCAAAACCAATCATATCCTGACACGTATACCAAGTCGACGGATCCGAAGCCGAGTCATACAAGGCGGCATTTTGGTTCGAATTTCTGAAATTATATATTGGTGGTGTAATTGAGCTATTATGTTTTTAATTATAACTAATAGTACTAACTCAAAAATCTCTTTCAGAAATTAGTTTCTCTCGGTATAATAATTATTTTTTCAGGAAATTATTTTGTCTCGGTATTTTTGGGTTTTTTGTGTTGTAAATAGTGGCCGATCCAGATTGAAATAGAGGAAGCGGAATAATCACCGAGTAAATTATTAAATATAAAAATAATTTTTTACATAAATCCAACTCACTAACTTGCTATTAAATCAAAATGCATAAGTCGAGTTATGAAAAAATAATGCAAATATTTACTATAAATGTGACTGAATTGAGTTAAAGATGGTCAATGAAGAGTGCAGAGTGTTTACATGATTAAACTTCGATTACAACCATCTCTTTAATAAGTCAAATATATAGATTGAAAATTAATCATATAGTAAATCACAATCATTTCAGAAATTTAAAAACTTTTATGAATAATTCTTTTGAACAAATAAAACCAAATAAACTAAATAAGAATGCAATATATGCATCACATTATTATTAAAACAAAATCAAACATTTATTCATATGACATGGATTAAATGATAAATGAGATATTTTTTTTGGAGAGAGGGAGTACAATACAATATTATTGTATACTAGGTGATATGAAATTCTGAAAGAAGTACTTTACCTTTCCCAATCACATAATTTCTTAACAAAATCCGTAAATAACTAGCTGATAAATAATTCGGTAAATCCTTTGAGATCAGAAAACAAGGTTGCTAATTCTGGAGTTATTTCACTGATTAACATCGTATCACAGTGCATCAATCTTCAATGTATATATAATCTTCATACAACTTAAGTTCTACACAGAGGTATTGACTGCAAAAGTTCATTGATGAATGAAAGCAGTAGATTTTTGTTTCTTTTCTTTGTTTTTGTGGGGAGGAGATGGAGTCGTTTTTGATATATTAATATTTGTTTAAACATACACGTGTTATCTAGGGTTCAAAATGTTTAATTAGTTAAGAAAATATATTTGATTTGATGATTAATTTAATAAGATCAATGTTTGTCTGAGTTGGGCATTGGAGGAGAAAACTTTCACTATCGATGTAAGATCAAATACCGAAACAATTGTTCTCCAATGGATTGTATAAAATGAAAAATTAATTTCAACCAACATATCCTAAAACTAAAAGTTCAAATCACTATAAATATTAAAGTACTACTAATTATACTCCCCAAATAAAAAGTGGGATATGAACTTTTCATGTTATGGTCACGCCCCAGATCTGTGCATATGGCCTGGACTCAAGAAATAAATCAATGTCAATACAAATACAAACCCTTGCACTGTTTCCTGGTTAACCCCAACATTATATAAACAGGAAAATTGAACAATGACTTTGCTATATCCAACAAGAAACATTTTGTGTTTATTTTCATAACTATTGATAAGCCAATTGTATTTATTTTGAAGTATTTAGTACTAGTACACCACAAAAAATAATTTTAGCAATGGAAGGTATGAGTTTTAATAATATTACAAAAAATGATAAAATGAGAGAGATGGAGAGAAAAAATTGGTTGAAGTATTATTAATGAAAATGACAGCATAGAAAATTTTTACAATTATTAGATACAGAGTTAGAGCCTAATTTTAGTATACTACTAGAAATGGAAAAATAAGACTATTTCATTGTAGACGACAATATTTAAAATGCAAGTAATTTAAACCACAACCAAACTGCATCTCTTGCTATAGTCGTTGATGAGTTTGCAGCGGCGATGTGACCGTTCCACCATCGTGACGGCGGCAACAGAAGGAAGTTAATTTGGATACGATGGGGGCGGCTCAAGAAAGTGATATCGGAAAGATATAAACAAAAGTGAACTACATAAATAGTCCCTGAATTTGGGGGTTTGCACTTTTTTTAGTATTGAGACTTTAAAAATATGTTGAGAGATCTCTAGAATTTGATGTAATCACATTTTGTTCTTTTTTCACTTTATGGATCTAAATGGCCTCAAACCATGGAGAGCATTTAATTACTTTTGTTAACTACACTAATTTTGTCTCTCTCACTTCTTAGCTTTAAAAGTACCCTGAGCGACCCTGAACTTTGATTAATCACATTTTTATCCTTTTGCACTTTTCAAAAATATTTTCAGACCTAAAATATTAAATTTAAGTATATTTATGAATTACATAGCTAGCTAGTATTTAAAATATAAATGCTCCACATCAATTTTTTATGTTTCATCATTTTATAAATCTTGAATTGATTTCACTAGTTCTTCGAAATATATTATGCTTATTAATATATATTTATGTTCGTGATAACACAATATTTATAATTAGTTCAGTCTTAATATATTTATTTAAATATAAATTATTTTGGACTAAAAACATACTCCTACTTTATTTTATTTTATTTATTTATTACAATTTATTCAGAACATGTCATAGATGTATTATTGTATATTATTAATTCAATGGTTAATACAAATTTAAATATTAAAAAAATATATTCAAATTATACACCCTCAATCCTAAAATATTAAAACAAAGCTACCGTATTGATTTTATATAATTCATGAATTTATTTATAGTTATGAATGTAGTACTTTATTTAACATTTTAGGTCCGAAAGTATTTAAAAAGAAAGTAAAAGGATAAAATAATGTGATTAATCAAAGTTCAAGGATCACTTAATTAGGTTATTTTTGAAATTGAGAATTGAGAAAAACAAAATTAGTAGAGTTTATAAAAGTGCACAAATGCCCTCCAAGCTTTGGAGGTATTTTGGTTTAAAAACATAATAAAAAATGAAAAAAAACAAATATATAATAACATTAAAGTTCAGGAATTATGCATAAACTAAAAAGGCGTAAACCCCAAAAATGTAGGAAAATTTAATTCACTCTTTAAACAAAATACTCGTATTACGTTTTGGGGGAATAGTAATCCAAGCTATAGATTGGATCGCTTAAATAAATCCCAATTTGGCCCAAAATAGGACATCCCAGTGGGACAAAAAGATTGACGGAGGCATTCCTATTTGATTTCAAATTTGAATCTTTCAAATGTGAGTTAAATATGTGGAGCAATTTTTTTTATATTGAGACCAATGATTAAGTGTAATGCTATACATACATACATATATGATCTTGTATAGGAATGTATAAACTCTAAATATTGTACAAATTCCAAACTATGATCTGGACCATTAAAAAATATCAACAGATTACAATATAATATCAACACAGTGTCAACGGTTGACACCGTGTTGACATTGTGTTGATATTGTGTTGACATCAAAATATTGAAATTTAACACTGTGTTGACATTGTATTAACAATGTGTTGAAAAGTTTGGAGTTTGTACAATATATGAGTTTGCATTTTATCACTACCCATCATGTATATGTATCAAATTTACGAATTATGTGTACTAGAATCTAGATAATATATGAACAATAAATTACGCACTGCACATGTTTATTTGTAATTTCCTCCTTTAACTGATCCCCGAGTTTATTTGTAATTTCCTCCGATCCCCACCCAAAATGCTTGTAATTTCCTACTATCTATAGTATAGGAGTTTATTTAAAAAAAAAAAAAAATTACGCACTGCACATGAAAGATAACAGCTACTCCCTCCGTTACGCAGTAGTTGAGTCATTTCATTATCCATACTCATTTTTTAAAAATGATAGTAATAAATACTCCCCCTATTCCCTCATAGTTGAGGCAAAACTTTTCGACACAAAGTTTAAGAAATGAATGTTAAGTGTGTTTATATAAAGAGTGAACTACCTAAATGGTACATGATCTTTCATTTTCGCACATAAATGATACATGATCTTTATTTTATATCGTCTTTAGTACCTATAAATCACATTTTTTGTATCTGATGCGATTTTCACCCCAAAATGCCATCTAAACAAATACATTTTCTCATTTGTGTTATATAGGATATTTTTTGGGCATACACAAAACTAGTATCAAATGTGATATTATAATATCTTATCTCATTCTCCTCACTCTTTATACTATTATTATTAATCAATATTAATATTATTATTTCGATGTTATAAATTAATAATTAATTTTTTTTTAATATCATTCAAATATACTTAATTACAATTATAGTTATAATTATATTTAATTATTATAATAATATTATTGTTAAAATACTAAAAACTAATAATAATTAATAAATAATTATAGTATAATTATTTAAATTAGGAATCATATAATATTATATAATAATGACAATTATTACTATTATTTTATATTAAATTAATAACTAATCAATATAGTCTTAATAAAAATTTAAAATTGTGAATTGCATTCCTAATGATATAAGGGAGTTGAATATTTTTAGTAAGACTTTCAACCTAAAATGAGTATAAAATAATTTAATAAAAAATATTAAATTGATTTAATTACTTTAAATAATTAATTTAATTAGGTGTTTTGTTCTTGATTTATATTCTGAATCGATCTTTCTTTTAGTGGTTGTATTAAACACTAAAAAAAAGAAAAAAAAAAGAGGAAACATAAACTAAGGAGAAAAAAAGAAATTAGAAAGGAAAAAAAATTACATGTTTGGTACTATTTAATTGAAATTTCTAAAAATATCCTTCATAACCAAAAATTCACATATTTGGTACCAAGGGTTATTTTTGTTACGGGTACCAAAAAAGATATAAAATAAAGAGCAGGTACCATTTATGTGCGAAAGTGAAAGATCAAGTATCATTTATGTAGTTCACTCTTAAATAAATAGATAAAAAAGTAAGAAATAAAAAAAAGATAGAGAGAATAAAGTAAAAAGTGAATAAAATATAGAGAATAAAGTAAAAGATAATAAAGTAAGAAAGAGAAAAAAGTTTTTATATATGGAAATGACTCAACTATGAGGGAACTTTCCGAAATGGAAAAATGACTAAACTATGAGGGAACGGAGGGAGAAGCTAAAAGTGAAGAGAGAATAAATTAAGATAGAAAATAATATACATAAGAGTATTAACTACATTATTCTCTCTTTTGCTTTATTTTTCTTCTACTTTAACTATGTTTTAGTATTTTTTCAAAATGAGTGCAGAAATGAAATGACCCAACTACCATTGAACGAAAGAAGTACTACATTCGACTATCACTACATTTAAAAAACAAGCATTTCCTAATTTAGATACTTAGGAGTACTTATATATTCTGTTTATTCTATTAAAACAATATATTTTCATTTATTATATTCAGCTCAAAAGAAAACGTTTTTTAAAACAAAAATAATATTATCTCTCTCTTTTTTTTCCTCTATTTAACTTATAAAATAATATTATATAAAATCTAGTGGCAAATAAAAATTCGAATAAGGAAGTGCGTACATGATCACATTTACGCCATCATTTTCATGAGTGAATGAAATTGTTAGTGAAATTACTATATGTTGAAATTGTGTGTGAAATTATTCATTTCATAATGTGAAAACAGTTCCACTATCAACCTCGAGAAAATAAATTGAAGGTCTCCTAATCGGTGAATGAAATTATCAAAGTGTACATGCATTATTTAATTAACATTAGAGCATCTGCAACGGTGAAGGTACGGCGTCCGTCAGTCCGTATCAGTGGCATGGAACACGTCGTCCGCTGCTGCTCGATGCATTGAGCACGTCCGTGTCAGCGAGCAGGCGACGTGGCAGAGTGTAATTGGCCAACGACATATCCGTTGGAAAATTTTTTTTAATAATAAATAATACAAAAAAATATAAAAAAAATCACAATCCCAAAAAAATGCCCGTTTTTTGCTCGTTTTTCTGTATTTTTTTGATTTTTTTATATTTTTTCCCCGAAATCATCTATAAATACACACATTCATCGTCCATTTTTCACATCAAATCATCTCTCATTCATCTCTCATTCATATTTTTCATACAACTTATCTACGCCGAGGTGTGCATACGACGGTGGGTGAGAAGATCAAAACAAGGCACACAATGCGCGATACCCGAACCCACGTTGAGCTACAAGAAGACCTAATCAAACACATGTGGGCAAAATTCGGCAACGCGTAGTGGGTTTTTTTAATTTTACGAATTTAATTATGCAATTTTTAATTTTTAGGATTTTAATTATCTAATTATTAATTTTGAAGATTTTAATTATGACTTTTTATTTTATTTGTAATATTATTTCGGGTTTTTTAATAAATTTTAATATTATAGAAATGTTTTTATTTAAATTGAATTGTGCTCCTTCTTACGGAAGAGCACAGCTGTTGGTGTTGTGCTCTTGCTTAAGAGGAAACAGAAAAAGTGGGGCCGGACCCACAACCGTGCTCGCGGGCAAGAGCACGGTTGTGGGTGCTCTTCGAGGGAACACTTATCCTGAGCGTGAAATGACAGCTTATGCAGTGCGCGTGGAATTTTATGTGGACCTCTCTCCATCTCCGTGTCTACAGCGGCTTGAATACACGCGGGCATTTCGCGACGTGTCGCCATGATTCATCCCGTACAAAGTTTATATTCCCGACGCGCAATCCGACTCACTTGCTGACACGCGCTACCAAAATCTCGAGTTCACTTATGTGCCTTTCCCAAATCAGTTTGTAACAGAGCCACAGTTTTGTTATTTTTCCAATATCAGTACTCCAAAAATAAGTTAATTTCATTTTTACAATTTTGCCCTTTTCTCGTGGATTACGCCATGCATGACGTAATTCGATGAATCTCAATTCACTCCAAAATCTAATTATAATATTGGTCAAAAATGATTTCAACATGGCTACTTAATATTATTTGACCATCCCCATCCGTACTCTTGCCAAAGCACGGATGTGGACCCGCATCCACTTTATTATTTTTTTACACAACACCCACATCCATGCTCTTCCGCAAGGACATGCTCAAGGGTCCCACCATTCTATTATTCAATTTAAATAAAAACATTTTTACAATATTAAAATGCATTAAAAATACCCGGAATACTATTACAAATTACAAAAAAATTAAAAATTACATAATTAAAATCCAAAAAATAAAAATACATAATTAAATTCATAAAATTAAAAAAAAAACCCACTACTCGTGGCCGAATTTCGCCCAAATGTGTTTGATTAGGTCTTCTTGTAGCTCAGTGTGGGTTCGGGTATCGCGCATTGTGTTTCTTGTTTCGATCCTCTCACCCACCGTCGTATGCACACCTCGGCGTGGGGGAGACCTCGCGGTTGAGCTTCCGGCTTCATCATCGTCGTAAAAGTTAGTCGCCCTCGGTCCTTCGTCAGCTATAATTATGTTGCGCAAGATAATACATGTGTACATGATGTCGGCGATATTCTTAACGTACCACAACCGAGACGAGGCCTTCAAAATGTTGAATCGGCCTGGAAGGACCCCAAAAGCTCTTTCGACGTCTTTCCGAGCAGACTTTTGACGCTGCGCAAAAAGAACCCATCTCGGGTCTTGCGGATTGCTGAACGTCTTCACGAAAGTCGACCACCTTGGGTAGATACCATCGGCGAGATAGTAACTCATGTGGTATGCATTTCCGTTGACGGTGAAGTCGATTGCCGGTGCTACACCATTCAAAACAACATTGAAGAGTGGTGAAGAATAGAGCACGTTCAAGTCGTTGTTAGATCCGGGAATACCGAAATATGCATGCCAAATCCATAGGCGGTAGTTGGCGACCGCTTCAAGGATAAGTGTTGAGCCGCCGCCTTTGTGGCCGCTTAAGTGTTGCCCCCTCCAACCAGTCGGGCAATTCTTCCACTTCCAATGCATGCAATCAATGCTGCCAAGCATACCGGAAAAACCGTGGACTGTTTCGTGAAAACGAAGCAACCGTTGACAATCATCGGTGGTGGGTGCCCGAAGGATTTCCTCACCGAAAGCAAACGAACGCCGTCGTAAAATTTTTGAAGGCATAGGTTTCCAGTTGACTCACCGACATGCAAATACTCGTCGAAGAGGTCAGCTGTTTGCCAGTAGCAAGTTGTCGGATGGCACAAGTACACTTCTGCAACGCCGAGAGACTTTGCCGACCGGTTGCGTCTCTACTTGATTGAAAGTATTCAACATGGGCGGACAATGTGTTGAAAATACGCATAAACAACCGTTTTGACATGCGAAAACGGCGCCAAAAGTAATCTTCCGGAAACCGCGGCTGGTCGGAAAAATAGTCGGCAACGAGCCTTTCGTTGGCTCCCTCCCGGTCACGAGGGATGTAGCGGCGAATTGATCTAGTTGGTCGAGGAGGAGGGGCGGGGGTAGTGGCGGCGACATAGGCTTCATAGGCGGCACAATATTGTTCATAGTATACTTATTCATCGCGCTCCGCTTCCGCCATGATATCGGTGAAATCCATTTGAGAAGGGTTTGAGTGAGAGAGGAAAATGTAGATGAGTGGTATGAAAAAATATGAATGAGAGATGAATGAGAGATGATTTGATGTGAAAAATGGATGATGAATGTGTGTATTTATTAATGATTTTGGGAATAAAAAATTATAAAAAAATAAAAAAATATTCAGGAAACGGTAATAAAACGGCCATATTTTTGGGAATCTGATTTTTTTTTAATTTTTGGTATTATTTTCGATTTAAAAAAAATGAATTTCCAAGGGATAATCAGTTGGCCAATACAAACGCGCCACGTAGCCTGCTCAGCGGCACGGACGTGCTTGATGCATTGAGCAGCGCCGTGCCAGCGGCGGGAGTGCAGCAGCGACGACAGCGGTGCCGCGCCAGCGGTACGAACGCCGTCCTTCCCAGCGAGCACCACTGCGGATGCTCTTAGGTTGACTTCAAGTAATAAGACGCTTCTCATTATAAAATATCTTTAAGTATGTTTAAGAGAGGCCACAACAATGGTGTAAGTTCTACGGAGAGTTAGTCTCTTAATTATTTATGAGCCTCAAATCACTTTTATTCATTTTTATTCAATCTCTCAACTAAGAGACATCACATATAAGTTATAACAATCCTTCTCATTTCTTAACCATTCATGAGTTCTACTATTTTAGTTTTTCTTTATTTTATTTTTTCTCAACCAGTTTAATTTTAATTGAATAATATATTCAACTTATAAAAATCACAATTATATTAAAAATATATATTATATTAAAAATAAAATTAAAATTAAAATGACGTAATTGAAATGCTGAACTTATAATTTATTGAAAGGGAGGAAAAAATTATTAATGTAAAATAATGGATGATAAATGGGATATTTATAGAAAATTTATAGGAAGAATTAGAGGATAAAAAATTTAAAAATAAAATTAAAAATGAGTGAAAAGCAGTAATATTTGTGGAAGTGAGATTTTTTTCTTTTCTGATTTTTTTTTCAATTTTTTTGACTTTTTTTTATAGAATAAAAATTACAACGATCAAAACGACGCCAACTCGCCGGGGCAAGTGGGCGTCACCGCCTTGTCCGTAGTGCACCACCACGTGTGCCGAGCGCGTCGTCTCCCAAGACAGAATCTTCGTGGTCACCACGGCGAGTGTCCCTTAGAGCATCTCCAATGGCGGACGTCCGGTCAGACATCCGCGACGGGCGACCGGGACATCCGCCATTGTGGCGTGGCAAGTCGGATACGGACGTCCCGTAAGGACGTCGGATGTCCTCGGACGTGCGGGCAACGGGCGGGCGGACGTCCGCCATTGTGGCGTGGGTCGGACGTCCGCCATTGTGGCGTGGGTCGGACGTCCGGTATTTTTTTTTTAAAACTCTATATATACGACTCGTTGAACTTCATTTCATGCGCACCACTTGTGTTAACAAGTTTCTCTCTTCTTTTACTACAAATTTCATTTCTACTTAATGGAGAACGACAGGAACTCCCCCGCCACGAGCGAGTCGCAGACTCCGACGTTTCCCGCCGAACTGGAGGGAAACTCTAGCGAAAATGCGACAACGGTTCTGGCAATGTCGGGGATGGGTGGAATGGGTAGGATGGGTGGTATGGGTGGGATGAGTGGGATGAGTGGTATGATGTCCCCTTACTGCAATATGTACAATTGGATGGGTGGGATGGGTGGTATGAGTGGTATGATGCCCAGGGCAGCGGGGATGGGGGGCATGACCCCAAATATGATGGGGATGGGGATGGGGGGCATGACCCCAAATATGATGGGGATGGGTGGGATGATGCCGGGGATGATGCAGACCATGCCTGGGGGAGGGGGTGGCAGGGTGCCTGAACCACTAGCAGACGATGTCTATCGGCCGGTTATCGATATGTTGTCTACTAATACCCCCTCCAGTTTTGTTCCGCAGACTCAGTTCACCGGCGTAGAAACTTTCTCTTTTGAGGAGTTGGGGCTATCTCCAGTCAGGGAGACTCCCGATGATGTGGGGACAGCGGCAAGGGGCAGGGGCAAGGGCTGTGGCAGGGGCAAGGGCAAGGGCAAGGGGAAAGCCACGGGCTCTTCCTCGCGAACGGTGGCTGAGGAGGAGGATGATGAGGAGACGGGAAAGAGGACGGTCTGGAGCGTGTGGGAAAACGTCGCGCTTTCGAAGGCTTGGGTTTCAATAGTCGAGGATCCCTATGTCGGTGCTAACCAGCATATTGACAGACTGTGGCATCGTGTCGCTGATGCCTACCTCACACACAAACCGGCTGGGGCGAAGTGTCGCGTTCCCGAACAATGCCGGAAACAGTGGGAGCGGTTGAGGCCTAAGCTTAGTCGATTTGCCGGCCTCTACCAAAACAATCTCCGCCAGGCAACCAGCGGTATGTCCGAGGAGGATGTGAAGAACCGTGCCCTGGCGCAGTACCCCGACAGATCTTTGAAGTTCAAAGATTTCGACCAGTGGGAGTCCTATCTCGTGGTGAAGGATTCCCAAAAGTTTTGTGGGGGTGTCGAATCGGGCTGGCAGAAGCGGACGAAGATCAACGCTTCCGGTGAATACAGCAGCAGTGCTGGTTCGCACAAGCTCCCAGAAGCCGAGGAAGTGTCCCCGCTACCTCAATCAGACTCCCGCCGGCGTCGTCGCCTGATTGGGAAAAAGGCTGCTCAGCGGAAGGCTAGGGGAAGCAGCAGCGGGTCGTTCGAGGTCCAATCGGAGGCCCCTTCTCCCCCAGAAGAGTACGACCGTCTCGCCCGCGCGCAGATAACGACTAGCTTGGTCCGGACCATGCATAGGTGGCATAGCACGACAGATCCTGTGTACTAAAGGATGTTGAAGGATGTCATTGATGGATGTCGGCGCGATTTGGGGATGCCACCCATTGGAGATGATGGCGCCGAGATTAGCGGCGGGGATGACGGGGGCGGCACGGGCGACGGCGAGGGCGGCACGGGCGACGGCGAGGGCGGCACGGATGACGAGGAGTGAGCCGAGTCAAAAATTTTATTATGTAATTTTTTCTTTTTTATTATGTAATTTTTTTCTTATTTTTATGTAATTTTTTTTAATGAAGCATTTGCAATTTTCCCGTATTCCATGTCAAAATTATAATTCCGTTACGTATATTTGTGAATTTGTGATTTTTTTTTATTGCGGGAAGTCCTAGTGGGAAGGGCGATGGGAAGGGCGGATTGTGAAGGGGATGTCCTAGTGACGTGACAGTGGGATGAGAAGTCCTAGTGACGTGGCAGGAGGTGTTTTTGGGAAGTCCTAGTGGATGTCCGAGTGGGACATCCGCCCACTGGAGATGCTCTTAGTGAAGGATCGTCCGCAATGGCATCTCGTCCAGCCCTGGACGAGCTATGTCTCCGTGGAGAACATCGTTACGGATGCTCTAAGTTATAGGATTGGTAGATAAACAATATTAATCCTTTTTTAATAAATTTATTAATAATTCGAAAAAAGAATTATGAGATTTTTGTATGTATGCAAATCATCGACTCAGTTTTAAAAAATATCATTGATAGATAAGTGGTAATTAAATGATAATCTAGTATTTGACCTCGTCTCTACGGAGTTATTCCCTCCGTTTCATAAATTTTGTTACATTTTCACCAGACATGATTTTAAGAAATGTTATGGAAAGTGAGTTAAAAAAATTAGTGGAATGTTGATCCTATTTTTATATGGAATATTAGTTTTATAATAAAATGTGAGTGAGAATGAGTTAGTGGAATATGAGGTATACTTCAAAAAATGGTAAAAAATAAAATGTAACAAATTTCGTGGAACGAACGGTAATGAGAAAATGTGACAAACTTTCTTGGACAGATGGATTACAGTCTAGCTAAAATTAATTGGAAATGTTATCACTTGTCAACTTGATCGGACCTAACCTAACTAGTTATACGTTAAATATACTTCTAAATACTTCTCCATATGATTCATTCTAACTAAATTCACAAATCATAACAATCATTTGACCATGCCGTAGTTGACGAATCAAGCTTTTGCACTAAACAAGCTCTATATTACATGCGGTTTTCAAATTATCGATACCACTTGTGAGTTAGACCTGAAACTTTAACCTAGATCATTTTTTGGGGAATAATATAGTATAAATATGTGCTTCTCACAATTTTCAGTAGACAAAGACTTCGATATGGACCTCTGAATCGCAATAGCATATCAAGATACTTTTAAATGTATTACGGTGTGTGGATAAATAATTATATAATATATTTAAAATTTAAAAATATTAAAAATAATACTACATTTTAAAACACAGCTCCATTCACACATATTGATATAACACTTGTTTTACATTTACAATAATGATTCCAAAATCAGCCACAAAATCAACTACAGTATAATTCACTTTTCTTTTGTCACACTAGAATTTTAAATTAAGCCACAATATCTGTAAGAGCATCCACAATGAGACTGGACTTCACATAGCCCTCACATAACCTTCACACTACCACATCATCAGCACTAAAATTCTCCTGCCACATCAGCTTGCCGCATCAACTGGACATCAAATAGCCCTCACATAGTCTTCCCACTACCTATCCACATCACTAATAACAATTATATAATTTAATTTACAATCGTATCAACATACGTAATTTAATTTACGAGACAAATACGGGAAATTCGAATAATACTATTAAAATTTAAAAAGTACATTAATTTAAAAAAAAGTACAATAATTTTAAAAAAAGTACAAAAATTAAAAAGTACAATTAAAAAAGTAAAAAAAAATCACTCCTCGCCGCCGTCCTCGTCTCCGTCGTCGCCCAGCCCTTCTTCACCGTCGTCGCCGCTGCCTCTGTCGCCACCTATGCCGCGGCTATTCCTGCCGGTCTCCCTCCTCATCTCCTCCAATTCTTCACGCTGGCTCTGGAGCAATACACGAAGATAATCCTTCACCTCGGGGTCCACCGCCGATTGGAAGTCGGCTAAGGTCTTCACCATTTGAGCGTGTGTTTGTTGGCGCGCGAAGAATTTGAGCTCCTCGGTAGACCTGCCGAGGGGGGGATGCCGAATGGACCCCCTGGGAACTCGGGGTGCCCTCCCTCACAACCTGTTGCGCCCGCCTTTGGCCAACCGGGCGAGGTCGGCGACCGAACGAACGAGGGGTCGGGACCTCCTGGGCCGTCTCGGGGAGGTCTGTCGAACCACCGCTGCTGCCGCTATAATCTCCGGTATAGTTCAGTTTTTGCTTCTTCGGCCAGCCAGCGTCGACACCTGCCCGGAATTTCTCCGACTCGTTGAGCACAACGTAGCAGTGCCAGTAGGTGAACTCATAGTACTTCTTCTGCGGATCGGGGTAGGCTCTCTCCGCAATCCTCCTGCAGTCTTCCTCTGTTTGGGCACTGGTCTGCATGCGGAGGGCGTTGGCGTACAAACCCGAAAATTGAGAGACGCCAGACCTGATTTGGTCCCAGCACTTCCGGCACTCCTCCCCGGTGCGCGGTCTCCCTTCAGGGCAAAATGCCTTGTAGGCTGCGGCTATCTTGGCCCACAAGTTGACGATCCTCTGGTTGTTCGAAACGAGAGGATCGTCGTAGACACTCACCCACGCATTGGCAAGCGCAACGTTCTCCGCGCCCGTCCACTTCCTCCGGACCCGGCTATCCTCCTCCGGCTGCGACGACTCACCGACCTTCTTGGCCTTGCCCTTCTTCTTACCCCGCCCTACTCCCTGGCTTTGAATGAGAGTTTCCGGAACCTCGTTAATATCAAAACCCAAGTCCGCTAAGGAGAAGGTCTCCGTATACTGTGCATCCGTTGGGGTCGATGTGTGCGAAGAACCGGTGGAAAAATCAAAAGTCGGCCGATAGGCGTTGTCCCCCCGGGCGTCCCCTGCGGCGGTGGAATCATCTGCTGCGCCGGTGGCTGCATCCCGGCATCATCTGCATAGGGGGCTGCATGCCGGGTGCCCACCCCGGCATCATCTGCTGCCACGGGTACATGTTGTAGTACCTGGTCATCGGAGGCCAACCACCTCCCCCAGGAGCCGGGGAAGTCTGGGACCCTACCCCGGGAGTCGGGGGAGTCTGAGACCCTACCCCGGGAGTCGGGGGAGTCTGAGACCATCTCCCGGGAGTCACTGGAGTTCCTGCGTAGTTGTTCTCCATTGTTCGTTATTGATCTTGTACAGAAAGAAAGATAGAGAGAGTACTCGTTAAAACAAGTGGTGCGAATGAAAATGACGTTCAAAGCGCGTATATATAGCGTTTTCGAAAAAAAATTTTTTAATTCTGACGCCGGTTTGACGCCGATCCGGGGCCTACAATGGCGCCGTGAGGATCGGCGTTAGAACCGGCGTCACCACACGAATCGGCATGGGTACGCCGAAATTGACGCCGATTTTGCCGACGCCGGTCGCAATGGTTCGGCGTCAGAACCGGCGTCAGGCAAAAAATCGGCGTCGCGGTTTTGACTCCTCCATTGCTGATGCTCTAATAAGTCAGCCCGAAAACCAGCCACAACTAATTTCACTATTTTTCATCCTTTTTTAAATTTTTGAGTTAGCAAATAAGATATAGCAAAATAACGAGTATTGTATTATTATTATTTTGTTTAGATATTATAGGGATTAGCATATCTTTTTTGTATTCACATATTATAAATATATGTGGAGTCTTCCATAATATTCAGTCAATCAATCTATGAAATTATTGTTATTTTGGCTCAATTGAGTAGCAAACAAGAAACACCTCCTAAGGTTGCCGACGAGGCTGATCTCGTGCTCAACCTCCCCTCCGCCGTTCACGTCACCGACCCAAACGCTTGGGCGCTCGACAACGACGGCTCTCATTTCTTGATTGTGTGGGAAGTTTGAACGATTAAGGAAGAGATTCCTTAACAACTGGTGCTTTCATCGTGAGCTCGCCCTCCACAACACCGATCGAACCATAGCTACGTCGCTGCCCGACGGGAAACCACCGCGCACAGCAACTAGACACATCGATCGAGCCACATCTATGTTGCTGCCCGACGGGAATCCACCCGCGCACAGCAACTAGCTGTTGCCTAGCTTCACCGCCGCCGGTAAGGGAACCACCCTCACCCCTTATCATCCACCTCTGTCCGACACCACAAATCTCATCAACCCTCCATTTTCTTTCATTCATAAACTCACCAATAAAAAAAATCACCGAACAGCAAGAAATTCCCAAACCCCTCCACTCCAACTTCATTCTGTCCGTAATTAATTATGCCTATTCACCACCAATATCAGCCCCCACACCAGATGCACCCTATTATTGCAAAATTTGATCGCCTAATGGACATGATGGAATCCCGTATGGACGCGGTAGATCGGCGCGTGCAAAACTTTCGCCGGTAAGGGAACCACCCTCACCCCTTATCATCCACCTCTGTCCGACACCACAAATCTCATCAACCCTCCATTTTCTTTCATTCATAAACTCACCAATAAAAAAAATCACCGAACAGCAAGAAATTCCCAAACCCCTCCACTCCAACTTCATTCTGTCCGTAATTAATTATGCCTATTCACCACCAATATCAGCCCCCACACCAGATGCACCCTATTATTGCAAAATTTGATCGCCTAATGGACATGATGGAATCCCGTATGGACGCGGTAGATCGGCGCGTGCAAAACTTTCGTCGGAAACAATACCCCATCCCACACCAATCTGGGCGGTCGCGCAACCTCTGTCCACCCATTCAGTCCGAGCCAAAACCACCCTACATCTCACGCCGTTGGGATCCACCTGATCGTCGCCCACGGAAGGGATACCCGCCCATCGGGTACCGCGATCGCGTGCAGGATGCACGACCTCGACACCGCGGCGGCTACCCCGAGAGGGACCACCTATTTGATCGCGGAGATCAACGAATCCAATTAGGGTTCGATCGCCACCTGATTCACGCAACACAACCGTATCGCCCAACGTGCTGGGACCCACCGACGCAGCAGCAGGACCACAGTTACCCAGCCTTTGATCTTCGGCCCCGACGCGCGGAGACGTGCTGGGACCGTCCTCACCATCAGGAGGAGGTGCGAGGCCAGTCTGCCTACCAACAGCCCCACCACACCGCCGACCAGCCCCCGCGCTTGAGCCTCCCACCGCGGGACCTGTACGGTCAATCCGGGCGTGTGACCAATCAGACCCTGTACCAACCTTCGCGCTCGCCTACCTGTTGGGACCCGTCTGGATTGTGCACGCAGCAGGGATACCCGGCAGACGACATATCTTTTGAGAGATTTGGAAGTGATGATCTATGTTGGGGGAGAAGGTCGTCTCTCTATCATAATAGGTATATTGAGTGCTCAATGCCAAGTCCAGCGACGAAGAAGAAAGCTACTCCTGGTCTTTGTTCACTTGGGAGTCTGTGTGAACCAGATTACCAAGTTAGTGTTGGGTTGAGAGAACAAGAAGGATATGAAACTTCTTATTCCTCGAGTTTAGATGAGAAGATTGCATATTCATGTATGGAAGCCAGAGTTTTCGACTACGTTTATGATCGTGGTATGGGCGAAGAGGAGCTTGGTGATTTTGAGGACTCTGTATTAGAGACTGCAGCAAAGAAGACCACGGATCGTGATGCCGACAGTTGGGATACAGGATCTGTATCAAATGTTGTCATTAGATTGCCTAGTGAGAATCATGGATCTGGAAGGTAGAGATGGCAAATCCGAAGACCAGCGAGTTTCATCTTTTGTGGAAATCTACCTACCGCGCAGCCCCGATATGAGTAAAGAGAATGAGGAAGAGGCATCGTTAGACGATGTAGAGGAGAACGATTCCATTGTGGAAGTGCCGAAGGTCATCGCCTCATTTCCTGTTATTCAAGTGCAATCAAAATCTATTGTTGAGAATTGTTGGGGCAAGAAAGGAGATGGTGCTTACACCGGTTCGCGCATAATTGTTGGTGCCTATGTTGATTTGAATATCAGTGATGTTATAAGTATGAATTATCGATCAACATCTCTCGATACTGGTGCAAGGTTGATCCCTCCGCGCAATGACATGCTGGATTTGAACATTCTTGGAGGCGTGGACAAGCTTGTCGTTGTGGCGTGGAATTTTGCCGACCACATTGGGTCTCCTTTGTTGATTTTTTATGGAGAGGATGGGAGACGTTCGCCTATTTGGTTTGCGTTTGATCCAGGAGGAGAAGCCTCGCCGAAGTTGTTGCTTTCAACTGTCATCGTTGCTTCGTGGTTTCCACATTGAGGACAAGGTGGATTTTAACCGTGGAGGAGTTGATACGAGTATTCTATTATTATTATTTTGTTTAGATATTATAGGGATTAGCATATCTTTTTTGTATTCACACATATTATAAATATGTGTGGAGTCTTCCATAATATTCAGTCTATCAATCTATGAAATTATTGTTATTTTGGCTCAATTGAGTAGCAAACAAGAAACACCTCATAAGGTTGCGACGAGGCTGATCTCGCCCTCAACCGCCCCTCCGCCGTTCACGTCGCCGACCCAAATGCTTGGGCACTCGACAACGACGACTCTCGTTGAATATCGGGATTAAAATGTAATCCAGAACCCCTTCCACCCGATTCAAGTACTTCTCAAACGTGTCGTGATATTCCGCCACGGTTCCCGTCTGCACCAATTTGGCTAAAGGACCAATATAATTGCGGAAACTCCGCGGGTCGAACCTGTGGCGGACATCTTCCAAGAATTCGACCCACGTGACGTAGCGGTTGTTGTTTCTGTAGTTAAATATCAATTACGCAGCCGGGGGGTCGAAGAGCATTACTGCGTAATGGAGACGATCCTCTTCGGGCATCATGATGTGATCAAAATAATACTCCACACGCGAAATCTAATTTGTGGCGTCAGAACCGTCGAAATGTGGGGCGCGCATTGTGACCCCGTGATGTGAATAAGAACTATATTGGTGTTGGGCCCGATCTCTAGGTACTGGCGGATCCCAGCAGGACGCGCGGCGTCGATGATCACGCCCCCCGTTGGCGTGTCGCTGGTGTGTCCCAACTTGATGGGCGACGTGGCTGATATGGAACAATTCTGTTATCAATAACTCCCTCGTGCTGCCAATCACCTCCCCGCCTCGAGTCAACCCGGCGTGGGAAACTCACCCGGCGCCCTCCTCTCGCACCCCTCCTGTCCCGGAACCCTAGTAAACGTTGGCGAGGGTTCGGGTCACGTTGCACAAATTGACTTTCCCTATACTCCGCATAATCCTGATCGTCCGAATCGTAATCATCGCCAGGGGGATCGATATCACGGCTGTGTGGGAACTCCAGACCATCCACCTGTAGTTCCAGTTGATCAAATCGCGCCATGATCCGATCGAAACCCTGGGTAAGCGGATCGATCGTCCCTGATTACGTCCTCTGGTGGCCGTCGGTGGGCGGATCCCCCCTCGACGGCAGCTGGGGATGACCACCAATTTCACGGCGGTTCCCCACCGGCTGACGGCGGCGAGAGGAGAATGACCAGCTGCAGCAGGACCCGGCTGGGGTGGTCAAGCTGGCAGCGGACATGGGGGACCCGGTGGCGTTTACAGCTTGTTTAACCGCGATAGCCCATCCCATCCCGAAGCTGATGGATGCCTTGCGACAGGAAACAGCGACCCAGCCAGATTTGGTGGCCCTCACGGAGCAAATTAACTCCGGAGGAACGTCTGTTCATTTATCCGTTGCGAACGGTTTAATATATTTTAATAGGCGGATAGTGGTTAGCCACTCGTCCCAATTGAAGAGGTTGCTGTTGGAGGAGCATCATTGTACGCCCATGGCGGGCCAGCCCGGGCATGAGCGCACTTTCCGTCTACTGGCAACTGGTTTTTATTGGCCTAAGATGAGGAAGGAAGTCCGAGACTTTGTTGATGCGTGCGCGGTGTGTCAATCCACCAAGTACTCGACGCAAAAGCCTGCAGGCCTTCTGCAACCTTTGCTCGTACCATCGCAGGTTTGGGATGATGTGTCGATGGATTTTATCACGGGTCTCCCACAGTCACGCGGATACACAACGATTATGGTGGTGATCAACAGACTTTCTAAGTATGCGCACTTCGCGGCCCTTCCCACACGTTTCGACGCCCTACGAGTGGCCCATTTATTCGTTAAGACGGTTGTTCGCCACCATGGATTTCCAAAGACTTTGGTTTCGGACAGGGACTCGGTGTTTCTTAAGGCAATTAGGGAGGAGATTCTGCGCCTTAGTTGGACCAAGTTGAACTTCACTACTGCGTATCACCCCCAATCGGATGGCCAAACGGAGATTCGTAACAAGGGCCTGGAGCAATATTTACGAGCATTCACTTCGGATAGACCGTCTACTTGGTCGAATTTTCTCCCATGGGCTGAATTGGCTCTCAATTGTTTCCACCACACTGGCCTCGGCACCTCCCCTTTTAAGGCGTTGTATGGGCGGGAGCCCCCGTTATTGGTGGCCTCTGTCCCGTCGGCGAAAACGCCCCCCAGCGTAGCAGAATTGATCAAGCAGCGCAGAGAGCTGCTCATTGAATTGCGCAATAATCTGTCCCGCGCACAGCAGCGGATGACGGCGTCGGCGAATAGGCATCGGCGTCACGTTGAATTTGAAGTGGGTGATTTCGTGTGGTTGAAATTGCAGCCATATCGTCAACATTCCGTCGCGAAACCCATCTCCGCTAAACTTGCTAAGCGTTTTTACGGTCCCTTCGAGGTGGTTAAAAGAATAGGCCCAGTCGCGTACAAACTCCGTTTGCCAGAGGGGAGTCGCATTCATGACGTATTCCACGTGAGCCTCCTTCGCGCCTTCGTGAAGGACGACCCGATCGTCCCCCTCCCAGAGAAGTTCGTTGGCAATAGACCCGCCGCCCAGACAGTGGCTATACTAGACTCTAAGATATTATGGCATCAGGGAGCGGCAGTGGAGCATGTCTTGGTGCGCTGGTCAGACGGGTCGGACTCGCCGTCTTGGGAGCCGTTGGCGGATTTGATGAAACGATATCCTACAATTTCCCTTGAGGACAAGGAAGTTTCTAAGAAGGGGGGAGTTGTTACGTCAACCGAATCACGGGGAACGGAGGAAACTACAGACGAAAGCATGGCCGAGACGTCTCCGACTCTATCGTCAGCGTCAACACAAAGTAAGGAAATACAAAGTGAGGAAGATCCGTCCCCAATCCCAGAGCTGGAGAAACAGCCAGAGGAAGTCACGGGGAGGAAGTTGAGACCGAGGAAGGGAATCAAGTAGTCGGAACGCTACCAAGACTTCGTCTCCAAATAGCGCACCAGCTGCTCGACAGAATGCCTGAAAGAGTTCCGGATTTCAGTCTGTTATTTTAGTTATTTATTTTATTGTTATTTTGACTTTCTTTATTCCGAATATTTTGTGTCGAGCGTTTAAGCTCCGTCGGGTTTTCTTTGTTGGTTCTTTCCCGATGTTTAGGAATAGGTCGAACCAACCCTAGGGTTTTAGTCTTATAAATAGGGCTTTTCATTAATTCATTCAATCAATCAATGAAGAAATAATTTTCCCACATTACTTGTGCAATACTCCTTAACAAACCCTGAAGACTGCCGACGGAGGACATCCTCCGCTCCAGCCACGTGTTGAGCCGCCGGCCCCAACATCGGGGCGCCGGATTGGTGTGTTGCGAGGGTAATCGCAGGTTTTCTTCGTTAAGAGATTTGAACTCTTAACAATAACATAGATTTAAAATTTCTTCAAGCATTAGTGTAATACTCTTGGACAAGAGTAGAGAGTAACGCGGTGCAGAAGTATGGACAAGGCACATCTGAAGCATAGGGGGACATGAATGAACCAAAATGCACCCGAACGAGAGGGATTCCGAGGATATGCAAGTATGAGACTGCATTTCGAAGAGAGATTAACAAATTCGATAAGTGCTACTAATACCAACAGATGCATATTCTTTTCTAACATGTATCTCTTAAGAATTCCAAGGTTAAGCGTGCTTAGCTTAGAGCAATTGTGAGATGGGTGGTTCCCTGGGAAGCAGCCTAGGATGCGTTTGAGTGATGACAAAGCACACTAGTAAGATTTGTGTTGGTCTGTGGGGACAACTGTCAGTCTAGGAGCCGGGTCGTTACAATTTCACCCAATTGTATCGGCAACATGGAGATAATCATCAAATTAATCAGGGCGTTCCGTCATTGTCGTAGGCCCTTCACTTTCATTACACCGGTATGGATTTCCGCGCGAAATAGCAATAGAGCCTTTCCAGACATTTGTAATTTGTGGTCTAATTAGACACCATCTTGCTTCGAACATAGGAGTTGCTAAGAGTAAAATTCGTGGAAAAGAACGAATTGTATGGGAAATACTGCAGGAAGTTATGCGGGGGCATCCTGTATTGATGAATAGAGCTCCCACTCTGCATAAATTGGGGATACAGGCATTCCAGCCCGTTTTAGTGGAGGGGCGTGCTATTTGTTTACATCCATTAGTTTGTAAGAGCAACTCCAAGGGAGGAGGTAAATGAGAAGGTAAATCATGATAACTGTCAAATTTACCTCTTTTTGATAGAAAAACAGTCTCCAAGGGGAGAGGTAAATGGGAAGGTATTATACCTTTTCCCATTTTGAGGAGGTATCTTTACCTCTCCACCAAAGAGAAGGTAAAATAGAAAAAACTGATTTTGACATTGGCGGGAGATAAAAGTTGCGCCAAAACCACTACAATAAAACTGAACATATATTGAATTCTATGAAATTGGTTGTTAGTTTTATGAAATTAATTCCACCAACAAGAAACAGAATACTATTAAATTCTAAACCCTAATTTTCGAAATAAAAAGACACCAAGAATAAACTTTCACCTCATTCACTTCTACTTCCAAAGCCAAGCAATTCCTTTTCAATATCAAGCAAACAAAAATCAAAGGCGTAAATATAGAAAATAATATAGGAGAAAGAGATCTGTGAGATTGGGGTAGTGCTTTGGTTATTTGCTTGAGCGATTGCGCCGAGATTTGTGAGATTGGGGAAGTGCTTTGGTTATTTGCTTGAACGTTGCGCCGCCTTCGTTCTGTAGAACAGGCTGTGATTTTTTTGTTAAATAGGGAGTATATATATTGGGTTCAAGTACCGTCGCATTATATCTAATAGTTTAGGAGTTTTTTATGTTTTATATATTTGTTTAATACTTTATATCATTTGATGGATATATTATTTAATATTTAATATTTTATGTTTAGATTATGGTTTAAATATATCTCTTTAATTTGTGCAGATGGATTTTTCATAAAATTATTCTGAGTCTTTCACAAATTTATTGACAAGAGAACACTCCGTTGATTTAGCCGATGATTATGGTGATTTTGTGACAAGTTTTGAAACCGACACTTCAAATGTTGTTTCTCCTACAACACGAAAAAGGCAACGAAGTTCAAGTTTCTCCCGTGAAGATGATCAACTTTTGATTGCGGCGTATCTTCATACAAGTAAAGATTCGGCTACTGGAAACGGACAAAATGCTACTACATTCTGGGGAAGGATAGAAAAATATATTGACGATAATGGAGGTTTTTCCACCCAACGTAGTTTATCTACAATCAAAACGCGTTGGAGAGATATTAACAAACAATGCTCCAAATTTGTTGGAGTTTACAGTCAAATCGAACGGCTGAATCAAAGTGGACAAAACGAACAAGAAAGGGTAAATTTTGTACAAGTTGTAAATATTATGTAGTTTTATGTGTAGATTTAACCCAAGTATTTGCCTAACATTTATATGTTTTTAGCTTCAAGATGCATACAAGGTATACAAGAGGCAGGTGGGAAAGTCATTTACTTGTCAACATTGTTGGGAAATTTTGATTTTCGATCCCAAATGGCAAGCAACTTTGCCAAACAAGAGACAAAAATCAACCACTGAAGCAAATTTGGATCCTGAAGACAACGTTAATCAAGATAGGCCTATGGGAAGGAAAGCTGCGAAGGAATTGCTAAAAAACAAAGGAAAAAGTGTTGTTGGGAGCGTAAGTTCGATTCTTACTCTGGAATTTTTCGAACGAAAAGAAAAGATCGACCGAGAAAAGGCTGAACGAAAAGAAAAGATCTACCGAGAAAAGCCCTCAAGTATTGTGGGCTATATACCTCTACAATTGTTTTCACAAACTCTCTCAAACAAACCAATGTAGTATTCTCTCCGATTCTAACATATTCGTCTACAGAATCCGCTGGTTGGCCATAGGCAAGCATCTTTATGGCTATCGTGACCTTCGGAAGAGAGGACAAACCAAGAAGACCTGTAGCATCACATCTTTGGTGAAAATACGCATTGTGAGCTACCACATCGTCAACAATTCGGCTAAAAAGAGGACGACTCATGCAGAATAAGTTTGCAGGATACACGGGATGCTCACAGAAGTAATCGCGATAGAGTCTTTCATGGCCTTCTTGCCTACCACGATGAAGCACTCGATGTCCCGGAATGGAGCCGCGATGGCCCCTCGTCCGCCGACGACTCATCTCTTCCTCTTGTGCAGCCGTTATAATGGCATCAAATTCATCATCCGAATCATTATTCATATAATCTAAAATATTTGGAAAAGGATTCATTTGGGCAGAAAACGAATTGTCCAGTAACTTATTTTGTTGCTTACATATAAGCTTAAAGGGTAGTGATCTATGGAAAATACCCCTTAACCAAATAACTAGAGAACAAATCATAGCCACAAGATCAAAAAAATCAAGGGCTAGTATTAATTTTCGAATTTAAGGAGATATTAGTTCCCTCAATCACAAATTTACTCCACAATAACAAGGCGGGGGTATAATTGTCATTGCAGACAATTTACGTCATTGAAGGAGAAGGAGAAGTAGAAGAAGAGCAGCTCATGGTGTTCAACCATGGCGAACAGAAGTCCTCAGCCCTACCAACCTAGAATCAACAATTGTTCTTCCTCTTCTTTCTATTCGTCACACTCCGATTCCACCCAATCCAAAATTCCAAAAGCTTCTAATCAAATCTACTCCAACAAAACCTCCAGCTCTAGTTCAAAAACTGGTGAATTCAGCTACAGGATTGAAAATAGTTATTATGACGACGACCGCGCTTGCCTGAAATGTAGTACGCAAAGGACGGTGACGTTGAGCGAGATCACGCGGGAGAAGGTGCAGTGCGCGGAAGAGGAAGGAGACGGCGGCACAGCCCAGTCATGGAGGGCGGCGGCGGCGGAGGGGCCGAGGAGGGATGATTTGAGCTTCAGAGTATGTGGAGGTCTGATTGTTGTGCATTTGTGAAAATCGATGAGAAAATGATAAAGATTAGGAAAACCAGGAACATTTTTCATGTTCTACCGTGGTAGAGATATTAGGATGGATACGAAATGAAATGCAATTGGGAGTAATAATTTATACTCTATTCTTGTTTATAGATTTTCCTATAATGAATGATGATGGAAATGGAATTGTGGCATTTTCGTTCAAAGGTGGCCGCATTTGGAACTGTTTACTGATATTCTTCTTCTAAACATGTCTAAAGAGTGATGTGTATTGTGAACAAGAGTGAAGTAAAATCAGAATAAGAGTGATGTGTATTGTGAACAAGAGTGAAGTAAAATCAGAGTAAGAGTGATGTGTTTTGTTAACAAGATTGGTGTGTTTTGTGAACAAGAGTGAAGTAAAATCAGAGAGTGAAATAAAATCAGAGTAAGAGTGATGTGTTTTGTGAACAAGAGTGAAGTAAAATCAGAGAGTGAAGTAAAATCAGAGTAAGAGTGATGTGTTTTGTGAACAAGAGTGAAGTAAAATCAGAGTAAGAGTGATGTGTTTTGTGAACAAGAGTGAAGTAAAATCAGAGTAAGAGTGATGTGTTTTGTTAACAAGAGTGAAGTAAAATCAGAGTAAGAGTGATGTCTTTTGTGAACAAGAGTGAAGTAAAATCAGAATAAGAGTGATGTGTTTTGTGAACAAGAGTGAAGTAAAATCAGAATAAGAGTGATGTGTTTTGTGAACAAGAGTGAAGTAAAATCATAATAAGAGTGATGTGTTTGTGAGCAATAGTGAAGTAAAATCAGAATAAGAGTGATGTGTTTTGTGAACAAGAGTGAGGTAAAATCAGAGTAACAGTGATGTGTTTTGTGAACAAGAGTGAAGTAAATCAGAATAAGAGTGATGTGTTTTGTGAACAAGAGTGAAGTAAAATCAGAATAAGAGTGATGTGTTTTGTGAACAAGAGTGAAGTAAAATAAAATTAAAAGTGAGATGTGTTTTATTGACTCGAATATTTTTTTATTCAACATCCAGACCTCGTTTAACTTTAATAATATATGCTCTTTACTGATTTCATTACTTGGTGAGTAATTAAATTATCTATTGTGTTTTTACAAAACTCAAAGAGATAAACATTAAAGCTTTAACATACGAATTACTCTTATCTACACAAAATCAACGATAACCAATAATGTTTGAGGCTAAGCGTGGAGACAATATAGACTCAAATTTTAAAATTAGATCAAGCTTGTAATTATCATTTAAGATTATAATAAGTGATCGTCCTATATAATTCAAATTGAAATTTATGATTATTGTTTGTGTGTAAACTGTATAATCCACCTATCACGATTTGTGCTAATTAAAACCCAAATGAAACAATCCCCTACTATGTCGAATCCCAGGGTAAGACGAGGAGGTTGCATCCCCATCGATCAAGCTCATTCCCTCGAGCGCCTGCCACTTGTTGAGCACCTGAGGCAAGGTCATGTCGTAATCAATACCATACATGTCTTCGGGATCAGCAGGCTCGGATGGCTTCCACAGCTCCGCCAGAGAGGAAAGCACATTCCGCCGCCAACGACGTCTCTGCCGCCCCCGCCGCAGCCGCGGTCGCCGCCGCATTTGTACAGGAAGCGGATGGGGAGGGACGGAGCCAATGTTCAGATGCTCGAGAGGGAGATTGCCATTTTAGACGTGAGGGAGAGAACAAACCGTGTAATTTGATCCCAGATTTAAATTTCATAATGTAATTTACGAAAATACCCTTTGCCTATTTTATATTATTAAAATAAATAATATTTGTTCTATTAAGATGTGTGGTTGAGATTTGTTCTCTAGTTATACACTTAAGATTAGTTATATCTTGATCACTACCCTATATCCATACTTTTGAATTTAGTACCGTTGCTTTATATTAGTTAATTTTGAGGCATAGTATGATAGAACTTAAGATATTACCGTTGCAGCAGTAGTCTAGCAACTAATATTTAAAAAAATAATCATTTACCTTTTCATATACCTTTTATCCTTGGAGTTGCTTGCTTTTTGGAAAGGTATATTGCACTTTTTGAGAAGGTATAAATATGATATACCCTTTTCATTTACCTTCTCCCCTTGGAGTTGCTCTAAAGGATTCAATGCAGATTTTGATGGAGATCAAATGGTTGTTCATGTACCCTTATCTTTGGAGGCTCAAGCGGAGGCCCGTCTACCTATGTTTTCTCATATGAATCTTTTGTCTCCAGCTATTGGAGATCCCATTTCCGTACCAACCCAAGATATGCTTGTTGGACTCTATGTATTAACGAGCGGGAATCGTCGAGGTATTTGTGTAAATAGGTATAATCCATGGAATCACAAAAACTGTCAAAATAAAAGAAGTGACAATAATAAATATAAGCATATGAAAGAAGCTTTTTTTTCTAATTCCTATGATGCAATTGGAGCTTATCGGCAAAAACGAATCCATTTAGATAGCCCTTTGGCGACTAGATCAACGCCTTATTTCTTCAAAAGAAACTCCCATCGAAGTTCATCAAATTAATCCGTCGCGCCTCTATAAACCCATTGCCTGATTACAGTCGTGCACATCTACAATATCGAGAGTCCGAGCGCGCCGCTACAATCAGTACGCCCCTAGCCGACAACCCCACTTATTTCCACGTTCAATTGTAAGTATACAATTAATGTTGAATAACTAATTATTTTTTTACCTCAAGTTAATAAAAAAAATTTATCGTGATACCCA
The DNA here is from genome assembly GCF_004379255.2 of Salvia splendens. Taxonomy (NCBI): domain Eukaryota; kingdom Viridiplantae; phylum Streptophyta; class Magnoliopsida; order Lamiales; family Lamiaceae; genus Salvia; species Salvia splendens. The sequence continues at coordinate 36,470,374 of NC_056034.1, read as the reverse complement.
AGTTAAATGAGTTATTTTCTCATTTATAAAGAGCAAACTTATATAATCCTTTTTTAAATTTTTTTTCTATTTTATTCTCTATATTCACAATATAAAAAAAGAACGAATGCAAAGAATAATGATTAACTATGTATTAAAAGAGATCATGAAGTCATCTTCAAGGAAACTCTTATTTAACGTTGTAATTAGAGTTTATTAGTTCTCCATTTTTTATTTCATTCGTCCCATCATAAGTTATCAATTTCTTTTCGGACAAAGGTTTTATGGCAATGCTATTTATTAAGTTAAATGAAGAGAGAATAAATCAAGAGAAACGATAAAATAGAAAAATTAAAAGATATTAAAGTATGAGAAAAAATATTTTGTTTAAAAAAATAGAAAATTTATCATTTGTAATACAACCAAATCTGGAAAGTCGATCAAACTTGTAACTTGTGACTTGTAACTAATTGGTAATAGTGAATACTCTATTATTTTTATTATTTTCCATAAAATTTAATTAAATGTTTATTAAAATATAACCATTCTTAATTATTTTGTTGAACAACTACTCTCAAAGGTTGTGGTATTTTTCATTTTTATATGTTACCACAAAGTCTTTGGCCAAAACTGAAAAACAACATTTTCTGTTCATCATAGCCGCCTATGTTTGCACTGAGGTAAAAGATCGTTAGCCATGTAGTTTGTTCGCAAGAAAAAATGTTAATTTAATGTGTTAAAAATTTGAAAATACATGTCATCCTTGCATGAATTTAAAATTCGTGTTCAATTTCCTAACTTAATTGACTTTAAGTTGTGATTTTTGTGCACTTTTTCATTTTATTTATTGAGTGAAATACGTAAATGGTACTCCCTCCGTCCCAACTAAGTTGAATCGTATTCCTCTTTGGGATGTCCCAACTAAATTGAGTCATTTCCATTTTTAACAAAAAACAAAACATCCAATCACTCTTACCTTATTCCACTGTGTACTTTCCTCTCTCTTTATCGTTTCTACTTTATTCCTTTCTCCTACTTTTCAACACAATTTCTTAATCTCCGTGCCCAAAAGTTATGTCTCAACTTAGTTGGGACGGCGGGAGTACCTGATCTTTCACGTTCGCACATAAATGGTACATGATCTTTATTTTATATCGTTTTTGGTACCTATAAATCACATTTTTTATACCTGGTACAATGTTCACCTCAAAATGCTCTCTAAACAAATACATTTTCCTATTTGTGTCATAGAAGATAATTTGGGCATACACAAAATTAGTACCAAAAGTGATATTATAATATCTTCTCTCGTTCTCCTCACTCTTTATACTATTATTATTAATCAATATTAATATTATTATTTTGATGTTATAAATTAATAATTAATTTATTTTTTAATATTATTCAAATATACTTAATTATAATTATAGTTATAATTATATTTAATTATTATAATAATATTATTGTTATGATACTAAAAACTAGTAGTAATTAATAAATAATTATAGTATAATTACTATTATGAATCATATAATATTATATAATAATAATAATTATTATTTTATATTAAATTAATAACTAATCGATATAGTCTTAATAAAAATTTTAAATTGTGAATTGTGTTAATAATAATATAAAGAGTTGAATATTTTTATTTAGGTGTTTTAACCCTAAAATGAGTATAAAATAATTTAATAGAAAATATTCAATTGATTTAATTACTTTATATAATTAATTTAATTAAGTGTTTTGTTCTTGATTTATATTATGAATGCAATTAAATGTATGTATAAAACACTAAAAAGAAAGAAGAAAAAGAAGAGAAAAGAAAAAAAAGATGAAACATAAACTAAGGAGAAAAAAGAAAGAAGCAAGGAAGATAAAATACTAAAAAGAAAAAAGAAAATGAAGAAAAAAGAAAGAAGAAGAAACTAAAGAGAAAAAAAGAAATAAGAGGAAGAAAAAAAATCACATGCATATTTGGTACTATTTAATTGAAATTTCCAAAAATATCTTTTATAATAAAAAAATTACATGTTTGGTTCTGAGGGTTATTTTTATCACGGGTACTAAAAATGATATAAAATAAAGATTATGTATCATTTATGTGTGAAAGTGAAAAATGAAGTATTCTCTTATTTATTTACACATACGCTTTCGCTGTATTCACGCATTTCGATGAATCAAACATTTGATCTATAAATTGGAATTGGAGAGAGTGTTTTATGAATTTGAATTTATCAAAACGCCTGCATCCACATATTGATTTCACTAGGTGAGGTGCTTTTATTTCAACCACTATATTATGATTGGGACTATTTGAAAAAATTAATTATCAGAAAGAAGTTGTCCTATCATTTCAGATGTTGTAAAATCTGAATACTGACCCGAAAATAAGTGCATAAAATAAGCAAAAGCACATGACATGTCAAAAAAAATCGTGATGCTTCATTCCATTAATTATATAGAAAAATGTCTCGATATTATCAATAAAACAGAATTGTTGTAACTTGCTAATTAAGTAATATTGTCGGGATCGACTTGCTAAATCAATGGCAGTGAATAACAAGCTATATTACTCTCTCTCCCACTTTAAAGTATTTATTAGACTATCATTTTTCCAATACGAGTGTGAAATACAAACGAATCAACTACCTTGGGAGGAAAGAAGTATATAACAATATTATACAATAAAATTTAATAAATAATAAAGATAATCTGATTAAAGTATTTTTAGTAGAAAAAATTATCGACCTTATTAATAAAAAGAAATTTGCCATAAATAAATATGAAATAATTAGGGTGATTGAACCAGAGTAAGAAAACAAAACTATTTTCCAATGAGAAAAAAATACTAAGAACATCCACAATAGCGCCTAGCGCACCGCTTAGCCGAGCGCCGGCGCTAGGCGATCTATTGCAACCGCCTAGCGGTTTCCGGATTTAAAAACCGCCTAGCGCTCAGCGGTTCCGTGGCGCTAGGCGGTGCGCTGGACGATCCGCTCGGCGCTATTGCAGCGTCCGGATCGCCTAGCGCGAATTTTTTTTTCCGAAACACTATATATACGCGCCTTGCACGCCATTTTCATTCGCACCACTTGTTTTAACGAGTACTCTCTCTATCTAAATTTCTGTACAAGATCTCGTATATGTCTCGTGAATTAAATTCCGTATATTGTGTGATTGTTAATTATTTCATTTTTATATAATTGTTATTAGTGATGTGGCTATTGATGTGGCTGTGCTATTTATGATGTGGCTAGGCTATTGCTGAGCTATTTATGGTGTGGCATGAGGATTTTTAGTATTAATGATGTGGCAGGAGAAGTTTATGACTAGGCTATGACTGGGCTATTGCTGTGCTATTCCTATTGTGGATGCTCTAATACTTACGATCCAAACAAAGTTAAACAAAATAAATCATGAAACTGCGTCTCTTTCTTTTCTATGGGCAGGGACAGAACTCTCCATCCTTTTAAAAATAATAATTTATTATATGAGTATATAAGTTTGTCTTTTTCTTATTTATGGAGTGATATTATTCTCTATTATTCATGTTTTCTACCATACGTTAAACTACTTTCTTTATTTAATTACAATTCTTTTTTCTTTAATTATTATTCATACTAGTATTACCTTTAAACGTGGGAATATTTTACATCAGTTAATTTAATTACAATTCATGTTATACATAAAGAACGAATAAAGTATTATAGGTAGATAAAAATAGTTAATAGGAATATATATTTCTGCATATCTATCTATTTCTTTGTGTATGCAAATGATTGCATATTTACTCAATCCTTCGCCCTCAAAAAAGTTATTCAATCCACCTTTATTTTTTTCTGCTTCCTTACAAAAGATCTCTTTCACAATTCATTCAAATAATACCATAATTTTCTTCTCATGGATCATGGACCATTCAATCTCCCTCTTCCTGTCTCATGATCCATTCAATCTCCCTCTTCCTGTCTCTCTCTATCTCAAATTATGCTTTGTTCTTATCTTTATGAATAGTAATTAGATCCCTTCTAAAAGAGCCCACACCCACATATATTGAACCTAAAAAGAAAGTGTGCCCTTTTTCTATAGTATCACTCACCTTCTCTCCCTTATATTTTCCCCAATTGCTCACCTTCTCTCCCTTATATTTTCCCCAATTGCTCAAACACTATTCAAGTTTATATTTTTCAAGATCATAGCAATGAATCAATGTGTACCGAGTTGGGATCTCGACGATTGCTCAAAGATTAAGTACCAATCCAATTCCCCTCAAGATGTCCCTTCGTAGGCCTTCTTTCTCCCTGTAATATCTATTTCTATGTAACAGAGAGAGTATTAAATTATATTATATGCAGTAACGGATCCAGCATTAAGCTAGATGGGGCAAATGCCCCTGCTCATAATTCATTCTTTATATATATATATATATATATAACCAGTTATAGAGATTTTTATATTAATCTTCAACTAATTACCTTTTTAATTTTTAAAATTTGTCTATGTATATTTTTGCCCCTCTGGCTAAGAATTTTTAGATCCGTCCGTAATTATATGATTAATTGTTTCAGGTTGGACTATGAAGTTGCAGAACTAACATGGGAAAATGGTCAACTAGCCATGCATGGCCTAGGCGTCCCGCGCGTGGTGGGCAAACAAAGCGCGTCGGCCTCTCCCACGACTTGGGACAAGCCACGCGCCGGCGGTACGCTCGAGTCCATCGTCAACCAAGCCGCCTTCTACCCGTCCGCCGCCGATGCCAAGCACCTGAAGCCGTGGTTTGAGAGCCACTGCGCGATGGCGAACCCGGGCCCCACCGGGTCCGTCACCGCCACAATGGACGGGCTCGTGCCCTGCGCCAAAACCGTCCATGGGCACGAGCGTCAGGAGCACCCCGCCGGGTGCTCCACGCGCGTGGGGTCGTGCGCGGCGCCGCTGGACGTCGTGCGCGAGAGCGTCCAGACGTTTGGTGGGGCCGGGTTGACGTCGACGTCGACGTCGTCGCTGGAGAACACCATCTCCGGCCAAGAGTACACGAAGACTTCCGCCGACGACCGTGACTCCGTTTCTCTTCACAGCAGGTCTCGGGCATCTGATGTACGGTCCAACTCTTTTCTCTTCTTTCCTTTTTCATATTTTCTAGAAATTGTTTCTTTTAATTTAAAAACTGCATTTACGATTGCATTGCATACCAAATCGCATTTATGGTTTTTTTTAAGACCGGTAGAAATTGCGGCATTCACAATAAAAGAAAATCATAAAAAATTAACTACTACTACAATATAAATTTTGTTTTTGGTGGACGCTTTTTAATGTTATTAAATATGCTAATTTGCGTGTCTAATTATACCACCAATGCTGTATAAAATGTCATTATTGTTTGTGCTCCAACTAAAATGGGACACAAATCCAAACTTCCTTAGAAAACAAAGATTATGATAATTTGTCCTCAATTTAAGGACTCAATCTTTTACGTTTTTAATTATAAATATTTAAAAAAAATCAAACGCTGGTAATAGCGTTCAATTTTTTGTCTCCCTGAAAAATAGTACTCCCTCCTGTAGTGCTCTCTTGTTCTTATTAATTAGTAGTATCTTTTTCATTTTTTTTCTGAGGTATATAATGTCATTTTTATTATTTTTAGTAAGCGAACCACATATTTAATGACTCATTTTATTGACCGTTATTACCAAATTAATACTCACTCCGTCCCAACTAAGTTGAGTCGTAATCCTTTTTGAGACGTCCCAACAAGGTTGAGTTATTTCCCTTTTTAACAAAAAACAAAACATTCAATCACTATTACTTTATTTCATAATCTACTTTACTCTCCTCTTTGTCTCTCCTTCTTTTTTCTCTTTCCTATTTTATTTTACTTTCATTTTAATCTATTCAACACAATTTTTTAATCTCCGTGCCCAAAAGTTTTGTACCAACTTAATTGGAATGGAGGGAGTATATAAAAATATAATTTACATTTTAATAATTTTTAAAATTCACTTTTCCTAGCAAAAATAGAGAGTATTTTAAAACTTATACCGGTCAAATATAAGATATAATTAATAGCGAGGTGAGGGAGTGTATGCCTTATTTTTTGGAATATATAAGAATTGACGCTAGAAAGTAGTAGTGTTATTTATGTTTTGGTAGTAAATATGGTATTGTAGAGAAATGGAGAAGAGGAGGAGGAGGAGGAGGGGCGAAGAAGAGACGATGGAAAATCCTCAGTTTGTACAAAAAGGAGTAGGGCAGCCGCAATTCATAACCAATCCGAACGTGTACGTCTCTTTTCTCACTCGATATCATTTCCGTATGCGTCTTTAACTTTTTTGCTGAATTTTAAAATGTGGAAAAAGGCCATCATGCTTTTCTACGTTTTTTATTTATTTATTAAACTCAATCATACCATCTCTATTTAATAATATATCCATTTTTGGTACCTCAGAAACGAAGAGACAAAATTAACCAAAGAATGAAGACATTGCAGAAATTGGTCCCGAATTCCAGCAAGGTTTGTTGATCAAGGCTAGTCAAATTAATTTTGTTGATCTAAACAACAAATTCACTTCATCCACATTTATGTTACTTTCTCTCACTAAAAGGACCAACAATCATTTTACAGCAAGTAACACTTTTTGCAATTATTGGGGAAATTCATAAACATTATGTGATGATTGTTTATTTACTCCATGTATATTTGACCCAAGGAAAGTATACCTATTTTTTCTTTTGAGGCACTTAAATGAATATGCCGGAATAAATCAAAATGCCCCATTCATTATACGAAGGTATAAATTTATTCAATGTTATTTGATGCAGACATACATACGTACATACATTTTTATTATAGGTTTATAGATAAAACTATAATCATATGTTGTTGCACTATTCAATACTACTCTTTTGTTTTTTACAAATTATATTTGTATGATTGGCTATACATGTTACAGAGCTTAGAGGTCTCCAATAATTTGATGTGCATGTCAATTTAGCATAACTATAGAGTCCACATACAAATCTTCGTTCTCAGACAAATAGACACAGAGTTGTTTCTTGTCAAGACAATATCACCCACATTAGTCCTTCTATGTAGGGACTTGGAAAATTACATGTCTCCTTACATGCATATGTTTGTCTGCTACTGTCAATCATTCATGTGCATGCCTATCCCTACATCAATAATAGAAGATTTCCCTTGTCATGAAAAATTAATTTTGGTAGATGGATCTCAATTGACCTTTGTTTATTACTATTAATTATTTGTTTCAGAATGACAAAGCATCAATGTTGGATGAGGTGATAGAGTACTTGAAGCAATTGCAGGCTCAAGTGAACATGATGAGTAGGATGAACATGCCATCCATGATGTTGCCATTAGCAATGCAACAGCAGCAGCTTCAGATGTCTATGATGGGATGCATGGGCATGGGCATGAGCATGGGGATGGGGATGGGGATGGGGGTCATGGACATGAACACCATCCCCCGCCCCCAACCAACCGCTGGCTTCATGCCCCTGCCACCCGCCACCTGGAACAATGGAGGAGGCGACTGTTTGCCGCCTCCTCCCATGTCGGACCCTTTAGCAGCACTTCTTGCATGTCAATCTCAAGTGAGTATCATTTTGATTATAGAAAGTGTCACTAATTTATAAAATCTAACTTGACTATGACATTTAATACTAGTCCGTTTGCTAGGGTAGATCTGCCTTAAAATGACCTAAAATGTGTGTTCTTATCATATTTTATTTTTATCTATCTTCCTTATCAAACGACTCTGTATTATTAGTGTAATGCCAATGTTTATATTTTACTCGATGTAGCCGATGACAATGGATGCTTATAGCAGGCTGGCAGCTATGTCCCAACAAATGCAACAGCAGTTACCTGGTTCAAAAAATTAAATTGGTGAACTTGGGTGTTTTATGCTAGAGAACTATATATAGTTTCGAAATGAAAAATTATATCTATAAACCACATGAGGGGTTTATACTCTGATTCTGCATGAATTTAATTTTTCCAATTAATTGGAGCTTTGAGCAGAGTACACATGTAAGCAAGAGGTTTCGTGTTATTACTTACTAATACTATATTGTAATATATTTTTTCAATTGTAAAAGTTCCGATTAGTTCGTTTATTCTTTTTCGAGTCCTGAAATTCAGTGAATGTGACATGATTCTACAAGTTATATTTTGTGGTTTATATATAGATGACCTGACATCTTTCTTGTTAAACTATTTCATTCTCATTTCATTTGCATACCAATCCACATGCTCTAAAATTAAGGTTCAGTTGAAATTAGGACAAAAATAATTAAATTGATGTCGTTTTTATAAGATCTCAAGATTAAAATATGACCATAAATTTCAATTGATAAAAAATCAATATAAAACTATATATCGATACATTCACTTTGAAAGTCGGTTATAAGAAGAATAACTTTTAAACAAAAAGTAATTTTTATGAACAAGCTAGAAAAATACTACTAATTTTTAGTTAAAACTCACAATGAGGAGGAGCTCACACAAAATTTTTTCATTGTTGTTTATTTTTGGTTTCCGGAATATCTTATTATTATACTTTATTGTGATGGTGTTTCAGTTTTTAAGTTGTTGGATCTATTTTTATTGTCAAAATTGGGAAATTAATATGTTTGGATGTGGGGTAGAGAAAGAATTGGAGTATTTATTTAACAAATACCAACAGAAATAGCGGCAGAGGGATTGGACCAGTTACTCTACCATTTTCATGCACATGCCCTTTCTCGTCTTTCAATTTTTCTTTTGTTCTCTTCCTTTTAATTAAATTCGACTTTTACAAATTTAGCTTGATTCCAAGAAAAATCCATTGAATATTGGGCTTGAGTTTTCAGAATGATGAAAATATAAGCTTTATTGAAATAAAAAGAATAAAAGTAGCTTCAAAACTAAGAAATACTACTATACAAGATTACTAATTGATTCATCAAGTACCAAGGCCTATTTATTCTTAGTGAAAATGAATTGATTTGATATAATATAAAATAAATATTACAAGAATAAAGATTCTAAAGGAGAAATCCAACAGAAGAAAAAGAATACTTTCGGTGAAAAACAATGAAAATGAAAAAGATAGAACTTATGTTTTCAAGAGAAATGTGTGGTATCTAACAAACCAAGCGTTTCCTTTATTTCCCAACCATTTAGTTGGCTGCACTCTTTCAACTTGCACCATCAAAATTGATATCACCATTTCGGCCTTTCCTTTCTTTTTGGGTATAATATACAAATATTGTTCCTTATTCTGTAGCGATGCTAATTTTTTTAGCACGAAATTTAAGAAAATTGTATTAAAACTATTCGTATCCATAATCAGTTTCAAATAGTGTTTTATAAATAGGATCGGACCGACTGGTTCTGCCGCTAATAGATGCTTGATCATGTCCGACTCATGTCTTTAAACCAATGAAGCTATGAACCGTTTTGGACTGGGTAAATCGGCCGTTTCGGCCAGAAACCGGCTACCTGGTGGACTGGTTTTTCTAATATTTACAAATTTATTGAAAAAACTGTGTCCGAGAGGTTTCGATCCTAAAACCTTTTAAGTGAAGTGATAAATATATTAACTACTACACCCCAAGGTCTTACTTAACACACAAAGAACTTTAAATATATCTATATATAAATATCATTTTTTTTATCAAATTAACTAATTATTCATGTTTGATAGTAATACATTCTTACAAAATAATATTTTACCATTTACTAAACTTTTATATAAGATGCATATAATAAACATTTAATTTAATTTTTAATAATAAAATAAATATTACTTTTCCTCCTTAAAGTTGAATTAATCACTTGTACATGTTTTAATAGAATACTAAAAAATTCATGTTAAAAAAAATAATACTATGCTCCATGTTTTAATTTCATCTCGAAATAAAATATACCCAACAAAATAAAATTATGCTTAATTTTTTTAATAAGATGCATTAGCTTGCACATACATTAACATATGGAGTTTTATACATCTAAACTTTATATATATGTTATAATTATTGAGTTAAAAAATATCTAAATACATACTCAATTATCGCTCCTCATTATAATATCAACAAAATTGATTTTAATTAAAAATACAAAAGTATATTGGTAAAGTTGTAAATATTTGTGTTTATGCTGATAGTAATAAGAAATATGAATTGATGAAATGAAGAATGGATGAAGAAAAGGACAAATATGTTCTCATTGAGGTTAGAACCATAGACCTCTTAGTTAAAAGACTAAAAAGTAAACCATTGGACTACAAAATTTGTACACACGGAAGGGGCACATATGGTTTTACGACTCGACTTTATGGGACTTTTAGGCTCTCCGGACAGCCGGGAGGGACAATCATAAGTCCAAGATATGGGCTGAGGCTGATCAGAATTCACAAGTTTTACAACTATTGAATGGCTGGGGTCGAAATTAGGGCTTCAAAACTGCTCATTTATAAAGTCAAATAAAATGGCCCAATCAAAATATAACTAAAGGCCTACTTAATAAGTTAAGCCCACAACCAATTCGAACTAATCTTCTTCTTCCCCAAATTCTGGGCCGCGTCTTGCAATAGTGATGATTTCAGTTCAGGGGCGGAGGTACTCTTTTGGTTCATCTCATAAAAATAGACCAATTCTGTTAATAATTTTTTTCTCTTTTATGAGGTAATTTTCATTTTTCATTAATATATTTAAATTTTATCATTTCAAAGATAAAAAAGCGTCTGTTTTTATGTGGACGGATGAAGTGGTACATATAAATATATGTTTTTGAATTAATAATAGAAACATTTGAAAAAGAAAAAAAGGAAGGGTGTACTGGTACGTGAAAGAGGTTGATGAATAAGCGCACGCGATGGATAGTTAAATAAGGTGTGCATGGATGCATGCATACGTGGATTAATCACAGATAAAATCACCATGAGCGCGAAGTAGCGGATTAAGAGGATTGAGTACTTAGTTAGAATGTTGTTTTTAATTTGTTATTTCGCACATTTACGCAGCTGTATGAGTGTGATCTCGAAATGTATTGGATCATTATGATGAATCAATGCAAACTCCTGCTCGTTCTATTCCCTTGTCTTCTTCAAGTAATTCCTTCCATGTGGTTGCGATTCCGGTCACCATTCCAACCATCGGAGACCTCAATACCGTACCATGTACATGCGAGAGAATTTACCTGATTCAAATTAAACATTTCATATATTTCTGTTTTAAATTCATATTGCCCTAATCCAAGAAAGAACAAATGGAAATCGCTTATGAAGATTGATTTTATGTTTGTAAAAAAAATATGATTTGTTACATCAACGAAATATTTCAGATTTGTTTTTTGAATTTAAAAATAAAATCATATTTTAAACAAATACCATAAATCTAAAAAAAATCAAAAATAGAAAATAATGCAAAATTACAAAATAAACCCTATTATGACATTATCACATAATTCATGTATCAACAAAAAAAAAAGCAAATACATAATAAAAAGGGTCATTAGCTCATCAAATATGCATTTAATGCAGATTAATTAAGAATTAATGTCCACGAAAATCGTATCTTGGCAAATCTGAATTAGATGGTGACACCCATGTGAATTAGAGGCTAAATTTGACCTAAATCACCGTTTGTCTATCCAAAGTCCATACCTTTTATAACTATATACGACGAGATTATAATTTAGGTCAGGTTTTGCTTTCACACAATACCTTTTATATACAATATATTTCACTTTTTGAAAATTAGCAAATGTAATCATTCTATTTTTGTCTCTTTTGTTATGGCAAGATTTTATCTAATTTACGTGCTACAAAATTTATTATAAGTGCATCTTTCTATGCACCTACCGGTTCATTTTCCAACCTACTCTCGTAACACATTTTTCACGATAAAGAAATAGTAATGCAATTTTATCAATTAACTCGTCTAAATATTTTTATCATTCGTAGGCTTTTTGCTATAATTATATAAACTCCTATCAAATAAAAAGTTCAAATTTAATTCAATAATAATTGTGACGTTATTTATATACTCCTACTTGATATAATGATCAATTACATTATGTTTAAAAGTTAATACGCTAATTATATATTTTCATTAAAACATAATTGTCACTTGGAATTTGAAATGGCCGTCTAAAACAAAAATAGAATAAAATAATTTCCTCTAAAATTACGGAATGAGTTGAAAATGCACTCCCAAAATCGTCGCCTCAAATTATGAGAATCTGTCCGACTCCAAGAGCGATCGCCACGTGGGCAGTGTGCTAGATTTTATAGTTATCCGACCATCAACGGCCAACGGTCAATAACCGGTATTAACGACTAGGTTAACGGAAAACAAATCTATCGTTGTTATTTCTTCATTCATTACTTTATTTTTAGTGCCAAGTAATTAGTTGAAACGTCCGAATCATGTTGAAACATACGCACCCAAAATTATGCCTTCAAATTATCAAATTTTGAGCTATTCAAGAGGGATAATATCTAATAGGAGTAATCGATATTAAATTACTTTGTTGTTTTAGTTTAGAAGAAATCGCAATAATTGGAAGTTCATTACTGAAATTAGTAAGAGTGAAATCAATTTATACTAAATAAAGTAATTTTTACTGCACTAACCTATATAATGTAATTAAATATTTTATATTTATTATATATAGTAATACCATTAGACGGTCTAAAATTGTTATACTCCTTATCAAGAACGAAACCAGAAATTTAATTAAGCCAAGATTTAAAAAAATTAATATTACTATTACTTAGGTGTACAACACTTTAGTCTTCCATTATTTTGAAGCTAACTAATTACTATAAAAATAGGATCAATCTTTTATTAACTCTTTCCATTCATTTTTCACTATATTTTTTAAAACTCATGTCCAGTCAAACCTGTGCTTGTATTGGTGGATGTAAAACTCAAGTCCAGTCAAACTTGCGCATGTATTGGTGGATGGATCGCGTAATATTTCTCTTATTATGATTTCTTTAAATTGTTTAGAAGATTATTATAGCAAATTTGATTGAGGTGTAGTAAGTTTTATTATGAATGCACATTATATATAGTACTATTATTTCGATTATCCGATTAATCTTATGTTTTACATTATTAGATTTTATAGTATTATTTTTATATCAATCGGGTAATCAAAATAATATTTTTACGATCAAAACGATGGGCTGGCTAATTAATTTCAATCTAGTGCTCTAGTAAGGGAATTAATGCATTGTAATCAATAATGAAGGAAAAAATATTAAAAACGTTACTTGTAATGGGCTCTTCTCTGATTATATACAGTACCTCTCTATCTGTATCTCACATTAGTTGACTTTCAAATTAATCTACTTTGTCAACCTCTAATTTCGTTAGTGACTTTTCTGGATATTACTAAGAAAAATTTACATATCTATTATTAGCAACAACTATGCAAGAAAACGTAGACCCTAATAGATTTGATGTGAAATTATTGCTTGATTTGTGCAATTGTGAATATAAAAGAAACTTATTTTGTCCTTCAAAAAAAGAAGAATGGTACTAATATTTTAATTTATTTCGATATAAGCAACTAGATAGGGGCATGATGAGTGTTATATTGCTAACTCAATACTTAATTACTAATTATAATTAAATCATAGTCATTAGATATTCAAATCAAGGGCATAGATCATCAGCCCCGAAATGTCAATACAATCAACAAAAAATGTCAATAAGGGTATTAAGGTAAATTTACGACAAATTTGTTATAACTAACTTTTGAAAAATATTTCATAACTTTAAAACGCATATAACTTTGTCGATTTAAATTATGTTTCCGCACAACATTATAAAATTAAAGAGAATTTCGTAAGGATTCTAACGAGATCTCAATTGCATATGTTCCAATGTCAAAATTTAAAAAAAAAATTAAAAATTTTCAATTTTTTCGTACAACAACAAATGTCATCATTGTATATAAAATATGTCAATATAATACATGTAGAATGTCAATATAAGCAATGTGTTAACATTCTCAAAGCATTGTGTTGACATTCTCAAAGCATTGTATTGATATTTTCGAAACACTATATTGACATTTTCATCCAAAACCTTAATTTGGTAGTTTTTTTATCTTTTTCGATTTAATTAATAAAAACGAAAATTACATGTGACAAATTTTAGACCACAAGATTTCTAAAATCATATGGTCTTAAATTAGTTGTAGTTAGCAATTAAATGATGAGTTAGCAATTAATCACTCCCCCTATGGGCATATATGGCCATACTGTCCAGTATTTTATGTACATTATATTTAAGAAAATCAACTGACCTATATAAATAGCTAATTAAGTTTATTGAATTTAACAACCACTTACCATGTAATCAATTAATGATCCCATTTTTGCTAGCAGAGATAGGGTCAAATCCCCCCAAAAAAAGAAGATTAATTAAATTTTTATTTCCTAAAATGATATATATGCATGATTTGAGAGGAAAAGTGTAAATTATATTGGAGCAAGTCGAATCACTAAAATCCACAGCTCACTTTAATTTAAGGTCTATTATTTGGTGTTTGCCGCTCGTAGACGCCAAGCGGTTCATGATCACGACTATAAATATGGCATTTCACAATCACAAAAATCACAAAAAACATACTATCTCTCTCATTCCAATTCTCTTGCATGCTCATGGCTTCTCTTTTCACTCATTTAGCTTTCTTCACCCTCTTGGCTAACTTTTGCTATGGCTTCAACCCGAGACTTCTAGCTGGATCCGGGGGATGGTCTTCCGCCCGAGCTAGTTGGTATGGAAATCCTTCCGGTGCAGGAAGTGACGGTGAGACTATCAAATTAAACATCATTATCGTATAATGAATTAATGGTAGAGAAAGTGACATATATTAATCTGTGTATGTTTTGATTAATTAGGGGGTGCATGTGGATATCAAAATGCTGTTGAAGAAGCACCATATTCTTCACTAATAACAGCGGCTGCTTCTTCTCTATACAAATCAGGCAGCGGTTGTGGAACATGTTATCAGGTTAATTTATAATTTGTGTAGCACAACGTTTTTAACTCTCTTTCCCTCCCTCTTAATTAATAAATTTTATGCTGTGATTTAGGTGAAATGTACTTACGCTGAGGTTTGCTCCGGTAAGCCGGTGACCGTGGTTATAACCGATGAGTGCCCTGGCTGTGACTCACAGTCAATCCTGTTTGATTTAAGTGGGACCTCGTTTGGAACTATGGCTAGACCTGGTGGAGAAGGTCAACTTAGAAATGTTGGAATCGAACAAATTCAGTATAAAAGGTAAATAGGAGTAACTCTTCATTTCTAGTACAAATTTAATGTTTTCTCACTTTAGGTATACAACCCTAATTTGGACCTCCTACTCATTTTCTTTTGATTTTCGATAAAAAAAATGTACTATTATAAGTATTTTCGGTTAAACTACTTATTACTCCTTCATATATTTAAAATAACAATAATGACCATAAGAATTTGAAACGGAGGGAAAAAAATTTGATAGTTGCATTTCGATTGTCCAGTACATAACAGCTACATTAGAATAAATTTGACTAATATTATAAGAAATAGAATATTTTATTGTAGCGAAGGATCTTGTGATTAGAATTTCATATTAGCACGTGTGTCAAGTGTTTAAAGTCAGGAAACTAATATATTTAATCATGGAGTCCAATTTTGATTTAATTACGTTATTATATTAATATAATATAAAAATCTTATGTAGATTATTTGATACCATTAATTGTTTGTCCAGAGTGAACTGCAACTTCCCCGGAGCAACCGTGTCATTCCGGGTCGACCCGGGTTCCAACCCGAACTACTTTGCGGCCGCAATAGAGCACGAAGACGGAAATGGGATCGCCGGAGTTGAGCTGAAACGGGCGGGGTCGGGCGGCACATGGATCAAAATGCAGCCGTCGTGGGGGGCTGTTTGGAAGGCCGATTTGCCAAACAATTACCCGGCGCCCTTCTCCGTTCGGCTCACTGGAAATTCGCAGAAGAAGATTGTCGCCAACAATGTTATTCCTGCCAATTACTCGCCCGGGAAAACTTACAGATCAGTTGTCAATTTTTAACTAAGAACAATTAATAATACTATATATAGTAGTTACTCCATTAATTAGAGTAATTAAATGACAGATTAAGAAGAAAAAAGTTGTCGTAGAAAGTGTATGACATGCACTTTGTCGAGCAGACGGATCTTTTATCTGATCTTGTCTAGCGTTTTCAAGTTTAGTTGTTATGTTTTAATAAAGATAAATATATATGATTTCTGTGTTTTTCTATGAGTGCATGTGTAACAATATTGTTTACTTAGATTGGTCTATAGCTGGAGTATTTATCAATTACTAATCCATGTTTTTCTATATTATTAAATTGGGATCTATAGTATAGTATTTTATGAAATTGGGAGCTATAATAAATAAAATGAACCCTATAAAAAAATCAGTGTATTTGAGATTTACATATAAGTTGCCAAACAGATCTACTTTTAAGGTAGAGAAATCCATTAGATCAGCTTATCCATCTATTTCCAACAATATCAAATATTCTAAAGTGGGCCTATATACGCGGCCCATTTCTTCTAGTCTAAATGATGGACTTTCCAATTGGATCGAATTGATAAACTGACGTGTTGGTTTGAAAACATACTACTCCCTCCATTCCACTCAAGATGACCACATTCTTAAATGGCACGTGATTTTAAGAAGTATTGTTAGGTAGAATAAAGTAGAAAGGAAAAAGTTAATTGGATATTTTAATGAAGAGAGTGGAGAGATGGGGTTATTTCTAAAATTGAAAAGTGATCATCTTGATTGAGACAAACAAAAAAGGAAACATGGTCATCTTGAATGAGACAGAGAGAGTATTATAAAGAGTCTTAACAATCATTAGTTATCTGAATTCGGGGACAAGCAGTTGAAATCTTTTCTTATTGAGAAATATTACTATAATAGCATATCACTTCCCTACTAAAAAACAATAATTCAATTAACATAGCAAATAAAGCTCTTAAAATACAAGTATTACAATACATATCATTTTTCCTATGCATAAGATTGATTAAAAAAACAGATATATCAATCGGTTCTGGCTATCAGATTTTGGATTAATTTTATTGGAATTGGATTAATTTTATCGGGTTAGAAATTTATAATCCCCAACTCTAAATATTTGCGTCTTAAACTAGCCTAACGGGCTACCAACTAAATATTAGAATTAATTTATCTATTTTTATTT
Organism: Salvia splendens; assembly: GCF_004379255.2. Taxonomy (NCBI): domain Eukaryota; kingdom Viridiplantae; phylum Streptophyta; class Magnoliopsida; order Lamiales; family Lamiaceae; genus Salvia; species Salvia splendens. The sequence continues at coordinate 36,453,132 of NC_056034.1, read as the reverse complement.
TTAAGAAATACTATATATAAAAATTAAAAATATTAATCATACAAAACACATAAACTCAAACATGAAGTATTACTAGTACTCTCTTTTTCCTGCTATAAGTGATACATTTTTTTTGGATGTCTAACTCTAAATGATATATTTTCTTAAAATAGAAACATCATTTTATTCTACTTCATTCTCTATTTTACTTTATTTTCTCTTCACTTAATTTACAAATTAACACTGCATAAAATTTTGTGCCCAATAATGAAAAATGCTCCTCTTAAAGTAAAACGGAGGAAGTATAAATTTTCAACATATATAACTCAATCAATTTAGCGGACTATTCAGATCAACTTAGGAATTTCAAGTTGACATCCATAATAGGAGTAGAAACTAAGTCTATGTTAATACTATGATAGATGAGTGAAACGTGGTCTGTCGTGTGAGTGTGTGTATAATAAATTCCTGGATCGAGTTACCAAGCCCACTGAATCCACAAAACACTAGGTCTAGGAACTCAAGGCGACACGGAAGACTCTGGCTATGGACACACAAACTCTCGCGTTTCAAAGATCCCTCAACCCGTTATACTATAAACTAGTATAGAGAAGCAAGGGGTCGATCCCACGAAGATGGACGCGCAAGAAAGCATCTAGAGAATTTTGGTTAGAAAACGGCTGCTGCCACGCAAACTTTGGTTGAGGTATTCTACTTCTACACCTAGGTGCAAAATTAGACACTAGACCTAGTAAACTGTAAACAACATGCAGTGCTTTAACATCCTTAGAACTACGGAATTTTAAACTTACTTCCAAGATAGAGCAAACGATTACCAACTATAGATAAACAGAACACAACTAAAAATTGGGGACCAACTTCCAGAAATATCAAATACGGAATTAAAGCTGCAACTAACTAACAAAGCATCTAACTGACAACGACATGCATCACATCAACTAAATCAAACACGAAGATGGAGGAAACAGAGCATATACCGAGATTCAAACAAAATGTAAAAATTCGGACGTCGGAAACTTGCAAACAACCGGAAATAAAACAGATCTACGTATACTAGACGGAATGAAATGAAAACACGAAAGCTAGGCTTAAATCTTAATCACTCTTCAGATCCAACGTCGGAAACTCAATCCACTCCGGATCCAAGCAGTCCGAACCCAACAACAACCAAAATCAACTCCATAGTTTCCGATTCACCAAGATCTACTTCGATCAACACCAGATTCCAGCAATTTCACCAAATTCATCACCCAACACAAAACTCAAACATCCAACTCAGCAACTACAATAAACGCAAAATAATGAACACCCATAATCGAAATCAACAGAACTCGTTAATGGCGAAAAATAGAAATTTCATAAACTAAAGCAATTCGACAGAAAACAGGCCGAGCTCCGAACGGCGAAGCTCGGTGAAATTCACGACAGAAAACTAAAATGAAAGCGATTTAAATTGTTTCTTCACCCTCCACGAGGACGGTGTTACTCCCACGACTAACTAGCAACCAGTAACCCAGAACTACCCTACAATTTTCCCATCAAAACCCAAAAGTGTGTAGAAGTGAAGTGAGCTGCAAACTAAATCTGTTACTGAGGTCCCCACCGAGAGGATCCCTCTAGATTGCATGCTTCCTTCCTTATATAGGTGCGGTAGGATCTTCTAGAAACCTTCGCAGAAATCTCCATTCTGCCCTTCAGCTTCACGATCCCTCCGTCTAGTTGTTTCCTCTGAATTTGCTCACTTATTCACCATAATTGCATGGTCCTCGGAATCCACCTTCTTTGTTCCTCGACCTGGTGAATTCTTCTACACACCTGGCTTAAAACATGGGTTAGACCTTATAATTGTATGAATTCACCCCCTAGACCTATGCATGAAATTAGCCTTATCAAACTGCTCACACTTAAACCTTGCTTGTCCTCAAGCATGAAAGACAAGAAAAAGAAATAAGGCGAATTTCAGTGCACGATTCCCATGAACGACTCTACAAACAAGACACGAACAAAACACCAACTACTAGACCTAGACATACTACAGACTCAAAAAGAAACACTTAAAGAAAAACACACAAACATGAACTAGTTTCAATTTTTGGGCGATCGTCCCCACAAGCTTATGTTCTATCCGATTGTCTACAGTCTTCAAATCCTCCTCCTCCCTTCTTTCACTTAAACGGTATGTTTGTTGGTCAAGATAGCCTATTGACTTCCCAATTGTTGGATTCACTCGATCACTCATTTCTGACCAGGGATGTTAGGATCGATCACTCTTAAGTTAATGTTATACCACTGATGCATCGGGTTATGAGAGTTTCTCCTTTCTACCGTCTTCTCCTTTCCTAATTTTTTTCTGGGTCAGGTTACTTATTGCTTCCTGCCCTTAGATTCCCCATTCTTTCTATATTCCCCCTCTTATATATATTTTTTCCCTTGGACTTCGTCTAGCTTATGCCTCCGAATATATATATTTTTTCTCTTTTTATGCCTTTCCTGGACTTCGTCCAGCTTATACCTCCATTCCTAGACTTCGTCCAGCTTATACCTCCATAACCCATTTTTCTCCTTCTAACTCTTCTCCCTAAGCATCAAGCGGCAGCCCCTTTTTCACAAGTTAGCTCTCAATATATAGGCTTATAACTCACTCTTAAAGTAGGGCTTCACAACTGAGTTATCTAAGGCACCTTTTATCGTTCTTACTTCATTCAGACCGCATTCAGCTTATTAAGGTAAAATAGCCTCAAAGTTGACATGCATCCTATCTTCAATCGCTCTTACTAAGGGAATCTTACCTTATTATATCACTAGCTCATGCGACACACAAAAACAATAAACCTAGACTAGACCTAAAGGCTCCTAATCACGAAAACAAACACTGTACTCACTCCCTCTCCCTCCCACTTCACTTCAGCTTGTCCCCAAGCTCTCTTAGTGAGGGGGGAAACAGGGAAGTAAGAACCAGTACAAAACAAACACAAAAAAAAAATAATACAAAACACGCACAAACAACACAAACTTCTCACACTTAGACCGAACATCGGGCTAAGTGGGATAAGTGTAACAGACAAAAGCCAAAACATGCAAACAAGAACAACTTCTTCTCACACTTAGATCAAACATTGGGCTAAGTGTGTGAAGGCACAACACATATATGCAGAATAAAGCATGTTGGGCAAAGAACATAGATAAAACGAAAAGAAATAAGAAAAGAAAAACAGAAAAGTAAAAGTTACTTGTTAATGGGGGATTTAATTCGGGGACTGGCCCCCGCGGGAGCCAGACTGGGGTGGTACGTAAGGTCGGGTCACCTTTGCTTTCTTTCTTGCCGGCGAATCCGGCTTCTCCTGCTCTGTCTCACTCGGTTGCTTGGTCAATGTCTTCTTCACAGTCAGGGACTTTGATGCCGACGGGGCTAGCAAGGGTTTAGAAGCGGGTGGGGGACGTTGTGGAGATGAACTTCCTGGCCTTGGCTGGGTGGACACCTTGTTGGGTCCAGTAGTCAATTTCGCCTGGGGCGCGGAGCAATTCTCCTTCATCCATTTGGTCATCATCATCATCAATTGGACAGCCTCCTTCATCTGACCACTGTGGGTCGACGACATCCCCACCAACTCCTTCATACTACCCCGTAGGTCTACCATCTCTTCTCTGACCATCCTGATTTCTGATCGCATCCATCCCACCTCCTTTCTCATCTCCTCAACTTCAACTTGGCTGTAGACTCGACAACTTCTGGTTCTCGCTTGACCTGGGGTTCCACTCAGCCGACTTCGTAGAAACACACCTCCTTCCCGTGCATGTACGACAACCCCTTGTTGAAAAAGTAGTCAACGTTAAAGGCTTCTGGGGGCTCACACATAACCACCTCAGGGGCCGACTTGGCGATCTTCAGTATTATGTTTCTCTGAAGATAAGCCCCTAAAAGGTGACACGTGTACATGTGTCGGGAAGGATTGGCAGTCATTTGGTGGCATGCCTGGGCTAACCAGTAGCCTAAATGCACTCTTACTCCCGTGGCCATGCACCAAGTAAAGTATAAATATGTCGTTGTCAAAGCCGAGTTCGCAGTCCCCATGAGATTGTAACTGATGAAGGTCTGAGCAAATCGGAGTATGCGATTCTCTATATGAAACCCCTTTGAAACACTTGTTTTAAACTGTCCCACCTTTGGGTGGGTGATGAATTCCCAAGCTGGTTGTGGTTTGAAACCGGGTGTAAACTTCGGTGCTCCAACAACCCGATCATTCCATAGCCCTTCATCATCCTCCGTACGCGTAAACAGTCCTATTCGGAGGGACCATTCTCGTATACTCATTTCATACTCCACGGTGAATAGGCGGAAAGTGATGGAATCGGCATCCAAGTCAGTGGATGGTTTCAGACGGAAAGTAGAAAAGAATTCTCGTGCAAAATCTGTCGCTACCTCTGTTTCACTGTGTTTCAGGAGCCAATCGAACCCGATCGCGACTATATACTGCCGGAACTCGTCGTCAGAGGCTATTTCTTTCAACTCCGTCCGCACATACCTTTTTCCCGATTTTGCCAACTTACCAGAACTACATCTCTCTTTGTACGTACCAGTTCTTTTGGGGTCCTCAAACTTCTTCATTGCTTCCAGTAGCTGTTTGGTTAGCCAGACTTCTTCTGGCTCAAAGTTCAATACCGCATCGGGCTCTTCGATTTCTTCCTCATCAGACTCGCTAGACGAAGGAGGGCCGACAGGTTCCTTGGCAAAGGGAACCTTAGTTGGGGCCGGGGCGAAGCTTCCTCATATTTGCTTCCTGCGGTCGTCTTAGCCTTCTTGACCCAGGAGGCAGCAACTTGCTTTCCCTTCCTTTTCCATTCGGCCGCCAGGCGGCGCTCCTCCTCTTCGTCTACTTCCCCGCCAGATCTAGGGGTTTCTTTCTCTAGCTCACCCTCCGTTCCTAAGAAGTGGACTTCTTCTCCTGCGGGCACAGTGAGATCCTCGATCTGCTCTCTCAAATTCCGCCTGGCCCGTCTTCTAGATTCCCGTTCATTCATCGGTACTTCTGTAACCACCGGCTGATCGTCCAGTTCTATTACCAATTCCAGCCCGCTCTCCTTGGGCTCCGATCCGTCGTCAGTAATGAGGGCTTCTCCCTCCTCAGACAAAATAGGGATTGCCCCCTCAATGTAGACAGAGGTTTCCCCCTCAGCAACTATTTTCTCAGAAATTAGGGCATCTCCGCCCGCCATCCTTTCTGGGGTCTCTTTCCCAACACATTCGTCAGAAATACCAGGGGTTGCCCCCTCCAACTCACCAACAACTGGGGTTTCCCCCTTTCCGACTTCTTCAAACACCACAGAGGTTTCTCCCTCGACTACATCAACATCAGCGATAACAGGGGTTTCCCCCTCAACAACACTAACACTAGCAGAAATATTAGGGGTTTCCCCATCGACAGCACCTACACCAGAGATAACAGGGGTTTCCCCCTCAACTAACGTAATCTTCTCCATCTCCGCAACCAGATCTGTACCTTGTTCCTGTTCTTCGGCCACCGCGACGTTTTTTTCCGATTCGCCAGTAACCGGTTCAGCTTCTGCATGAACGGTAGACGGTTGGGAAATCGTTTTCTCTGGGACTTGTGGCGGTAGTTGTCGATGCGGCAGGCGCGGCCTTCCCCATCATTGTTGTGAGCAGGGCAAAAACATTCATCACCTCTTCCGGTCCTCCAAATTTGTGCATCAATTTTGCCATGAAATTCGCCGTGTTGGAATCGGCAGATCCGGCGGTGCTTCCTGCAGTTGATGTGTTCTCCATTGCTCGAATCTGAAAATTTCTCAAAGACTTTGAAAGAAATTACGGTTAGGGTTAGTGAAAAGCTGGGTATCGCGAGAGAGAATTAGGGATTTTTAGAGCGAGAGAAAGTTTACATTGAGAAAATAGAGTATAAGGAGCGAAAATTGTAAAAATGGGTAAGGGCGCGCACGGATGTGCAGGTGGTTGCAGGCGTGACATAAGCAACCGTTCGCCTTCCCATAAAGTAGTATTTGAATTTCAAAACTATTCCACTTCCCTCCCAAACTAAGTTTCTCTGCCCCATGTAAATGCTACTCCCGCGATACCACACTTAGGCAAAAACAAAAGAAAATGAAACGCCAGACGTCCAGGTCAAGGATTCAAAAAGTGACAAAACATTTTCCCTGAAAAGTCTGATGTTTCGAAAATATTTTTTTTTTGGAAAAATTAATTTTTCTCTTTGTTTGGTATTTTTTTTCCTTTTATAAAAACCAGCTAAATATTTACACTTTCAATTAATCACTCTCTAGATCTCCTGGTTCAATGAATAGATATGAAAAGAAACATTCCAATTTACCTGACCCAAGAATTCGTCGAGAGTTTTCCCCCACAGACCATTTAAGCGATAATAGAGAGTGCGCGTAGCGGTACTTCCTCCACTACACACAACTCAGAATTTCCCTAAAAACCTTCACCCTATGACCATTCACAAGAAAGGGAGTAGAGTTTGCGGCACTTCCCTGGATCTCCATTGCTCCATTTGCGCGAAGACTTATGATAGTGTAAGGCCCAACCCATTTGGATTTTAGCTTTTCCGGTAGCAGCTTGAGTCTGGACTGGAACAAGAGAACCTTCTGTCCTACTTGTAGTTCCTTGACCCGGAGATTTTTGTCATGCCAAAGCTTAGTCTTCTCCTTATACCACATTGCGAACTCATAAGACTCAAGCCTTAATTCCTCCATTTCTTGAAGCTGCAGTTTCCTCTCCTCTTCACACACCTGAGGGTTTATGTTAATTTCCTTGACCGCCCAATAGGCCTTGTGTTCCACACCCATAGGCAAATGACACATCTTACAGAACACTAGCCTCTAGGGTGACATTCCAATAGGCGTTTTATAGGCTGTCCTGTAGGCCCATAGTGCGTTGTCAAGCCTCTTACTCCAGTCTTTCCTTGGCGGATTCACCGTCTTCTCTAGTATTGCCTTGATCTCTCTATTTGATATTTCTGCCTGCCCATTTGACTGAGGATGATAAGGTGTAGACAGGCTGTGATGCACTCCATATTTTTTAATTAGAGCTTCTATCATCCGATTTTGGAAGTGCGTCCTCTGATCCGAAATAACAGCCCTAGGCACACCATACCTGCTAAAAATGTTAGACTTAAGCAATTTTGCCACTTCTTTAGCTTCACAGGATGTGGTAGCCTTGGCTTCTATCCATTTCGACACATAATCTATTGCCACAATGATATATGTGTTCCCATACGAAGATGGAAATTGACCCATGAAGTCCATCCCCCAAACGTCGAAGATTTCACAAACGATTACTGGGACATGTGGCATTTCATCCCTCTTAGAAATTCCCCCTGTCTGCTGGCATCTCTCACAGTTCTGACAAAACTCAAAAGCATCCTTATGCAATGTAGGCTAGTAAAACCCACTACCTAACACCTTCCTCGCCGTCTTCCTGGGCCCAAAGTGACCTCCACAAGCTAAGGCATGGCAATGATTCAACACATCCCTTTGTTCCCATTCTGGAATACACCTCCTAATCACCTGGTCAGCTCTCATTTTCTATAAATACGGGTCGTCCCAAAAATAATACTTGGCTTCATTTTTCAGTTTCATGTTCTGGGCCCTGGTGATTGATTGAGAACTTGGTACCTCTCCAGTGACCAAATAATTTGCCAGGTCTGCGAACCATGGCTCAGCGTTCAGCTGACATTTCCTTTTCTCAGAATCTCCTTGACCTGTTAACGCCATTATCTCTTCCCAACTGATAGGTCTTGGAAATTTCCCTAAATAGTACATATGCTCCTCTGGGAATGCATCAGGTATAGCTTCATCCGTTTCTCCTTGGAAAATCCTGCTCAAGTGATCAGCCACCTTGTTTTCTGTCCCCTTTTTGTCTCGAACCTCCCAATCAAATTCCTGCAAAAGTAACACCCAACGGATTAATCTGGGTTTGGACTCCTTCTACGCCAGCAGGTACTTAATAGCTGTGTGATCGGTGAAGACTATCACCCTTGACCCCAGCAAATACGGGCGAAACTTCTCAAACGAGTATACCACCGCCAGCATTTCTTTTTCAGTGGTGTCATAGTTCTTCTGGGCTTGATTGAGCGTTTTCGATGCATAAAAAATCACATAGTTTTTCCCATCAATTCTTTGACCTAGCACCGCCCCTACTGCATAGTCACTCGCATCGCACATTATCTCAAACGGTAAACTCCAGTCAGGCGCTCTGATAATAGGGGCAGAGACTAGTTTATCCTTCAGTAACTGAAAAGCTTCCTTGCACCCCTCATCGAAAATGAAACCAACTTCATTATGCAACAGATGGGTGAGTGGTTGAGCGATCCTCGCAAAATCCTTAATGAATCTTTTATAGAACCCCGCATGCCATAGGAATCCTCTAACTTCTTTCTGATTCGTAGGGTAAGGCAATTTTGAGATCATATCAACCTTCACTTGGTCTACCTGTATACCCCTCTCTGAAACTACATGCCCTATGACGGAACCATAAAGTGACATTTTTCGAAGTTTAAAACCAAATGCTTTTCCAAGCACCTCCTCAACACAATGTCCAAACTTGCTAGACAGGAGTCAAAAGAATTCCCATACACAGTGAAATCATCCATGAAAATCTCGATGCAATCCTCCAATAAATCCGAGAAGATACTCATCATGCACCGTTGGAAAGTGCATGGCGCATTGCATAAACCAAACGGCATCCTTCTGTAAGCATACGTGCCAAAATGACACGTAAATGTAGTCTTCTCCTGATCTTCTGGATCTACATAGATCTGGAAGTATCCACTGTATCCGTCTAGGAAACAGAAATATTGTTTTCCTGCCAGCCTCTCCGGCATTTGATCAATGAACGGGAGCGGGAAATGATCTTTCCTGGTCTCTTCGTTCAGCTTCCTATAATCAATACACATCCTCCACCCAGTAACAAGTCGAGTGGGAACCAATTCATTCTTATCATTCTTGACTACCTGAATTCCTGATTTTTTGGGTACCATGTGAACTGGGCTGACCCACTCACTGTCCGGAATAGAGTAGATAATTCTCAGGGAGAGTAACTTCAAGACTTCTTTCAAAACTTCCTCTCTCATGTTCGGATTAAGCTTATGTTGTGGGTCCCTGCAAGCCTTCGCTCTATCTTACAACCGAATATGGTGCATGCAAAGATCCGGACTTATTCCTACCAGATCGGAGAGAGTCCATCCTATGGCTTTCTTGTTCTTTCTGATCACGTTCAGCAACTCCTTCTCCTGTTCCTTGGTCAAGTTGCTGTTGATGATGACGGGAAAAGTCTCATTCTCCTCTAGATAAGCATACTTGAGGCCTGGTGGGAGCACTTTCAGTTCTTTCTTCAAAGTACTTGCCTCCTGGGGCAAGGGATTTTTCTCTGTTCCATCAAATATTATGTCTTTCCTCGACCTAGAACAAGCCTCCATGCTCGCCACATGGGGTATCTTCCTTGACATAGCTACTCCTGGATTTTTACAGAATTCCAAGATTGCCTCAGCTAGTTCTTCATCTGATAATTCATTTGTGTTCATTACTTCACACCATCCAGCCACTTCTCTGTCGATAGAATAACTCATCTCTGAATTTTCAATCTGTTCCTGCATTAATTATGTCTCAAGATATTCCTGGATTAAGGGGTTAATAACATCAATAGCATGCAAATTTTCTACATCAAGAGGTTTCTTCATTGCTTCATCGATGCTAAAGGTGTATTTTTCTCCATTGTAATCAAGGTATATAGTCCCATCAAAAACATTAATTATGGTCTAGGTTGAACGAAGAAAAGGTCTTCCTAGAAGTACGCCACTAGACTCAGCAGATTCATTGTCACTCATCTTTATCACATGAAAATCAGCTGGGTACAAGAAATCATGCACTCTGACTATCACATTCTCAAGCACTCATTCAGGGCAAATGCACGACCTATCCGCTAGCTGAATCACCACTTTCGTATCTACTATACTTACTTCTACCAGTTTCTTGTAAATGGAAATCGGTAAAACATTTATCGAAGCCCCTAAATCACACATGGCATGCTCAATTTTTACATCACCGATTGAAATAGGTAAGGTAAACATACCTGGGTCAGTGCATTTGGAGGGCATTCTCCGCTTCTGAATCACTGCTGACACATTCTCTCCAATTAGAATCTTCCCACTGGGTCTAGCCTTTCCAGCTATAAATTCCTTAATGAACTTGCTGAACACCGGCAACTTCAAGGCTTGTAAGAACGGCAAATTAATCTCCAGCTTCCCAAAAATGTCCATGAAGTCTACCGGTTCTTCCTTCTTTTTCTTAGCTTCCCCTCGACTTGGGAATGGCTTCAGTAACTTCCCTGCTCCAGTAGAACATCCAGCTGAGGGCTCATTAGTTCCTTTTCTTACCTTCTCCCTTTCAAACTCTGGCTCTGGATCTATGAAAAATGGTTCAGCTTCTTTAGGCAATGGTTTCTCCAAATCTCCTGCCCTAAGGTCATCTGTTCTCTCGGGACTGTTTCCCTTTAAGTTCTCGGGTCTAGAGGTTATACCCCTTTTTCCCTTGATTCCTGTGGGGTTTGTCTCCTCATTCGTCCTTATCTCTGGACCTTCATACCCCTTTCCGGATCTTAAAGTGTTCAGACTGATGTTAGCTCTATCAGGCATCCTTACTGAGGCAGGAATCTTGCCTTCATTCCCTCGCATCTCGCTCAAGGAAGTAGCTATTTGTGACATCTGTTTTGCCAGCATATCCATTGCCGCCTTTTGCTCCTGCTGAGCGCCCTGAAGTTTGTGGACTACGTCATTGTTCGACTGCAAGTTGTTCTGCATATGCTGCTGAGAACTTACGAGATCATGCACCATCTCATCCAGATCCCTCGGTGTTTTAGAATTTGACTGACTGGACCCTGGGCTTGCATTCGAACCACTTACTTGATTCTGGGGAATGTTCCCTTGACCTCCCGAACTATTGTTGAACTGGTTTCCTGGCCCTTGATAGGTGGTTTGGAAGTTCCTCTGGTGTGGTGGTACATAAGAATTCCCTTGATGGTTTTGGTTCCTGTTCCCCCAATTCGGATGATCCTTGGTTCCGACTATTCCAGTTGCCCTGCCCCTCTTGATTTCTCCCAGACCAGTTACTCTGCCTCTCCGGTTGAGGTACAAACTGAATGTTATGTTGTGGTGCTGGCTGGCTCTGGTCGTTGTCCGACCATCTAAAATTGGGATGGTTCCTCCAGGGTGCATCTCCCTGTCTCCCTGGATTTCAACTTCCATCGGGATTCCAACTCCCCATTGCATTAACTTGAGCCGGGTACTCTCCTTCTTCGCCTCAATCAGCTTTCCCAGAATTTCTCTTGCTTCACTTCCTTTCTTCTTTGTAAAATTTCCCCCATTCGAGGAGTTCATCAAATCATTTGACTCAGGGTTTGCTCCTTCATAAAACAGATAGTAAATCTCTGCCTCAATCATCTTATGGTTCTGGCAGGCATCTAGCAACCCTTTAAATCGTGACCAATATTGACTCAGAGACTCATCATACTCCTGCTTGCACTCCACGATCTCCTTCTTGAGAGCGTTCGTCTTGTTCGACGGAAAGAAGTAATCTAGGAATTCCAATTTAAAGTCCCTCCATGTACGGATAGAATCCGAAGGTAACCTAAATAACCAAGTGTTGGCTTCCCCCTTCAAGGCAAAAGGAACTGCGCGCAAGCGATAGTCCTCCTCTGTTGCGTCATTTGGCCTCTTCTGAATGCTACACAATTTGCTGAATTCATTTAAGAACTCGTACGGGCACTCATTCCAACGCCCAGAGAACGTTGGTAGGATGCCGAGCACGTTTGTCTTAATCTCAATGGACCTCTATCGCGGATACATAACTATAGCTTGAGCCGGCTCTCCGTCTAGATGAGCAGTGAGCGAGCCGATTTCCGGATCTGGATCGATTATGTTCGCCATGACCCCTGTTTCTTCCTCCTCTGTACTTGTTTCTGAAGACGATTTAGGATCCTCCCTTCCTGACGAGTTCCGATCCTCTTCACTTTCTGAACCAAACGGAAATGGATTTCCCGTAGATAATCCCGATCTGGTGGTGACAGTAGATGCTGAGTCCTTGACTTGCCAAGTAAACTGATCGTTCCTCCACTCAGATGAGCCTCCACGGTATCCAAACCGCGAGCCTCTGCTCATAAACTGAAAATAAAGAAAGAAAAATTAAGAACTATGTACGCCAAAATTCTCTAAACACAATTACAAGTTATGCCTTCCATCCCCGGCAACGGCGCCATTTGAAACGTGGTATGTCGTGTGAGTGTGTGTATAATAAATTCCTAGATCGAGCTACCAAGTCCACTGAATCCACTAAACACTAGGTCTAGGAACTCAAGGCGACACGGAAGACTTTGACTATGGACACACAAACTCTCGCGTTTCAAAGATCCCTCAACCCGTTATACTATAGACTAGTATAGAGAAGCAAGGGGTCGATCCCACGAAGATGGACGCGCAAGAAAGCATCTAGAGAATTTTGGTTAGAAAACGGCTGCTGCCACGCAAACTTTGGTTGAGGTATTCTACTTCTAGACCTAGGCACAAAATTAGACACTAGACCTAGTAAACTGTAAACAACATGCAGTGCTTTAACATCCTTAGAACTACGGAATTTTAAACTTACTTCCTAGATAGAGCAAACGATTACCAACTATAGCTAAACAGAACACAACTAAAAATTGAGGACTAACTTCCAGAAATATCAAATACGGAATTAAAGCTGCAACTAACTAACAAAGCATCTAACTGACAACGACATGCATCACATCAACTAAATCAAACACGAAGAGGGAGGAAACAGAGCATATACCGAGATTCAAACAAAATATAAAAATTCGGACGTCGGAAACTTGCAAACAACCGGAAATAAAATAGATCTACGTATACTAGGCGGAATGAAATAAAAACACGAAAGCTAGGCATAAATCTCAATCACTCTTCAGATCCAACGTCGGAAACTCAATCCACTCCGGATCCAAGCAGTCTGAACCCAACAGCAACCAAAATCAACTCCATAGTTCCCGATTCACCCAGATCTACTTCGATCAACATCATATTCCAGCAATTTCACCAAATTCATCAACCAGCACAAAACTCAAACATCCAACTCAGCAACTACAACAAACGCAAAATAATGAACACCCATTATCGAAATCAACAGAACTCGTTAATGGCGGAAAACAGAAATTTCATAAACTAAAGCAATTCGACAGAAAACAGGGCCGAGCTCCGAACTGCGAAGCTCGGTGAAATTCACGACAGAAAACTAAAATGAAAGCGATTTAAATTGTTTCTTTGCCCTCCACGAGGACGGTGTTACTCCCACGACTAACTAGCAACCAGTAATCCAGAACTACCCTACAATTTCCCCATCAAAACCCAAAAGTGTGTAGAAGTGAAGTGAGCTGCAAACTAAATCTGTTACTGAGGTCCCCACCAAGAGGATCCCTCCAGATTGCATGTTTCCTTCCTTATATAGGTGCGGTAGGATCTTCTAGAAACCTTCGCAGAAATCTCCATTCTGCCCTTCAGCTTCATGATCCCTCCGTCTAGTTGTTTCCTCCGAATTTGCTCACTTATTCACCATAATTGCATGGTCCTTGGAATCCACCTTCTTTGTTCCTCGACCTGGTGAATTCTTCTACACACCGGCTTAAAACATGTGTTAGACCTTATAATTGTATGAATTCACCCCCTAAACCTATGCATAAAATTATCCTTATCAATGAGTCATAACATATTATGTTATAGCACATGATCCAAAAGTAGTGAATCAAAGTATATTATAGTGAGTTCAATATTGAATTCCATGCCATGGCCTATGTGGTCTTCAATAGAAATTTCTTAATTGAAAATTAAGAGCAAATAAATGTTTTTATAATTCTGCATGACTCCTCTACAAAATATACTCATGTGTATTATCCACTAAAAACAGTGATAGAGAAGGCGTTAAAAGAAACGAAAAACAGGGAAGGTGTATGCTTCATTGAATTAATTGGGTTGTTATAGTTGAAAGAGTGAAAGAAAATTTGAAGTGAGAGCATAATGTATATACTTAAACTGGACGGATGAGAGAAAAATACTCCTCCAGTCAACACAACTAAATCACTCTCCGCCCTTGGTTTATGTAAATGTTTATCCATTGGCGGCGCTAGAAAAAGTCTCTCACCTTCCACTTGTCACACCACTATCCTATTTTTCTCCACACCTCCTTAAAAAAGAAAACAGTTAGTCCAACTGAAAACTAGGAGTTAATTACCATACTTTTATTCACCATTTAATCCCACAACAATTTCCATCTACAACAACTAAGTCGCGCCATTGATTCAGATTCCTCCATGTTTTCCCTTTGTTTGATCACTGTCTTATTCTGTGCGTTCATGGCCTGCCTCAACGACCACCCCAATTTCAAGCACTACTGCAAGGTATGCAAGAAGGGCTTCATGTGTGGCCGCGCCCTCGGCGGCCACATGCGCGCCCACGGCATCGGCGACGAGAGCGGCAACCTTGACGACGACGACGACACCGCTAGCGATTGGGAGGACAAATTTGGGACCAACACTACCAAGCGAATGTACCAATTGCGAACCAACCCTAATCGCCTCAAGAGCTGCAAGACATGCGAGAATTGCGGGAAAGAATTTCTGTCTTGGAAATCCTTCCTTGAGCACGGCAACGGCAAATGCACCTCCGACGATGCCTCTGAGTCGCTCGTGTCGTCCGAGGACGGAGACGAGGACGGTGGGAGCAGGCGCGGCGGCGGCACGTGGTCGAAGCGGAAGAGATCGCTGAGGTCCCACACGACGACCAGCGAGGAGGATGATATCCTCCTCGCCACCTGCCTCATGCAGCTGGCGAACACAGTGGTGGATCTTGAGCCGGAGGAGTCATGTGCCTCCGCTAGCAAGGAGGAGGAGCGGCGGAACAGCCGGGCGGCGGCACTGGCTAAAGGGGTATCGAGCCCCAGGGGCGTGTTCGAATGCAAGGCGTGCAAAAAAGTATTCAATTCCCACCAAGCATTGGGAGGGCACAGAGCAAGCCACAAAAAGGTGAAAGGGTGTTTTGCTGCGAAACAAGACGAACCAGACGAGGTGGCAAACAACGATCAGGATTTCTTCCCATCTTCAAAACCGTCGTTCCAAATGGAGCAGCAGCAGCAGCCGCTGGTGGGGGCGGCCAGGAGGAAGTCCAAGGTCCACGAATGCTCCATCTGTCACCGTGTGTTCAACTCTGGACAGGCACTAGGAGGACACAAGCGATGCCACTGGATCATCTCAAACACGTCAGCAGAGACATCATCATTACCAAAGTTTCAGTTCCAAGATCAGGCCGCCGTTGGCATCCGTGCTGATAAGCTAGACCTAAACGTGCCAGCGTGGGCCCAAGTGAGGCGGGAGCAGCTCAGCTTTGACGTGTCGACAGACATGCGCCTCCAGCCATGGATCGGAAGTCAGAAGGAAGTCAGTTACGTTGACGATGAAGCGGATAGCAAGTTAAAGTTGGCCAAATTGTGCGATTTAAACGATAAAAATGTGGCTTCGTCTCAATGGTTGCAGGTAGGGATTGGCTCTACTGCGACGCAACTTCCTCCTCCGACTCCTCCAGCTCCAGATGCTTAGTTATAAATTAACCTAACATGATTTTTTGTATATTTTTGCATTCACTCTGTACATTTTATTGTTTGGCGAGGTTCAAATCTAACCTATTTATTATGTTCATTCTTGAGAATCTGAAGAACTTCGGTCGCTTCTTCATGTATGTAACTATGTTTCAACTTTCTATTCCATTGAATCCTCAATTTGCATGCTTCGGTTTTTATGTACTCCTATTAAAGTGTGCCAATCTAAAGAATATATATTTGGTGACATCAATTACTACTACAAAACTCAGAATAGTATATCAATCATAATTAGTTTAAGTACCCAAAATTTTTGTTCTAATTTTAAGAAAAATAGAAAAAAGAAGTTAGTTATCTGATCATTTGTAAAGTAAAATTGGAAACTACCAATGCAGCAAGAATATAAGATTTGGAGTATTCACATGATTTCGGAGGAGCAATAATTAATAAGCTTTCAATTTTGATTGACATAATAGCTAGTATTTAAATAAAACATGCTACAGATTTTTTTAAAGTAACTTATTCCAATAAAAAGTAAAGAGCCAAAGTTCATTTGTAAAGCAACGGATAAATCGAAATCTTGAGAAATATTTTCTGAAGAGGAACCCTTGAAGAATATTGCATCCAGTTTGTCACGCGGCTGATCCACAATTTAAAATGCATTAAATTGCAATTTATTATTTTTAGCATAAATTAAAACGAATGATATCCCTACAAATATTTAAGTACATCAATTTGTTTCCTCCTTGTTTTTGGTTGAAGCTACACAGTAGAACCCTATTACACCGCATACACGTTGTCTTAAGTGTTGGAATAAGGAAATTAATTAATTGGAGAACAAGAAGGCAAGGGATGAAGATATGGCAAGAATAAAGAAGGAAATCAATGAAGATTATAGAAAATCAAATAAAAAGGATATTAGTATAATTAGAATATATTTTCCATGTTTAGCTAGAATTATAGTCTATATATAGTTATGTAGCCATGGAGAGAATAGAATTCAAGTCATTCACAATGTAGTCTTTAAAGTTCTACCCGTCTTTTACTTTCTGCAATAGTATTTTATTTTCCGCATTATATTTTTTAACATGGTATCAGAGCGGGCCCAAGTCGATGATGGTTTTCTCTTTATCTCTTATCTACCTCACGAGTGGAAGACCGATGTCCTTTCCGGCCCACATCGATGATGGTTTCTCTTGCATTGCCTACCCACGTGATGGAAGACCGATGTCCTTTCCGGCCACACGTGAGGGGGCGTGTTAAATTCTCTAAATTCTGTCCCACATCGACTTGGTGAAGATCCCATCTAATCTATATAAGTGTGGATAACCCTCCCCCTTATGAGGCCTTTTAAGGGGTGAGTGGCCCATTTCTAATATGGTATCAGAGCAGGTTCGATCATACGGATCGACACTGTCTCTATATACATATAAAAAAAACCCAAAAAAACCCCCCAAAAAAATCTCCTCTCTCACAATCGATCAAATTCTAAGAGATGGGTCGCGGCAAACTGAAGATGGAGATGATTGAGGAGGAGAAATCAAGAATCCTTACTATGAAGAAGCGAAAGAAAGGGCTAATCAAGAAACTCCACCAACTCACCACGCTCTGCGACGTCCCCGCATGCATGATCTTCCACGACCCCACCACCAATTCCACCTCAGTTTGGCTGGAGGAGGATCCTGACCAGGTCCGCAGCCTCATCGAAGCCTACAAGGCCAAGAAAAATGACCCCAGTGGCGGAGTAAGGGAGTACTTGCTGTCGAATTTCTTCGACCAGCGGCAGAGGCAAGCCGAGGAGGAGCTCGAGAAGCTGCGGAAGAATAATGTGGAGGGCATGTTTCCGACGTGGGACGATCACCTCAACTTCATGGATGAGGCCCAGTTGAGGGAATTGGCTGCCACGGTGCGCGGCAAGGCCGAGAACCACAACCAGCAGAGGAGGAGAGAAAGGAAACATTGTGGCGAAGGAGGTGGAGCCAGTAGTAAGGCCGCAATGGCTGATAGAGAAGCGTTGATCGGCGCAAGAAGCCAATCACGGAGGAACGGAGCAAAGGCTCCATGGAGTTCAGCGATTACTCACTGATTTGGAGGTGGCAGCGAGCCCTAGATCCGTAGATAAAATCTGAATTCACGGTTTGTCCGGCCGAGGGGGAGAGGAAGAATGCAACCGAACAACTCCTTTCCAAATCGATGATGGACGTGAAGGCCAAAGAAGACCGATTTGATATTGCCGGAATGGCCTGAGAGAAGGTCTCCATTTCCTGCAGCAGTGCCTCCGGAAAAGGAGACAAAGAAGTTGATAAATTATCCGGCCTAGGGGGAGAGAAGGCCACAACCGAAGAATGACTAGTTATCCGGCTGAGAGGGCGAGATATTGATCAACCGAATGACTCGTCTTCCAAGCAGAACCACTAGTGGAGAGAATACTGCTGGAAAAGAGCTGAATCCCAGACACAACCGTATGATAATCGATCACTGCTGCAAAGGTAGCCATGCCGGAGATGGACAGAAGATGGCTGGCCCCGTCGAGAGAGAAGAAGCTACTGCCTAGGGCAGCCAAGATAGAGAAATTACTTTAAAATGGATGAAGCGTTTGGCCGAGGGGGAGATATCAGCCACTTGCCAAACGATTCAATCTCCGAATCAAGGAGAGAATTTCCGAGGACAAAGGCGGAGGGGGAGAGAGATAGCGTCGCCACATAACCGCTATGAAGAGCTGGTAGGAATGGGATGTCGTTGGGAAGACGTCGAGAACCTGTTGCCAAAAGAGGATGTGATGGTATGCTCGCTGGTAATGCAAGTCCAATGACTGGCGAGAATGTAAAGCCTGATTATGGACGAGAAGAAAGGCTGAGAAGAGCCGTTGATAGTGGAGCCAGTAGCAAGGCTACAAAGGCCACCGAGAAAGCAGACGAGAAGAGGCCACCGAGAAAGAAGACATGATGCGCTATCTATGATTGACATGATGCGCTATCTATGATTGACATAGAGGCTTGGGAGTTGCCGTGAAGAATGACGAGAAGAAATCCAATAGAATGATCGGAGAAGGAGGGACTCCCAATTGAGTTAAGAAGAAAAACCTAGAAATGGCAGGTGGAAGATCCAGTGACGGGGATGCACAATTGATGGCAATCACCTTGGCTGCCGGAGGACATGTTATCCGAAAAAAAAACCAAAATTAAGCTTTGGACTGCAAATTAAATTGAGTCAAAGTTTTGGCTCCTAGACAAGAGCAAAAACTGTCTAGATTAGCTCCTCGACAAGAGTCAAAACTGTCTGATTTAGCTCCTCGACATGAGTCAAAACTGTCAGAACTAGCTCCTCGACAAGAGTCAAAACTGTCAGAATTAGCTCCTCGACAAGAGTCAAAACTGTTAGAATTAGCTCCTCGACAAGAGTCAAAACTGTTAGAATTAGCTCCTAGATACGAGCTAAAACTGTCTGATGACTCCTAGATACGAGCTAAAACTATCTAAGATGACTCCTTGATATGAGTTAAAACTATCTAAGATGGCTCCTAGATACGAGCAAAAACTATCTAAGATAGCTCCTAAATATGAGTAAAAACTGTTTAGACAAGCTCCTTGACACGAGTTAAAACTGCCAACAAAAAATTGAAGAGCTCCTTGACACGAGTTAAAACCGTCACCAGAAAATTGAAGAACTCCTTGAAACGAGTCTAAACTTTCAATGATGAATGAAGAGCTCCTTGAAACGAGTCTAAACTTTCAATAACTCTTTGATACGAGCCTAAACAATCAATGATGAATTGAAGAAGCTCTATGATACGAGCATAAACTGTCAATGGAAATTAAAGAACTCTTAAATACTTGTATAAACTATATATCAAACTAAAGATCGTGCAAGTTAAGTGCCGAAAAAGTCGACACTCAACTTGAGGGGGAGTGTTGGAATAAGGAAATTAATTAATTGGAGAACAAGAAGGCAAGAGATGAAGATATGGCAAGAATAAAGAAGGAAATCAATGAAGATTATGGAAAATCAAATAAAAAGGATATTAGTATAATTAGAATATATTTTCCATGTTTAGTTAGAATTAGAGTCTATATATAGTTGTGTAACCATGGAGAGAATAGAATTCAAGTCATTCACAATGTATTCTTTAAAGTTCTACCCGTCTTTTACTTTCTGCAATAGTCTTTTATTTTCCGCATTATATTTTTTAACATTAAGAATACTAAAAGTCATATCGATTAAAACTACGGAAGCGTAATCAAGAACCTAATTAAGCACATGGTTATGGTGTGACC
Source organism: Salvia splendens (assembly GCF_004379255.2). Taxonomy (NCBI): domain Eukaryota; kingdom Viridiplantae; phylum Streptophyta; class Magnoliopsida; order Lamiales; family Lamiaceae; genus Salvia; species Salvia splendens. Next base: position 36,433,198 of record NC_056034.1, on the reverse strand, counting down.
GAAAGAATTCACAGTAGTAAATATAAACTCCCACCCAACCAATTAAAAATGTAATAAGTTTACTCTTGAAGAAAAGACAATATCATGACCGTTGTGTATATTTTATGAAATTATACAGTGAATTTATATTATTATAAATTATATAATGAATAGTCCTCAACTCGATAGTGTTGGTTCGAAATTTATCTGAAACTCCATACGATTCGCCATAATGAGTTGATTCTTAAATTTTATTTTCAATTTATTATTATTAGTTTTTCAAACTTTTAAAAGTTAATAAGATATCTAGTATTTTTAAAATGCACGTAAAATATAGTACTCCTCCGTCCCAAGAAAGATGACCCCTTCTTGGGACGGCACGAGATTTTATGCATGCTAATTTTAAAGTGTTTAAAAAGGGAGATAGAAAGTTGTTAGGTGTTTAAAAGTAGAGGAGATGAATAAAGTAAGATAGGTAAAAGGTTGTTGATGTTTAAAAGTATGAGATATGCTAAAGTAGGGAGAGAAAATGTTGTTGGGTGTTAAAAGTCGGAGAGATGAATAAAGTAAGCAAAGGAAAAGATAATTGAGTATTTTAAATATTTCCTAAATAAGAAAAAAGGTTCATCTAGGTTGGGATGGATGAAAAAGGAAAGTGAGTCATCTTCGGTGGGATGGAGGAAGTACTTTGATTTATTATTTTGAAACTTATACTCATTATTTAATTTTACACTTATTTTAAAAAAATGTAAAAGTTAAAATTAATTACTCCATTATTTAGTACTAATAAAAATTATATTCTCTGTCACTATATGAGTTGCGCATTCGTTCAACTTAAAAAATAAACATAATTTGTATTTATATCCATTTCCTATAGATATAAAATCATAAATAGAAATATACTATTAATTAAAAATATTCTAAAAATTATCGAGTCCGATTAATCTGAGGAGTTAGCCCGAAATCTGAAGTATTACAATTAAAAATATAAAACCTGAAAAATTCTCAACCCAAATAGTAAACACTCAAAAATCGAGGTGAATGGCACAATTGACATCCGTACATGATAAATGCATAGAAAGCAAAGAGTGAAAACTCCAATAGATGAAATCTTAAATCTATAATTAAGTGATATCCCTTTATAAGTAAGTTCAATTAATGAAAACATAAACTTCCGTTAAAACGCGTTTATGACAAAAGAGATGAGGTCTGGTCCCCACCATTTTCCCTCCTTAAACGGTAATTACTCCCTCCCTTCTCAATTGATTATTTTCCCCACCACTGATTTCAACCCCAACGATCCAAAAATAATGCCAATTCGCCTCTTAATAAAACCAACTATTCATTGCAACAAATTTCCCAAATAATTTACTTGTACGAATTATTCGATTACACTTTGGTCAAGTGGGCATGCCTAAAACTAAATGCACTTGCTCATCCCACAGATCTCCTCTTATTCTCACACGGCTAATCACATTTACATTTAACAAAGTCAAGTTTTCACTTTAAAAATATTGGGTTGTAGTATTAGAATTTGTGAGTTTGAGTCAAGGAAAAGCTTTATTTATTCTGGGAGTCTGGTCACAAAAATTTATCAGTTTGCTTGACTTGCATATAAAAACAAATTATAATAACCTCTCTTAGTTCCGAGAATACCCTCGTAATATTACAACGCATCGGAAAATCAAGGGCTTTTAAGGAAAGAAAATAGACGAATTGAATACAATGGTAGCACGTCAGAGCATCCACATCGGCGAGGTGCAGTTCGGACGTCCGTCCGTCCGTGCCAGCGGCACTGCACCGCTGGCACGGCGTTGCTCGATGCATCGAGCACGTCCGTGCCAACGAGCAGCATATGTGGCAGGCGGTGATTGGCCAACGGCTTGATTTTTTTAAAAAAAAACGGATTTTAATTAAAAAATCCGATTAAAAAAATATTTTTTCCCACTTCCCAAAAAATTATATCCATTTTCTACCCACTTTTAATTTATTTTTCAATTTTTTCCCCAAAAAATACGCATTTTCATCTATAAATACCCCCACTTTCACACCCAAAAATTCACACCACACTACACAATTCTCATCTACATTCTCTCATTTCCATTCTCAATTCTCAATCTTTCTTCCAATCCTACAACATAACAATGTCCGGCCACGGCGATCACCCCCCGGCTCCCACGGTTGGAACCCTGAGTGGTTCGGTTCACGACCGTTTTCTAGTCCGGAAACGGAATATTCGGCCCCTCCTCAAACCCAAGGTTCGGAAGTTCCGAGTGGCTACCGGCCTTACCCGATCGACGACCAAGATGCCCCCGAATGGCAATACGGGTGGACACCTGAGCCTAGAGCGAGGTCGAGCGGCCCCTCCCAAACTCCGACTCCTCCTACTCGCGGTGTCCGCACACCATACACTCCGGCGGAGATGGAGCAATTGTTCAAAGCGTTCTTGTCAATCTCCGAAGATCCGAAGGTTGGCACGAACCAATCCGGCGATCATTATTGGTGGCGCATCTGTCGCCGGTACAATGAAAACGGGCCGGCTGGAACAATCGAGCGCAACGCCATATACAGAGCCAACGAAGGAATCCAAAAGTTCCAGAGGTATTACCTCCAGGAAGAGCGGTTGGTGGGGAGCGGCCGGAGCGAGGTCGACATCATCAGTTCCGCCTTGTCGACCTACCAATCCATGAACTACAAGCCGTTCAAGTACTTCAACATTTGGCAGGAGACGCGGTCGCATCCGAAGTATAGGGGGCATAACATCCTCCTCTAGCGGCTCCTCCAAACGGTCAAGGTCGGTATCCCTATCCGACGCCGACTCCGAAGAAGTGGCTAGCCAACTTGCCGGAGCTAACTTGAGTAGCCCCGAGCGGTTCCCAACGCCGACCGCAAGGAAGGAAGAAGGCGGCGGCCAACCGCCGTCGCGCCGCGACTCCATCCGCCCCCAATCCCGAACCCGCTCCCGCTCCCTATGTTCCACCTCAACCCCCCACCAACTCGTTGGGGGGGGGGGTTTGGCCCAACTCAATTTCGCTGATAGGTCAAATATGACCCCCGAGCAACTTCGATCGAATGTGGCGATGATACGGGGTCTCCAAAGAATGTTGGGGGTATTGCCGGATGATGACTAGTCTTCCCCGGATGTAATTTTTACGCTTAAATTGTGTAATTTTTATTTTTTAGTAGTTTAATTATGTAATTTTCATTTTTTAGGATTTTAATTATGTAATTTTTATTTTTTAGGATTTTAATTATGTATTTTTATTTTTTAGGAATTTAATTATGTAATTTTTAGTTTTATTGTAATTTGTAATATTATTCCGGGTATTTTTAATGAATTTTAATTTTGTGGAAATGTTTTTATTTAAATTGAATAATAGAATGGTGAGACCCTTGTGCTCGTCCTTACGGAAGAGCACGGATGTGGGTGTTGTGTTTTTGCCTAAGAACAGACAGAAAAAGTGGGGTTGGGCCCACATCCGTGCTCGCTGGCAAGAGCGCGGAGGTGGATGCTCTTACAAGTTTTGTTAGATTTTTACATAAAAATATAAACTCAAAAACAATCCAGAATCTAATTTGTGTAATTTTAATATTCTTTTTAATTTCGTTTCATGTGTATATATTCCCTGGGTGGAGGAATGCTTGTCACCTACTCCTCTTTAGCTTCTCCACACTGTATGTATTGTACAGTACGTGGTTCAAAAAAAGACAGAGAGAGACACGGTTAGTGCGTGATAGAAGCAAGTTACTAAGTTGTGTTTTGTTTTGTTTTGGTATGGAGAAGAAACAGAGATGCAAGCTCTGTTTCAGAAAATTCGCGAACGGGAGAGCTCTAGGCGGCCACATGAGATCTCACGTGATGAAGTTTTACGCAGAGGATTCGCTACCGTCTTCGTCTGAGGAGACGGAGTCATCGATCTCGGACACGACGCCGGAGGAACACGTGGCGCACTGCCTGATGATGATGTCGAGGGACACGTGGCACAGGAGATATGATAAGGAAGACGAAGAGAAAGTAATTGTGAAGAATAAATATCGGTGCGAGGAATGCAAGAAGCTGTTCCGGTCGTATCAGGCGCTGGGCGGCCACAGAGCCAGCCACAAAAAGATCAAAGTCGGCGGGATTAAGATACACCACTGCCCCTTCTGCCACCGGATTTTCTCGTCGGGGCAAGCGCTCGGCGGCCACAAGAGATCGCATTTCATCCAGAATTCGTCTACAATTTCTCAGGTTTTTAGCATAGATCTGAATCTGCCGGCGCCGGTTGACGAGGATGAAGGGACACAAATCGCTATTTCAATGTTGAGGTAAAAACTGAAATGAAAAAAAGTTTTGGTTATTCAATGGATGTATGTTACTGTGAGTGTAACCACTAGCTGAATTTTACATTAATACAGAAAAAAAATACACATTTATTTGGCTAATGTTGCTTACACTGTTGAAGGTTAACATAATTTTGCAAATGGGGATTTATCATTATGGTTGTACATCACTTTTATTTATCTATGTTTGATAAAGAAATTGGAAATTCGATCACAGAAAAAGCGTAGTTATTCCAACTGTCAGTGGACAATTGAGGAAGAGTTCATCGATTCCTAAACTCTTTTATTTATTTATTTTCATTCTATCAGTTACACTGCATGATAATGTCTTCTGCAGTCTCTGAAAAACTGTTGGTTGCAGTAATCAATGCTGGTAATTTTGTTTTGCATCAAATGACAATTGAAATTTGGAGTTTTGGGCAGTCAATTAATAAGCTGTTTGCTAACTAAACATGTGAAAATATATGGGGAAATATGTGTTTTATTTTTTATCAAAGAAAGGAACTTTTGTAATACTATTCGAGGCCAGTTACCTACCACCAGCAGTTTTCATGTTTTGGAGTCTAAACTAACACTGTGTTTTGATTTTAAATTTTTACAACTTTTAATGTAGTTGTATAACTATTGTTAATTTTTTCTTTTCTCTGAAAAACAGGGTCTTCATGAAGTGTTTTCCTCATCTCATGTTGACATCATTTTGCTAGAAAAAAGTAGTAGTACTAGTTTTATAGAAAAAAGTTTGACCGATTCCTAAGTAACTCTGCTTGGCAGAAGAATCAGTCAACATGGTCTACTTTGAAAATATATTATACTACAGTATGAGTATGCATTATAATCGACAAAAGATGACAAAGTGATATGAGCTAAATTAAGATGAAACATTATTACTAACACTGGCGGTGTGAGCTAAGTCAAGAGTCATCAAAATTGGGCAAATTTTGGATTCAAATCATAAATTATGCAACCAAAGACAAGTTTGAATTCAAATATAAAAATGTTATATTTATAATGTTATGGAGTATGAAATATGTTCGTCGAATAGTCCTGCTAAAAGAGATGGCAAAAGAAAGTGTACGCAAAGTAGCCAATAAGCATAAATTGGAGAATATACCACTTCTCTTTTGCTTCCTACCAAGTGTGTAGTTACGTACATTTTTATATTTATATACTATATATATATTACATCAGAAAATAGGTTCAAATATCAAAAATTGATGATTTATTGTTATTATATTGTTGTTCTTTTTATACATAAAATTGAAGGAAAATTGAATACTGGATAAGTTTTAATTGATAGGGCGTCTTAAAACGTTGAAACTAATTTAACCAGCAATTTCTCTGTTTCTTTGTGGGCGTAAGAGATAAGTTTGGCCATCCCTAGTCAACGAGTATATCAAGGGTTGGAATAATTATGTGACAACACCTATTATTATGCATCTAACTTGTTTGCATATGAAATTTCCATAAAATTTTCCAAACCGTGACGTGAGTGCGTCAAGGAGAGAATGAAGGTGTTCCAAGTTGAAATTTTCAAATGAGAAAAGCCTTAATCCCATTAAAAATGAATCGTTTCCTAAAATGAAAATAATATCATCTCTACTTTTAACTCTCTTTTACTTTACTCTCTTTTTATTAACTCACAAAACAACACTACATAAAATTACGTACCAAAATCCAAATGTTTCATATTTATTGAAAGGGATGGAATATTAAAAACCTAAGTTATGAAGCATGACAAGTCAAAGAATGAGTCATAACAATTTTGGCCTATTAATAATTTTTTGTGTAACTCTTTCTCGATGATAATAATTAATAATAGAGTGAACTACATAAAATGTCTCTGACGTTTCCATTTGTTTCACTCCAGACCCCTGACTAAAAAAAATATCGCCACAAGTCTCTGGCCTTTAACATAATCACATATCATGTTTTTCGGACTAAAAGACCCTTCAGCTCTAAAAGGGCATTATGGGCATATCACATGGAGTTCTGCAGTGGCGGCCTGCAACCTGACGCGATTTGACGTCTGTGCGTCAGCCGTCAGTTATGATGGTTGTGCGTCAGCGGCGGTCTGTTTACAGAGACACCACATATGCACGCCACGTATACCATACTCCATTCGTGATTTACAAATACATTTAAACAATTTCACAGTATGTGTTGCTAATTTTTATTAATTAGTTAATAATATCGGTATAATTCAAAATATATGTTACACTTGTCGAAATAAAGGCAACCTCCTTTATGGAGTGCATAATTATTCAAATATTATTTCTTAAAATTTCACCACTTTCTTATTAGTCATGATTCTTGACATATCACTTAATAATAGCAACGAAAATTAAAATAAAACAATACTCCATATGATTTGGATTCGTAAGTTGTAACTGTTTAATTAATTAGTGTTTACCCAACTGAAAAATAATCTACACGTAAAATTTAAAATAGTGAAATAGTGTTTTTCTAAGGTAATATACTTTATTCTTAATCCGTTCATTATTAATGGAGTAGTTATATTATTCTATTAAATTAATTCTTTGATATTGTTAATGTTTAGTATTTAATGTTGTTTTTTTTATCAACTATCATAAGATTCAAAATTATGGGTAGTGAACAAATAGAATATGACGAGCCCGTGAATTTTATTCCTTATTATTCAACGAACGTTTAATATTAAATTTATTAGTAATGATTTACTGAATTTCAGACACTAAAATTTTCCTAATTCAAAATTAGAAGACCATAATTTGCGAGTTCAATAAATTATACAGAAGGTTTTTTTTCTAAAAATATGAAAATATATAATTTCTTGTCTCTGACAATTGAAAGAATTTCCCCAAAATATGCCACGAATCAATGTTAATAAGAACAAAAAGAGAGAAAAAAAAACCTAATCGACCTCTTCCTCTTCTTCCTCCTCCTTGTAAAGGACCAAATGCGTCTACGTCCTCGTCATATCTCCCTACGCCGCAGCGGCAATGAAGGAGGGCGAATTGCGGCACGGAGAGGCGGCGCCGGTGATCGGAGAAGAGAGATTCATCAACGCCAAGCAGCCCTCGCTCCACGTCCTTCTGATCGGATAGGAGATCGAGTTGTGGCGAGAGGCGTGGCTGCAGTGGCCGCACTCTTTGTGAAGGGCGCACTTGCAATTCTTATGGTACGACCGCCGCTCGATGTTCATGTCTCTGTCGGAGATGCATTCCTCGAATATTCCGCGGTGGAAACCGTCGCCGGCCGCACCCGCCAACATATCGAGATTTCAGATCTGGTGAATGAAGCAGCGCAAATTATGCAGCAGGTTTTTATAACTATATATGTTGCAATAGTTATTTATTTCATTTATTTGTGAATCTGCAAGCTATACTGCTGCATGTACTGATTTGACAAAAATGTAGAGCTAATGTCTGCAAAAGTGCAAAGTAGGCCTGCAAGTGTTGGTAATAGGGCTGACAATTTTTGACACGACACGATAACACGACACGAACCGGCACGAAATTAATGGGTTTGGGTCAGAGCTTATTGGGTTCGTGTCCTTATCGGGTCGACCCGTTAAGAACACGAATATTTCGTGTCGTGTTCGTGTCGGGTTCGTGTTATCCGTTAACAATACGTGTTCGTGTCGTGTTCGTGTTATCCGTTAACAAATAATATTTTAGTATTATTAATTCTTATTATTTTTATTTTTCAATATTTATTAAATTGACTCTCATAGTCTCATATGGTCATATCTCATTTAAATTATTTAAATATTTAATCATTTTCCAATACGTGTTGTTATCGTGTCGTGTTGACCTGAAGTGGTTCGTGTCGTTAATGGGTTCGTGTCGTGTTCGTGTCTGAGGGTAGCGGGTCGTGTTCGTGTTCGTGTTCGAGGTTTTCTTAACAGGTCGTGTTCGTGTTTGTTGTTATCGTGTTCGGGTAGTTATCGTGTCGACGCGATAACGACCCGACACGCACGATTTGCCACCCCTAGTTGGTAATATGACTGAAATGCCCTTCAAGGCATTTGGTCATTTTGGTCCGAAAAATGGCTACAAATATACGATATGTGATTATGTTAAAGGCCAGAGACTTATGGCGATATTTTTTTTTGTCAGAGGTCTGGAGGGAAACAAATGGAAACGTCAGAGACATTTTATGTAGTTCACTCTTAATAACAATGTGTCGACAATTTTCAATATACATGTTATTTTTGGTCAATTGCAAAATTCTTCTTTCATACTTAGTGAATTACTAACGCATACGGTATTAGTCATTAAACATGCACATTTTCTTCAGTCTACCTTCTAAAATTTATATTTTCACATTCTCTATATTAAGAACTGTTAGCCCTATTTGCATTTGTGCAAGTGCATTTATGTTAAGATGTGAAAATAACCAACCAATCGCAGTAATTGGGCATTCTAATTTAAGTCCATTGATAGTGCATCACCATCACTATGGAGATTTTTAGGGCCTTTTTCTTGTAACATTAAAGTAAGATAGAATTGTATGGCTTTTCAATGTTTCTTTTGGACCAATTGTAGGTTCTTTGTTTTTTTTAGAGAAAAAAAATTAGTGTAATTTATCAGTAAAATTGATGAGCAATTATTATTCATTATCGTGTGCTGTGGTTTCCAAGTCAATTTATTCAAGAGGTCGGTCAAGTCATATCCATCAAATTTAGTGCAATTCCGAATTTCTCTTATTTCTTTTGTAGGGATCAGATCACTCAGGTTCACTAATTAACGGGATCTCTTTTTATTATTGGATCAACACCGAGATGGCTAATCTCAGTAAAGAACAAGCCAATTACAAGATATTTGTTACAACTAGAATCGTATGCAACGAGTACAAGATTACAGTAAACCCTAGCCTATATAGGATCTGGAACCGATCGAATATCTTGAGCTATACACTGTGAATCTCCTGCACACTTAATACACAAGTTAGTAATACAATATACAAGATCATTTCAGATCTTAACCGCAAATGAAAGACAAGAACAAAATAGGACATAAGATTTAGAATATGGCTCAGGTCGCACACACGACTGCACAGGGCCAAGGACCTCCTCAATCTTCTCCAACAAATCACAAGGGAGCACAGTGAAACAATCGAACCCCAAAACCTAGGGTTTCCGATTACTACAACACAGTAGCCGCCTCACACATCATATGACTCACACCACAGCCACAAGGCTTCAAGAACACACAAATCCCACGGATCTAAGAAATCAACCGATGATCTTCCACCAAATAGCCAGTATCGAACTCAACCATTCGAAACCAAATAGATCTCCGAATCAACACAGGAGTTGAGAGATGCACACTCGATTCTCACTAAAACAGAGAAGGAGTCACCGGAGAAGAAAGATCGGAAGTCATTTCAAAGAGAGAGAGAGAGAGAGAGAGAAAGTTCTAGAGAGAAGCCGGAGAGAAAGCATATATAGAGAGAGAGAGAGAGAGGCAAGTGAACAGACTAAGGAGTCAAGGAGGCGCAGGGAGTTTATAACTCAGCAAATAAACACACCCTAGATCCAACGGCTCATTGTCGTGATCCGCGTGAGGTGGCATACGTGGCAGCCATCGGAGCGTCCATTTAAGTATTGGGTCAAATCAGGATTAGATCACCAATAAACATAAACGGGCCATCAATTAAAACCAGCTCAGCTGATTTAAATAGCAAGACCAAATTGAAGTCCACAATTATTTCACGTCTTTAAATTAAAATTTTTATGTCAAGTTTTTCCGGTTTCTGCTCCCCACCATGGCACCACCTCAAACTTCCATTTTCCTCTATCTTTGCGCCTCCTTTCTGGTTAAATAGAGTAAGAAAAATACATTAGATTGTATTGAAACTTATTAATTTGGTGAATTACAGAGTACTAATTCATTATTCATGGTTGTGAAGTCCCTCTCAGATACCAACTCATCTTTATGTGCTTGTTGCTGAACGTAAGAGTATGATATGACAGTTCTATTGGGCATGTACTTTTACGAATTTATAATAGATAAAAAAATACTACTCCACTTGAGCTATTTTTGTTATATTGAATTACTGTTTGCTTATGGATTGAAATTGTGAGATATTCCAAGGCCCTTAATAACTCTCACCACTTGAGCTATTTTTGTTACATGAGATAGTTCAGTTATCTTTCTTACCAATCATATCTTATCAAACATGAAAAATAATCGATTTAATTGTTTATGATGAACAATAACCATCGCTACAAAAAAAAATATGCTCATTAGTAACGGGAATTCGTGTCGGAAAAGCGTTAAGTCACTAATTGGTGACAGATTAGTTTCTCATGAATATGAACTTACCATGACAGCCGCCCTCTGTTTTCCATCGATTAGTAACTTTAGTGACGGAATTTTTTAGTGACAAGCTTTTTAGTTACGGCTCTGTCCGACACTAATCTGTCACTAACTCTGTTCAGAGACGAAATTTTACTGATAAGTGATGAAATTACACAAAAGCAATCAACAATAGTATACAAAGAATAAAATAACCATAATTATATTGCAACAAGCAGAAAACCTGTGAAGGTAAACCAAAACCAAATACATACCCTTAAACTGCGTCAGTCGGTGATTTTTAGAATGTAAATGTGTGCACGCAAATTTACCAAAAAGTACCTAAACTAACCATAGAAATCACATTGATGATTCTCCAAAGAATCGAAAATGGCTCGTGACATCTCCGCGTGAAATAATGTACTCTAGTGCTCTAGACATTATTTACCATTACCACTTAACATTATTAACATGATATACATGATTAAAAATGATCACCATTGAGATCTGGTTCTTCAGTAATCAGTAAGGACTTAATTCAGGTTCTATTTAGTTTTATACATCCCCAGGAGACGGGTATTGCTGTTTGATTTGATTCCATTCCATTTCTAGTATTGCTGCGGTATCATTTTTGTAGAATTAAATTGTTCTTCACTCCCAAACCCAAATGAAAGGATCACTTTTTTGTTTTCATTTTTACCGAAAATAAATCTACAAGTTGGGCCTGGCCCACTTTAAAGGAAGATTTAAAGACTTCAAAGCCCAAGCTGGGTTTGTATAACCGACCCAAGGGAAGTTTTTGCGATGAATTTGATGATTCCCAAAACTTTCATATGGAAAAATAATAAATGCGTGCTTGTGATGTTTAATTAAAGGGTTCTAGTACCCTTTAATGCACTAATGAAGAAACAGCTACCCCTAAATATAATTGTATATATTTTAAAATTTTAAAAATTTTATAAAAGCAAGGATCATGATTTCTAGGGGAGAAAGTAACTTGTACTAGTACACATTTATTTGTTCTTGTGAGTGAGTAATTGGCCTAGGCTTGAATAGGGTTTACTATTAGTTATTCCATATTTATGAGATTCACCTACTTCTCTCCTTGAAATTGATCGATGTATTGAAATTAAAGCGGCCTCAATTGACGGACATGCCTAGTGTTGTTTCTCACTTAATTTTATGATTCTTGCTCTAAATATTTAAAGCCTTGTGTTAATTTTAATGATGCATAGTATTCTTTTCTCACCCAAATTTCTAAATGGTACTTCCTGTGTGATACGATGATGATGATTATTATTATTATTATTATTATTATTTAGTTAGTTAGTTAATTATAGATTTGCATATCTTTTTCATATCTTTTGTCTTGCTCATTAAGTTAGTATCCACTATTATAAATAGTGGACATTGTTATTCATATTATTCATTCAAGAAATATCAATTATCCTTCTATTTTATTTTCTCTTATTCTCTTTCCTTTCAAACGTGCAAAACGCACAAAACCCTAATTTTGACGCCGGATTGATCGACGGGCAAAAGCTCCCGCGACGTTCGACGTAAAATCTACGAGTTAAGGAACTTCATCCTTAACAATTGGTGCTTTCATCGTGAGCTCTTCCTCCGAATCGCTGTCTACATGTCGTACGGCTACACCGGATATCAACTCCGGCAGGCGGATTACCACACATGGCAGCCCGTACCTCAACCCCTGCTCCATCCGATCAGAGCGTTAGATCAACAACCATCATATCCATATCCACACGATGGGAGACTCCACCCACAACACCATCCCTACCAAGCCCGTCAACCCACTTCTTGGGACCCGCCATGGCTGTGCTAGGAAACTGCGTGTCAGCAACCATCGTCCTACGTGACAGATTTGTACTCGCCACCACCGCCAAGGTTGTGCACGCGGCAGGGATACTTTCAGCCTTATCAACCGCCTCAGCAGCCACACCACACCGCACTCAGACAACCCACTAGTTGGGATCCACCTGCCTACTGGGAGACAACGGGACAACGCCCCTTCCACGAGGTCTCGGCATACGATCATCCGTTGCCCCCCAACCATAACTCAGGATGGAATCAACCCGCGCCGCAACCACCTTGTCCAGCCACCACCACGGCACATCTGACTCTCGCACAACTTCAACAATTGTTGAAAGCTTGCTACAGGATGGAGTCTCACCTTGTTGCAGCCGACCGACGCATCGACAACATGCTTCCTCCCGAGCTGCCTGAACCTGCGCAGTCCTACGGCTCTCAAATTTTTGGGTTTGGGGACCTCGTTAAGCACCTTCCTCCATCAGGAAATAGCAAGGCTTCACCGGGGCCGTCGGATTTAGTCCCCTACGACTCATTGGCTCCGCCGCAACAATCAAGTACAACACCACCACCCTTTGCGCTGCTTCCCGATACCGCCCTCGAGCCGCCGTATGCTCTGTCCAAGACTTCAGTTGGGAATGTTTTAGAGTGCAATAAGAAAGAGATTGTGATTCTTGACTGTGATCGAGTCGAGGAAGGATTTGATGATTCTTCGGAGAAGATTCTACATTCTTCTTCTCGTTTTGGTGGAGTTGAAAAGGTTGAGAAGATAGAGAAGTCCAGTCCGGATTCCACACGTAAAGAGAAACCGGTTCACAGTTGCATCGAGATTCAGTGCGCGCGACAATTGAATGCTTCTCGATTCAAGATTCCCCAAGTCCAGATTGGTTTGGGTAGTTCCATTGTGGACAACGCATCGCTGAAATTATTGAGTGATTCATCTCATGTCAAGATTGTCGCAAGTGTGAATCATCGATCAACATCGCTCGACGACGATGCCCGGTTGATTCCTCCGCAAAATGACACTCTATGCTTGAGCATTCATGGACGCATTCACAAGATTTTAGAACCGAATTATCATGTCCATAAGGGTCATCCCTTTGTGATTTTTGATGGAGATGATGCAGAGAGACGCCCACCTATTCGGTGTATGTTTGATCCAGGAGGATTCCTCGACGCTCATCGTTGCTTCATGGTTCCCACCTTGAGGACAAGGTGGATTTCAACCGTGGGGGAGTTGATACGATGATTATTATTATTATTATTATTATTTAGTTAGTTAATTATAGATTTGCATATCTTTTCCATATCTTTTGTCTTGCTCATTAAGTTAGTATCCACTATTATAAATAGTGGACATTGTTATTCATATTATTCATTCAAGAAATATCAATTATCCTTCTATTTTATTTTCTCTTATTCTCTTTCCTTTCAAACGTGCAAAATCTCCGAGTTAAGGAACTTAATCCTTAATACTGTGTTTGAGGTTGTGAAAAGAAGAAAATCAAATGTGTTTTTAAAATTTATTGGAAAATAAATACCCCCCCATTGCATGTCTTCAAACACAAAAATGCCCATCCAGTAAAAATTAACAACTCTTTTATTCCATGTTCAAATCACACAATTATTCTCTACCCTCATTTGAAAGTGTTTAACAAAAAAACACATTAAATGATGTCAAAGTATTTTTCTATTTTTATGAGCTGTGGGCCATCGCATATAGCCGTTTAGCTACCAGCTATTTGAAAAAAGTTGAAGAAGTGATCTTATTTTAAAAAAATTCGGAAACGACCGTTATGTTTTCTTATCTTCTTCATCATCAATTCTCCTCCTCGTCATAAAACACTCTGTTTTTGCTCTGAATGTTTTAATGGCCAACGATTTCGTGTTCACCGAGGAAGAAATGGCAGTTGACGGAGGCCTAGGCTACCCGACAGCCTTCGCCAAGCTCTGTCGAGATCGGAGTTTCGGGCCATTCAGCCATGGCCCGCCCTATACCTTCACCCCTTATGCTTTGGTTCAGCAAGAGGTAACCATTTCAAGTAGATCTGTCAATTAATTCAACTCCAAATTTGGTGGATTTGTGAATATATTGAAGGACATTGTGTTTCTTAAGATTGAAGGGGAAACAAATTTTATTATTCTTGGCGATACATTGTCCATATTCGATCATGTTTTTGTTTCATTTGTGTTTTTTCACTTTGGATCTTGATTGGTTTCGTTATAGGAATCGAATCTTCCTGAATTGAAAGATTGTGCGTGGTGGATTTGGAGTTGAAAATTGGTTAGGGCTTTTTTGATTGATAACTATCATTGACATTTAATCGTTGGAGCTTTGAACTCTGTAAATGCAATTTATTCTACCCCCTAAAAATTCTGATTTTATGCGGCAATTTGTGTTGTTTGTAAGAAATCTATCACTAGTTAAATGCATCACTTTTACAAGGGCATATCTATAATTTGATTTGGGGATGCAGGAAGCAAGAGCAAAAGAATTGGATGAACTGTTCCCACTGACTGATCCCAAAGCTAAACCTACAACAAAGCCCAAGATCTTCTTGAATCTCCTATGGAAACAGCTCAACCATCTTGGGTAATGATGCAATGCACTTAACCCATATCATGCCATCATTTTCAAATTCTCTCTAACTACAAACTTGGCTCTTTTTCTTGTTATTTATCACTACTATCCTAAAATCTTCAGGAATGCTGGCTTCGACCCTGAGATTATTCGTGTGGATCCGTATGGCAATGTTCTGTATTTTCATGCTGATGCTGCTTCCCCTCTTGCATGGGATATTGATCACTGGTTTCCTTGCTCAAGTAATTTCTATACATCTTTGATTGTAGGATTAGGTGCAGTGCAAGTAAGGATTTTAAAACTGTGATGCTGTTGAAATGTAGGAGGAGGATTGACCGTTCCAAGCAACCTCAGAATCTTGCAATGGCAAGTGTGTAGAAGGAAGCATAACAAGCTAGAATTTCTGATTCCCTGGTGGGATTTGCAAGTAGGCATATCCATTAACCAGTTCTTGTCCATCTTCGCCTCATCTAACTCAGATTTCAGGTTGGTAATATTGCATTAGTACTAATAGTGTTGTCAAAATCCGGTGATGATACATGCTAGGCTCTCGTTGCTGTTTCTGCGTTTCAGGCGGAGGGCGTTTGCATGGTTGTTTTATGAAGGAGAAAGTGAAGAACTCAATTCTTCACAGACAGTTGATTCCCACATGTTCCCCCAGCATTTCTTGGAATCAGAAGGTAGATTAGGTCTTGCTCTGGCTGCAGTTGTTCAGACGCGACGAGAGTCTCTTGATGCCCCATTGAAATCACTGGATCACAACAGAAGGCCTAAATCCAACACTCCCATAGTAGGTTAGTAGCAAATTAGCAATAAACACTACCTCTTCTCTCTTGGTGTAAATTTGTGTGTAGTCTTAGTGTTGCTTTTTGATTGTAGCATCTGTGAAAAAAGGCCAACTGCTTTCGAAGGAGAGTAATAGCACGTTGATGGAGACCAACCCGTATCAAGCCATTGTCATGGCCAGAGATTCTCTAAAACAGCGAGAGGAGGCGTCAAAGATGCAGGCAGAAATACATAGATTGGATAACGAAGCATGCGAGTTGCAGCACAAGACTGAGGAGGATAAACTATCTATTCAAGAACTGGAGCTGGTGCTGGTCAAGAAAAGGAGGCGGGCAGAAAAGTGTCGAAGGCTAGCAGAGTCGCAGTCTTCCTACAGGGTAATGCTGGAGAAGATGATCAGAGATGCCATGCACCAGTAAGATTGTTCAAAACCAAAATTTGTGACAATGAGAAAGCACTAACAGAACATCTGTAACTGGGGATTTGTTCGCATATTTTGCAGAAGTGTCGTCTACAAGGAACAAGTGAGGTTGAATCAAGTGGCTGCTAGTGCTCTCATGGCTAGACTTGAAGCTCAGAAAGCAATATGTGATTCTGCTGAGAGAGAACTTCATTTGAAGCATAAACAGAGAGATGAGCTGGAGAAACAGATAAGGCCGGAATGGGAACAGGCGAGGAAGAGATCAAGAATGAATGATACACTCATTGAAGAGGATGGCGGCCACAAGATCACTCTATGTTTACCAGAAAATGAGCTAAACATTCAACAAGAAATGAAAAAGAATGAAATTGTATGCGCAGAAACTGCAGTGAACACTCTTCTTTGTTTGCCTGACATCAAATCCGCTGCTCATTCACACAAGGAACTACGGAAGTTCTTGGAGGAGGAGCAGCAGAGATCTTCGACAGCTAGTCCACTTCCAAATGAGGAACGAGAAGAGGAAGACGTTGAAGGTGAGAAGAAGAATGAGTCCACTACTAAAATTAGAGTCTTGAAGCCTGATCTAAATAAAACTGGGAACGATGTTGCTGTAGAGAATGAGTACATAGTTGAAGAAAGGCTTGAAAAACTGGAGATCAAAGATGGAGGGAAAGTGTACAACATTCAGTTCCCATTTCCCCACGAAACAGAAGAAGAGGAGGACAAAGAAAGCAGAAGACAACGTGGGAAAGGGAATATAGAGAAATGGATGCAGTTTCTGCTTGAAAACACGCAAGAAGACACAGAGGTAAACAAGCAGACCTCTGGTGGAAAAGAAACATCCAGGACAGACGAACTAATCGAGAAGATGAACATGATATTTCCCCACACAGATATTAAAGATTCAAGGGCTCAGAAAACACAGTGCACAGAGGCTGTGAAACTGGTTGGAAAAAAGATGGATGGTCAGCCAGTCGCCTCAGGCATAAGTGACAAGAACTCAGAAGGGGATAAAGAGAATGACAAAAACATGGCAAATATCAACACCTCTTTCAAGAACCCTCCTTACAGAGCTGTGCCACAGAAGATAACAACGAAGGAATCAGCTTCGCTTGGTAAAGGAGTAAGCAGCCCCGATGAGAAAGTTAGGAGTGAGAAAATGGGGAAAGAAAGGGGACTAGTGAGGTCAGAGAGTGCCCGGGCGTTTCGCCGTATACCATCCTCTCCCTCTCTTTTATTGGAAGGCATGAAAAAGAGAGTGGACTGCATAAGAAGAAAACCCTTGGTACTTGATGATAATGATGGAGATGAGAGCGTCGGAGCCAGAAAAAGCTTCATGAACTCGTCCATCAAAACCATCAAGAAAGCAGTGAGGATTTAGATTGTGTATGGGTTAGGTTATATGTGTGTATTATTTGTTGAGAGGCAAACAAAAAAAATTGGTGTGATCTTTTTTGTTGATTCTTTGAGTTGATGGGCTTGTTGTTTGATCATATTCATAATGGTTTGTGGAAATATATATGTACTAATGTAATAACAGCTTGTTGTTTGATCTTTTATCCAACTTGATTTCTTGAAATATGCAAGATATGTGAACTTGAAATCTTTTTATACCAAAACTATTACTAATCCTAGTTTTCTTTTTCATTTAATTATTTTCCGTGTCTAGACTAAAAATATGTGAAAATCAAAATAAAATGATAAGTATATTACTATTTGATTTCAAATTTGAAAAACTATATACTAGTTAAAACCGAAAATTATAAAAATTTAAATATAAAAAATTAGTTTAATAGTATAAATTTTTAAAACAAAACTTCTAGTGTAAAGTGCTCAAATTTCTTTGGTTTACATTTTGTTGGAGTTTGACTATATCACTAGTAAACAGTAAACAGCACTTTCCTCATTCCCATTATTTAATTATTTTCCCGTCTACACTGAAAACCATATACAGCCATTTTCCTGAAATTCGAAAACCCCAGATCTCCTCCCTTCCCCTTTTCTCTCCCAATCACCACCGCCGCGCATCCTCAATTATCCGGTGGGCAGATCGCGATCCTCTCAGAAATGAGTAACGCCGACCTTCTCCAAATCGAACCGCTCGAACTTCAGTTCCCATGTAATTCAGAGCTCTCTCTCTGTTTTGTTTGTAAATGGGGAGTTCTACTTCTACCCTCGATTATTCTTCTAGAATATTCAATTACTGTGGGGAAATTGGGAAGATGTTGATTTACTTTTGGGGATATTAGATCTGTATCTTTTGTTCATTCTATTTCTTTTTCTTTTTCTTGTCCTTTGGTTTTGACAGTCGAGTTAAAGAAACAGATCTCATGTTCCATGCGATTGTTCAATAAAACCGATAACTTCGTGGCTTTCAAGGTCAAATTTTGCACTTTTTTTAGTTTGGGGTGCACGTGGAAATATTGACTACTTACGTTCACACATGATTTTTCAGGTGAAGACTACAAATCCAAAGAAGTATTGTGTGAGGCCGAACACTGGAGTCGTGGCTCCGCACTCTACTTGTGATGTTATAGGTCCCTTTCTATCTATTTGTATTTGTATGCATATGCGATTGCATCTGTGTCTCGTATGTCTCTTAATTGAGTCATACTTAGTCAATTGGAGTAGTTTTTAATGATTGGAACAATTATTCAGAAATAATACTAAATAGGTATGATTATAAGTTACTGAATTCATAAATTGTTTCATCATAAAGTTACGATGCAAGCCCAAAAGGAAGCTCCTCCGGACATGCAATGCAGGGATAAATTTCTCCTCCAAAGCGTAGTCGTGAGCCCTGGATCCTCTGCGAAGGATATTACTGCTGAAATGGTATAAGAGTCTTCACTTTTTACTCTAGTTTTAGTTAAGGGTTGAGAGTTTAGCCAGAAATTGGTACTACTTTATTTTTACTTCTACTATGTTTTCCAGTTCAGCAAAGATTCAGGGAATCAGGTTGATGAATGTAAGTTGAGGGTTACTTATGTTCCACCCCAGCAACCACCTTCACCTGTGCGAGAGGGGTCAGAGGAAGGCTCGTCACCAAGGGCCTCAGTGTCAGACAATGGGACCGTCGATCAAACTTTTGAGTTCAACAATGTAAGCAAGGGATGCTCACTTAGTAGCAACTAGCAACATTTTCCATATTATTTATGAAGTCCCTGAACATTATTCTTCTTTATTACCTGCAGATGTCTAAAGGGTTGTTTGAGCAACAGGAGAGCTCATTAGAGGTTATACCCAAATTTACAACAAAATGTTATTTTTGGTTCTTTTGTCCATATCTTGATTCTATGTTGAATGATACTGGTGTAGCCAAGTTTTTACTGTTTGTCCATTGAGTCGTTGAACATATAGTTCCTATGTAGGGATGTGGATTCTTCCTTTAAAACCTTGGGTATGAAGTTAATCATAGGAAGTTGGCAATTCTGATGAGTACAGACTAGGTATATTTAAATTCATATTTATCGGAATCTTACTTTCAAAACTAAGCATGGAAATAGTAGAGAGTGCAGATAGTGTGAATTTGTTTCCTGCCTTACTATAGTTTGGTGTTATATCTGAACATATCAGCAATTACACTACCAATTTTACTCTGTAAATGATGGATCTTAAACTTGGATTAATTATGTCCATCTTGTGTTAAATGGCTTTGTTCTTTAGCAAATATTAAACCTTTTTCTCCAATTTTGCTTAATGTTATTTGTTATTGTAGGCTAAGTCGCTTATTTCAAGGCTGACTGAGGAGAAACGTTCTGCTATTCAGCAAAACAACAAGCTTCAGCAAGAACTGGTAATTTATTGTTTTAGTCTTGTATCATTGGTTTTTGTGGAGCTTTTTCTTCTAGGGGGTAATTGCATCACGAAACCAAACAAACGTATCTTTTGTGTTTCTAGCATGCATAAACAAGATTTTTGGACAAATCAGAATCAAAGACATCTAAAGATATATTTGTCTTGAAGCCTGCTTATTTGTATTTCAACCTATTTTGTTTACACAACAGGGTCTAATAATAGTCTGCCTAACTTTGCATTTCAGTGTCTAAACTTGTTTTGTCAATTTGGCTAGTACATAAACATTTAGGGTAACTGTCAGCACTCAGTATTCACACAATCACACTGTTTACCACAAAGCACTATTAGTTGAGCAGTATCGTGCCACATGCCATGATATCATCTGTTTTGTAAAATCTCATTTTTTCTCTTTAAAATATACTTGGTATTACTATATTTCTCAAACGGAACCAGCAAGGTGCAGTTTTGGCATTATTTTTCATGTCCTTAGAGAGTTTTTTATCGCTGTTGGTTGAATTTGTTATGTTTTTAAAAAAATAGCAGATGAATTAAATATAATTAGGGGTCAGTTACTTTGACGAATAAGACGGATTGATAAAAGTAATCCAGAATGTTATCAAATAGCAGATATAGCGGCGCCATGGCGCTATGGCATGGCGTTCGGTGGTGGAAACGCCATAGCACCATGTCGCTGCCATAGCACCACCATATCCGACATTTGACAACATTGCGTGTGTACTGCATTTAGGAATGAGGCATTATGCAAGAAACATGGAGGTTAGAGCTGTATTTTATGCTTTATTAATTGTTTAAAGTGTTTTAGATGTAATATTTTTAATATTTTTTTAATTTTTGAATTATATATAAATATATACGTATTATTTTATTTATTTAATTATTGACCGCCATATCCGCCATACTAATACGCCATATCCATGTGGCGGTTTTTAGGCAAACCGCCATAAGCCGCCATACTAGATTGATAACATTGATAATCCATTCTTACTTTGATGAATTGATTAATTTTGCACTTGTTTGATCATCTTATCATTCAAAAAGTCAATCTTATGTTTTATCAATTTATCCCATCACTCAGAGTAAGTGCTCCCTTAATGTTCATCAACAACTCCCAATTAAGGCCTACTAGTCACAATTAGGGCAGATGCTTTGGATGTACTGGAGTGTGACTCTTTAAACATAACTTATACTCCCTACCAGCTGGCTTATATCCAATTATAGTTTGTTTTGTTTGGCACTCATACTTAAGTCTTACTTTATTTGTCATAGCTATTTCGGCTGGGCTTTATATAATTGACGATTGTGTTTCTTTTGGGATGGCCTTAGCTGATTTGATGGTTTGATTGTGCCAAACTGCTGGGTATGTAATACATTTGGTTATGTTTGACAGGAGGCGTTAAGGCGGAAAAGCGGTGGGGGCGTCCCGATCACGTACGTTATCGTTGTTTGCTTGATAGGCATCCTATTGGGGTACCTCTGGAAGAGAACATGATTGAAGGAAGATTATCTGGTCGTTGTGGCAAAGCAGCTGCTTGCTTGTTCAAATCTTTAGGATTTGAAGTGATGCGTTGCATTGTGCTCAAATTAGCTGTCTGTTTGACTGTAGAAAAGATGCCTAAATTGGTTTGGTGGTTTTTTGTAATTTGCTAAAAAGTTGCATTCTTTGTCTGGGTAGTTGCTTAACATTCTCAATTGAATCATGTAACTTAAGCACATATTTTCTTTATGCAAGTTTCTATTAAGCAGTATTTCTGTTGATATCTGTTATTTTGTCCGTCAGTTTTAGTTTCTATATGGCCTGAGTTTTTGTCATTTCTAATGAACCAAACAACAAATACTAAAACTCAAGAAATTAAAACTATCGAACCAAACAGTAGGTGGAGTTATGCTAACCTAAGGTAAAGTTTATCAATTTATGCTAACCACATTTGATCAAGAAATGCTAACAAATGAACCATACACACCCTAAAAATCGATAATTGGTGAAATCGAATTCGTTGTTTTACTAATTGGTTTTGGATTTTGTTTCGTTCTATGATTTGTACTCCTTGTTATATATTGATATTACTAGATTTTTAATTGTACCAAAGATAATTTAGTTAATTTGTAAATATTGTGAGAGAAATAATAAAAATAAGAGAATGGGTAAAAATTCAAAAATTTCTTATTCCCAAAAATCTGTATGCCACGATCCATATTCCGAAAGATCAACGAATTTAATCCCAAAATTTAAAAGGTCTGCAAATTGAAGTCATTTTTATTTATTTATTTATTTTCTGAAATCTCTCGAATAGTTGAATAATTAAGGAGGTATAAATAAGGAATGACTATTCAAAATGCTCTTGTCAGCAATTACACATTATTCTCTCCGTAAGTGAATATGAGTCTTATTTCTTTCTAGCGTGAGTTTTAAGAAATGTTAATTAAGTGTAGGCATGCACACGGGTCGAAACCGCCGGTTCCGGTTCATGAACCGCCGGTTCACGGTTCATCATCCCCATGAACCGGAACCGGCCCGCCAAGGGTCCCGGCAGTTCCGGTTTCGGTTAAAAAAACCACCGGTTTACAAGGCGGTTCAAAACCGTCGGTTTGTGGCCTGAACCGCCGGTTCGGCGGTTCGTCAAATTTTTTTTTGCATTTTTTTTTATTTGTTTATCTATGAAATGTGCGTAAATAAAATTAAAAAAAACACGATGAAAGTTGCAATTTTATTGAGATTACAAGTTACAACAATTACAAATCACAAAAACCTTGAGGTCTTGAAATATTAAACAAAAATTTAAATACAACGAGACTATTGGTCAACAACGAAGCTAATTACAAATTACAAAAATGACTTAGAAGTTCTTAACAATAATTTTATAAGTATATATACTCTTAGTCGGCGAATGAGATCTTTCTACATAACTAAATTGAGGACACCTTTAGCAATTCAACTTTAAATGTTGAGTTTTGTCTAACAATCAACAGCTATAGTAGAATTGTCAAAAGTTTCCCGGATGTAGCCTTATAGAGAAATCTATTTCATCGACTAGAGTATATACAAATACAATTATTTAATTGTATTAGCATATTTTTAAAGTAGAAACAAATGGAAAAAAAAAGAAATAAAGGAAAATGGACTTGAGCTCAACTTAAATTATCCCCAATGCTCATTTGCATTAGGGAATGATAGCGCACGTAGTTCTCTTACCTTACTTACCTATTTGCTTGGGCGGCGGTTGACGGTTGGCCTACGATTCATCCCCGGTGAATTCCTCTTGTGATCCCTCTTGACGATCATCCCAATCATTTTCTTGTTCTCTGATGTCAGCTTTGGCCCAATTATCAAGTAACATCACGGCTTCCATATTTTTCGCTGAGAGCTTACTTCTTGATTCATCCAACACATGCGAGCCAACACTAAAAGCGGACTCGACGGCGACAGTGGAAGCCGGAACAGAAAAAATCTCCTTGGCCATTGATGCAAGTATGAGAAAATCTTTCTCCTGTGTTCCCCACCAATCGAGGACGTCGATTTGGGCGGGAGGAGTAGGACCTTCATCACCAAAGGAAAAGAGTGAATCGAAATATAAATCTAACTCACTTACCATACCTGAGGACCTTCCGCCGGTGTTGTAGCTGTATAGGTCGGCTAATTGGGATTGCGCGTCGGGGTCACATAATCGGCTTGAAATGCGAAGCCAAAGTTATGTTGTTGAGGAGGGGGAGGTCTTCTGACTTGGTGGGTACTGTTATACTTGGTTTCATATTCGGTGTAGAGAGCACGCAAGTTAAACTCGAAGGTTTCTTGGATAATTGACCGGTTCGGGAGGTTTATTTGAAATGTTTCTGAGAGGTCTACTCTGAATTCGTCACTGGTATCCGATTGCAATGCTTTAAGTGGACCAAGATCAATAGAACTCAAATTGTTATAATAAAAATCTAAAATCTTGGAGGTACCGGCTAATTTCCATTTTGGATCCAAGACCTTTGCAATCAAAAACATCGTTGGAATCTCACTGAAATACTTAAGCCATTTCTCAATCATATAATATAAAACACACATCAATTCATGTGAAGAGTAAGCATTTTTCGTTGCAGTTTTAAAACCAAGTGATATATATATATATGCAATGCTCTAAAACACGAACAATGCAATAATAAACACCCGATAATTCAACAGTTGCATTTTTGAAATATTTGAACAATTTAAATAAAGCCACGCTATGTTCCCAACAACTATGCGAAATATATAAATCATGAACGGGATAGGTTCTTAAAAAATCACATAAAGAATCTTTATGCGTCAAAGTAGAATTCAGACAATCATATGTCGAATTCCATCTATGAGACACCTCCATAGTAAAATTCGTATATTTTACATTCTTTTGATGGCAATATTTCTTCTAAGCTTTGTCAATAGCTGGCTTTTGATGGATTAATCTAACTGCAGTTCTAATAGGACTAACATGCTTTTGCCATAATTCAAGCGCATCTTGTACACATAAATTTAAAATATGACATATGCATCTTTGATGAAAATACTCACCTCCAATAACCGGAGCACAAGCCGCAATCAAATCACTAATACTTGCAGTGTTAGCAGTTGCATTATCAAAACCAACAGAAAAGATCTTATTGCATAATTGAAACTCATTCAAAACTTGAATAATTAAAGAAGCAATTTCGGGTGCAGTGTGTGGTGTCTCAAATTCTCTAAAACCAATTAAACGCTTGTTCAAAGTCCAACTATTGTCCACAAAGTGAACCGTAATGCCCATGTATGAATGCCGGTTAAAACAATCAGTCCATACATCTGAGCAAATGTTCATTTTGTGGCCCAAGTTAAGTAAATAACGTGATAATTCAACTTTTTTCTCTAAACATTGTCTAACGGTAGATCGTTGAACGGTCATTCGACCTACTCTTTTGATAGCTACGTTTAAACCACTTTGCATAGTAACCTCAAATTTTTTATCATCATAAACATTAAAAGGAAAATGCTTCATTAGTTTGATATTGTCCGCTTTGAGTCAAGCCCGCACGGATTTGTTTTTGGGTCACTCCCAGAAGGCTGGAACAACCCATGTTCTTGTCGACTGCGTTCCCGATGTGGTCTCGGTTTGAGGGGAGGTTTGTTGGGTTACAAACCCATCCCACATCGGATGAATGAGGAAAGTTGGAAGGTGTATATAATTCCTGTCCAACCCAAATTAGTTTGAGGCATTTTGGGAGTGACCCAAAAACAAATCCGTGCGGGCTTGACCCAAAGCGGACAATATCAAACTAATGTTGCAGTCGACGATCCTAACAGGTGGGTGGAGGGGGAGGATGCATCTCCTCATTTCCGCCGGTGCTAGACGGAATACGAGAATGAGATCTATCATCATTGTTGTCTGAGTCCTACGATATAGACACGTCGTACTCGTCATCTTGTTGTTGGGAACCACCGCCCCCGCCCCCACCTTGATGCATTTCAGCGAGTAGCATGACCATCCTATGATCTTCTTCTATCTATAAATATTATACAAGTTGAAGTTATAAGTAGAAACACAAAAAATTTAAAAAATCAATCTTATAAAATTATGAATTGTAAAAAAAAAATTTAGAACTTACTTGCATGCGTTCAGCCGCCACTCGGGAAACATCTTCCATAACTTCTCGACGACTAGGTCGCCTTGATTTAGAGAGACGACTACTTTGATCTTGGGCAATTCCTTTGCCCCGATCACCACGTCCCGGTCCACCACGAGAAGAAGACATAGTGATAAATGAAAGTAGTATGGAAGGAATATGAAGTATTGAATAAATGGTAAATTACGAACACAAAAATAAATATAGTAGTAAGTAGTAACTAGTAAACAATTTGAGCAATTAGAGAGACTGAGGAGAGAATAGAGAAATGAAGATTTAGAAGGAAATCCTTATTAACACAAGAATGATGTGAGTAAAAATGATGGGGGAAGTGAGGTATTTATAGGAGTAAAATTGAAAGAAATAAAAAAAAATCAAATTTGAAATTCGGCCGGTTTACCGCCTGAACCGGCGGTTCAGAGCAAAACCTGCGGTTCAGTCCACGGTTTATGACGGAAATCGGCGGTTTCTGACCGAAAACTGGCGGTTTCTGACCGGTTTTCAGGCCTATACACTGCCACCTACGCTCTGCCACCTGAAAAAGCACTGGAACCGTAGAAAACCGGTTGTTTTCGTCAGAAACCGCCGGTTTTTCTGGACACCTCTCCTGCAACCCTACGCCCTAGCTGGAATCTGCCCGTTGGGACCGCTGAACCGCCGGTTCAAACCGGCAAACAGCCGGTTACGGTTCGTCATATTCCCGAACCTGAACCGGCCCGCTTGAACCGCCGAACCGCCAGCCGGTTCCGGTTCATGAACCGACGGTTCCGAATCATCGGTTAACCGCCCGGCCGGTTCGGTTTGTGCATGCTTAATTAAGTGGGTGAAAAAAGTTAGTAGACTCATTTTTGGTTTAACCACAGTTATACCGAACCTGCCTTTGACGGAATTCGACTAATCCTGCTCGATCGGGCTTGCAGATTAAGGCCGAAAGTCTCCCAGCGGGTGGCGGGGTTTGAACGGACCTGTGAACTCAATGTCGCAACAGCTCTGCGCTACCAACTACGCTAACGCTACAACCCGTTGGTTATACTCCCTCCGTCCCCAAAGAGTATGAAATTTGGGTTCGACACGAGTTTTAATAAATAAGGGGAAAAATAAGAGAGAGAGAAAAAAAAGTAGTGAAAATAATGTTAGTGGAGAGTGTGGTCCACATTATTATAATGGTATAAGTGTTAATGGTAATGGTATAAGTAGTAAATAAAATGATGTGTAGGGGTAGTATGTTGTTTGAATTTTTCAAAAATTAGAAAGTTCATACTCTTTAGGGACGGACGAAAAAGGAAATAGTTCATACTCTTTGGGGACGGAGGGAGTGTTAGTTTTCAATTAAATGTGAGTGAAATGAGTTAGTGGAACGTTGGACATATATAGTAAATATGAACCAGGACTCTTATTTGTGGACGGGCTGAAATGGAAAAATGAGACTTTTATTCACGAACAGAAGGAGTACTAGTTAACAAGATACACTTTTTTTTTGGTTTAATCTTTGTACCTTTCCCATCTTTCTAATATTGCACTGCGCTCTCTCAATCCATTTTCTGCCATTGCACCGCTCCATCTCAATCCCACAACATTTGTTACCAAATTCTACCGATTTTTTCGGCCCTCCAGTCTGAAGCGAAGGTAAGAGTATTAGAGGATTCACTATGGGGGCCGATCAATTGAGCCTATGATCGGCTCCCCCATCCACCCCTTATTGTGGAAGAGGGACCGATCATCGGCCTTTCCACCATCACTCCAAAGAGCCGTTGTATCGGCTTTGGCTGATCCCATAGGGCCTTTGATCGGCCCTCCATTGTGGAGATATAATCGAACTTTTATTTATTATTATTTTAAAATTTATTTTTAACCCTCTGTAAATATCTCCATACCCCATTGTTTACATTCACCCCTTCTTACTCTATTTTTTGTTGGTTATTTTTTGTATTTTTTTAAATGTATGTTTTTTTTATTCTTAATTAAGTAAGTTTTCTATAATTTATTTGTCTTGAATTTATTCTTATTCACCATTTTATCGCATTTTAGTTGAGTGAAAAAATTAAAATTTAAATACACAAATTTTGATGATATGGAAATGAAATGGAAAGTGAGATAGACACTTGATAGGCCCTTCCAATGCAGGGAGTAGGCCTGTCAAATCGGGTATCCGCGGATACCCGATCCGAAAATTTCCAAATTCTAGTACCTGATACCCGATCCGATTTTGATTTCGGGTATCCAGTCCCAAATAATTGGGTATCTAGTCCCAATTTCAATTTTAATTTAATTTTATTTTTTAAAATATTAACTACAAAGTTTTAGTATATTTGCTACATGTATAAAGAATGCTTATAATCTAAATTACGATAATAGTCTGTTAAGTATTCCTGCAATAAAAAAATGATCTCATATTTACCTTCACTGCTGGACGAGCTGACAGAGATAGAGGGCGGCGGCGCTGGGAGAGGAGACGGGCTGCGACTGGGCAGTAGAGGAAAGCTCGTTACGGCCGGTGCTGGGAGAGGAGACGGCGTCGGCGGTGGGCGGCGGCGGAGGGAGGTGCAGGCGAGAATAGGAGAGGGGGGAGGCATGTCTGGTGTTTGCTGCAGTAACTCAGTAAAAACTAAAAACCCTAATATTTAATTACTTAAATTTTTAAAAATTAGAATTCAATTAAGAATATAAAGCGGAAATGGGTTTGTAAAAAATCGGCCTAATTAGAATTAATACACTATTTATTAATTTATAAAAAAATCGGATAATTCAGGTATACCCGATCGGGTAATCTGATATTCGAAAATCCAAAATTCTCAATACCTGATCCGAAACCCGAATATTTGGATTTTGGATATCCAATTAATCGACTTTTTCGGGTTTGGATATCGGGTATCCAATACCCGCTATCCATTTTGACAGGCGTAGTAGGGAGATAGACCCTTAAGAATAAGTGGGATAAAATATTGATGTGAAAATAATAAAAAAAGGACATAGTGAATGCTCTTAAGAATAAGTGAGAAAAAATACTGATGTGAGTAATAAAAAAAGAGGGCCCTTTGGAAGGATCATTCCTAATGCAAGTAATTTTATTTTCAACTAAAAAAAACTTAATTTAATTAGGATATTTGTAATTTTATTTTCAACTAAAAAAACTTAATTTAATTAGGATATTTGTAATTTTATTTTCAACTAAAAAAAACTTAATTTAATTAGGATATTCTAAAAAAAATATCTTAAAATTTATTGAAATTATACGTTTGATATTATCAGATTTGATGGTTTTAGGATTGTAATACCCACTATTTAATTATCTTAGCTTTTAAGATTTTTATCAAACTAAGGAGTGCATGCCGCTTTCTAGTTACCTTAATATCCGAGAAATTTATAACTTTTGTGTTTGGTTTGCTTGAGTAATGATTATTTACGATCTAAATGAAAAATGAGCAAAGTTTGAATTAAGGATGAATGCGCGTTCGTTTATTCTTTCAAGTAAATGAGATACAATGTAGTTACATTCCAAGCTATGGCTTAGCTTACAAAAAATAATACATATGAATGTCAAAATGGAAATGCTTTGAGTCTTTTTCTTACAATCCCAAGCCACCCCCTCTTCGAGGCCTGTTAGTTCGACCTGTTGGCGGAGAGCTATCGGCCCGAAGATTGGCCCAAGAGTCAGCCCAATAGCACCCAACAACCCTCCCTCCAATGACTACCACCTACAAGATACAAACAAAGCTAATAAATCAAATGAGGTACCAGAGGCTAGCAAACAAGTTAAGTAAGAGTAAGGGACAACTACACTTTTGAAGGAAACTTGGAGTTTTGCCTAAAATGGCAGGTATGCTCCTGCACTACCACTCCCACAACCGAAAGCTGCATAAGAAAGACAAGGCCATTAATTATTCCATGAAACAAGCCAAATTGCAGTTAAAGTTTGCTGCATGATTAAAAAAAGAGGATTTGCTGCAAAAAGAGAACAAAGTAATACAACAGTTCCATTTAATTCCCCAAAGTACACCAAGTTTTGCCTATATAAACCCCTTCACACACATCAAATTTCCCTTCCACACACTTAGAAAATTCAGCCACAATAGCAAGTTTCAGAGTGAGGGAGCTCGGTAAAGTTTCTGCAGGATTATTGCAGGCAGCCCCTACTCCCCATAGGAACTCCGAAGTAGGTGATCGAACTTGAGTCTAGGAACAGGGAACTCAAAGAAACAACAACTACTTTGCAAGAAGGTAACCTCCACCTACTTTTCAAACGCAATTAAATTGTCATGTCATCATGTAGCAACCAAACCTCAAGCATGTTAAAGCACCAACACTTCAAAAAAAACACAACGTGATAGAAGAGCAGTAGCACTCAAGCTCAAGCATGCACTTATATAAAATGGAACAGAAGAACAAAATGTTAATCCATCTCAAGCTTTAGACCCTTACAGCAACATCTCTCAATTTCTAAATGATAAAAGGATTTAGGTTAGTGCTTGTCCCTCCTAACTCAGTTTCGACCAAGCCTAAAACACAAAATTCTAAATAAAATGCTGAGTCAAGAACTGAAATTCTAGGATGAGGAACTTAGCTTAGGGAAGGGGCGTCGGGAGGCTCCGAGCCTAGCCGACGGAGGAGCGTATGGCGTCGGCAGAAGCTGTGAGCTGCCTTCGGGGCAGCTGCTGCTCTAGCTGCGAGACGGTGGCCTCGGTGCGACGCCAAGTGCAGAGAGACCGCCGCCGTGCATGCCCGGAGTGATGCACCGGACGGAGGAGAGGAGGGGAGCGGCGGTTTTCTTTTAGGGATTTGATTTTTCCCCAATTTGGGAATGTTGAAATGAGGGAGAAGACCGATGGAGTTTATGAGTAAAATTGGGCCACTTAATTTCTTTTAATTGGGCCACTCCTTTGGGGTCAAGGACATAATTTGTTGGGCTAATGTTTTACTTAGAATGGAAGCTTGGGCCTGAAAATATTAAATGAAGGAATGGATTAATTGCTTTAAGTTGGGCCTGCTGTGTCAAATTAATTCACGGGCCCTCCTAATGTTTTGCCCGGTCAAATAATTGATGGTCCGCTAATTAATCCCGCGATGATGAATTTAATTTCCGGACTTTAGTTTAGTGCTCGAATAATTGATGTAGGAAATGGTACACTAATTAATTACGCAATGATGAATAGACCTCAGATTTATTTTGGTGCTAGAATAAGTTGCGTAGAAGATTACGCTCTCTTTGTTAAACGAATAATTGGTAGACCTCCACATAAAATTAAATCACACGATTTAATTAATACTCAAAGACTTTCCTATGAAATAAGGAAAAAAAAAAGAAATAAAATGTTCACGCATTTAAGATGCATTCACGTTAAGTTATTTGGCTTCTTAAGCCTAATTAAGTATTATTTTTATGTTCCTAAAGAGGCGGTTTCGCACGTCGTTTAAGACCACATCAAGAAAACTCTTCAGCTAAGGAAATAGCTTTGAGGTGGGCATTCTTTTCAAAACGTGATTTTAATATGAATATGTGAATCATTTCTAAACATGTTTGTCATGCCATGTTTGCTTTTACGATTACCTATCTGCTTGGCTATGCCAATCATGTTAAATAGAATTCGGGTCCCAGTAGGGCCGCAAACCCTACTTGGACTAGTGTACACATATGGGAATCGTGAGCTAGCTTTCGAGTTGGCCGATCCAGTGATCGTCGTGGAATGTGGCCACATTTCCGCTTCAGATACGTTCAGATATGGTATTGTAACACCCGTACTTTTTAAGTACTAAATTAATATATGTCGTGAAGTTGTGAAAATAAAATTTATGTGGTCATGCTTTGCTTCTTGTTTTTCTTTTATGAAGTATAGTATTTATGGTACTTGGAACAACACCAAGTTACTATGAGGCAAATAATAATTTGTCTAAACGAAAGAAAACGAACAAAAATAAATATAAGAACTTGGGCCGACCCAAATAAAAATAAATCAAAGTCCAAATGTCCCTATTAAATTAAAAGAGTGTTGGGCCATCAAATTCCCTTATATTTTTAGCCCAACTCCACAAATAATTTTTTAGCCCAATTTCTTTATAGAATTTCTTTTGCAAGCCCAATCTTCTTCTTCCTCTCCTTCCCTACGCCAACCATGGAGACTCTCCATCTTTCAAATGATCTTCCACCTTCCATCTTCCATATTCAATTCTACAATCAAAGGTCACAAATTAAATACATCAACATTCTTCAGTTGTCTCCTTCCCTAACGCATCACAACATACACTTTTCCAAGCAAAAACAAATAGTGAGAAAGAGACGAGAGAGAGTCAGAAGTAGGAGCCACTTCCTTTTGTTCAATCACAAGGTAAATTTCATTCAAGTTTGTATATCAGTTCCCACAACTCCTCCCAATTCAACATACACAAATTCTTTCACAGAAATCGAATCTGCCAAGCCAAGGAGATTAATTCCTTCTCGGCTCCACAGCGTTGCATCACAATTTCAATCGGTTGAGGTATAAATCCTTTCCCAATTTCAAGTTTCAATCATCAGTTTATGCATTAGCATCCCACCATCCGAACCAATCGCATAACTCAAGCAATTAATACAATTGAACACTCCCACGGTTAAATCGATATGCGAAAGAACTTAGTAAAGGAAACTTATCTTCCGGGGCTGTTTCGGGGCTGCTGGGACAGCAGCGGGGCTGTTCGGGATGGTTTCAGGGCTGTTCCGTTTGAAATCGAGGGGCCGCGGTGTCGTTTCGGAGCTGTCCGAACAGCAGACGTACAATGGCAGTGGCGGGCTGCGAACGGCGACAGCCCTGTGCGACCTTCGACGGTACAGCAGCGTGCGACGGAGGGGCGTGCAGAGGCGGCGCATCAGAACAGCGGTGGAGTCCGCCGGCGAACTGCTGCGATTCCGCACCAGTGACCTGCGTCGAGCACGACGGCAGCAGCGGCGACGGAAGGCGACGGGATTTGGGTAAGAAAATAGAGAGAGAAAAGAGAGAGAAGAGAGGAATGGGGAGAGAAGAAGAGATAGGCGTGTAGATGGAGAGTGAATTTTGGGCCTCTTCTTTTGTTTTTTTTTTTTGATTGGGCCTATTGAAAAAAAAAGGATAGTGATAATTAATTGGGCCTCACAATTTTGACTGGGAGAAATACGATGGGCTGGGATTTTAATTTAGTGTTGTGCCAAGTAAATTAAATCCTTGGACTGCAGTTAAGTTAAAATACGTGGGGCTGCAAGAATAAATTTTGGTAATTTATTTCGAAATTTTGGAGAAAAATACGAGGAGCCAACGGAGGAAGTATAGGTGTAAGCGGTCGACCGGCGGCGCCGCGACGCCTTGTGCGGCCGCCGAATAATCGAATATGCACGAAAACCGAGAAACGAGATAAAAGACTTTAATTAGAATGCATGCATTCTAAATGTTTTCTTTCCTTAGATTGATGTGTACTTTAATTTTCTCAAAAGGTGGTTCGCACGCTCGTTAAAGTCGGATCGAGAAGTTGTTTAAGGAAATCACTAAGCTTTTGAGGTGGACTCTATTACTTATACTCTTTTATTTGCAATGATATGTTTGTGGAGAGATAAGGGAGGTTTGAGTGTTATGTCATGCCGTATTTTATGTTTTGAATTGCCTATCTGATTGTCTACTAGGATAATGTCCTACTAGACTTTGATGGTTAACGAATTCGGGTCTGACTAGGGAGTGAGTCCCTACTCAGACTAGTGCACTGATGGGGATCGTGAGCCGTCCTTTGTGGTCGGCCGGTCCAGTGATCGAGTTTGTGGCCACATTCTCGTTTCACATGATGGTTCAGATATGGTACATGATGGAGGATGATGATGATGATGTTTGTCTGCGCAGACACCTTTTTTATGGAAATGATTTTAGTGTTTCTCGGCATTTTACAGTAAAACCCGAGTTTCACTCAATGATGGCTTGACATAACCTTAATGAAAAAAAATGTATTTTGGGCATGAGTTCACTGAGTGAATCAAGTACTCAGCCCCTGCATATGTTTCCCTATGTGCAGGTTGAGCGTGGACGGGAGACGGTGGATGTTGAGTATTGGACCGAGACCATATTCAATAAACGTTCCGGTTGCTATTGTGTCTTCATACATAGTAGTAGCTAACTCTCAAATGCTTCAGCTACGTCAAGTTTTAGAACTCTGATGTTATCTTTATTCTGTTGGACTACTTTTCTGAACTTTGTTGCTTCGTTATTTCAGACTATAATTTGGTAATAAAGTTCATCTTTTGATCTGCATATCGTACCCCTTGATTGTTTTCCTCTTTCTTCCCCGCTTCTTAATTCCCCCACTAGTCGCGATCCACCGTGCTTTCTATCCTTAGGAAGTGCGGTCGTGACAGTTATCTATGTTTATGTGATTGCACAATCAATTTTATGAAATTAAAAGAAATTTAGTGACTTGGGCCTTTTAAATAAAACCCCGTGTTCACTCAACTGTGGCTGACAAATTTAATGAAACTTATATTTTGTCACTATGTCCCCTGAGTATATTAAATACTCAGCTCTGCATGTTTCTTTTCTAACGTGCAGGTTGAACGTGAACGAGGAGGCGAAGGCGTTGAATTATGGTTTTTAATAAGTAGCAATAGGTAGCCCAAAGTAGTGTGTCTTCACACATGCTACTTTGTCTTGATCTCTTCTGCTGTAATAGGACTTTGTACTAGGAGTTTATGAACCCTGTTATTATACTCCGATTTTATTTTGACCATGTACTATTTTCGCCTTCGCAATTAATATTTTGAGTTTGACTTATTCCTTATGTTAATCCCTTTGATTTTGAGACTATTTAGTCACGATATAGTTGCGCTCACTAGCACTAGGGGCGGTCATGACAAGGATTTGGGTGGAATGGGTTCATTTGAGATTGAGATCGAGTACACTGACTACTACTACCCAACTACTACTCATTAACATTCCCAAGCTGCAGCTCCACCGGAATCTCCGTCGCCGTCCTTCTCAACCTGCGCCTATGTAACCTCTCTCCGTCTGAGCCAGTTGCCGCGTCTCAATGGCTTCGCAAATTGTAGAGTTGGATAGAATTGCATTAATTCCGCTCTCCGTCAGCTTCCTCTGCACCGCCCGCTCTCACTCTGACTTTCGTTATCGCCCAACTCCTCCCAGATTTGCCGCCCAATCGAATTTCCAGAAGATTAGGTTCAACTTAGATGTAAACGGTAGTGGCGTGCAAGGGCTTTCCAGAATTCATAGGGGCCTCTTAGTCAATCAACGCCGGCGGGTGATTCTGGGAGTGGCTAGCGCAGAGCAGCCGGACCAAATTAGCGGCGGTGAATTTGCTAATGAGGTAAGCTGTTATTAGCTTAAAGTACAATTATGGTGAATTATAGTAGATGGATGCAATTGGGGATATTTAACAAAAAGACCTTGTTTTGGAAACGACAATGACAAGAGGAATTCCAAACTCGTTGAAACGGAAGGGTTCTTTAAATAATTTACATATTTTGGAAGTAACGGTTTAGAAATCATGGATAACTGGGCTTCGTGTGCCCTCTGGACTGGTCAGATCATTCTTCAACGGGAAGGGAAATTAATGGACATACGAAAACATCGTATTTGGCATGATCATACAAACTCTTTGGAGGAGAGAGGGAAAATGTTCAACTTTGGAAAAAGAAGAGCACGGGAAAATGCTAACCATTCCACTTGATTCTTGTTATATCGTGGCTGTTCTAATGCTCTGAATTTCATGGCTTAAACCTTAAAAATTCCATATGTTGGTATAAGGGATCATTGGTGCGTGACTATGTTCAGGAGCTTAAATGATCTATGCATTGCATAATAGACTAAAAGTAGAAACCTATGTTGTGCCATCTGATTGTAGTAGGGGGAGATTCCAAATTGTCCTCACAACTATTTTCCCGTGAGCACTTTGTCCCATAAACTTATTTTCAGTGAGCATTTTGCCCCTAAAACTAGTTTCCCCCAAATTGATTTTTCCCTTAATTACTGGCTGAGTTCTAGGTTTATAATTGAAGTTAGAGATTTATCTTTAAAACCTTGCTAGATAGTTGTCGGGTAACTTGGACAAACATTTTCTTTACGAAAAACTTTGATTGCTGCTGTTAGTGCATCACTTGGGAGGAACTCAAGAAAGAAAATGTTTTCAGTTTATAAGGGGCGTGGATCATATTTAACTATAGGAGTAAGATATGGAAAATATCTTTTTCATTCACCACACCTAATGAGGAGTATACATTTGTATTTAATTTTGACCACCATGATCTCTTTGATACTAGTTTGTATCATCTCAACTGGACCTCTGCAATGTTGTAGGAAGTTCAAAGAGGCAATCAGTCACTGGGGGAGGGAGATATAGATGAGGAACACAAGAGAAAAACAAGTCAGTTAAGGAAAAGGATTATATTTGGAATGGGCATTGGAGTCTTAGTTGGTGGAGTAGTATTGGCTGGACAGTGGGTTTTCACAGTGGCCCTTTCCGCCGCCGTGTTTGCTGGTTCCAGGGAGTACTTTGAGCTGGTAAGAAGTCGCGGCATTGCTTCTGGAATGACTCCTCCTCCTCGATTTGTTTCACGAGCTTGTTCTGTTATCTGTTGTGTTATGCCTCTGCTCACACTGTAAGAGTTTTTGGCTAACTTCATTGCTATGTTTTTTGGGCTATGCACATGCATCCATGCTTTCAATTTCTTGTAAATGAAAATAAATCACTTTGTTTTGATTATGTGCTGTTAGCCTGTTAGTAACTGTTTTATTTGTCGCGGAAAAACACGACTTTCTGCAAAGACAGCTTTATTCGTAGATAAGTCACTACTGCTTCTGTTAATGGATACGTATTTGGTATTGCAGCTATAAAACGTCCAACGGAAAATTGCAACTTTAACATGAAGGAGAAGTGTCTTGAAATGATTTTACCTTCTTGAGGGCAAGGAAATTAATGATTTAATCAGAAGAATTTAGTTTAAAATACTTATAAAGATTATTTGATACTTCTGGTAATTGCATGTAAAAAATGTTTGCCTCTCAAATTTGCTAGTATATGAAGAATATTGGGTGCAATATTTTTGGATAGATTTACTAGTTGAACATTATTAATATGTGTTCTTATAGATACTTTGGGCAAATTGACGTATCTGTGACATCTGCGGCCTTCTTTGTTGCTACGGCACTCCTTCTGCAGAGGGGAAATCCTCGTTTTTCTCAACTTAGTAGTACCATGTTTGGACTTTTCTATTGCGGCTACCTTCCTAGTTTCTGGGTTAAGCTGCGGTGTGGTTTAGCAGCTCCTACACTGAATACAAGTAAGGGAGTTTTCTATTTGTTTTTTGATTGGACAAGCATAAGAGCACTGATCATGTGCAAATTATCAATATATGGGTTTGGAGTAGGAACATGATTAATATTTAAGTGTTGCCATGTACTCTGCTAGAAATTTGGTGCATCTATGCATGAAGTTGGCCATATATGTTATTTTCTCAATCATTATGTTCTGCACTTTATCATTTATCGTTACTTCTGTATTTTTTATTAAGTGTTATCGTAGTAGAAACCTAGAGTCAGTGGAGGGAGTGGAATTTCGACTTGGTAAGGTACTAGATAGGGAATGCTTAAATGAGATTAAACATAATGGCTTGGTTGGTATTATATGACTTATATCGTCTTCTGCCAATAGTAACATACCAAAAATTCAGTTTTCTAAGCCTGCTTAGATTGTTCAATTTATGCATTTAGATTCTTTTTTTTTCATTCTGGATGTTGTGAGGTCAAGTGGGATCTATTAGAGACTTTAATGTATTGTTTTTGGGCTATAAAACTTAAGTGAATATCAAGGTGACGACAGAATTTGATTTACTAAAATATATTGCCGCACTCCCCTATAGTGTACTACAATATACATTACTCCTTTTTTTTGGATCTCTAGT
Source organism: Salvia splendens (assembly GCF_004379255.2). Lineage (NCBI taxonomy): Eukaryota > Viridiplantae > Streptophyta > Magnoliopsida > Lamiales > Lamiaceae > Salvia > Salvia splendens. The sequence goes on along the minus strand of NC_056034.1, from coordinate 36,395,672 downwards.
CTTATATTGTCATTTTTGTGTATACAATTTCTGATGTTATGTGGAAAAATATGATTGTGATGCTATTAGAACTCTACAAGATTGTACTGGGTCAACATAGTGGCTAGAACAAATATTTTGAACTGCATATGCTCTTGGCAGGATTTGCAACATCTTGGCCTCTTCTTCTTGGTGGAAACACTATGTGGACAGTAGGTCTTATGGCCACCTTGATCTCAATCAGCAGTATTATTGCTGCAGATACATTTGCTTTTATTGGTGGCAAGGTACCCTCTTTTTCTCTAAACTAGTTTTCTCAGCTAATCTTCTCATAAAAGTTTTTCTTGGCAAGATATATGGTCTTAAGGCCATGTTTGGTTGCCAGGATTCTGTCTGGGAAAGTAATCTGATTTCTTAAATTTTAAATTCCTGTGTTTGTTTCCGTTTTTAATCAAACTGGGAAAGTAATCAAAATCCTGAAACAAGGAAAGTTAGTACAACTTTCCAGGATTCTGAATCATAACTTTTCTTAGGTATTCTTTTTCCCAGTTTTAAGATTCTTACATATTTAATGCAATATAATACAATTTATTATTATTATTATTATTATTATTATTATTATTATTATTATTATTGTCATTATCATTATTATTATTATTATTATTATTATCATCATCATCATCATCATCATTATTGTTATTATTTATTACAATGTTTTAAAAATAATTTAAAAGTATAAACCATACTTAATTTCAGGATAATAAATAACTATAATTCAAATTATCATAATTATAACTATATTATCAATATTTATTTTATTTTTATTAGTATGATAATAATAATTTATTAATAATTAAATATAATTATAATAATAATATAATAATTATTAATTTATAAATTAGTAATTAACAATAAAATTGTAGTGAAATTTTAAATTATAAAATTTATTCAATTAAAAATTAAGTAAATATAATAATAATAATAATAATAATAATAATAATAATAATAATCTTATTTATTATTATATTATTATATATTATGATGTATAATCCATATTTAAACTATCCATCCTAACAATAAATAAAATAATATAATTATTATCATTTGTAATTAATAATTTATTAAATAATATGTATTATTATTTTTTATAAATAAAAAATGATAATATATTTTTAGTTTAGTGTTTAAATCAAATATATACTTTCAAATCTTGATATTTTCCAAACACGGGAAAGTAAAGTGATTAGAAATCATATTCCCGGGATTCATTTTCCCAGGAATCATTTTCCTTACCAACTTTACTTTCCCGCCAACCAAACATGGCCTAAGGTCTTGAGGATTTTTTGTACAGGCCTTTGGCCGGACACCACTTACTGCAGTCAGTCCAAAAAAGACGTGGGAGGGAGCTCTAGTTGGATTAGGTGGTTGTATAACGACTTCTGTTTTATTGGCCAAGGTCTTCTGTTGGCCTACTTCCACCCTGAGGTGCTTGGTTTGTTTTATGTTTTTATAGTCAAGTTCAAGATTTTCATATCTGTTCCTCCATTCAAGTACCCTTGAGTCCCGCTCCATTGTATGATCCAGCAAATTTATGAGTCTAAACTTATAAAGAATATCATCACTGGAAATTTCCTTGGAATAAACTGGTACTTTTCTTTATTTTCAGTGCTGTAGCTTTTGGGTTTCTGAACTTCTTTGGATCCCTCTTTGGTGATCTTACTGAGTCCATGATCAAGCGAGATGCAGGTGTCAAGGATTCAGGATCTCTCATACCGGGACATGGTAAGGCCCAAACGTTTTGTGTGTTTTTCATTGTTGCGAGTGTCTGTCTAGCCCAACTTTTAAAAAAATTGTGATATTGCTCATAGCGGACCTTCTTTTGACCACTTAGGCCCTTCTTGGTATGATGGAATGGAATAATGAGGGTGGAATGGAATGAAGGTAGGAATGAAATGACAATTTTTTTGCATTTTCATTCCATTATCTCCTTCATTCTATTATACCAAGCAAATAAATAGAATGGAAGTAGGAATCACATTCCATTCCATCATACCAAGAAGGGCCTTAAAAGTTGCCAGAAAATCGCATGATCACCAAAATTTAAAATTCACTACATATACTCTAGTTTAGGCTGCAATAAATGCCATTAACTCCTATGGATTTTATGTTTCCTTTCTTGATTTTCTTGTACTCTGGATGACTTTAGGTTGTTCTGTAAATACATTACGACCAGTTATGCCTGAGATACAGTTCAGCTTGCTAGTATGATTTCTATGAGATGGTTTGGTTGCAAGTTGAAGCTACTCAGCATGTTCTAGTCAGCCATCTTCATTATGTATCTACAATCTGATTGAAGCCATTAGTTTGGAGAATTAAATGCTCTGGTTTGGTTTAGTAATGTTCTTAAAGAAAATACGTCTTCAGCAGTTCAGCATCTTTTTCACGCATTTGGTCATAAATCAATATCGACATCATTGAACACCTTTTCATTTTGTCAGCAGAGCACACCATTCCTGTTGCTGTGTGCGTACACTTTCATCTAACAGTCTGTTTTGTGTAAGCAGGAGGGATACTAGATAGAGTCGACAGCTACATTTTCACAGGAGCCCTTGCTCACTCTTTTGTGAAAACATTCCTACCTCTCTATGGAATTTGATCGACTGAACAATTGGCAGCCTGGTTAGCTTTAGATGTCAAATGTGCGCAACTTCATAATAGCGGTAGCTCTGGAGCTATCAAAGCAGGAAATGGGATAAATTGACCAGTATGCAACTCTAATTTCCTTCCAAATTATTCAATTTCATCATAAAATGTAATCATAGATGCCCCAAAACTAGAGTTTCTTTTGCTTGTTAAGTTAAGGCATTGCTCCAAAAGGATAATTGGTCAGTAATTAGATAGTGTACTATTCCATTTGGAGTTTCGAATAAACTAGTCATTGTATACTGAAAATCTTGAGCTGTATTTAATAGATTAAGGGCTGAATTTGAGTTTTGCTAAAATCATTTTCAGTCCTTGAATTATTATTACTACTAGTTGCTATCTGCTACAGTTGATATTAATGTATAGCCAAAAACTTGTCAACTTATGCCTATCTACAGTGAGAGTGGCCATATTTGATGTCTGAAAACTTTTCTCAACTATTTGAGTAAATAAAAAAATGCGACATTTGTCAACTTGTTATCTATATCTAGTGAACAAAAGGCCATAAAAATGAGATTAACCCAAATATATCCAAACTATGAACTTTGCCAAGATTGCCTCTTTCTTACTTTCATGTGAATTTGTCTCTTCAACCACTCTAAACCTTTAAATTTTACCCACAAATTGTTTGCTCTAAATTTTAATCTGTTGAGCAGCTCATTTTTCAATCAAGTGATTTTCAAGATTGTCATTAGACTTTTAAACCAACAGATTTTATATTTAAAAATGTAGTAGGATAAGAACAAATGGAAATAAGTGATGTTAAGGCTAAAGTAGAAGTATAATATTTCCTATGACGTAGTTACCTCAACTAGTAAGTTGATTATTATATAATTAGACAAGTTGGATTAAAATGCCATCATCACAATAGACAATAAACTTATTATTGGGCTGAAACATTTGCCAATTTTCTGGGCCTACAGATAAATCAAGACCCAACCTTACTCAGTTGGGAGATAGAAACTGGCAAAGCAGAAAACAACCACTATGTATAATATGTTTGTCACATAATATAAAGCATATTTTTGGGCTTGACCTTGATGATACACATACTGAAAATGAGGGAGAGAGCAAAAAAAAAGTTATTGAGGTATATATATATAGGAAAATAAGAGCAGCATACAAATAAATGGAAGGAGAAATGGGATGTTGTCCATGCAAAGAAGGTGTAGAAAAATAGAGGTAGAGGAAAAAAAGGAGAAAAAGACAGATGATGGAAATGTAGGATAGTTATCAAGGGGCCTACCACAAGTTCAACTTGCTTTTGTACAAACATGAGTGCTTACTTTTGGTTTTGGTATATAACCAAACAAAATATATGTGTGGGAAGGAAGGAATGCGTTGTTTTAAAGCAGACTATGGTGGAAAAGATTGATGAGAGAGAGAGTAAAAATGATGGAGAAGAGTTAAAGAGGAGATGTGGTGCCCAAAGCATATCATGAAATTGCCTTTAATTTTAGATTGATGAGAGAGATAAGCTTTGCTTGATGACAACCCTAACTTTTTCTTGAAAAAAAAACACTATCTTTTTCTTGGCACACGCACACATATTACACACACATACACACATCCTCCTTTCTTTTTCACTTTACCCTTTTCTTACTTTTCTTTCTTTTCCCCCTTTGCCTCGGATTCTCTTCTGCTTGATCTTGTTTTTTTTTTACTTTTAATAATCGGGTTTTGTTATTATATTTGATTTTTTGTATGTCCAAATTTGAATTTCACCAACACTTTATAACCATGGTTGCATTTTACCCTTTATAGGATTTCAACAATCTTGTTTACTCTATCGTTATTATTTTGTTAAGTTTTTTTCTTAAGTAAATTATACTGTACCACAAGAAGATATGAACTCAATATTACATGCATGGTTTGGTTAAGTTTTTGTCTCAATTTGATCTTGTCTTTCAAGAATATACTACTCTTATTTCACTATTATATGAAGTCATAAAGTAGACAAAACATTAAGATGGGACGCATTTTGTAGCCAAAATAAAAATCGATGTTGACTCATCAATGATGTCTCATCAAAACTTGAACTGACAAACTATTATCCGGACTTATCATCTCTCATAAAATTAAACATTTGTACCATGTAAATAATTATATGGATCACTAGTTTCTTTTATCTTGTTTGGAATTTTAAAAAGAATTGCTCGCATAAACGTGTGCAAATCATATTAAAATATATCTAGTGGCGCATGAATTGACTAGTCATATTTTTTTAATATTCTGGATTAAACAGATCAAGGATATTATCGGCATGAAATATAGTATGGCAGTATAAAAGAATCACCAAAGCAGATTAACATTATAGTACTCAATTATTGAAAATTTGAAATGACCAAGAAATCAAATGATCTCATAAGCAACACGTCACAAACGAATTATAATTCACACATATTGCTAGTATATGAAATCAAAGGGCTTTTTTTTGTTATCTCATTTACTTTTGCGAGCACAAAATTTTGGCTTTTAAGTAATATTCTCTCCGTCCCAAAAAAATATACGTGCATTTGGGACGGCACGGGAATTAAGAAAAAATTGGTAAAGTAAGAGGGGAGGAGAATGATATAGTAAAATAAAAGAGAGGTGGTGAATGATAGTTAAAGTAGGGTTAGTGGATAGTGGAACCTATATTATTAAATTAATATAACTTTTTAAAAATGGAATGCATATATTTTTGTGGGACGGAAGAAAAATGGAAAAAGTGCATATAAATAGGATCTATCTATTTTATGCATGAAGGACATAAAAGCTGGCAAAGAAAATGTAATGTAATATGTGATGATGTCTGAATGTTCTTTCATAAATATCAAAAAGCCCAAATCCCTCACTCCTAGGAGAGGCTTGTGAGTGACAAAAGTGCCCACTTCAAACTCCTAAATGAAAAGTTGCAAATCATTATACTTATCATTAAAGTGTGTTTTTCTCCTCTTTTTCAATTATTATATCTTCCACTTTTTTTTTTTCCTGTAGAACCTGCAAGAGAAAGTGTGAGCGATTTTATGCATCTAAGTTATTTATGGTTGGTGACCTTTCTCAGTTTTTATCGTGTTCCTTTAGAATCATTGCTTTCCTATGGCAACAAAAGGCATCCTGATCTTGTTTTGTGTATGTACCAAAGTCCTTTTTACCGCCCAACTCGGCTGTCTCGTCTCGTCTTGTCTCGTCCTTTCGAAGGACGTTGAAGACAAAATGGTGGGGGAGTAAACTCGAGACATCGCTAATTAGAAGAACAAGTTGTTATAGTATCTTGCCAATTGAGAGAATAATGCTTGATGCCTGCAATTGCAATTTGTATTAGTGGTTATGCACAAAACATCAGTTTTAAATTTTATTTTACAAATTATGGGGTCTAAAACATAATTAGTCTAGGGATCTAATATAGGTTTATAGTATGATAAGTGAAATATATACTAGAGATTGTAATCAAAATATGACCATATTTTATATGCTAACTAATAACTAATCTGGATCGTGCGATTGGAAGATCTAATGCCACGAAATGGACACGTGGTATCTTGTTTTTTAAAATGTGTATTCGTTGAGAAAAATAATTTGCATATACTGCAAACTAGAATCTGTATATTGTTCAACGTGAACGTGTACATAGTTCAATGTGGGTTTGTATAATGTTCAAAATGAATTTGTATTCATTGAAAAAATAACAATTTGCAGATCAGTATATTGTTGAAAATGAAGGATCAGTATAAAGTTCAACATGGATCTATATAAGCTGGTTATTTATCTGCATTTAAATAAATTGATTCATTTTGAACAATATACAGATCTTGTGTATTTTTAATATTGGCCGTCAAAATTTTAGATACAACAATCAATATTTGGGCAATGTGTATGTGTATATCATAATCAGATAAGATTATCAAAAAACATCGATGTAATTATAAAATGCATGTTGCACCATAGAATGAGGGAAGTTGGAAGCAATATATAAGTGTTGTACAATCTCAATTAGTTTAAGACCTTTTGAGAGTGATCCAAAAATAAATTTAGGTGGACTTGGCTTAAAACGAACAATATCAAACTAAAGTACAGTCGACGATCAGGGGCGGAGGGAGGGTGGGGCCAGGGGGCCCATGGTCCCCCCACTAATTCTTAAAAAACTTAGGGGTATTTTAGTAATTTCACAATAATTATAATTTATAATAAATATAATATTAGAGATAGGTTTCAGCAAAATATATATGAATCGTGCCTCTTAATTTAGTGTATTCATTCTGCCGTTCCAATCCAAGTCTGAATTTAGCGTATTCATTCTGCCGTTCCAAGTCTGAAATCTGGTAAACTAGAACTAGGTATATTCAAAACTCAAATATAATTCAATTAATTTTTCTACATAGGTTGTTTTTTTGTTTGGCTGCAATAATAATTCAAAGGGGGAGAAAGAAGATAGCTTATGTAATTCAATGGCTACAGACTACGGTGGTTCTGTAGTGGGAATTTTATAACTCCAATTCTTTATTTGATGTGTGTGTTAATAGTTTTGCATACAGAAAATATCAAATATTTTGAACTTAATCAGTGTTGACTATTTTTATAGGTATATGGATCGTTATTTCAAGAAACTTTCTTCTGTTGATTCTTCATCAGTTGAACCTTCACTTCTTCAACCTCAAGAATTATCGAATGAAGATAAAAGTAAGGTTGATTTAGAGAATCTTCCAAGTGATCCAGGAGAACGACCTGATATAATGAGTTATCCACCAAATTTAATAGAACAAGTTCGCAGAGCTTACTTGCTTAAAGGTCCGTGTCAACCATGTAATCATGATTTTCGTCCTACAGTAGATGGAAATCGAAAACGTAAATTTGTCTCACATTGGTTTGATGAATTTAAGGATTGGTTGGAATATAGTGTTACAAAGGAAGCAGCTTTTTGTTTATATTGCTATCTTTTTTCAAGACTCCAAGGAAATGGACAAGATGCTTTTGTATCAGGGGGATTTACGGTCTGGCGCAAGAAAGAAAGATTAAGAGATCATGTTGGAAACCATAAAAGTGCTCATAACAGGTGCAGATTAGCATGTGAGGATTTGATGAATCAAGCCCAACACATTGAGGTCTCTTTGGCAAAACAGTCAACACAGTCTAAGCTTGACTACCGCCTGCGATTAAATGCAACGATTATTTCTCTTCGTTATCTTATAATGCAAGGATTGCCTTTCCGCGGTCATGATGAGTCAAAAGAATCATTAAATCAAGGTAATTTTCTTGAGTTCTTGAAAGTTATTTCTTCTTGCAATGAAGAGATAGCCAGTGTTGTGCTAAAAAATGCTCCAGACAATCTCAAACTTACATCACCAGATATTCAGAGAGATATTATAAATGCATTTGCTGTTGAGACAACGAAAGCTATTGTACATGATATGAGAAGTGAATTTTTCTCCATATTAGTTGATGAGTGTCGAGATGTATCTGTCAAAGAGCAAATGGGTGTTGTGGTGCGATATGTGGACAAGAATGGATGTGTTATAGAACGTTTTCTTGGTGTTGTTCATGTTAGTGATACAACTGCAACCTCACTTGAGAAAGTACTTGATTATTTGTCATCTACTTATGATTTAAGTATATCTAGTTTGAGAGGTCAAGGATATGATGGCGCAAGCAACATGAGAGGAGAATTCAATGGGTTGAAGAGTTTGATACTCAAGAGAAATTCCAGTGCTTATTATGTACATTGCTTTGCTCATCAGCTTCAGCTCACGATTGTTGCTGTTGCTAAAAAACATAAAATTGTCGGATCTTTTTATAATTCTATCTCTCGTTTGTGTAATACTGTTGGAGGTTCTTGTAAGCGCAGAGATATACTTCGGGAGAAACAGAGAGAGAATATTATTAAAGAGATTGCAAGTGATGAAATAAGCACAGGAAGAGGACTAAATCAAGAAATGTCATTGAAGCGACCTGGAGATACTCGTTGGAGTTCACATTACGGTACTCTTGTAAACTTGATACATTTATATTCTTCTATTGTTGATGTTCTTGAGTATGTTGGGGAGAATGGTCATGATGATTCAATAAGGGCTGAAGCTGATGATGTGCTAGAAATTATAAATAGTTTTGAGTTTGTCTTTGTGTTACATCTTATGAAGCAAATCTTGAGAATCACACATGAACTCTCCCAAGTGCTACAAAAGAAAGATCAAGACATTGTTAATGCGATGAATCTTGTCAATGTAGCAAAATCACGTCTGCAAATAATGAGGGAAAAAGATTGGGATGTATTGCTTGCTGATGTTTCTAAGTTTTGTAGCAAATATGAACTGGAAGTGCTTGACATGGAAGATGAGTTTGTAGCTCGAAAAAAAGGAAGACGTAGAGCTGAGAAAATGAAGAATCTCCACTATTATCGAGTTAAGCTCTTTTGTTCTGTTATTGACTTGCAAGCTCAAGAGTTGAATCAACGTTTTGATGAAGTCAACACAGACTTAGTTTTATGCATGTCATGTTTTGATCCTAGGGATTTATTTTCTGCATTTGATTTGGAGAAGCTGCTTCGTCTTACACGGTATTTTCCTTCTGAAGTTGCTTTGTCCGAGCTTAAAAGTCAACTTGAGAACTTTATTTTCGATGTGCATGATAAGTCGTATTCTAGGCCTTGGTTACGGGTCAGTATGATGTGCTTAATTGATTATATTTGCAAAACAGTTGTTTAAAGTGTGCAGGTTAAGCATTCTAGCCAGTAGGGAAGTTTCGGAATGTTCAGGTGAAGGAGGCGCCAGCATGATCTCATACTGATCAGTATTCGTGCTAAAACGGCTTGAGATGGAGACGACGGATAGCTGGGACGGATTACCCACAATTAAGGGCAAGGAAGTCAAATTGCAACGAGGATTTACCCTAAAATCAAGGGTAGCCTCCCTATAAAAGGAAGCCAAATTGGAGAGAGAGAGACATTCACTCATTCACCACCATCTTTAGGTAGAAAGTTTTCTCGGTAGTTTCAGTCTTTCAGCCGTGTCCCGCTTCTTGCCTCGCCGTAGCCATGATCACTTGACATTCAGATGTTCCCAGAATTCCAGTCATCGTTCATTCCAGCCAGCAAGATCGTAGTTTAGAGTCTCATCGCCCGGAGTGGCAAAACACTTTTACATTGCTTTCGTAGTTTTAAATTTCTCGCTTTCTTTACGTTGGATCTTGTTTGCCTTTGGATATTTTCTGCTTTTGAAGTACTTTGTTGAAGATCCGAACGTGTTTATGCTATGAAGTTGATTTCCGTTTCGTTTATTGTGGTGTTTCTTTATTCCATTGCCTAGTTAGCTTAGATCTAAAGTTTCTCGGTGTTTAAAGTGCTGAATCTCTCAACTCCGTTTACGTAACAATTTTCTTTAGGATAGATAAACAAGTACTGTTTGATCGGAAAGTAGATCGTTGCATGCAAAGCTTAGTTTTAATTTCTGAATCGTTCTTTCATGTTGACCAGTATGCAGAAGTCCAGTTTCAGTGTTTGATTTCAGATTTGATTTCTTAGTTTTGGATCTGTGTTTGTGAGTTGTTAATCTGAGTTTTCCGTGTTGAATCTGGAATTGTTATCTGAATTGTGGAAGTGTTTGTTGAAGAAGATGATGTCTATTTCAATTGGAGGGGACCACTTACTTTTCGAGATGCTTTTGCTTTTGTCCTTCACTTTTAGTTAAGCCCTGTCAGCCTAGTCATCAAACTTCCACTACACTCTGAATATTCTGTTTAGCCCAAAATAGAAACCCGTACCTTCCAAATATTTTCTGTTACAAAATTGTCTCCCCATTCCACGTACACAGTTACATTCCAAATGTTTTCCTTACCGTCTGACCAGTAGAACACCTCCTTTAAGTTCCAGCCTAGGTAGAAACTCAACCCAAGCGTGGTAGCTAACCAAATCTTCCAATTGTCACCGCGGTAGTTTAAGAACGCACCATCTCTGTGGGATTCGACCCTTACCACCACTATACTGATCAGTAGAAGTGGGTTGAGGAATCTTTGAAACCAAGGTCTAGGTTAGTTAGGATCTCTATCCTGATCAGTGGGATATATCCTTGCTTGAACGACACCTACGCACCCAGGTCCTTTCAAATGGCGCCGTTGCCGGGGATGGATAGCGTTATTTGCAATTACTGTGAGTGATACTTCGGTGTATATATTGTGCATAACCTTTCTTTTTTTTTTCTTTTCTTTTCAGTTTATGAGAAGCAGTTCGGCTCCTGACCAGTGGAGGCCGAAGATACTTCAGCGAGGATCGATACTCGTAACCACTCGATCCGGGTTGTCGACGGCTTTATCTGACTTAGGTTCGAGTAGCGACGAAGAGCAATACAACATAGAAGGACCAATACCAGAGGAGATACCACTGTTGGAAGGCATTCCAGTTCAGATGGCCGCCAACGGAGATGAGGATCCAGAGATCGGTACCCTTAACGCGCATACCGAGGGAGAACCATCGCAAGCCATAGTCGTCACTCCAGGGCAAACCGCCTGCGATGTGAAGCCTCATGTGATCGCGATTCTGCCTACATACTGTGGGAAGAACTATGAAGGGTCGTATGAGTTTCTGCATGAGTTTTGTAAAATTTGTAGGGCGCAGAGGAGACCAGCAGGAGCGAATGAGGATGATTATAGGTTGAAGGCCTTGCCATTTGTGCTCAAGGGGGAAGCCAACACCTGGTTCATGCGCCTGTGTCACGACCGCACTTCCTAAGGATAGGAAGCACGGGAAAATCGCGACTAATGGGGGAATTAAGAAGCGGGGAAGAAGGGGGAAAACGATCAAGACAATACAACTTATCGATCAACGATACGAAATTTCATTTATCACCAAGGTTTCAAATCCCGAAGGTACATAACGTGAATGGCATAGTTTGACAATTCAAAGGAATTAAAAGAAATTCTTAAAACTTGACGTAGCGGAAGCATTTTGAGAGTTAGCTACTATTATGTATGAAGACACAATAGCAACCGGATCATTTATTGAATACTGTCTCTGTCCAATGCTCAACATCCTCCGTCCCCCGTCCACGCTCAACCTGCACATAGGGAAAACATATGCAGGGCTGAGTACTTGATGCACTCAGTGGACAAATGCCAAAACAGTTATATCATGCCACCATTGAGTGACCTCGGGGTTTTAACTTGAAAAGGCCCGAGACACTAAAATATCTCAATCACAACCTTTCAATTCATCCTCAAATCATTTTTCCTCATCATTTCAAAACACAACCATTTCTTCTTGATTTATTTAAGAAACTGCCATATCTGTTCTTTATGGTGCCGTGTAAGGGGCCACTTTTCACGAGCACGAAAACCGGCCAACCCGTTCGATGACTCACGGTCCTCATCGTGTACACTAGTCCGAGTAGGGACGCACCCTTGCTAGGACCCGAATTCGATTAAACTCATAGTAGGGACTCACTCCCCACTAAGCAATCATCAACATCATCATCAATCTCATCAACATCAATCTCATCAACATCAACATCCTGTGAACGAGAATGTGGCCGCAAACTCGATCACTGGACCGGCCGACCCAAAAGACGGCTCACGATCCCTATTGGTGTACACTAGCCTGAGTAGGGACTCACTCCCTAGTCAGACCGAATTCGATTTCAATAGGTCTAGTAGGGACAACTCCCTTGCTAAACAAACAGATAGGCATTTCTCAAAACAAAACATGGCATGATATTCCTTTTACAAACTTTATTCTCCTCAAAAACGTATTTGAAACATAAATCACTTTTCTGTTAAGGTCGATCATCAATTCACATCACATCAACAAGTCGAGCATTTCACTACCACTTAAAAAGCTACACAGCGCAACACTTGACAATCACTTTCACTTTAAGCACATAAATCACATAATCATGTAATAATCGCAATCAAAGGCATTTCGTCACATAAAATGATGCTCAAACCAATATATCAAATCGAAAGCTCTTAAAAATACTTTAGTTCGAAAGCCCACCTCGTTCGTTTGAAGCTTTAACTTGTGTCCCATCCCATTCTTGAAAAGCGTGCATAAAATCATCCATTGATTTAATGCACTCCAATTCATTTCCTTTACTAAAACAAAAGGCCCAACACTTAAAATTAATTCACATGGCCCACTCATTTAAATAAAGAAAAGGCCCAAACTTCTTTACTTCTCACCTCTCGTGAAATCCCAAAATAGGAGTGAAATTCCTAATCTTCACTGAATTTGCAGCACCGTTTCCGTGGTAAACACAGCGCCGAGATCGTCTCTTCGCTGGTTCACGCCGCTGCCCCGACCGTTCTCCTCACCGTCTCCATCACAGCACCGTCGCTGCTCGTCTTGGCCGCTGATTTACCGACGCGAGCTGCTGTCCGCCGGTCACGGAGCTGTTCGCACTCGACGCCGGCACCGTTGCTGCTGTTCGCGAGCTGCTGTCACGGTGCAGTCGACGTCGCATCGCCGCTGCTGTCACTGCCTCGCTGTTCGGTATTGCTCACCGTCGGCTGCACCAATCAACCCGTTCGAGCAGCAGTTGTAGCCGTTTTTGAATCTGCCGCAGCCATTGTTGTCTCCATCACGAACAGCCGCTGCTGTCCCGCCGTCGTGATGACGCTGCTGTTCGTTGCTGTTTTCCCTCGGCGTGTCGCCTGCTATGCCGAAGCCGCTGCTCCAATTCCAGAGGCTCGAATACCACCTTTGCAATTTCTGCAACTACTTGCGATTGCTTATTCTACATTCCTTCGCTGTTTATGATGATGTACTTTGATAAACATAATTTCTTGTGCTGACTTATTCAAAAGTTGCTCCTGTACAACCTCTTTCTCTCTCCCACGTTTGTTTGAACTTGTTGATGTGAATGGGGAGGAGAAGAGATGATTTAACAAGGTAATCCTATTAATTGAGTGACCCTTGATTTGCATAAATGAATGTGGGAGATGGAAAGTGGAAGGGTTGAAAGATGGAGGGTCTCCTTGAAGGGGGGGCGTTGGTTATGTGGTGAAGAAGAAGAAGGGAGGTTCTTGGGCTTGCTCCCACATTTTTGGAAAATAATTGGGCTCCAACACTTTATTTATTTGATTTGGGCTCATTAAGTTGCAAACCCAATTTGTATAATTATTTAGTTGGTCATGGCCACAAGCCATAAAAAAAAACATTTGGACTCTAATTCATCATTTGAGAATTCCAAGTGTATTATTATATTGCATTCTTGTTCACTAATTAAAGTTCGTAAACCTTAATTAATTTTTTTGTTCGTCTCCTTTCGTTTAGACAAACTTTTATTTGTCTCGCAGTAACTTGGTGTTGTTCCAGGTACCATAAAAAGTCCGGGTGTTACATTCTATCCACCTTAACAGAAATTTCGTCCCGAAATTTGCTCATCTCATACCATTATCAATCATACTCCATTCATTATCACGTCCGACATCAATTGCATAAACATTTCTCATTTCAAAACATTTTACCTTCTCTTTCGCTGAGCGCGGCGAGACGGAATGTTGAGCCTTCAATGAATACTCTTTTAGTCTAGCGAAACGAGTCTAGACTAGATTGAATAAAAGACTCTCGGTCCAGAGCGGAAGGAAAAGTTGCTCTGATACCATTCTGTCACGACCGCACTTCCTAAGGATAGGAAGCACGGGAAAATCGCGACTAATGGGGGAATTAAGAAGCGGGGAAGAAGGGGGAAAACGATCAAGACAATACAACTTATCGATCAACGATACGAAATTTCATTTATCACCAAGGTTTCAAATCCCGAAGGTACATAACGTGAATGGCATAGTTTGACAATTCAAAGGAATTAAAAGAAATTCTTAAAACTTGACGTAGCGGAAGCATTTTGAGAGTTAGCTACTATTATGTATGAAGACACAATAGCAACCGGATCATTTATTGAATACTGTCTCTGTCCAATGCTCAACATCCTCCGTCCCCCGTCCACGCTCAACCTGCACATAGGGAAAACATATGCAGGGCTGAGTACTTGATGCACTCAGTGGACAAATGCCAAAACAGTTATATCATGCCACCATTGAGTGACCTCGGGGTTTTAACTTGAAAAGGCCCGAGACACTAAAATATCTCAATCACAACCTTTCAATTCATCCTCAAATCATTTTTCCTCATCATTTCAAAACACAACCATTTCTTCTTGATTTATTTAAGAAACTGCCATATCTGTTCTTTATGGTGCCGTGTAAGGGGCCACTTTTCACGAGCACGAAAACCGGCCAACCCGTTCGATGACTCACGGTCCTCATCGTGTACACTAGTCCGAGTAGGGACGCACCCTTGCTAGGACCCGAATTCGATTAAACTCATAGTAGGGACTCACTCCCCACTAAGCAATCATCAACATCATCATCAATCTCATCAACATCAATCTCATCAACATCAACATCCTGTGAACGAGAATGTGGCCGCAAACTCGATCACTGGACCGGCCGACCCAAAAGACGGCTCACGATCCCTATTGGTGTACACTAGCCTGAGTAGGGACTCACTCCCTAGTCAGACCGAATTCGATTTCAATAGGTCTAGTAGGGACAACTCCCTTGCTAAACAAACAGATAGGCATTTCTCAAAACAAAACATGGCATGATATTCCTTTTACAAACTTTATTCTCCTCAAAAACGTATTTGAAACATAAATCACTTTTCTGTTAAGGTCGATCATCAATTCACATCACATCAACAAGTCGAGCATTTCACTACCACTTAAAAAGCTACACAGCGCAACACTTGACAATCACTTTCACTTTAAGCACATAAATCACATAATCATGTAATAATCGCAATCAAAGGCATTTCGTCACATAAAATGATGCTCAAACCAATATATCAAATCGAAAGCTCTTAAAAATACTTTAGTTCGAAAGCCCACCTCGTTCGTTTGAAGCTTTAACTTGTGTCCCATCCCATTCTTGAAAAGCGTGCATAAAATCATCCATTGATTTAATGCACTCCAATTCATTTCCTTTACTAAAACAAAAGGCCCAACACTTAAAATTAATTCACATGGCCCACTCATTTAAATAAAGAAAAGGCCCAAACTTCTTTACTTCTCACCTCTCGTGAAATCCCAAAATAGGAGTGAAATTCCTAATCTTCACTGAATTTGCAGCACCGTTTCCGTGGTAAACACAGCGCCGAGATCGTCTCTTCGCTGGTTCACGCCGCTGCCCCGACCGTTCTCCTCACCGTCTCCATCACAGCACCGTCGCTGCTCGTCTTGGCCGCTGATTTACCGACGCGAGCTGCTGTCCGCCGGTCACGGAGCTGTTCGCACTCGACGCCGGCACCGTTGCTGCTGTTCGCGAGCTGCTGTCACGGTGCAGTCGACGTCGCATCGCCGCTGCTGTCACTGCCTCGCTGTTCGGTATTGCTCACCGTCGGCTGCACCAATCAACCCGTTCGAGCAGCAGTTGTAGCCGTTTTTGAATCTACCGCAGCCATTGTTGTCTCCATCACGAACAGCCGCTGCTGTCCCGCCGTCGTGATGACGCTGCTGTTCGTTGCTGTTTTCCCTCGGCGTGTCGCCTGCTATGCCGAAGCCGCTGCTCCAATTCCAGAGGCTCGAATACCACCTTTGCAATTTCTGCAACTACTTGCGATTGCTTATTCTACATTCCTTCGCTGTTTATGATGATGTACTTTGATAAACATAATTTCTTGTGCTGACTTATTCAAAAGTTGCTCCTGTACAACCTCTTTCTCTCTCCCACGTTTGTTTGAACTTGTTGATGTGAATGGGGAGGAGAAGAGATGATTTAACAAGGTAATCCTATTAATTGAGTGACCCTTGATTTGCATAAATGAATGTGGGAGATGGAAAGTGGAAGGGTTGAAAGATGGAGGGTCTCCTTGAAGGGGGGGCGTCGGTTATGTGGTGAAGAAGAAGAAGGGAGGTTCTTGGGCTTGCTCCCACATTTTTGGAAAAGAATTGGGCTCCAACACTTTATTTATTTGATTTGGGCTCATTAAGTTGCAAACCCAATTTGTATAATTATTTAGTTGGTCATGGCCACAAGCCATAAAAAAAAACATTTGGACTCTAATTCATCATTTGAGAATTCCAAGTGTATTATTATATTGCATTCTTGTTCACTAATTAAAGTTCGTAAACCTTAATTAATTTTTTTGTTCGTCTCCTTTCGTTTAGACAAACTTTTATTTGTCTCGCAGTAACTTGGTGTTGTTCCAGGTACCATAAAAAGTCCGGGTGTTACAGCCTGCCCCCCAACTCCATTGAGACTTGGGCCGATTTCAAGTCAGCATTCCTAGGCGTGTTTTTCCCGTCATCAAAGACAAGCGCGCTGAAAAGGGAAATAACTAATGTGAAGCAAGGGTATGATGAACCCTTGAGCGATTATTGGGCAATATACATGGGTCTTTTGGAATCATGTCCCAACCATCGCATGGCGGACATTGAAGTGCATCATACTTTCTACGAAGGTATGAACGCGGTAACCAAGGATCTAGCAAATTCATCGTCAGGAGGAAGCTTCACACAATTACGGGTCAGCGAAGCGAAGAGAGTCCTAAGGAAGCTACTGAATGCAAAGAAAGAGTATGACCATTCAAGGGAAGGATACAACCGAGAGCGGGCTGCTGTTGTCTCGTCTACTGATCAGGAAAATAAACTGGAGCAGAAAATGGACTTGAAGATGGATGAGCTGAAGAAGTCACTTCTGAGTGCGATCGAGAAAAGCACCCCACCACCTCCCCCAGCTGGGAATTACAAAGGTGCAGAACAGGGAAATCAAGGACCGAACTATGAACAGCCTAGTGACTACGTGAATATGGAACAGGTCAATGCTGCGGGGTACTTCAATTCCAGTGGGCATTGGATTCAGGGTAGACAACGGGATGCACCATGGAGGGATCATCCAAACTTTCGATGGGGAGACGGGGGCCAAAATCAGAACCAAGGACAGAACCAGTATAACCCCAATCCAAACCAAAACCCTAACCGTGGACTAGCAAACCCAGACTACCAGCCCAACTGGTCAGGAAGAAACCAACAAACCCAAAATCAAAGCCCACAAAGCCAGAACCCGAATCCTGTTTATGTACCACCCCACCAGAGAAACTTCCACAGTTTCCAAAATCAGCCAAATCATGCACCCCAACACCATCAGAACCAAAATCAGTTTCAAGCCCAGCACCAGAATCAATATCCTCAAGATCAGTACGTCCCTCCTACCCAGTATAACCAATACCCGCCTAATCAAGGCCAGCAAAACTTCCAGAACTATCAACACCAAGGGCCGAATCATTTCCAAAATCCGAACAGGCCAAGGAGGTCCGTTGAGGACATGATGGGTGAAATGCTAGCGTCACAACAGAGCATCAAAGGAGACTTGCAATCCCATAACGAGGTCGTGCAGGGGATGCAAAATGCCCAGAAAGAACATAAGGCGAACATGGATATGATGAATCGGCAGTTAGCCCAACTGGCCAGTTCGGTGGGGGATTTGAAGGGAAATGCAGGTAAACTCCCATCTACAGTCCAAATGCCCGACAAGGCAAATGTGAGTAAGGTTACGTTGCGGACCGGAACTACTTATGACGCACCTCAACCCAAACGACCTAGTGGAGGATCTAACGGAACGAAGATAGGAGGCGATACCGTTTCAGCGGAAGAACTAGGGAGGCCTATGCCTCAGATGCAGGATCCATTCTTCTTGGATGCTACACCAATTGTAGGAGATGAACCCGAAACCCTACTGACCAGGAAGGAACCTCATCGAGAGGAAGAGCCCAGAATGGAAGCCCAGACTCAGGAACTACCCCGGAAAGACTCCAAGAAGGTTGCTAAGGGACAAGTAGATGAGAAAAAAGGGGAGAAACCATTCCCATTCCGATTTGTTACAAAGAGGAAGAAAGAGAACCCGGTTGACTATTTGTCGATTTTTGGGAAGTTGGATGTCACCATACCATTTCTCCAAGCCGTGAAACTACCCCCTCTTGGGAAATTCATAAAGGACTTCATAGCCGGGAGAGCCCAGAAAGATGGCAAGATTATGGTGGAAGGGATAGCGTCAGCAATAGTGCAAGAGACGTTACCACCCAAGAGAGCCGACCCAGGTATGTTTAACTTACCAATAACTGTTGGAGATGTGAAGGTCGAACATGCAATGTGTGATTTGGGGGTGTCTATAAATGTCATGCCATTGTCTATTGATAAACTCGTATTTTAACTGTTTTATTGGGCGTTAAACGTGGTGATAATTGGTTTTTAAATGCATATTACTTGAGTTTACGTTCATATTTCACTATAAAGGTGCTTTGATGAGTTTATCAAGTGTTTGAAGTTAAAATAGGTAAAAAAGGGTCAAAATGAGCCAAGCCGTGACTGGGGTCTGCTTCAAACGTTAATCTGCCTATCAATATGGGGTCCGAATCCTATTTTAAGAGTACCATTGTCTTCATCGTCGAAAGAGCTTCGCGTGGGTACCTCACACGCCCCAATCGGAGTTCGGATGAGAGAGATATGGCCGATCTACGAAAGCCGTGCGGACTGCCGGGAGCTACCCGGCCGGGTGAATTTTATGTGCAATAATTCCACCCGGCCGGGTGGCCAATTTTGTTCATAAAGAGTCCAGAGACTTCTACCCGACCGGGTGGATTTTATGTGCAATAATTCCACCCGGCCGGGTCCGTCTGACTGACGATTTTTAGCCCAAACGTGATTTTTTTGAAGGAAAAATAAAAGAGAGAAGCTAGGGCAACGAAAAATCATTCTCTACAAGCCGCAAAAACACACACACTCTCTCTAGGAAGCACTCTTGGAAGAAGATTGGAGATTCAAGCTTCAATTCATCCGCCAATTGTATTCCGTATCATGAATTCTTTTGTTTTCTTTAGTTTTTGTTTGTTTTTTACCTTGAACATGAGTAACTAAACCTTTTATGTAGAATTCTTGGTGAAGATGCATTGATTCATAGTTTTAATCCAATTAATTTCGTTTTTATCTTGCTCTTGTAATTGTTTGAATTATTCTTGTGCTTTTTCCTATCAATTGCTTGATCACCAATTGGGAGTGTTAGGATTTTTCTTAGAGTAATCGGGAGATGAAATATTTAATCTTGAAAGAAGAATAATTCACACCTTAATTCAATAAAACTCGGGAGAGTTGAGATTATGAGTGGGATCTTTAATCTAATCAAATCTTTGGGAGTTAGGTCTAAGATTTAGAAGGGGACTTCACTTATTACACCTAATCTACAGATTTCTCACCTCGGGAGGGGGTTTAATCTACAATTGTGATTGATTCAACAATTCTAGAGACTTTAAATGATAAATTGGTTTTAATTGGGTTAAGCTATGAGTTGTGCATCGGATCCTTGAATTCTGCATATTTCTCCATCATCTACACAACTTGCTTTATCACTCTCTTGTTTATTTGTTCTATTTTATTCTCTGAATTTACATGCTTTTAGTAGTTGTTAGTTTCAAAACCAAATTTCCTGATTGTCTGGATAGTAGTTGAAATTTGTTCGTGGTACTTAGGTTTACACTTTATTGTCTCTGTGGGATACGATATACTCTTGCTTGCTATTTGCTACGATAACCCCGTACACTTGCGGGTATTATTTGGGTAAAATAAAGTTGAGTCATCTATCTATAACCGGTTGAAGGGAGTGAGGCTGTCAAGTACTAGAGTATTGATCCAACTGGCTGATAGGTCGTGCATAAGTCCGGAGGGAGTTTTAGAGGATGTATTAGTTAGAGTGCATGATTTTACATACCCTGCTGATTTTTATGTGATCAAAATGAGTGAGCATGAAGCGAGGGAGGCTAGTGGAGTCTTGTTAGGAAGACCATTTTTGAGAACGGCCAAGACGATCGTGGATATGGCTGAGGGGACTATTTGCATTGATTTTCATGGGGAGAAGTTTACCTTTGATATAAATGATGCCATGAAGAAACCTATTGATTCTGAAAATCTATGCTATGTTGATGTGATTGACCCTTTAGTCCAAGATTTTCTTGAGACCGAACTATTGCAGGAGAGACTCCAGGCTTTAGATGTTTATGAACAGGCTGACGTAGAAGCTGCTGCATGGTGTGATCTGATCAGTAGCCAGGGGTTGACCGATGAAGAAATTGAAGGAGCAATCAAGGATTTTTGTCAAAAGTCGGAGTTCATAGGAGCCGCAGGGGCTCAGCTACCAGTCAGTATAGAAGAACCATCAGAAGGAGATTTAGAAAAAGGGGAAGAGTCCGAGAAAAACCCCCTAACCGAAGACACACTTCCACCCCAAGTTGAGCTGAAGAAGTTACCCTCGAATTTGAAGTATGCCTTCCTCGGAGGTGAGGACTCCTATCCAGTGATCATCAGCAGCAGCCTTACGAAGGAACAAGAAGCTAGGCTACTGACCGTGCTGAGCAAGAACAAGAAGGCGATTGGATGGAGTCTTACAGATTTAGTTGGAATTAGCCCCGACGTCTGCATGCACCATATTAGGCTGGAAGAGGGAGCAAAGGCACATCGAGATGCCCAAAGGAAAGTAAACCCTAACATGCGAGAGGAAATATTGAAGGAAATCTTGAAGTTGTTGTCGCTAGGGATTATCTATTCAGTGCCAGACAGTGAGTGGGTCAGCCCGATCCACATGGTTCCAAAGAAGTCGGGAATCCAAGTCGTCCAAAATGAGAGGAATGAGCTGATTCCAACGAGGCTAGTCACGGGTTGTCGAATGTGCATCGATTACCGCAAGCTGAACAATGCAACAAGGAAGGATCACTTCCCTCTGCCTTTTATCGACCAGATGTTGGAGCGACTCGCTGGGAAGAAGTACTTTTGCTTCTTGGATGGGTACAACGGATATTTCCAAATCTACGTGGATCCTGAAGACCAGGATAAGACCACCTTCACTTGCCCATTCGGAACTTATGCATACCGGCGCATGCCTTTCGGCCTATGCAACGCTCCAGGTACGTTTCAACGTTGCATGATGAGCATATTTTCTGATTTGATTGAGGATTGCATAGAGATATTCATGGATGACTTTACGGTCTACGGAGACTCGTTCGATTCTTGCCTTCATCATTTGGATATAGTTCTTGAGAGATGTCAAGCGAAGAGTTTGGTTTTGAACTTTGAGAAGTGCCATTTTATGGTCACCGAAGGGATTGTTCTGGGACACGTGGTCTCGGAAAGGGGAATCCAGGTGGATCGAGCAAAGGTGGACGTTATATCTAAATTACCGTTCCCTACTGATCAGAAGGGGATTAGGGGTTTTCTGGGGCATGCCGGATTTTATCGACGATTTATTAAGGATTTCTCCAAAATCGCCCAACCCCTTACCAGGCTACTTCAAAATGACGTGGAGTTCGTTTTTGATGAGCAATGCAAGGCTGCTTTCAATCTTCTCAAGGAAAAGCTGATATCCGCACCTATCATACGGGCTCCTGACTGGGACCATCCTTTCGAAGTAATGTGCGACGCCAGCGACTTTGCGGTAGGGGCCGTGCTGGGTCAGAAGATCGATGGGAAGAGGTACGTAATTCTTTATGCGTCCAAGACTTTGAATCAAGCCCAGCGGAATTACGATACCACTGAAAAGGAGATGCTGGCAGTGGTGTATTCTTTCGAGAAGTTCCGGCCATATGTGTTGGGATCCAAGGTCATAGTATATACTGACCATGCAGCCATTAAGTATCTGATTGCCAAGAAGGAATCCAAACCACGCTTGATCCGATGGGTACTCTTGTTACAAGAATTTGATTGGGAGGTGGAAGATAAGAGAGGAGTCGAGAACAAGGTGGCAGACCATTTGAGCAGAATAATGCAAGATGGAAACAGTGACGAAGTGCATGATAAGTTTCCAGAGGAACATTTATGTGAGGTGATTTTTGCGCCCAGGAAAATTGATTGGGAAGAAGTGTACAAACTTACTGGTCAGAATGATACAGCAAAAGGAAAGGAGAAGGTAGGGCAGGAGCCATGGTATGCGGACCTGGCCAACTACCTAGTAACTGGAGAACTTCCAGAAGCACCAAGTGTTACCAAGGCACAAAGAATGAAGATCAAGAGTGAAGCAAAATACTACTTTTGGGACGACCCCTACCTATGGAGGGTAGGATCCGATCAAGTGATAAGAAGGTGCATTCCTGACTGGGAGCAGCGGGATGTTCTAACCCACTGCCATTCCTTAGCATGCGGAGGACATTTCGGATCCAAGAAGACGGCAAGGAAGATTATGGATAGCGGCTTTTATTGGCCAACACTCAACAAAGATGCGTACGAGTTCTGCAGAAGTTGCGAGCGTTGCCAACTGACCGGTGGAATATCTGCCCGGGACGAAATGCCGCAGGTACCCATAATAGTTTGCGAGCTATTCGACATATGGGGAATGGATTTCATGGGGCCTTTTCCTTCGTCCTATGGCAATCTGTATATCCTAGTCGCGGTAGATTACGTCTCCAAATGGGTAGAAGCCAAGGCCACAAGTACGTGTGAAGCAAAGGAGGTGGCCAAGTTCTTAACGAGTCATATTTTTAGCCGGTTCGGAGTTCCAAGGGCGATCATATCAGATCAAGGTACACACTTCTGTAATCGCACAATTGAAGCCTTAATGAAGAAATACGGTGTGCACCATAGACTTTCCAGCCCGTACCATCCGCAAGCCAACGGTCAAGCGGAGATCTCTAACCGTGAGATAAAGAAGATTTTGGAGAAGACTGTGAACACTTCGAGGAAAGACTGGAGTGTGAGGTTAGAGGATGCTCTCTGGGCGTATCGAACAGCCTACAAAACCCCCATAGGCATGTCCCCTTACCGGATCGTTTTTGGGAAGATGTGCCATTTACCGGTTGGGATCGAGCATCGAGCATACTGGGCAGTACAGAAAGTGAATATGGATGCTACAGCCTGCGAAGAGGAAAGGAAGCTGCAGCTGCAGGAGCTTGAGGAACTTAGATTGGAGTCATTCGACTCAGCCATGTGGTACAAGGAGCGAACCAAACTGTGGCATGATCGAAATCTAAGAACTAAGGAGCTCCACGTTGGCCAGAAAGTACTACTCTTCCAGTCAAGATTGAAGCTTATGCCAGGGAAACTCAAGTCCAAATGGACAGGACCTTACATCATAACTGCACTCAGATCCAATGGAGCAGTAGAAATTTCAGGGAGTTTTCCTAACTCGGAACCTTTCATAGTAAATGGACATAGGTTGAAAATATTCAGGGAGAATAGCGAAGTGGGTGTAGTGGATGAAATTCCACTGCAAACACTTACATCGGTTTCATACTGATCAGTAAGATAGGAATTTGGAATTCCACATGGCTAGTTCCATTTTGATAATTTTCTGCGTATACTGGCCAAGTAGGATTCCAAATTACCCAAGAAAGGTGTAAATATTGTAAATACGTAATTAGTCTTTGCATGTCAGATAATTTCTAATAAAATCCAAAAATATTTTCGGGCCTTAAATTTAATTTGGAGTACACATTGACCAAGAGACTACCTATTTGGTGCTATTTCAATTCTAATTTAAGAGCCCATTTGAATTATTTCCCTTATTAGGCAAGTAATGGTAGGTTTCGAGAAAAGACGAAATTTTGAATTAAGACTTATGCAGCTTTTGCAGGGTGGCAGCGGCAGGAGTGGCGTGGAGCAGAGAGAGTAGACGCGATAGCCAATCAGGGGCCAGCATTCCTAACCGCCTTCCGTCCAAGCGTCGCGACCGGCAACTCCCTATAGCCGGTTGTAACCACCTGCAACTGCTATCTCTCGCCTAAATTAAACGACCGTCCCAAACTTTATCCCTCACAAACCCTCATTTTCAAATTCCTTTTTTCAAGAGATATTATCACATACTCTCTCAAGAAAGCGTAAATCACAAACCCTCATTTTCTTCCATTTTCTCCCAGATATCAAGACCAAATTCCACTCTTTACAAGCCCTAATTTTCAGCCATGGGGAAGAAAGCATTTGCTACCAAAATCAAACCGCCCTCAAAGAAAACCAGTGAGGAAGGAAACCTTGAAATACCACCACCACTAAACCCACAACGTCCCGCGCCAACACAACAAGCCCCGCCGATGGTCTCTCTGGATGCAATGGCGGAGTTTCTCCGATTGCAGGATCCGAATAGGAATTGGGCAGCGGAGTTAGAGTATTTTAACCAAGGTAGAGGGCAAGGGAGCGGAGCCGGAGCAACTCATGCGGCAACCATGCCAGTAACCACTACGCAACCCTTGACCCCTATTTCGTCTACATTGCCGATTCCGTCGATGATTCCCCAAGAAAGCAACCCCCCAACTGAAGCCGAAATGACAGAGACGGAAGGAATTTTTCCGACGACCCAGGAAGCCGAACTTGAGGATCTCGAGGCCATTGCGGCTTATTATGCCTCTGATGAAGAAGAAAGAGCGGAAAGGCTGAGAAGGGAGCAACAAGACCAGGAAGGGGGAGAAGGAATTGAGGAGACGCCAGAAGTGGAAGCGGTTCGCCAAGAAGTAATTAGGGAGGAGATCGACCTGAATAAGTCGGCCCAAAAGCGCGGCCTCATGACGGAAACGGAGTTTGAATCAATAGTGGAAGAGGTGAATCGCAGGGAAGATACTGCTCTAATGGCTGAGGGTCTAGACCTCACATCGAGGGCAGTAGGAGAGGATGAACAAGCTTTTACAGAACCCATACCGAAGGATAAGGCATCCCAGTCAGTAGGGGAAGAGGAGAGGGAAGAACAGAGTGAATAGAAAGGGCTAGAGCCAGTTGATACCCTGGTGGAAGCAGGGGATGATCGAATGCAAGTAGATGAGGAGAGACCAACCGTAGACACTCAAGTACCGGAAGCTGTGGCGCCTCCCGTCTTAAAACCCCACCCAGTGAAGCGGCAATTGGTTCTGAAGGTGCGGGTATCTCAGCGATGCCTGGGTAAAAGAGCAGCCAGCAAGGCCAAGACAAGCACGGCTGAGAACCCAGTAGAGATCAAGAGCGAGGAAGAACAAGCCAC
The DNA here is from genome assembly GCF_004379255.2 of Salvia splendens. Classification (NCBI taxonomy): domain Eukaryota; kingdom Viridiplantae; phylum Streptophyta; class Magnoliopsida; order Lamiales; family Lamiaceae; genus Salvia; species Salvia splendens. Next base: position 36,370,052 of record NC_056034.1, on the reverse strand, counting down.
TCCAACGAAGGCAGGGGGTGAACCTGCACAGCCTACTGCTCAGGAGGAAGAAGCACAATATCAGCGAGCCAGAAAGAGGAAAGGGAAGGCTCCAATCCAGAAGAAAGCAGTAACAAAGAGGTCCAGGGCAGCAAACACAGGAATTGTGATTACCGAAGCTTCTCAGAGGATCCCATCGAGCCGGCAAGAGCAGAGTGATAGTGAGTATGAGATTAGTGAGGAGTCTGAATCCGATAGCGATACGACCATGGAAGATGAGGAGTACAAGGAGCAGCAACTCCCTAACGATCATCGGGAACTATTGCATCCACCTGCAGAACCACTTCGATATAAGCGTTGGACGGTGGAGCTCACAGATGACGTGGTGGAGGGGATGCAATTTTTTGACTCCAAGGAGCTCCAATCCATCTATCGCACCAAAAACGCAAAAGGCAAGAAGGTTAAGTGTGGAAAGGTAATTCATCTCCCCTCGTTAGATGAATTGAAGGTTCGGGAATCGTTTCTCACCCTTTTCCACGAATTGGGTTTTGAATGGCTGTTAAGGAATGAGAATTTGAATGTTCCGGTCGATTTGGCCAAAGAATTTTTCGCGACCTTTCGATTCAAGGTCACAACGGATTTGGATGTAGAGTGCATCAGTTTCAGAGTATTTGGAGGAGAGATTAGGATGAATTTGATTGAATGGACTGTTCGGCTAGGGATATGCAGTTTGGAGGAGGCCATAGGGCCCGAGTGGAGAGATAGGGAGCGGGGGATTCCCCGCAGGCATGTGGACTTTGAGCCCCAGGTAGCTTGGGAAGAGCTTACTCACCCCGGGGCAGGACAGTTTCAGTCCACTATCTCCCGATCTATCCATCTCAACGATCCTAATCTACGCCTGGTTCAACTCTTCTTGGGTTACAACCTTTTAGGACAGTCGAATTCGGCAGTCCGGACATCGATGACGGAATTGTATCTTATGTGGTGTGCCAAGAGAGGCAAGAAGTTGCACTTAGGGTTCTGGACTGCATACACATGTCACCTCATCGCTACCCACCCAGCACGGAATATTTCCCTCTGCCATATATTGGGAAGCTTTGTGAGAAACAACGTCACCGTTTCAGAGGACGAAGACTTAACCCCCTTGACGATGGTGGACGCCCCAGGATTGTTTGATACCCCCTATTCGTCCGGACGAATGCGGTATACATGAGGCAAGGCGTGCCACACTTCTACGCGATGGGAGAGGAAGCTACACCCACTGCTCGGTTGGCAGCAGCTCATGAAGCACCAGCACACGACCAGAGACAAGAGGGGATGGAAAAAGCTGTGGAGAAGATAGCGGAGGGAAGCAGACAGATAAGGGCAGAAATGATCGGATTGGCATCGGACCAGGAACAGCGTCAAGCCAGAATGGAGAAGGAAATGGATGAAGTTAGAGAGGAGAATAAGCAATTGAAAGCAGAGATGGTCAAGCTAGCGGCAGTAGTGGAACGGGTGTTGAAGGAATCTGCGGAGCAGAGGATACTGACCCAGAGGCAAGCGTCTATGGAAGTGATCGTGACTAAATTAGGAGAGGAGAACCACAAGATACAGACGGAGATGAATAGGATATTGTCCATGATCGACAATATCCTAGAGGAGGTGAGCCACCAGAGGGCGGCTGAAGCTATGAGAGTAAGGGGCAGTGTAGCCCAGGATACCGGACCAAGCGGCCATGCTGGCCAGGATGTTGAACCACAAGTCCCAGAGACCGTAGTGAAGGAGCAAGAGGAAGAGAAAGCCGAGGAGCCGGCAAGGGATGATGAGAACCAAGCTGGAATGGAGACAGACCAACCGGAGGACCAACCGATAGAACGACCTGCACCACCTGCCCCACGAAGGAGCAGGAGACTCCGATAGACCCCCCCTACTGACCAAGTTAGTTTTTCTTTTTAAGTTTCAGTTTTTCTTTTAACTTTTCGTATTGTTGTTATGAGTTGGTTTTTGTTTAGGTAGTATAATTTGTGTTTGTGCGCAAACCCCACTTCATAACACTTAGCCTATTCCATAGTCTAAGTGTGAGAAGTTAAGGGTTTGTTTTGTTTTCTATGTCGCATGCATGTTAGCTCACACTTAGCCCATTACTCATGGTCTAAGTGTGAGGAGTTTGTATATATGTGTTTGTGGTTATGTTTTGTTGATCTCTGTATAGGTGATAAAACCTCTCTCACTTAGCCTATTCCATAGTCTAAGTGTGAGAAGTTTTTGTTTTAGTTTTGCTGTTTGTTGTCTGTGTGCCATCGTACTGGCCATTACCTTTTCCACTTCACAGCCTTATCTGAGGGCAGACACTTGTGAAGTGAGAGGGGGGACGCAATGGCCAGTAGGATGTATGTATATATGTGTAGTCTTTGTGTTTGTGCTTTTGTTTTGTTTTGTTAGGTCTAGTTTTATGTTGTGTGTGATTGGGCTTAAAACTCAACCGTCTTGAGCTGAAGGTGAGGGGAATTGAGGGAGATAGGACATGCTGGAAAACCTAAACCATCCCCGTTAGTACCTCCTGGTCAGGATAGATGAGGTGAGTATGAGAGAAAAGCCCATACTTAGAGCCAAACATGAAAGCCCTCTAAAAATGTGAGTTATAAGCCTTAAAGTGGAACCACTTTCCACATATATTGGAAAGAAAAGAGAGGCTGCCACAATTCGCCTAGGGTGAAGTGATCACGGGTAGCAAATACTGAAGGCAGTAGGAACCCCCCCCCCCCCCCCCGTTTTAAAAAAAAAAAAAAAAAAAAAAAAAAAAACCGCCTTTAGAACCCTTTCTTCTTAACCTTTTATATACCCAGATAAACACCCCAGCCGACCGGGACTGTGTAAGGCATGAAACAAATGGAGCTTACTGGCCAGGAAAAAGTGCGGAAAAGCAGAAACCAGCTGGGCGAAAAAGTTAGAAGAAAATCGACCAGGGAGTCATTCCCAGTCCAAAAAAGAGAAGAAGGAATAAGGGTGGCGAAGCCACGAATGAACGAAAAAAAAAAAAAAAGAGAGGGAACCGAGAAAATGAAGAAAATGGTCAGAAAGATTTGACCACAAAAAAAAAGATGAATGAAGGAATAAGGGTGGCGAAGCCACAAGATGCTACTGACCAGTGGAGACCAAAGCCAGAAGCGCCAACTAAAGAAAGCAACTGATCAGAAGCCTAATATACACAGTCCCCCCCGCATAAATAAAAATAGAAATTTTGAACCTTAGAGCCTTAGGAACATCCACCGAAAACATTACAAGCCAACAACCCCGTTACAAGCCTATAAGTCCTTCAGTAGCCGCTCGTGGAATCTAAGTCCGAAGCAATTGTGGTGAGCAGAATGAGAGAATGCAGTCCTAACATTCCTGGTGAGGTATGAGTGACTGAGCGAACCTAGTGTTGGGCCGAGAGTGTGGGCGATCTTGACAAACAGATATACTGACTGGAAGAGAAAAGGGGGGTGGCAGAAGTTCAAGGCTGTCTAAGGCCGGATTGCACCTGATCCAGAGGGGAGGGATGGTTGAAAATATAGCCCGATCTATGTGTTTTCAGTCTTTTATGTGTTTATGTTTCTCTGTGTTTGTTTGTGTTTTTCTTTGCGTCATAGTTTAGAGTCTAAGTTAGGTAGAGTCGGTCAGGGGAGTAACCAGGCTAGAATTCGACTTATTCTTTTCTTTGTTTGTTCTTCACGCTTGAGGACAAGCCTGTGGTAAGTGTGAGCAGTTTGATAAGTCGTATTCTAGGCCTTGGTTACGGGTCAGTATGATGTGCTTAACTGATTATATTTGCAAAACAGTTGTTTAAAGTGTGCAGGTTAAGCATTCTAGCCAGTAGGGAAGTTTCGGAATGTTCAGGTGAAGGAGGCGCCAGCATGATCTCATACTGATCAGTATTCGTGCTAAAACGGCTTGAGATGGAGAAGACGGATAGCTGGGACGGATTACCCACAATTAAGGGCAAGGAAGTCAAATTGCAACGAGGATTTACCCTAAAATCAAGGGTAGCCTCCCTATAAAAGGAAGCCAAATTGGAGAGAGAGAGACATTCACTCATTCACCACCATCTTTAGGTAGAAAGTTTTCTCGGTAGTTTCAGTCTTTCAGCCGTGTCCCGCTTCTTGCCTCGCCGTAGCCATGATCACTTGACGTTCAGATGTTCCCAGAATTCCAGTCATCGTTCATTCCAGCCAGCAAGATCGTAGTTTAGAGTCTCATCGCCCGGAGTGGCAAAAACACTTTTACATTGCTTTCGTAGTTTTAAATTTCTCGCTTTCCTTACGTTGGATCTTGTTTGCCTTTGGATATTTTCTGCTTTTGAAGTACTTTGTTGAAGATCCGAACGTGTTTATGCTATGAAGTTGATTTCCGTTTCGTTTATTGTGGTGTTTCTTTATTCCCTTGCCTAGTTAGCTTAGATCTAAAGTTTCTCGGTGTTTAAAGTGCTGAATCTCTCAACTCCGTTTACGTAACAATTTTCTTTAGGATAGATAAACAAGTACTGTTTGATCGGAAAGTAGATCGTTGCATGCAAAGCTTAGTTTTAATTTCTGAATCGTTCTTTCATGTTGACCAGTATGCAGAAGTCCAGTTTCAGTGTTTGATTTCAGATTTGATTTCTTAGTTTTGGATCTGTGTTTGTGAGTTGTTAATCTGAGTTTTCCGTGTTGGATCTGGAATTGTTATCTGAATTTTGGAAGTGTTTGTTGAAGAAGATGATGTCTATTCCAATTGGAGGGGACCACTTACTTTTCGAGATGCTTTTGCTTTTGTCCTTCACTTTTAGTTAAGCCCTGTCAGCCTAGTCATCAAACTTCCACTACACTCTGAATATTCTGTTTAGCCCAAAATAGAAACTCGTACCTTCCAAATATTTTCTGTTACAAAATTGTCTCCCCATTCCACGTACACAGTTACATTCCAAATGTTTTCCTTACCGTCTGACCAGTAGAACACCTCCTTTAAGTTCCAGCCTAGGTAGAAACTCAACCCAAGCGTGGTAGCTAACCAAATCTTCCAATTGTCACCGCGGTAGTTTAAGAACGCACCATCTCTGTGGGATTCGACCCTTACCACCACTATACTGATCAGTAGAAGTGGGTTGAGGAATCTTTGAAACCAAGGTCTAGGTTAGTTAGGATCTCTATCCTGATCAGTGGGATATATCCTTGCTTGAATGACACCTACGCACCCAGGTCCTTTCAGTGCGCATAGATGAAAAGTTTTCACAAATATCAGGAATCAGTGGTCTTGCTCAAAAGATGGTTTCTACAAGGAAACATGAAGTTTTTCCAATGGTTTATTCATTAGTTAAGTTGTCATTGATCTTACCAGTTGCCACTGCATCAGTAGAAAGAGTCTTTTCAGCAATGAAGATCATCAAGACTTCTCTACGTAATAGCATGGGAGACCAATTATTGAATGATTGCTTAGTTCCTTACATCGAAAAGGATGTGTTTGTTAAAGTTACCAATGAAACTATTATGCAGCGGTTTCAGAAGATGAAGAATAGAAGACAAATGTTATGATGTGATTGCATTTGACTTTTACATTTTGAACTTTATAATTTAATTTATATAATTTTTCTTGAAGTTTAATTTTGGACCCCCCATTATGAAATCTCTGGCTCCGCCAGTGATGGCACGTAACATCTATATCAAGAATGCAACATTCAAAATCAGGTGGGCAACATATATTGAATTTTATGGATGCAAAGTTTTCTCTATCTCACGTATAGGAGTAGTATCATTTTTAGTTATAGGATATATATGAGTAGTATTTAATTTTGTCAATTCCCTTAATTATTATGAGGGGTCACGTTTTGAAAGGTTTACAATCGCCATCAATGATGTATCATGGTAAATGTGGATATCATCTTTATTTTAATTGTTGTCCAGATAAGTACATTGACCGTAAGAGTATGTGTTTTTGGTTTCTTGCACAAAGATTGAGGAGTCACTAAAGGGGGTTCTCATTACATCTGGAGATTCATGGTTTGATTGGATCTGAGAATGAAGACGACGGCAAGCCGAGTCAGGGTTGTGGAGGCACCACGAATGGATGTCACTACATCGACTGAGTGGGAGCTGCGGCCCATCATTCCACAAGTGACGACTCAACTCAACTCAGTGGCGATAGGGCATCGGATTCAAGAGAGTACCTACCCCTCCCCTCCAATTATAATGCCACTCGGGGCGTAGAGAACTCCGTCAATGGAGCTAGACCAAAACACCACTCGACCCACTGCTATGACTTTTCATCCAACTTTTCTAATTTGCCTATTTCTTAGCACTAAGTATATATTTTACACTTGGTTAAATATTGAGTTGTGTAAAGAGTGAGTGACATTTTATCCAAATATTTCATTGAAAGTTGCTTGTTTTAATTCTTTGTGATTGATCAAGCAAATTATGCTTCGATGGTTAAGTGCTGTCATAATTGTGGAGCCAATGTAGTGCTTGCTTGGTGAAAGCAACGTAGGGTTGCAGGCTTGTAGCCAAACTGCTACCCACTTTTCCTTTTATATTTATTTTTTTCTTTAAATTTTCACTTATTTTCAGTTTCAAAATAAATCTCATCATTCTTACTTTATTACCATTTTCTTCTCTCTCTTCACCATCATCTTCATCTTCAAATATCGTTTTATATTCATTTTTACTATGACTTGTGGGATAATGAATTATGTTGAGAATCTCTAACTATGATTTGCTGATTTCTCGCAGTATTTTTCCGGCTATTATAGTTCTGGACATTATTCACTCAACAAGCTCATTAGGAGTTTTTCAATAATATAATTTTATTTTAATTCATTTATGTGATTTAACATAGTTTGATTTTAATAGTTAAGTACATTTAGGAGGTGTATTGTGTTAATTTTTGTTTTAGTTAAGTAATTTTAGGATTTTAATTATATAATTTTAATTTATTATTTTTAATTAAGCCGTTTATCAATTTAAATACAACTTAGATCAAATATGAAAGAATTTAAAAATTAAAAAAATGAGATAAACTGTAGTGATTCAGTGTTTCACTATTGTAAATGTGTTTACACAGAGTGCTATTGATTGTAGAAGTGTTAGTTCGGTCCATTGAATAGTTGTGAAATGCTTAGAGTGTCCACAATAGGGGAGCCCCAGCGGCACCGTGGCTTCCTATAGTGGCGGTCAGGGGCGCCGGGGCGGGGAGGGGCGGACAGCCCTCCGCCAAGTATTCGGCGTGGACAGGGCGGGGTGGGGAGAGCCGCGGCGGTGCCTGGCCACTTTTTTTTTTTTTTGAATTTTTGCCTATAAATAAAACTCATTCCCCTCATTATTTTCACACCATTCCAACTCTCTATTCCAAATTTCTCTCTCTAATTTTTCTCTATTCCACTTCCAAAAAATGGATGATTTGTGGAATGAAGCGTGAGATTCTCTGATTCAAGAGGTGCAGGCGGACGCCCCACGCCGTCCGATTCATCATCAGCAGACCATGTCGGAGCGCACGAGCGGCTGATGACAGACTACTTTGGCGATAACCCCCGTTATCCGTCAGAGATTTTCCGTCGGCGTTTCAGAATGTCGCAACCGCTCTTCACCCATATAGCGACGTCATTGGCGGGGCGGTACAGGTGCTTCACCCTCCGACGTGATTGCACCGGGCGGATCGGTTTGTCTACTTTGCAGAAATGCATCGCTGCAATTAGGCAGCTTGCCTATGCTGACCCGACTGATATGTTCGACGAATACCTACAGATGGGTGAGACGACTAGCCTAGATGTGCTCCGACGGTTTTGTAAGGGCATCCGGGAAATCTTCGGTCCGGAGTATCTACGAAAGCCAACCTATGAGGACTGCCTGAGACTACTAGATATGCACGGTTCGGTGCACGGTTTCCCAGGGATGATGGGCAACATCGATTGCATGCACTGGGAGTGGAGAAACTGCCCGGTGGCGTGGAAAGGTCAGTTCACTACTGGATTCAAAGGAAGACATCCCTCGATGATCCTGGAAGCCGTTGTCGACTACCGTTTGCGGATCTGGCATGCGTATTTCGGTGTCGCAAGTTCAAACAACGACATCAATGTTTTGCAGTCTTCGCCTCTCTTCAATGAGGAGTGCCGGGGGGAAGGTCCAGAAATCATATTCGTGGCAAACGGCACGCAGTACCACAAGTGATACTATTTGGCAGATGGGATATACCCTCGTTGGCCTGTATTTTTCAAGATAGTTTGGCAACCGGTTGGAATGAAGAAAGCCTATTTTGCGCGAAAACAAGAGGGTGCTAGGAAGGATGTTGAACGAGCTTTTGGTGTGCTCCAAGCGCGGTGGGCGATTTTACGGTGCCCAGCACGAGTTTGGCACGAAGATGATGTCGCGAATATCATGTATGCATGTATCATATTCCACAATATGATAATAGAAGATGAAGGATTTGCTGCTGAGCGTTGGGCACCGGAAGATGGAGCTAGTTCAAGTCACAGTGTTGCCTCCGCGCCGATACAAATGGGTGTACCGCGTAGTAATGAATATCTACTCCAACGTTTCACTGATATGCGCAGGGACACAACACATAACCAACTTCAGGTCGATTTGATTGAAGAGGTCTGGGCATGTGGGGGAGGGGGCACAACGTGATGAAATTGTGTAATGTCAAAAATTTTCGTTGTATAATTTTCCCCTTCATGTAATACAACGAAAATTTAGTTTATTATTTTTATTTATTAAATTAACAGTTATTTTATAATTATTTTCAGTTTGATAATTTTAATTCTAATTGAATTAAAATATACAATCAATTGATAAAACAAAAAAATGGCTTAGAAAGTGTCCATTACTGTGGAAAAAAAAGTGGCTTGTCTACCAAACTGTCCTCTTTATTGTGGACACTCTTATAATGCATTAGTGTAGTGTTACAATATAAGTCGGGTTTCAAATCTTAAAAATAACCACTAAAATAAAACATGGCTTCTCTAAGGGCACCTGCAACGCGTTACGCGGGTGTCCCGCGTTCCGTCACGGGGGGACGGGACGGCGGCGCGACGCGTTGTGGCGCCCCGTCTCGTCCCCAGCCCGTCCCGCGTCCCGTCACGGTGTGACGAGTGACGAGCCCAGGCGCCATGCGTGACGCCCACTCGTGCGGCCCGCGAGTGGGCATTGTCACGCTGACGCAATAAATCATTTTTTTTAAATTTGAATTTAAAATAAATAAATAAATAAATAAATAAAAATTTGTAAACGGTAATATTACAGTTTAATTAGCCGTTTTTTTATTTATTATTTATTTATTTTTTTACTCTATAAATACTCCTAATTCATCCTCATTTCACACACAACTACACATCTTCTCTCCCCAAATCATCTTCATTTCCTCTCCAATTTTCATCTAACATCTCAACACAAAATGTCCGGCGACGAAAACTCTGGCGGTGACGGCTCCGGTGCGTAGGATCTCAACGCGTTCGGCGACTGGGGGAGCATGTACAACACATTGGGTGGTTCTGGTTCGTCGACGCCCGCCCAGTACCAAGCCTGGTGGAACGGAATTGTCTTTATGGCAGCCCAACTTGGCCTTCCGCCTCCTACCGGCTTTAGTGCACCTCCACCGCCTTCGGGGGATGATTCGCCGGCGGAGTAATTTTTTTATTTTCTATAAAATTGTATTTGAAATTATGCCACGTTTATTTTTTTAAGATTTTAATTGTGTGTTTTTTAAATTTTTTAACTTTTAAGTTGTATTTATATTTTATGTTGTGATTTTATTTTATTGTTAATGAAGTGTGTTTTTTATTAATTGAATTTGTTAAAAAAAATAAAAAAATGAAATTGAATGAATAGTAATTTAAGTGACGATTAAGGGACGGAGGGTTGCAGGTTCCGTCCCTTAATTAAGGGATGGAGTAAAAAAGTACAATGAGATCTACAAATAATATTTTAAGGGACGGTATAATGACATCGTTGTGGATGACGTAATCAATGCATTACATGTCTTTAATGATTGAATGAAATGTCTGTTACCATAAGTGGGTCATGAGTTAAAATGTGACGTAAATGACTGCTACCTACAATCATTAAAATATAATCCTCACCACCTTTATATCTAGATAGTTTAACCCCAGTCAAATTAATTATGTAAGAAAACTTTTCCTATGAGTATAACATCTTATTAATATTTCTTCCGTCCCACATGAATATACATTCTTTCATTTTTAGTCTATTTAGAAAGATATGAACTTACTAAATTTAAAAACTTTTTTTATCTCTAATAGGGTGGAACAAATTCCCAATCAACAATATTTTAATTATTTTTTCTTTCTTTACCAATTGTATATTAAAATTCCTACCCAAAATACATATCTTACCAGATGGAGGAATAGAACTCTATTTTGTTTTATTATAGAAACTGAAGAAAATATGAATGAGTGGAAAACACTTGAGTGAGATGAGAGACGGGGACTAAATATGACAGTGTATTGTGTGTCAGCAAAGAGTTGTTTAATCATATGACTATGTTTCTTTAACAAAGCTGTGCTCCTTCTTAATCATTATAATTAATGCAGGGCTGTTTTGGACTTTCACCATTAATGGGGATAAGCAAAATTCTTTGGATACCTAGACCTTTCTTGATATCCAATATACTAGCATTATAAAATCATATCGAAAAGATTGCCAAATTTTCCACAATGTCAAATTTTAAGAACACAAAATCCACAGGTTTGTAGTATTATCGTGACATATTTGTGATTTTGTATTTGGTCAAAGTACTGGAAGTGAACAGACCTTTTTTAGCAAAATCTACTTGGATTTATTAACCTTGATTAAGAGCATCCACAGTGGTACGGATATCCCAGCGGACATTCCCGCAGACATACAAAAAACACCTTCTGTCACGTCATAAGGATTTCCCACAGCACTGTTACGTCATAAGGACATCCCACTGAACAATGGCGGACATCCCCAAGGACATCCCGACGGACTTCCCACAATAATAAAAATTCACAAATTCACCAAATTAAACAATTTACGGAATTAAAATTTCGACACAAATACGGAGAAATTGCAACCACTTTATTTAAAAAAAACATACATAGTACAAAAAAAACATACATAATTATTAAAAAAAATTACATAGTTAAAAAAAACCGTCGTCTCACTCCTCGGATTCCCCACCGTCAGTACCCTCATCGTCCCCGCCGGTAGTCCCCTCGTCGCCACTCTCCGCCATGTCTCCCAACCCCAAATCGCGCCGCATACTGTTGATGATATCCTTCAGCGACGACCTGTAATGGCGATCGGTCGATGTCCGTCATTCAACCGTTGCACGTAACATGGTTTCATGTTGCGCGACGCGGGCGAGTGAGGGGAGCTCGGGATCGTTTTGGGTAGGAGCTGCCGACTGGGCCTCGGCGGACCCACTGGCGCTTCCACTCGCCATCCGCGCCGCAGACTTTTGCCCCACCGAGCGACGGCGACGGGCCGACGATGAAGGTGTCGAGAACTTTGCCTCAGCGGGGGGAGTTCGTGGGAACCAGCACTGCTACGGTACTCCCCGGAGGCGCTGATCTTCGGCCAGCCAGATTCAACACCCGCAGTAAACTTGGCCGAAGTCTGCACCACAAGATACACCTCCCAATATTTGAATTCCCTGAAGCCCGCCGCAGCGTCTTTGAACTGATGGTGAGACAGAAGCTTCACATCCTCGGCAGACATGCCGCTGGTTGCCGAGTGGAGGTTGTTTGTATAAATGCCGGCGAATCGGCTGAGCTGCCTCTTCAGCCGCTCCCGCAGGCGAGGTAGTGCCCCGTCCCCTCCCCCTCCCTCTCCTTGTCCCCTCCTCCTCCATGTCGTCGTTGGTGCATCTGTGGGAGAATCCCGGATCGGAGATAGCCCCAACTCCTAAAACGAGAACGTCTCGATGCCAGTGAACTGAGTCTCGAGAGGAGTACTCGGGGGGTTGTCCGTCGACAGTAAATCCATATAGGGGCGATAGACATTGTCCACCGGTGATTGGGAGACTCCCTGCTTACTCCCCCGCAGCGACAGGCGAACCCTGCATCATCCTCGGCATCATCATCCCCGCCATTCCGAACATCGTGGGGGACATTGAGGTACTTCCGCCAACGGGAAAGATCGGTCACTGTGACTCGCTCGTGGCGGGGGAATTAGGACGTCCGCGCGGAAGTCCGTGGAGTCAACGCAATGGCAGACATCCGCAAGGACGTCGCGACGGGCGTCTCGTGAACGCCGCAGAACTCCGGTGTCAACAGCGGACGTCCATATCCGCGTCACCACTGCACAATGACTCTGGTACGCCGGTCGGACGTCCACCAGGTCGGGCGCCATTGTGGATGCTCTAAGTAATTTAGGAAATTAAGATTTGGCAAGATTTTGACTATGATTTGGCATGCTATAAATAGTGCTCACTCATCATTGATAATGACCAAAATTGTAGCCATTTTGATTGGACAAGTTATGTAAATCATTTTTAGAACAGACAAAACGCAAATAAACAAACAATTTTGTAAAGGAAATAAATTCAGATTAAAGAACATTATGGAGTAGGACAGATAACAGTTATCAACAAAATTATTCAATATCGCCTTAAGCAAGATAATAGGGAAAACAAAACAAATAAAACAAAAAAACACATTAACTCCTAATGATCTCCCACAAATAATTAGATTACTCAGAAACACACCATCAAAACTCGACATCAACCACTTTAAAGTAGAGATGCCCAACGTTTAGCGAACCGGCGGTTAATCGTGAGACTGGTTACGGTTCCAAACCGGAACCAGACATTAAAATGAAACCAAAACCGTGACATTTTAATTGAAACCATGAAAAATAAAAGGGCTCAAAACCATTCTTGAAATGAAATACTTCTCTCTCTCTCTCTCTCTCTCTCTCTCTCTCTCACACACACACACACACACACACACACACAAAAGAAGCACTCACAAGGAGGGGGGGGGGCAACATGGCCTTAGATCTTATAAAAATGAGGGTTAGGTTTAATAAAAGAATTGGTGAGATTAAAGAAAGATGGATTAAAGTAAAGTAGAGAGGGTCCAATAGTACAAGTCCCATGTGAGTTGATTAGGACAGGGATTAAAAAATGAGGGATTAGCCTTAACAGCAGCAAGTTCGATGGGGATTAAAATATGAAATGTTAGCATGCAAAGTAACGTGATGGACGACAAAGAGGGCAAAAAACCATAACTGAAACAATTAATTAACACCAAAATCAATACTATAATAACCTCATTATAATTGAAAGCGACATACCAATCATAGAGATGCATGTACTAAATAGAATTTCCAGGCCAACATCCTATTTTGTTCAACACCCCAAATGTCCGCCTCCTCTCTCTCTCTCTCTCTCTAGAGAGATTCATTCAAAGATTGCATAATTTTCTTACAACATCAAAGCTTAATCAACAACATCTAGTACATGGAAACATGTCTGGTTTCTTGCTAGTTTTCATATCAGTAAAATGCAGCTTAGCTTATCCATCTAAATCACATACAAAATCAAAAAAACCATGTAGCATGAAGATGCTTCTTCCATCCAAATGAAACCGAGAAATTCACATTTTCCAGCAATTTAGTACGATCGACTCAACCATATATCTTCATGCACAATAAAAGGAGAATAAAACACATCAAATTCTACAATACAGATCAACATGAACATCTATATGGCCAGACCTCAAATATCATCCAACAAGAATTCCTTTTGACAAGGAATTATATTCCCAATTATGATCATGAATTTTAACCTACCTGTCCAATATCAATGAATGAGTCAAAAAGGTTAAATTCTTTTGATTTTTTTCCTTCCCATTCCTGGTTTTGCAATACTGCCAGTGTATGGTTACAAACATAATAAATCAATCACCAAGATCCACAATTAACATACGGCATCGAATAAGATTTAACTATATTAGAACATCCAGTACTAAAATGTGCCTGGTTCATTCGAAAGTTGGAAACTCAGGCAAGATGAATATTCATAAAAATTTTAAGGCAGTAGTTGAGTTTGCGAAAATTCATGGCACCTTCGAGGAGAATTCCAAGAGCTTCAGCATCTCCAGGCCGTAGCAGAGATGAGTTCCTTCCTTTGCCAACATAAAACGAGAGAAGACTGCCTCTTCTCCACTTGAAAACCTCGAACGGGAGTCCTCTTTATCACACACTCCGCTTGTGATTCTGTGAAGTTGCTAAACGTTACAGGGGAGAACCCTGAAGACAAAAAGAGAGCCCTCCAATGCTGCGTCTTTTCAGGTGAGCGAAGACGGCCAATCACAATCTTCTCAATCCCCGGCTGGAGCAAGAATCTCTCAATCTTCTGCAGAGCGTCCATATTCACATTGACAGCATCAAGAGACTCGAGCAGGTTTGAGTAAGACTGGAGGGCGTGAACTATGTGGTTGGCAAAGGGAAGGTCAGTCCTATCACAGCCTCTGTCGACAGAGACAACAATCCTTGGTGAGAGCTGCTTGACAAAGCGCATTATCAATGGCACGGAGAACTGGTGATTGGCAAGAGAGCCAACAGGGAGATTCACCGCAATTGCCTCGTTCTCTTGCACGTGGAAAGGGAGAGACCACGAAGCAGAATTCAAGGAATCAATACTTATAGCCTCAAACTCGAATGCAATGTTAATCTCAGCGGCAAACTGGATGAGATTCTCTCGTGTGAGGCCGAGCTCGAGCTGATCATGGGTGGAAGTAGAGGCGAGGGCAGTAACCTTGAAGGAGGGGGAGCCCCCTCCGCGCAGTGCAAGCTCCTGCATAAGAGAGGCCCACTGGCCGCCATAGCCAATATCGAAATCGACAATATGAAACTTATCAAAGCCTTGGAGAACCTCAAGAATGGCTTGGTTGCAGGTGAAATTGGCAAATTGGACAAGTGGGGAGATCTCAGAGAAAGATTTGTAAGCACCAATCTTGAAAACGAGGCTAAAAGGTGAGGAGTTGGAGTTGTTGAGCTCATTAGCATTAGCATTAGCATTAGTGTGGAGGAGGAGTTGCAAAGCCTCCTTGCAATAAAAAGCAGCCCTGTTGAAAGGCTTACCAATGGGAGAGAGCTGGTGATTGAGCCGCGCCAATATCCCTTGCGCGAGTACTGGATTTCCCGTCTGGACCAGCTCTGCAGCCTTGAATAGCTGGTCGACTATGGCCTGCTGCTGCTGCTGGTGACCTAATTCCTCCATTTTGGGCTTCTGCTGATGCAGGTAATGAGGGAGCTGACCAGTGTCTCTCGAGATCTGCTCCTCACCGGCGTTGTGCCGCTTCGCCTGAGGAGGCCCGAAGAGGTTCTGCTCTTGCTGCTGCGGGAAGAAGAAGGGGGGCTGCTGATTCATGAGCAGCTGCGGGTTGAAAATTGGAGGCGGCTTCATTTCTGCGCCGAGATTGTTAGGAATTGGAGATGGATTCATCAAATTTGGGGAAAGTTTGAAATTAGGGTTGGGAGCCAAACCAGCGCTGGATCTGTAGTTTGAAATTGCCCCAAATTGGTCCCCGCCGAACCCCTGATCTACAACTCCGAAGCCGCCGCTACCGAAATCGAACTCCGCCGCGCCTCCTCCTCCAATTTGGATGGACTTACTGAGATGAGAGTCCTCCACATCACCCATCACCCAACGGAGGAAGGCCTGCTCCTGGCTGGGCGAGACGGCGGCGGACTCAGACAGCACGCTCTCCCAGTCCTCCATGGCGAATTTCTCCGGGTTAGCGGTGGCTGCTGCTGTTCCGATCTCTAGATTCAGCGGCGGAACGGGGAGGAGGTCGGAGTGAGGTGGTCCGGCATTGGAGCTGGTGGCGGTGGTGGAGTCTTGGTGCCAAGGGGTATTGTCGGAAACAGCCGCCACGCCGGGCGTGTCGCCGAGAGAGGAAGACAGGGTTGAAGAGGAAGTAGGCCTACTCGGAATTCTTGCTGAGTCGAGGACAGATGTTGGCTCACCGAAATCTGAGATGAAATCTTTGTTCTTCACTGCAAAATCAAAGTCTAACACACCCTTCCCCTCAAAATCAAAGGGTAAGGGCATCCCCTTCATCTAAATCCCTAGATTCCGAGAAACGGAAAAGGAACACAAAATCAAAGAGTAAACAGAATGCAGGGAGTTAGTATATACATGCATGTATGTGTGTAGACAATGAAGAATGAGAATAGGTGAAGAAGAAGAAGGGGGAAATGGTGGATTGGTATGTGGGAGGAATTGGTTAATTTTGTATCGTGAAGTCGACCAAGGAGTAGTACTCTGTCTGCCTTGTGTTTTCTGCCATGGATGCGTGCAGGTGCAACGTAAAAAAGTAGAAAAGTGCTTACCCTTCATTCATCTCTTTCTCTCTCTATAGTGTATTGTTTCTTTCTTTTTATTTTCTTTTTTGTTTCTTCACCAGTTTTTTAGCTAATTTATTTATGTGGCTTGTCTACTCTTTCTTGCTTGGGTTTCTCTCCCTCCCCACTAACCCACGCGCGCAAACCTTGAGTCTTCCCCACTTGCGCCATGCTTCCATCCCAAAAATTTTAAAAATTCCTCTATCCGTTTCACAAAACAATCATATTTATAGAATGACCTTGTAATTCTAAAAAATTTATTTTATATATCAAATAAAGAAATATATAATTTTTATATTGTTGAGAGAGATTTTTTTCATAAAATAAATATGATTTTTAATAAGATAAACTAAAAAAGAAAAATGAAATATGTTTTACAGTGATAGTAACATTTAAAGGTTAAGTAGAAAGAGAATAAAGTGTTCTCCATCCAAAAAAAAATATATTCATCATTCTACTCAGTTTGGTTCGTCTAAAAAAATAATTTCATTTAAAAATGGAAACTAATAACTGCTTACATTTTTTTTTTCAATCTCCTATTTAATCTATTCTTTTTCTTTTCATTTTATACTTTTCCCACTTTTTCTTCACGTCTCGATATTTTATAAATTTCTGGTCATAACCTGCACAATCTCCCATATGACTATTTGTTGGTCCATTTATACAAATTAATCTCATTTTTTTTTGTAAATATGTTTTTTACTATACTTTTGCCTTTCATATTTTATCTATTTTTTATATTTTTATATTTTTATATTTTTTTAACTACATATTTGAATTATAAACATCCGCAAAATAAATAATTTTTTAACTACATATCTGTTACTAGCCGGATGTTATGTTTTTATTGAAATATTCTCATGCGATATTCAGTATTTGTTTTTCTATATTCATGTTGCAATCTCATACTCCATAATTTAGCCTTAATACTCCCTCCGACCCATAATAATATACTATTTCCTTTTTAATCCATCCCACAAGAATATGCAATTTCTAATTTTGGAAACTTATTTCTCTCTAATGAGGTGAGACTCATCATCCACTAACAATACTTTAATTACTTTTTTTCTCTATTTCTCTCTCACTTTACTAATTTTGCATTAAAACTTGTGTCGAAATTAAAATGCATATTCTTTCGAAATAGAGGGAGTGCTAAGAGCATCCACAATGGTTTTCGCTCAGCCATAGCTCAGCCACAAACTCCTCCTGCCACATCATCAGCACTAAAAATCCTCCTGCCACATCATCAGGACAAACAAATAGACCAGCAATATCCTAGCCACATCACTCCTAATTATATAAAACAAATAATAATTGACAATCACACAAAATACGGAATTAAATTTACGACACAGATACGGGAAAATTCAATAATATTATTTAAATTAAAAAGAGTACATTAAAAAAATACATTAATTTAAAAAAACAGTACATTAAAATTAATACATTAATTTTTAAAAAATTACATTATTAAAAAAAAAAACCGACCTCCGCCTCACTCCTCGTCTCCGTCGCCACCGTCGCCGCCGCCTTCGTCGCTGCCGGTACCCCCCGTGCCGCGGTGGCCTTCAAATCGTCACGCATGCTCACGAGCAATGCGTGAAGAAAGCTCTTCTCCTCGGGGTCCTCTGCCGCCTTCCAATCGGCTAAGATCTTGACCATCTGAGTACGCGTTTGTTGACGCGCGAAGAATTTGAGATCCTCTGTCGACTGGACCTCCTGGTACCCCTCGGAGCCCCCCCTCGCCTCCCGTTGCGCCCGCCTTTGACCAACCGGGCGAGTTCGGCGAGCGAACGATGGAGTGGACGAGAGCTCCTGAGCATCCTCGGGGAGGTCGTGGGAACCGCCGCTGCTGCCGCTGTAATCACCGGTATAGTTCAGTCGTTGCTTCTTCGGCCAGCCAGCGTCGACACCTGCCCGGAACTTCTCGGAGTCGTTCAGCACCTCATAGCAGTTCCAGTAGGTGAACTCCTTATACAACCCGGGCTGGGGGAAGGCTTTCTCCGCTATCCTCATGCAGTCATCCTCCGCTTTGCCACTGCTCTACATGCGGAGGGCGTTGGCGTACAAGCCCAAAAATCGGGAGACCCCAGCCCTGATTCGGTCCCACGCCTTCCGGCACTCCTCCCGGGTGCGCGGCCTCCCCTCCGGGCAAAATGCCTTGTAGGTTGCTGCTATTTTGGCCCACATGTTGACGATCCTCTGATTGTTCGAAGTGAGGGGATCATCGCAAACACTCACCCACGCCTTGGACAGCGTGACGTTCTCCGCATCCGTCCACTTCCTCCGTACTGAGCAGTCGTCCTCACCCGGCTGCGACGACTCGCCGACCCTCTTGCCCTTCCCCTTGCCCTTCTTCTTTGGGGGGGCCCGACCCCGCCCTACTCCCCCGTTTCAACGGGAGTTTTCGGAACACCGAGAAGATCAAACCCCAACTCCTCTAAGGAGAAAGTCTCATATTGCGTGAACTGCGCCTCCGTTGGGGTCGACGTGTGCGAAGAAGCAGTCGAAAAATCAAAACTGGGGCGATAGACGTTGCCCCCCCGGCGTCCCCTGCATTGCCGGTACCCTCCCCCCCCCCGACTCGTCTGCATCCCGGGTGCCCACCCCGGCATCATCTACATCCCGGGTGCCCACCCCGGCATCGCCGGTAACCCCCAGGCATACTCCCCCCGGCTGCCATCCCGGGCATCATCTGCTGCCACGGGTACATATTGTAGTACCCGGGCATCAGACCCATACACCTCCCACGGGTACCAGGGGAGTTTGAGACCCGCTCGTCATTGGAGTACCTTCGTTATTGTTTTCCATTTCACGTTGTTGATCTTGTACATAAATTAAGATAGAGAGTACTCGTTAAAACAAGTGGTGCGAATGAAAATGACGTGCAAAGCGCGTATATATAGTGTTTCGAAAAAAAAAGAAAAAAATTTCTCTCGCCGGTCCGGAGCCTGCAATGGTGACGAGCGGACTGGCGAGTGCATCGGCCAGCCCTCGTGGATCGGCGTGCGCTCGCCGATTTTTTCACCGAAATGGAGTTCCCCGGTTACAATGGTTCGGCGAGCGAACAGGCGAGCGCCGGATATCGGCTAGCCTGTCCGCTCGCCGCCATTGTGGATGCTCTAAAGTTAAGTACTAGTAGTACTTAGTATTTGTATATTGCAGCTCATAAAATTTAGTACTCCTTACTACTCTATACTTTAAAATTGTACACATTAAACAAAGTAGCTATAACTTAGACAAGGTGACCATTGATGCATTGATGCAGTTTATTCTTCCAACGTACGTACTTGATATGTACCTTAGGAGTATTTGTTTACTTTAAGCATAATATGAATTACTCCTATATCATAATAATCGATACTTTTGGTTAATTTTTCAATCCTCCCTCAATAATTTAAGCAATATAGACTAACAATGAATGCATTTGTCTTAGTGGATATGTTATAGGTTCGTACTATCAATCATAGAACTTTAGCCAGAACTACACTATTTACTTATTGCTATAATTGTTACTCATTAATTGAAAACGTTAATAGCCATTATAGTATCAAGGAGTACTATGTAACTACAAATTTTGTACTCCAATACCTAACCAAATAATTATATGCAAATATTAGTAACAATTTTTAGTCTTTTGCAGTTAGAAAATACTAGTAGTTCGTTTTATAGTATCATACTATGTAACTAAAAATTTTGTACTACAATACCTAACCAAATAATTATATGCAAACATTAGTAACAATTTTTAGTCTTTTGCATTTAGAAAATAGTTTGTGGAGCATGCACTCGGAGAGCATGGATAGAGGTAGTGCTTACAAATTGTGAAGATTGAGTCGTTATCTGGTCAACCCGATATTGACTCAACCTAATCCAAAATCACCGGATTCTTATCGGGTCCCAATCCATTAACTTCGTGCGTGTTCGTGTAGATTATTGTGTCATTAGAAAATTGTCATCCTTACCGATAATAGTATTAAATTACTATACAAATTAGTTTAACATGACACGATAACGACCAAATAATGATGTTACACGATTAAATCTTGATATTGCACTATAGCATATGATATTACATATTTAAAACATGTAATATCATGATTAAAACTTTTTCCCAATTTAAATATAAATAACAAAAAAAATGTTGTGTATATTATATTTAACATTTGTCTTATTTTAGAGTTTTCATAAACGAATGGTCCGACATCTTCTACCATCATAGAGAACAGTAACGATGTCAGTAATGATTACTCCCTTTATCCACGAAATATTGTTCACATTTGACCGACGCTGATTTTTAAAAATATTGTATGAATGAAATTGGGTGAAAAAAAATTAAATGGAGTATAGGTCCCGTTTTTATATATTAGTAGTAATTTTTATAGTGGAATGTGAGCGAAATAATGTAGTTGAGTGCACGATCCACTTACCTAAAATAAAATAAAAAAGTAAATATAGATAATATTTTGTGGGCAACCCCAAATGGATTTGTGGACTGATGGAGAATTAGACCGTTCCTTGCATAAGTAAATTGTTGAGAACCTTAAGATGATGAATGACGTTGGTGTATTATAGCTTCAGAAAAAATTTTACGATGAGATAAATAGGGCTGGGGAAAAATACCGAAATAAATGGTCTTATCGTACCAAAAAAATGCTGAATATACCAAATTTTCGGTATACCTTGATTTTCGGTACGGTATGATACCTTATCGAAAGATTTCGGAAAGGTAACGGTATGAATTTTCATACATCGCGGTATAACGTTGCATACCGAAATTCGGTATATACCGTAATATAAGGTGTATACCGTAAAATATAAATATAATTATATATTAAATATATTTTATAAATTTTTTAATTATAAAATGTATTGTGAAATATATATTTAACATATTTTTTAAATTGTAAAATATAAATAATATTCTAAAAACTCAAATGATCTATTTTCATTGATGATGAAAGTCAGGTATACTGCAAAAGTATGGTATACTGAACTTTGGTATGGTATATCGAAAATGAGGTACGGTATCGGTATGAAATTTCGCCATACCGAAAATAAGGTACATTGAAGTTCGGTATACCAAAAATTTTGGTAAGGTAAATGTATGATTTTTTCGCATACCAATTTATGATAAAGTATACGGTATGGTGGTTTCGGTAAAACATACAGTACCTACTCACCCCTAGAGATAATTACTCTTAAATTGAGTAAATAAAGTATGAGATATCAAATTTTTTAATTCTAATTTACTATCAATGACATTAAGTTTATACAATACTAAGTATACATAGATGTTATTTTTAACGATAGTCACGGTATGTATCTATGGTTTTTATTCACCATTTTAAAATTATTTCCCTCTAATTATCCATCTCTCTCATAATACCTACCGTTTGTGTTATAGTTTGGTTTGGCAACAAAGATACCCAAAACTTAGGCACCTAGGATTTAAATCTTGGCTTTGCCACTGCCAACTGTTATTGTGGTGGCTTGAAAATATTTATAAAGTAGTCTTCCCTACATTCCATATTAATAGAGTCATTTTCTATTTTGGGAAGTTCCAACACAATTGAGTCGTTCCTATTTTTTCAAAAAGTAATCTTCTCTCTTATTTTATTCTCTCTTCATTTCTCTTTCTTTTATTCTCTCTTACTTTATTTACTATCCACCTAACACACTATTCTTAATCTCCATATCAAAAAGAAATGCCTCAATTAACAAGAAACACATGAAGTATTATTTTATCTTTTGGCAAAGTATTCACTGAGTACTCATGTACACAATCTGCAGGTTGAGCTGCGATAAGGTCAAAGCAGTGTTGTTGAGTGTGGGTCTTGCTTCTGTTTTTGTAGAACTCACGGGGTTCATGTCCTTATACATGTACATGTACATATGTAATCATATTCCAGTAATTTCCGTTATGCTAGTAAGCAAGTTTACTTCTATATCTCTTTTAAGACTCCGATGATTGAACAATTGTGTTGATGAAAATCTAGCTCATCATGTCTTTGCCATCGGGTGTACTTTGTTATAAATATCATTATTCGATCTCCCTCAAGTACATGTTCGATCTTCTTGACAAACATGGATTTTGCATGTTCTTAGGGACTAAATTTGACTCGTTTTAAATGGCGATCATGCAAATTATGTTCTTAAATTGCATATGTGAAACTCTCTCCGGAAACTGTGTGTGCTTTTATGCTTGGTCAAGCTTCTCAAACCCAGAGAATCCGCTAGATCACAAGGTCTAGGAACTCAGAGGATCCTGGAAGTCTCGGTCGTCGGACACACAAATTCCGCGTTCAAAACCTTCAACCCTCTATACTATGAATTAGTACAGGGAAGTAGGGATCGATCCCACGAAGACAGATGCGTAAGAATGCATTTAAAAGACTCTGGAAAGGGGGTTGGCTGCTGTCACGCAATTTTGGGGTTGCGAAAATTATAACTAGGCTGGGGAATGAAAATTGGCTGACACTAGACCTAGGAAACAGAGAATATCATGCAAGCTTGGAACATCATCTTAACTTCAATATCTCAACAAACTTCCTTGACCTAGCAAACCGCTACTAATCTAGCTAAACAGGAATCAAACATGCAGTGGGGACCATTTCCCGAAAACAGTAAAGTACGGATGAAAAGCTGCAAATAACTAACAATGAATTTAACCAACAACGTTCTGCATCTCGTCACCTGATTCAAGCTCGAACATGGAGAAAACAAAGTAATAACCCAGATTCAAACAGAACATAATAATTCGGACGTTGGAAACTGGCGATTAATCGAAAACTGAACAGATCTACTTCTACTAGACGAAGTAAACAGAAACACAAAAACGAGTCATCAAAATTCATGCAAAATCAACCAACTCTGTTTCAGATCCACACGTCGAACGCTTAATCCACTCCAGATCCAAGCAATCCGAACCCAACTACGATAAAAAACAACTCCATGAACTCCGAATTAACAAATCCACTCCGATCAACAACAATCCAACCACGATTCAATTCCAATTCACCAGATCAAGTGCGAAAAGCATCCATTCAAGTAAACAACTCCAAACTCAGAATCAAACATCATCAAAACTCAAAATCAACATCATCATGACAGAAAATAGAAATTCCATAGATAGATAAGCAAGGTTCAACAAATAACAAAAGCCGAGCTTCGAACAGCGAAGACTCGGTAGAATTCTGAACGGAAAACGAAATGAAAGCGGATAGATTGTTTCTTCGCCCTACACGAGGACGGTGGTACACAATAGCCAACTGAAAAGGAACCTAACCCCTATAGATTCCCGATCACCCCAAGTGTGTGTAGAAGTGTGTGAAAGTGAGATCAGAGCCAAAAGTATATCCCCCAAAAATCCCCTCCAATTAAAAATCCTCCTCCAAAAAATAATATCCTCCCATGTATGTTGTGTGCTCTCTCTTTTATAGACGTGGAGGCGATCTTCTAGAAGCCTTCTCTTGAATTCTCCGTTCTGCCCTCCAGCTAATGATCTCCTCCGTCTGGCAATTTTTCTTCATTCTGCTCACTTTCTCGCCAATTTCCTTCGCCAGGTGATTATCTTCCTTCCTTCCTGGCAATTTCTTCTACACACCTGGCTTAAAAGATGTGTTAGACCCCATAAATTGTTGAATTTAACCCCATAACCGATACATGAAATTAGCCTTATCAATATGTTATACATTTTGGTATTTTTGATGTGTTTATTGATAAATGATAGAAAAAGACAGAAAAATGTGCAAAAAGGGTGAAGGTACATCAGCCTCAGTTCTTGCCGATTTTCCCATCATGTTTTAAGTCCAATCAGTGATTATATCATACCATTCTCTTCGTCTTCGAAATAACTTCGCGTGGATACCTTGCAAAACTCGATCGGAGTTCTGTGAAAAAAGTTATGACTATTCTACGAACATTGCGCAGTGCAATCAAAGCTGACGGAAATTCAAGGAAGGAATAAATTATTGCCCAAATCTCTCCTTTTAATTGAAGGATTCGAAAATATCATATTTTCAATTAATTGGAGGATACTTTATACCATTCTAAACCTTTTTCTAGCCTATAAATACTCCTATCTTAATTCATAATCTTCATTTCAGAGCCTCCAATCCTTCTCCCCTTTACACATTCTTCCATTCCATCTTCCACAAATAATTCATTCATCTTCCATTGGAGAGGAGCTCTTCAGATCCAGACAAGAGAAGACTAAAGATTGAAGATTCAACCTTGGGTTTTTATCAATTTCTTTCATGTCTAGTACTTTTAATTTTGTCTTTACTACTTGTCTACGATTAGTTAAACATCCTTTGTCGATTTTTTTGGTGAAAACTATTATGAACATGTTTTGATTTATTGAATTGAACTTTTTCCTAGCTCTTGTGATTGTTTTGCTTGTTCTTGTGCTTTTATTGTTCTTTTGTCTGGCCAACTTTAGAACTATGTCCGTCTAACTAGATTAATCGGGAGATAGCTAGTTTTACGTGGTAAAAGGAACGAGTACAACACATAGGTTTATCTGCACCCGAGAGAGGGGACCCTTTGTGAGGGCTTGAGTCTTAAGAACTTAAGGAGTTAGAATCTAATTTATTGGAAGGAGACTTTGATAGTTAGAGTCTAATCTACTAGATAGGTGCACTCGAGAGAGTGCTTATCCTAGAATCGCGACTTTCCTAATAATCCTAGAGACACATAAAGGTAAAGGTTCTATGAGATTAATCATCACTAGGTCGTAGCAGTTGGATCCTAAAACTCTACTTTCTTTAGCCTGCTTTGTATTATTTTGTTTTTATATTTGTTTATATGTATGTCTAGTTTAAAAAACCAAAACCAAAAATACTTTGTGTCTCTAGATAGTATATGACGCTTAGTATATGATAGTCAGTTGCAATCTTATTCCCTGTATTGGATATGCCGGTACTGACCTTTAGTTACACTAGATCTACCCTGCAAACTTGTAGGTATTTTTAGTCATCTCTATCCCGTCTTCTTAATTTCCACTTTTAGTCGTGGTTCATTGAACTTTGATATCCTATTAGTATCTCATTACACAATTTTTCCTACAACGTATTCATGTTCATAGTATGGTATCAAGAGAAACTCGTCACCACCATTTGACCATTGGTTTATGGATGATCAAACACTATTATATTTTTGTGAAACTATGATTCAGAGACTACCAATGAAGAATGCTTCACTCGAACGATTTGTCGAACACAATCGATGCAGCAAGAATTGATGCAAGAAACAAAGAAACACAATGAGTTTACGTGGTTCGGCTCTTTTGAACCTACGTCCACGAGAGAATCACGAATCACTTTTATTTCACACCACTGAATTACAAATACAAAGAATGAAATCAAACTCTCAAACAAGAAGCTATACACTCTAGAATTACTTGGCTCATCTATGAACTCTCGGATCAAAACATGTATGATCTATCTAATTCCTCACAAAGATAGTGTATATCTCTTTCTTGATTGTGTTGAATCTGTTATGAGCTATCAACATAGCTCCAACTCCCTTTTAAAGTCAACTCAACTGAGCTCAACTGCTCTCAACCGAAAGAGCCGTTGTAACCACTTTTTAAATTCATTTTCTTCACTTTGCAATTCATTCCCTGATCTCATATTGAGCTTTCATTTAAGCATCCACACTTAACAAATCTCCACCTTGGATCTTGAATGAAATAGCACTCGATCATCTTCTCTAACCTTGCAAACTTGAGTATCTGACCAACTTCACTAGCTCCAAGCAATGCTTGAGTTGGAACTAGGTATAGCTTTTGTCAACTTGTCTGCCGCATTCTCCTCAGTGGAGACTTTCTCAATTCTCACCTTCCCTTTATTCACCTCATCCCTTATGAAGTGTAGCTTCACATCCACATGTTTAGACCTTTCATGGAATGTTTGATGCTTTGACAAACATATTGCACTGTTACTATAACACATGATTGTCACTGCATCTTGATCTATTCCAAAATCTGATAATATGCCTTTCAACTAGAAGCTCTCCTTTACTGCCTCTGCCATGGCTATATACTTAGCTTCAGTCGTGGAGAGTGCTACTATTGACTGCAAATTTGATTTCTAACTCACTGCCGATCCATTGAGACAAAACACATATCTTGATTGAGATTTCCTTGTATCCTGACTCACTGCAAAATCTGAGTCACAATATCTCATTATAGCTTCACTATGAGAATTCTGACCACCATCAAACAGAATAGCATAATCAGATGAGCCCCAGAGGTACTTCAAAATCCACTTCAAACCATGCCAATGCCCCATACCAGGATCTGCCATGAATCTGCTGGTCACACTGATGGCATGACTAATATCTGGCCTTGAGCACACCATTGTATACATGATACTGCCTACAATGCTAGCATATGGTATTTTCAGCATCTCCTGCCTTTGTTCATCTGTTTTTGGAGATTGATCAACTGACAGCTTACAATGTTGTGCTAGTGGAATAGTTACTGATCTGCTGTCTTTCATTTGGAATCTTTCCAAAAGTTTGATGATGTATTCCTTTTGAGTGAGCCATAATTTCCATTCTTTCCTATTTCTGATGATGTCCATGCCCAAGATCCTCTTTGCATCCTCCAGATCCTTCATGTCAAACTCTGACTCTAGCTGATTCTTGATCTCTTGAATCTCTTGCATTGTTGCTGCTGCAATTACCATATCATCCACATACAACAACAAATAGGCTGTGGATGTCCCCTTGCTCTTCTTAATGAAGACACAACTATCATATAGAGATTTCTCAAAACCTACTCTCTGTATGAATTCATCAAATCTGATGTACCACTGCCTGGAGCTCTGTCTCAGACCATATAAGCTTCTTTTCAACTGACAGACCTTATCTTCTTCTCCCTTCTTCACAAAGCCCTCTGGTTGCTCCATATATATCTTTTCCTCCAATTCTCCATTCAAGAAGACTGTCTTTACATCCATTTGATAAAGCTCCCAATCTTTGTGAGCAACAATGGCTAGTAAAATCCTTATGGAGCTGTGTTTAACCACAGGAGAGAAGATTTCATTATAGTCTATCCCTTCTCTTTGTGTGAAGCCTTTAGCTACCAGCCTCCCCTTATATCTTACCTCATTGTTCTTGAAGGCCTCTATTTTCTTCTTATACACCCACTTGCATCCTATGTATTTCTGATGCTTCGGCCTCAAAACCAATATCCAGGTATGATTCTTATAGAGTGAGTCAATCTCCTCTTGCATTGCTCTAAGCCACTTGTCTTTCTCATGACTCCTCACTGCTTCTTTATAAGTTGAGGGCTCATGGTATTCGATTTCTTCTGCAACTGTGAGTGCATAATAGAGCATGTCATAATCATTGAATCTTGAAGGGAGCTTGATCTGCCTTTTCGGCTTGTCTCTTGCTATGATGTGAGATCTCTGTATCTCACTTGCTTCTTCTGCCTGTGTCATTTGTGGATTCTCTTCATCAGATGCTTCATCATGAGCATTCCCTGTCTAACTGCTAGCAAGCTCCACCTCAAACTGTGTACTATCTGATTTTTGCTGCAAGTATGGCATCTCATCTTCTCTGAATACCACATCCCTACTAATCACCACTTGTCCCATCCCCTTCTTTGTACACCATAGCCTATAGCCCTTTACACCTTTCTGATATCCCAGCATAACACATTTGAGGGTTCTAGGATCTAGCTTTGTTCTTTTAGCATGTGCATATGCCCTGCAGCCAACACTCCTCAGCTTTGTGTAGTCACATGCAGATCCATACCACCTCATATCTGGTGTATCATTATCTATTGAACTGGATGGACATTTATTGATAAGCATCACAGCAGTTGCAGCAACCTCAGCCCAGAAGTGCTTGGACATGCCTGATGAAATAAGCATGCACCTTAGTCTCTCTAAGATTGTTCTGTTAGCTCTCTCGGCCACTCCATTTTGTTGGGGGTTGTGAGGAGCGGTTCTATGCCTCTTGATTCCCTTACTCTTACAGAAACTATCAAACTTTGATGAAAGGAACTCAAGGCCATTGTCTGTCCTAAGACACTTTAAGACACCACCCTTTTCAGTCTCAACCTTATTGCACCATTCTTGAAATTAGGTGAAGGCTTCAGATTTCTCCTTCATCACATAGAGCCAAATTTTTCTAGAGAAATCATCTATTATTGAAACGAAATACCTGCCTCCCCCATGCTAAGAATTGGTAATGGCCCCCAGATATCAGCTTGAGCATACTCCAGTGGCCTTGTTGAGGTGTGCTTGCCAGTAGCATATGACATCTTCTTGCTCTTTCCAAGTATACACTCCTCGCAACATCTGAGTTCTCCCTCTTCTGAATTCCCTTTAAGAGCTATCAAACCTTTCTTGGCCAGTTCTTTCAATCCACCATAGCCCAGATGTCCAAGTCTGTGATGCTAATTAATCAACTTCAATTTAATCACAACATTTATTTGATCTGCATTAAGAGCTTCGGCTCTGAGATAATACAAGTTATTCACTCTTTCAGCCACCATAAGGATGTCAGTGCCTTTCAAAACTTTCATGAAACCATCAGCAAGTATGGTTGTGAAACCCTTTCTTTCCAGCATTCCAAGAGATATCAGATTTATCTTAATTGATGGAATGTATCTGACTTCTGATAGGATTTTCTGAGATCCATCTTCCATTAGCATTCTCACACTCCCTATGCCCTTTACCTTACATACTTGATTATTCCCCAACAACACAGAACCAGTGGCTTCTTGCAGATCCAGAAGCCATCTTTTCTTGGAAGTCATGTGGAAACTACAACCAGAGTCCATTACCCACACATCTGGAGCCTCATCTTCTGTCACATTCATCACCTGAGCAACTTCCACTTCTTGAGTAATATCAGCAGTATCTTGTGCTTCATCACCCTTAGCTTGTTTTCTCTTCCAAGAATAACAATTCTTCTTAATGTGTCCAGGTTTCTTACAATAGTGACTGGATCTTGTTTCTATCTCAGCTCCAGATTTCTCCTTCCATGGCTTTGGCTTCTTTTGGAACTTCTTCTTTCCATTTTTCTTGGGATCGAATCTGACATTCAGGCTTTCATTTGTTGGATCAGTAACTCTCTCAGCCACCTTCTGGAACTCTTTCATTTTGAGTGCAGAATGCACCTCTTCATAAGTGACTTTGGAATCTCTTCCTAGCAGTATTGCATCTTTGAATTGCTCGAAGCTCTTAGGTAAAGAATTGAGGAGCACGAGTGCCTTATCCTCATCCTTGATCACATCTTCTATATTCTCAAGATCATCCACACACTTGGCAAACTCCACAAGCTGTTCTCCAATATTTCTTGACTTTGAAAACTTGAATGTGAACCGCTTCTGCTTGAGCAAGAGCCTGTTGGTGAGAGATTTCGTCATATACAATGACTCTAGCTTAGTCCACACACCAGCCGCGGTCTCTTCCTTTGAAACCTCTCTCAACACCCTATCACTGAGGCTTAGGATCAGGGTGTTGTAGGCTCGATCATGAAGTTCTTGAGCCTTAACATCACCCTTTTCTTCATCCGTATCGCCCTTGCTCTTCAACACATACCATAGACCCTGCTGCATGAGAACGGCCTTCATCTTCAAGCGCCACAGCCCAAAATCATTCTTGCCCGTGAACTTCTCCATATCAAACTTTGCAGTTGTCATCTCATGGATTTACACTTTCCCACAGACGACGCCAATTTGTGAAACTATGATTCAGAGACTGCCAATGAAGAATGCTTCACTCGAATGATTTGTCGAATACAATCGATGCAGCAAGAATTGATGCAAGAAACCGAGAAACACAATGAGTTTACGTGGTTCGGCTCTTTCGAACCTACGTCCACGGGAGAATCACGAATCACTTTTATTTCACTCCACTGAATTACAAATACAAAGAATGAAATCAAACTCTCAAACAAGAAGCTATACACACTAGAATTACTTGGCTCATCTATGAACTCTCGGATCAAAACATGTATGATCTCTAATTCCTCACAAAGATAGTGTATCTCTCTTTCATGATTGTGTTGAATCTGTTATGAGCTATCAACATAGCTCCAACTCCCTTTTAAAGTCAGCTCAAGTGAGCTCAACTGCTCTCAACCGAAAGAGCCGTTGTAACCACTTTTTAAACTCATTTTCTTCACTTTGCAATTCAGTCCTTGATCTCATATTGAGCTTTCATTTAAGCATCCACACTTAACAATTTTCATATATGCAATAACATTAATATACGTAGATGGTAAAGTTTTGTTTTAGTAATTAAGTCGCATACAGTAAAATCAAGTGAAAACATTTGTTTTAAGTTATTTTTATATATTTAAACCATATACTGGTGGAATAAATAATTGATAATTCTCATTTAAATCACGAAATTTAACATAATTTAGAATTTTAATCTAAATCGTTTTTTCATTAACTTGTTTTATAACTAAAACTATTCAAAATTTTCCAACATCTCAAATTTTCAATTCACGTTAAAAAATTTAGGAGAGTTTATTTCTAGTTGAGTTAAAAAACAAGATCCACATTGAATTCGAGTCTGAGTAAGTGTTTTGACAATATTTTCATTAAATAAATTTGAAGATATCAAAATAATAATGGAAGTAAATGAAAAGGGACAGAAGTAAAGCGGTTTGACCAGTTGTCCAGACAAAATGTGTGAAGGAAGAGAGGACATGCTTAGGTTTCAAAACATTAATTATGTTGAATTAGCACAGCCATGATTTGGATTTGGGTTCAATAAAAATCTTAATTTATTACATCCCCCATGTGATGACTTAGAACCTTCTTCCTTCAATGAAGTGGAAAGTGCATCCACTCAACTCAACTCAACTCAACTCAACTCCTCTCTCACACACAGATCCTCTCTCTCTCACATGCACACACAAATGGATACAACACTTCTACGTATTTTTAAAAGGGTGATGATGCAAAACGTACAAAGAAAAAGACTGAAAAGAGAATTAATCAAAGAAACCCTTTCTGTGAAAAATAAAAATAATATTATTAATCAAAGTCTGTCTTTTAAGATCAACAATGAGGTCTTTATATAGGTAAAGAGAAATCCTAAAAATATGGAAAATAAAACTAAAAGAAAAATAACTAAAAGGAAAATAAGCAAAAATGAAAACCTAATTTAGTAAAAGAAAAAATAATTAATATTTTTCCATCTACTAATTCTACTAACTAGAAAATAAATAAAATTAAAATAATAACTTGCTTAACCTCCAACTCATATATTCTATAACTGCATCATGTGATTTCACGTTCTTACTCTCTTCTCAAGGAACCAACTTATCAGCAAACACACATTAATCCAAGGAAGCCATCTTCATATCCAATAGTCTAAATCATTGACACACACAACACTTATATTATGATCTAATAGAAGTATGGTCCGTAGGCACAAACACATCGGATATGATTTCAATGTGTAAACTCTATTTTTCTCAGCTATTATTAGGAGACGCAAAATATTTCCAGCTAAAAGGTTGTCTTATTACAAGACCACCACCACTTCAGTCTTTGAATTATAAAATAAGAAGTAATGCACCTTAACATTATTCATACATGCATGCACATATTTATGGACTATCAATAAATTTAAAGTATGAAGGTCAATATATATTAGTAGTAAACTATATATCTAAATGAATAGAAGTTGAATTAGTGGACAACTGGATATAGACAAAAAAAAAAAACAAATCTTGCAAACTGGGTGACCGCCGCATCCATTTAAGATCATATAATCAATTAATAGTAGCTGCTACGAATTATATATAGCAAAATTGAAGGAACAAACTATGGCAATGAACTTATAGATTAATTTCCGATATTAATACTATATTCTATGGCCAATATAGGTATTAAATCTTCACATGCAATGTATTATCTATATATTAAAATCAATGGGCGGTTTCATTTATTCTTTTATTATTCGTTGATTCAATTTGTTCTTTATATTAACATGCATTTGACCCGAGATAATAATTGTCTGGAATTAAATTATTCAAGTTCGTCTAAATCACGTCCGACTCAGGGAGTTAGTGCAATTATTTTCAAATCATCTACTCCGAGCAATATAAAATCTAGATAAAATAATACTAGCATAAAGTAAACTCTCATTTGCTTTTTATGGATTGCTTAATTTTGATATCGTTTGCTCATCTTATTCTATAAACACCGACGGATCCAATGACTATTCTCTGGGTTGATTTATATGCACTTCAAAGATTGAGATAACTGACCCAAGAATTTCAAACTATTCCATACCAAAAGTAAGTAGGGATTGATCCTTTGACCATTTAGTTAAGAACATTTAAATATTTTTTAATAACAATTAATGTATGCGAAATTACAACCTGGGCCTTGTACCTAATAACAAGAGGCATAGTGAGGCTTCAGAGTTTGAGGCATGGGCCATTAACAGTACATGATAGCTAGGTGTATTCAAACAAATGGGATTGGACTAAGGGCCCATCATGGCTGGTCAATGCAGGCCTTGTCCACATGCTAGCACGTCATCAAACCGCGATCTCAGAATAAATATACAAACTACTCCCTCCATCTCGGAATATGAGTCTCCTATTTAGTTATGGCACGGTTTTATAAAATGTAAAAAAAGTGAATTAAATAAGTTAGTGGAATATGTGTTCCACTTATATATATTAGTTTTATAATAAAATGTGAGTGAATTAAGTTGGTGGAATATGAGTGATAGAGCAGGTTTGTGCAGGTGTCGTTAAAGCAAGGATGTATCCTACTGATCAGTATGGAAGTCCCTGCTAATTCTGAACCTGGTATCAATAATCCTCAACCCACTTCTACTGGCTAGTATAGTGGACGTAAGGGTCGAATCCCACAGAGATGAATGTGTTTTGGGAATTGTGGTGATATTCTGGAAAGGTTTAGTTAGCTACCACGCTTTGGGTTGAGACTTATCTAGGCTGGAATTTAAGGTGGTACTCTACTGACTAGGAGGTGGGAAAGGTGTTGGACAGGCGGCTGTGTACGTGGAAAGTGGGGAACATGGTTTTCAGGAAGTATATGGAAAGTACTAGTTTACTATAAAAGGTTAAACAGAATATCAGAGGAAAAAGAGGTAGTTAGGTGACTAGGCCTACAGGTCTGAAAAGTAACAGCTGAAAAGTAAGGAAAAGTAAAGGACAAAAGCAAAATGTAACTAAAACGTAAATGTGGTCCCAAATTTGGATGTGGACATTGTCTTCTCTAACAAGTCTTAACACTAATCAAACAACTCAGGTTCCATGAACGAGAAATGCAGATTAACAACTTCACAAAAACAGATCTACAATCTAAACTCCAAATCAAAAGATTAAACTAACGAAACTGAAATTACGCTTACTGGGTAACATGCAAGGTGGCAGAATAACGTAAACTCGGATTTCACACTAAGACACTTCTGGAAAATAAATCTAAACAGCCACTGAACTAACAAATTACAGATCGAACAACTCCAAATGAAATCATGCTTCCAACACTTAGAAATTACTGCAACAACTAGATCTAAGCTACCTAGGCAGAATGAAACAGATTTGAACAGAAAGAGATGCATAAAAACAACTTCATTGCATAAAACGTTTGGATCTCAACAAACACTTCAAAGGATGATAAGTATTGATAATGCAGCAGATCCAACGAAAGAAAACAAGTAAAGGTTAACTAAGAAAGCGAATAAAGATTGTTTTGCCACTCCGGGCGATGAAACTGCTACGACTACGGAATAAACTGGCTGGAACGGTGGAAGGCGAATCTCCGGCGGACTTCTGGAACTTCAGGTGACCATGGTTGTGGCGAGGAACGAGAATATGAAAGACTAGGCTGAAGGACTGATCTGCCGAGAGAGAACTACTCTAACTAAGAGTGTTTTTCCTAAAGTTCATCCTCCTTTCTCTCTCTAAGTGGCTTCCTTTTATAGGGAGGCTTGCCCTTGATTTTTAAGGTAGACTCTCTTCACGAAATGACCCTTTTGCCCTTACTTGTGACTGATCTTCCCAACAATCCTTCTTCTCCATCTCGAGCCTTTTTGGCATGCATAATGGCCAGTATAGCAACATTCTGATGTCCTTTTCACCTGAGTTGTCCGAGCCTTTCCATACTGACTAGAACACTTTCCCTGCACACTTTAGCAACTGTTTTGTAGATATATTCCAATTATGCACGTTATACTGACCAGTAACCAAGGCCTAGAATACGACTTATCAATGAGGCTTACTTATCATATACGATAAAAGTGAAATATGACTCTTATTTTAGGATGAACCGAAATTGTAAAATATGACTCTTATTGTGGGACGAGTGATTATTTAATTGTATTTAAACTTCACAGAGATATAGTATGATAATAAGAATTCATGAACAGACGACGATCAGAAAGAATTCATACTTATTATATCATGAGCCAGAACACAGTCGTTAAGCTGCTCAACCAATTTTCACAAATTTATTGTGTTATATAAGGGGTAATGTTATCCACTATTATATAGATTAGATTATATCGTGGGAGAAAATATAAGAAATTTTAAGAGTAGTGATACGAACATGATGAAATTGACCATTAGCTTATTGATTTTGTATACAAGTAGTTGTGTTATGTCAAAATAGTAACTAATTGCATGAGTCATTTAGTAGGCGCATTCATGTATTAATATATTCTCTTTGTTCATAATTAGTAGTCTAGTTTTTCAAATTTGATACTACATCCGTCCATCGCTTAAAAGTAGAAACTCTTTTATTTTTGGTCCATCAAAAAATTGAAATTTTTTGTTTTAAGAATTTCTTTGTCTCTAATAAAGTGAGATCCATTTTCCATTAACACATTTTTCTTTCCATATCTCTCATTAAGGGAAAGGGTGTATGTAGAACTTTTCTCCATCTCTCTAGAAGTGAAAAGCTAGGATTGGAGTTTCTCTCTCTAAAAAACCTTAGAGGGGGCGGCGGTGGCAGAAAATCACTCGCTGCCCCCTAGCCACCCCGTCACCGGAAGCGCACGCTACTCCAACCTTGTGCCTTACTGACAGTACATTCCCACCGCCGTTGCCTGTGGTTCCGAGGGCCCCCACTGCCCCTGAAGGGTTACTTAGAGAAGCTGCGAGTTCTGGTCGCCGCATTGGAGAATCTGTTCTCCGTTCTTATCAACCGGGGCTGCACGTCGGCCCCTCGCCGAGCAACTCCATTTAGCTCTCCACCCAGTAGGATGGCCTCCTCAGTGTCATTAGCCGACGTTTGGTGGGGTGTCTACCGACGCTTTGTTGAGAGGCTCTTTATCTCTCCTGTTCTACACCGGTTTGTTTTCAAGACCGTCCCCTCCTTAGGTTATGGCGACAAGGCGGAGGCTGATACGTTTATTATTTATATATCTTTCATATCTTGCATTATTATTTAGTTGCATTATTTAGTTAGATATTTAGGGATGCATATCTTTTTCATATCTTTTGTCTTGCTCATTAAGTTAGTATCCACTATTATAAATAGTGGACATTGTTATTCATTTCATTCAATCAAGAAATATCAATTATCCTTCTATTTTATTTTCACGCTTTTATTTCAATTCCGTATTGTTCTTGGAGCTGATCCCTGGGAAAGCCCGTGACGTCCACCTTTATCCTTCCGTCGTCGACCGCTCTTCGTCGCCGGAATCTTGTTAAGGGAGTGCATCCTTAACAATTGGTGCTTTCATTGAGATACTCATGGCTCGTTACACTACCGAGGATATCGTTTCCTTATGTGACCGGGTAACGGGTTTCTGCAATAGTTTACACATGAGATTGGATGCGTGGCAGTTGCAGCACGCATACCACGAACAGTCATCCTACTGGCCGGTTACAGCTGCTGCCCTGCAGCTGCCCTTCACCTACACGGATCCCTATAGTCAGCCGCAGTACTACACCGACCCCTACACTAATCCACCACCGCAACACTCTTCCTGCTGGGGTCCGACAAATCACTACCATCAGGGTGTCTATTGCCACGAACAACCTACGGATCTCCTCCAGCTCCATAGCTACGAGCATGAGCACCATCAACACCATCAATGCCAGCAGCAAGTGCAGCTAGTGGACGCTTACTGCCAGAAGCACAATCAATACCAGGAACCCGTGTTCGATCAACAGCCACCAATGCAGCGCCCCCCCCACCGTGCAACCGTGATATCAGGTATGGCTCATTGGAGTTATTGGCCGATGATAATAATGAATCATTCAATTCTGGTAATAGTCGTTACAATGACACCAAAACCAAAATTACTAGCCAACGTGTGGAATGTTATAAGGGTTCATTTACCTTGTGCCATATTGAGTCATCTTCAGAGTTAATTGTGAAGGAGCCAGTTAGTGAAATTAGTAGAAATGGGTTGGATTGCAAGTGGACATATGCTGAAAATACTGGTGAGCAAAGCAAGGTTGGTATTAGTCATCGTACAACGACACTCGACTTCGATGCCCGGTTGATCCCTCCACGCGACGACACGCCGTGTGCAGTTACGGATGGTCACAAATGCCTATTGCATAGAGGGTCTTTGAAGCAGAAGTGCGAAACAACGTTGGATTAAGAAAGTGAGGAGCAAGAGTTGGATCTCACCAATTCTGGAGTGGTCACAAAATACAAGGCCATGGCTGAAACTGTGAACACGGCCTTACAGCTTGTGTTGCCTGAATGCCAACCGAAGGCTAAGATTGTTGACTTTTGTGAAAAAGCATACTCGTTCAGCAAAGAGAAAACATGGTATATGTACAAGAAAGTGAAGAGGAGAGAAAGAGGGGTTACATCCCCAAAAGGCATTTTAGTGACCAGTATAG
Source organism: Salvia splendens (assembly GCF_004379255.2). Classification (NCBI taxonomy): domain Eukaryota; kingdom Viridiplantae; phylum Streptophyta; class Magnoliopsida; order Lamiales; family Lamiaceae; genus Salvia; species Salvia splendens. The sequence goes on along the minus strand of NC_056034.1, from coordinate 36,332,925 downwards.
TGGGAGAAACTTCTCTTGGAAATACTGCGTCGATTTGCCCTAGTCAGTTGAGTGCAAAATAAGGGTCTTGTGCATTTGATCTAGAAGGGAGTACCTTGCAATATTTTGCTTGGGATTGGAAGAAGATTGAAGCATCTATTGGGACGAAAACAACAAAAATTAATGCACAGAAGTATTTGCTTGAAGTTCAGAAGAGGGGAACCCATGGATATCTTCATCCACCTTGGCCACGAAGAAAAGCTAATCATCCATATCCACAAAAAGCTTCTAAAATTGCTCCAACCCTTTCACAAGGGAAACCATACGTCCAAGGCTTAGCAGTTGTTGTTGATAATGGATTTGAAGGGAGATTGTGGATAATCCATGTCATCCATGTTATTCCATTGATAGAGAGTGGAGTCTTGAGGGGTACTGATGACGAGCAGGGTTTCTCGTTTAAGCTTCGAGGGTATGCGAGGGTCAATTTTCACAACTCGTTTACTAATTTTGTTGCCGTTGGAGCTAACTTGGAGTACAATGGTTTGAAGGGAGAGTTTTCTTACAGGGTTCATGATCCTGGTATGGCTATGACTGCAATGGAAAATGTTGAACAACAATGAAGAACTCTTGCAAATTTTCTTATTGTTGGGAAAAATGATTCAGAAAATCAGATGGTAGCGGCTTCTTGGTTCCCACCTTGAGAACAAGGTGGATTTTAACCGCGGGGAGTTGATACGTTTATTATTTATATATCTTTCATATCTTGCATTATTATTTAGTTGCATTATTTAGTTAGATATTTAGGGATGCATATCTTTTTCATATCTTTTGTCTTGCTCATTAAGTTCGTATTCACTATTATAAATAGTGGACATTGTTATTCATTTCATTCAATCAAGAAATATCAATTATCCTTCTATTTTATTTTCACGCTTTTATTTCAATTATGTATTGTTCTTGGAGCTGATCCCGGGGAAAGCCCGTGACGTCCACCTTTATCCTTCCGTCGTCGACCGCTTGTCGTCGCCAGAATCTTGTTAAAGGAGTGCACCCTTAATAATTGGTGCTTTCAATGTCGTACTCATGGCTCGTTACACCACCGAGGATATCGTTTCCCTATGTGACCGGATGACGACTTTCTGCAATAGATTAAACATGAGATTGGACGCGATGGAAGAACATGAGCAGCCCGTATATCATCCCCCGCACCATCCGATCAGAGAGTTCGATCAACAGCCATCATATCCACATCCACAGGATGGGCGACTCCACCCACAACACCATCCCTACCAAGCCCGACAGCCCACTTTCTGGGACCCGCCATGGCTGCGCCAAGAAACTGCGTATCAGCTACCATCGTCCTATGGGCCAGATTTGTACTCGCCACCACGCCCTCTTGTTGGGACCCGCCAAGGTTGTGCACGCAGCAGGGATACTCACCATATGATCAGCCTTATCAACCGCCTCAGCAGCCACACCACACCGCTCTCAGACAACCCACTTGCTGGGATCCGCAGCCTATCCGGCAACAACAGCTCGGATTTCAGCTATACGATCAACCCCAGGCTCAACAGACTTATTGTTGGGAACCACCACTAACAGCAACCATCGCTGCAAACCAGCCCCGCCAAGACTACCAGCAGCCACCACCACTATCGCGATCAGATTGCCCGCCACGACAGCCAAGTCTAGAACCGCCTTTTGAGCTGTCGCCACTGCCAGTGACAGCGCCACCATTGGCCTCTGATCTGCCTCAACAAGCTGCAGTTCCAAGCTCAATAAAGGAGTTAGAAACAAATATGCATGAATGTGAAGAGAGAACGGAGATTCAAGTCCATGTTGATGAGCACAAGGCTGCATCAGAGACAACAAAGCATGAGCTTGAAGTAGGAATAGAAGATAGGAGAAGGTTGTTAACGGATGAGCTTGGAGTAGAATCTGAAGAATTGGTTCATAAAGGAGGTGTTGAACTAGGTGCATTTGTTGGAGATGAAGTTGCATATGTCATTCCAAAAGGTTTGACGAAAATTGTCGTTCTCTATGTAGATTTGCATGTCAGTGATGTTGCAAGTATGAAACATCAATCAACATCGATCGACGCTGATGCATGGTTGATCCCTCCGCGCATTGACACACATTGTTTGAGTATTCTTGAACGCGTTGACATGCTCCCCGTTGTAGCCCTGGAATATCATGACCGGAATATTGCTTCGAAGTCTGTCGTGACTCGTATCCAACACGGTCCTCCATTGGTGATTTTGGAGGGATATGATGAAGGAAGATGCATATTTATTTGGTGTGCGTTTGATCTAGGAGGGGAGAGCTCGCCAAAGCTTATGTTCGCGTCACTCTTCGTTGTGTCATGGTTCTCACCTTGAGGACAAGGTGGATTTTAACCGCGGGGGAGTTGATACGTTTATTATTTATATATCTTTCATATCTTGCATTATTATTTAGTTGCATTATTTAGTTAGATATTTAGGGATGCATATCTTTTTCATATCTTTTGTCTTGCTCATTAAGTTAGTATCCACTATTATAAATAGTGGACATTGTTATTCATTTCATTCAATCAAGAAATATCAATTATCCTTCTATTTTATTTTCACGCTTTTATTTCAATTCCGTATTGTTCTTGGAGCTGATCCCGGGGAAAACCCGTGACGTCCACCTTTATCCTTCCGTCGTCGACCGCTCGTCGTCGCCGGAATCTTGTTAAGGAAGTGCACCTTTAACAGAGGCCACCCGTACAACGAGCGCCATGTGTGCAACCGAAAGTTCTCGTACTCGTCGGCATACACACCCCCGTTCCTTCCAACGGTCCTGACGCCGCCCCAGCCACCCTCTGGAATGGTCCGGTCTTGAGGTCTATTTTTGAAGAATGGGAGTGTCTTCAAACTAACAACACGCACCGTCGTTCCAACAACGGCCCCAACACCGCCCCAACCACCTTGGAGTTACAGCCCATCTGAATTCGTTCATTTCTATGGGAGTCGGTCAATCCTACCTGAGGTGAACACCTAGATCTCAGGGATGTCAAGAAACTCCAATCCCATTGCCAACGGTGAAGAAAGGGAGCTAAGCATCCTCCACAACCAGGTCTAGGTCGGAGTTGTTCCGATCTCAGCCATGTCGGAATCACCATGCACATTGCCGCGGATGACCGTTGGCAAATCCAGCCAACCACCGCCCCTAGCCGCAAAACGACAACTCTGCAACACTGACCGATCCCCTCTGTCGAGATCCGGTCGGCAAGGCTGGGCAATGTCTGTCAACGCCAGTGCAGGATAGGGACAAGACATGGACGTGCAGGCGTGGTGCAGTGCATCCCTGTGGGGACCACAACTGAGAGGGAGATCTCACAGGAAAGAGACAAATTCCTAGCCCGCTCTCCACGAGCCAAGTCAACTGAGGGGAGTTGCGTGCAAGCGCTCACCAGCCCTGCGCTAACCTGGTCACGCACCTGTGTCGGGGACCACACCCGATAGGGATGTCTCGCATGAAAGAGACAAAAGTCCCCTCGCCACACTCTTCACGCGCCAAGATGACTCGGAGGGGTGTTGCGGGTCTCTTGCCTCTCCTTATCCAAGTAGGCTTAGATGACATCATCATGATGGGCGGTGCGAGCCACGCACGCCACGAGTTAAGGTCCGGTCGATGTACCATTAGGACAAGGGTCCGATGACGCCTTGAAGATACCACCATCTCCCTCGGTGTATACATGGTCAGGTGAACGGGGTCACGTGTCAGACGACAACCTTGCCCGGGTTTGAAAGTAAATTGGACAACAAGTGTCGTAGTGGAAGTTAAGGCCAACATTTGGGATCCCCTGTTTGTGTACCAACTGCAGCCAACATCGGAGATGACAAGAAGCCGTCCTCCCCCGAGGCAGCTATCAATACCGTGATGGATGGCTTAAGTTAGGATTTAGGCCTTAGTCTAGTTGACCATGGGCTTGTCCATGCCTATCCCGCACCAAGCCTTCAAGCTTCGGTGTGTGTGTGTTTGAGTTCCCAAGAGGGCTTGGCCCTCATGTAACACTTTTACATGCTTTCTTTATATGTTAATGCATTTAACCATAAAAAGGGAGAGTTAGTATCTCTAATAAAAATTGTCACTTTCATTTTTTGTTAATTTTTTTTTTAAATTGAAGTGTATCTCATTTTCACTAATAATATTCAACCACATTTTTAAGTCTATCTTTTATACTTTATTAATTTTTCTTTAAAATTTATATCGTACATTACTAAGATTATTGATAATAGGTGGAGGAAGTATACATCTGCTTCGACGTAGGGCAATCTACAATGTCGTGATCACGACGTGAGCGGATGTTTCAAATGGAGAGCACGTGTACGTTACATGAATGTGTGTTCTTGAGCACACTTGCACAACACATATTTGTTTGCCAATCTAGATATGACACGTGGCATTTACAATTTTGTTTTATACTTCATCCGTCCCTAAAAAGTATGAACTAGTCCTTTTTAGTCTGTCTCTGAAATGTATGAATTTTTTTTTTCGGAAATCCAACTACACTCCTAATTAGGGATGTCAATCGGGCCGGCCCACCGGGTTTCGGGCCAACCCTACTCGGGTTGCGGGTCAATCGGGTGCGGGCTAATCGGGTTGAGATTTTTTCGGGTTATAAAAGTTCAACCCTAACCCTAAACGCTCGGGTTTCGGGCTGGCCCGGCGGGTTAATCGGGTTGCTACCGATAAAATTCACATGCGATTAATCCAATAAATAATGACGAAAATTAGTTATATTTATAAAATATAAATATTTAGTTATGATAAATTTGAGATTTATACTTAAACTCAAACACAAACATGATAAATACTAATATTTGAGATTTGTGTAAAATAAAACATAAATTTAAATATTTTAAAGCATGTTTTAAAACATGTTTATAAATTTAAATATTTATTAATGAATTAGAAGTTTCTAATTTATTTATTTATTATTATTATATTAATAAAAATTTAATATATAATTTATATGTTTAATATAAAATTGGATGTTATTTTTTTAGTTATCTATATTATAAAAATAATCAATGAAATTGTCCAATTCGGAGTCAAACAAATAGAACAATAGAAAATTTATCGGGTTTTCGGGCCAGCCCATCGGGTTTTCGGGTCTGACCCTAATGGGTTGCGGGTTAATCGGGTGCGGGCTAATCGGGTTGTAATTTTATCGGGCTAGAAATTTTCAACCCTAACCCTATAAATTTGGCGGGTTATTCGGGTCAGCCCACGGGTTGCGGGCTGCATTGACATCCCTACTCCTAATAATGTTGACCCTACTTTCCACTAACGCTATCTCTTTTACTTGATCAATTGTGCATTAAATGCTCAACCAAAGGTTCATATTTTTCAAGGATGGACAGAGTAATATTTTTAATTTGAGAAATCATATTTTGAATAAAAAATTAACTAAATAATCCAACGGTTGATTTTTTTAAAACCTACGACCATATTTTATTTTAATTATTATTTTTCCTATATAAATACTCTTATTCCCCCCCTCCCCCCAAATTTCCCCACATATTTTCATCCCATTCTCATCTTTTATATCCGTATATTCTACAATGGATACAAACTTCCCTTACAAAATCCAACTAGATAATTAACTTGGAAGTATTGAAGTCGATTCTGCCATCCATCCTCATCTTTTAAATTTCAAATTGGTAAATTAATAATTAAAACTATATTGATAGATTATTAGGATAGAATATTAGCTTTTGCTTTCAAATTTTGGTAGGAAGAATGAAAATAATAAATTATTATTTTATTAATATAAATTAAAATAATTTTATACGACGCATAGGTTGATGTAATTTGAAATCCACAAGAAAGAAAAATTATTAAGAAAAGTAGTTAAATTCAAACAAACGTTATGTAATTTGACTTGGAAACGTCCAAAATATAAATTGTTATCGTAATGATTGATAGTGGTAAAATGATGCTGCTGTCTTAGAAAAATGCGTCTCCCTCCAATTCCATGAAAATCGAACCCGGGATTTTGGCATTTTTAGGCGAGATCCCCTTCACGTACTTCTTCCTCAAGGTAGGCATGCACAAACCGAACCGGATCGCCAGTTAACCGGCGGTTTACAAACTAGAACCGGAACCGGCACTGGCGGTTCGAACTGGGTGGCGGTTCGGCAGTTCAAGCAGGCAGGTTCAGGTTCAAAAAAAAGTGTGAACCGTAACCGGGGGTTCAAAACCGCCGGTTCGCCGGTTTGAACCGGCGGTTCAGCGGTTCCAACCGTAGGATTCCGGCTAAGGCGTAGGTTTTCAGGCTGGCAGCGTATAGGTGGCAGTGTATAGGTGGCAGTGTATAGGCCTGAAAATCGGTCAGAAACCGTCGGTTTTCGGGCAGAAACTGTGGACTGAGCTGCCGGTTCAGTTAGAAACCGTCGGTTCAGACGGTAAACCGACCGAAATTTGAAATTTGAAATTTGATTTTTTTATTTCTCCCAATTTTACTCCTATAAATACCCCACTTCCCCCATATTTTTACTCACCCCATTCTTGTATTAACAAGGATTTTCTTCCCAATCTCAATTTCACTATTATCTATCATCATTCTCTCTAATTGCTCAAGTTGTTTACTACTATATTTGTTGTTGTGTTCGTAATTTACCATTTATTCAATACTCCATATTCCATGAATTGCCCAAGATCAAAGTAGTCGTCCCCAAAGATCAAAGCGACCTAGTCGTCGAGAAGTTATAGAAGAGGTTTCCCGAGTGGCGGCTGAACGCATGCAAGTAAGTTCTATAAAATAAAATTATTTTTGCAATTCATAATTTCATAAGATTGAGTTTTTTTAATTTTTTTATGTTCCTAATTAAAACTTCAACTTATATAATATTTATAGATAGAAGAGGATCATAGGACCGCTATGCTACTCGCTGAAATGCATCAAGGTGGGGGGAGGGGCGGTGGTAGTTCCCAACAACAAGATGACGAGTACAACGTATCTATATCGTCGGACTCGGACAACAATGATGATAGATCTCATTCTCGTATCCTGTCTAGCACCGGCGGAAATGAGGACATGCCTCCCCCTCCACCCACTAAAAAAGCATTGAAATATGATATTTTTGTTAACCACTACAAGAAGGTCCCGGTGGTAATTCCAAGTCCTAATGATCCGCCCTCTCAAGAAGAGACATCGGCGTTTCAAGCATATTGTAACTATTGTGATAAAGTTTATAAATTTGCGAGTGGTGGGGGATATGACACCCTCCGTCGTCATTTGGTGACAAAGCATCCGGTAGAATGTGGCACTGGCGCTACCCAAACCCAACTAAACTTCCAACCTGGTGGTTCAGGTTCGCCAGGTACTCAACTTTTTAAATATGATCCTAAAAATTTTGCTAACGTTATAACTAGATGGACTGCAATGAAGCATTTTCCTTTAAATGTTTATGATGACAAAAAATTTGAGGTTACTATTCAAAGTGGTTTGAACGTAGCTGTCAAAAAAGTAGGTCGAATGACCGTCAAATGATCTACCGTTCGACAATGTTTGGAGAAAAAAGTTGAATTATCACGTTATTTACTCAACTTGGGACACAAAGTGAATATTTGCTCAGATGTATGGACTGATTGTTTTAATAGACATTCATACATGGGCATTACAGTTCACTTTGTGGACAATAGTTGGACTTTGAACAAGCGTTTGATTGGTTTTAGAGAATTTGAGACACCACACACTACACCCGAAATTGTTTCTTTAATTATTCATGTTTTGAATGAATTTCAAGTATGCAATAAGATATTTTCTGTTGGTTTTGATAATGCAACTGCTAACACTGCAAGTATTAATGATTTGATTGCGGCTTGTGCTCCGGTTATTGGTGGTAAGTATTTTCATCAAAGATGCATATCTCATATTTTGAATTTATGTGTACAAGATGCGCTTGAATTATGGCAAAAGCATGTTAGTCCTATTAGAACTGCAGTTAGATTATCCATCAAAAGCCGCATATTGGCAAAGCTTGGAAGAAGTATTGCCATCAAAAGAAGGTAAGATATACGAATTTTACCATGGATGTGTCTCATAGATGGAATTCTACATATGATTGTCAGAATTCTACTTTGGCGCATAAAGATTATTTGTGTGATTTTTTTAGAACCTATCCCGTTTCTGATTTATATATGTCGCATAGTTGTTGGGATCATAGCGTGAGTTTATTTAAATTGTTCAAATATTTCAAAAATGCGACTGTTGAATTATAGAGTGTTTATTATTGCATTGTTGTTCGTGTTTTAAAGCATTGCATGTATATATCACTTGGTTTTAAAACTGCGATGAAAAATGCTTGCTCTTCTCCTGAATTGATGTGTGTTTTATATTATATGATTCACAAATGGCTTAAGTATTTCAGTGAGATTCCAACGGTGTTTTTGATTGCAAAGGTCTTGGATCCAAAATGGAAGTTAGCCGGTACCTCCAGGATTTTAGATTTTTATTATAACAATTTGAGTTCTATTGATCTTGGTCCACTTCAAGCATTGCAAGCGGATACCAATGACCAATGGAGAGTAAACCTAACCGAAACATTTCAAATAAACCTCCCGGTTCGGTCAATTGTCCAACAAACCTTCGAGTTTAACTTGCGTCCTCTACACCGAATATGAAACCAAGTATAACAGTACCCACCAAGTCAAAAGACCTACCCCTCCTCAACAACATAATTTTGGCTTCACATTTCAAACTGATTATGATAACCCCGACGCGCAATCCCAATTATCCGACCTATACAGCTACAGCACCGGCGGAAGGTCGACCTCATGTATGGTAAGTGAGTTAGATTTATATTTCGATTCACTCTTTTCCTTTGGCGATGAAGATCCTACTCCTCCCACCCAAATCGACGTCTTCGATTGGTGGGGAACACATGAAAAAGATTTTCCCATACTTGCGTCAATGGCCAAGGAGATTTTTTCGGTTCCGGCTTCCACTGTCGTCGTCGAGTCCGCTTTCAGTGTTGGATGAATCAAGAAGTAAGCTCTCCGCGAAAAATATGGAAGCCGTGATGTTACTTGATGGTTGGGCCAAAGCTGACGTTAGAGAACAAGAAATTATAGGAATGATAGCTAGGAGGAATCACAAGAGGAATTCACCGGGGATGAATGGTAGGCCAACCGTCAACCGCCGGCCAAGCCAAATAGGTAAGTAAGGTAAGAAAACTACTTGAGCTTTGATTCCCTAATGCAAATGAGCATTGGGGATACGTAGACACTTCAACTTAAATTTAAAATTTAAGTTGAGCTCAAGTCCTTTTTCATTTATTTCTTTTTTTTTCATTTGTTTCTACTTTAAAAATATGCAAATACAATTAAATAATTGTATTTGTACATACTCTAGTCGGTTAAGTAGATTTTTCTAAGGCTAAATCTAGGAAACTTTTGACAATTCTACTATAATTGTTAATTGTTAGACTAAACTCAACATTTAAGGTTGAATTGCTAAAGATGTCCTCAATTTAGTTATGTAGAAACATCTCATTCGCCGACTAAGGGTATATATACTTATAAATTTATTGTTTAGAACTTCAAGTCTTTTTTGTAATTTGTAATTAGCTTCGTTGTAGACTAGTAGTGTCGTTGTATTTAAATTTTTTGTTTAACATTTCAAGTTTTTTGTGATTTGTAATTGTTGTAACTTGTAATCTCAATAAAATTGCAATTTTCATCGTGATTTTTTGAATTTTATTTAGCACATTTCATAGATAACTAAATAAGAAAATGCAAAAAAAATAATTACGAACCGCCAAACCGGCTTGGAACCGGCGACTTCAGCAAAAACCGGCGGTTTTGAACCGTCCCATGAACCGGCGGTTTTTTGAACCGGAACCGGAACTGTCGGAACCCTTGGCGCGCTGGTTCCAGTTCATGGTTCCGGCGGTTCCGGTTCCAGTTCATGAAAATGTTGAACCATCCCCGGAACCGGCGGTTTTTGAACTGTGTGCACGTCTACCTCAAGGTATAATTCTCTTTAATTTATTGATTCTAAGGGTTCCTGTTTTTTATAGTGCTGAAATTAATTCACTGCTTATGTTTTTGCCGCTTCAGCTTGAACTTCCAGCTGCATTTCTCCCTTTTTGTTCCCCCGCCCCTCTCTCTAGAGAGAATTTGAGCTGGTTTAGTCTCATTTCCATTGCTTTTTCTATTTGAATTTATTTAATTGAATTTAATTAGTTTCCACCGGAAAATGCTGCACTTTATTTCCATGAATGGATACAATTTTATTGTTCTCTAAATTTGAAATGTTGTTTCAGAGTCTTATCTCTTGCGGTAGGTATAGCTGAATGATTCATTTTGTAGAATATTTTGTTGGAATGGACAGGCACTGCTTAGGTCAAGTGTTTTCGATGTTTTGTTGCACATGTTTTAACTAATAATCTCTAATTTTCTACTAAATCACACCGATAATATCTTCATGCATTGAAGCAGGTTTCTGACAGTTGACACTAGAACATGCTTCAGGATTTGAAAAAAAAAAGATTTTTGTAATCTGTTCCGACTCGGTATCTTTTTTTGAATAACTTATAACATTGAGCAGCTATAAGATTAACAGAGCGCAGCATGGCTGAACCTCTGATGAAAGATTGCAGAAAAGCATCAAAGACATACGAATTCAAGAGATCATCTTCAAGTCCCAAGGATCAAGTTCAGCAATCTAAAAGACCAAGGAAGGGGGAAAACCCTGTGCGAATTCCACTGAATCCCGACCATTGTCTTGATTTGAAATCTTCTAATTTGTGGACATGCAAAAATTCTGTATGCCGAGCCACTCTTTGAATAGATGACACATTTTGCAGGAGGTGCTCTTGCTGCATTTGCCATTTATTTGATGACAACAAGGGCCCCAGTCTTTGGTTGGAGTGTGTATCTGATTCTGGTGTAGGAGACTCTTGTGGTTTGTCGTGCCCCATTGAATGTGCACTCCAACATGGTAAGGTTGGGGTTGTTGACCTGGGGCCAATGATGCAGTTGGATGGAAGCTATTGTTGTGCTTCGTGTGGAAAGGTTTCTGGGGTACTTAAGTAAGTTGTTTGCCTCCACTATTATCCGTTCATTGGCCGACCTCCATATTTATCATTCCTTTTGTCTTACTTTCACGAGTGGTGCTGGTTCTTGACATTTCTAACTTCATTTTTTTTGGCAGATGCTGGGAAAAGCAGCTGAGTATAGCTAAGGATTCTCGTTGTGTTGATGTTCTATGCTATCGGATATATTTGAGTTTCAGGCTCCTGGATGGGACTTCTAGATTCAGTGACAGTGAGCTCCATGAGATTGTTAGAGATGCCAAATCCACATTAGAAACTGAGGTTGGCCCAGTCAATGGAGTTTCAGCAAAAATGGTTCGGGGCATTGTTAGTAGACTCTCTGTAGCTGCTGAGGTGCAGAGGCTCTGCTCCCTTGCTTTTGAAAAAGCTGACAAACTGATGGCCTCAAAGTCTACTGCACCCATCAATTTTGTTGGTAATACTTTAATCTCTTGGTACTTCCTGTGTGAGATCATGTTGCCTACTGCTTACATCATTTTACATCTCCACTTTGGCAGAGGGTTCACTTCCTGCAGCATGCAAATTCCTGTTTGAGGAAGTCACATGTTCTTCAGTGGCACTTCTGTTGATTGAATTATCAACTGCATCAATGAACGCCATTAAGGGATACAAACTCTGGTATTGCAAGAAAAGAGTAGAGGTTTACTCTAAAGAGCCTATTTTTGTTTTTCCAAGAGATCAAAGGAGGATATGGATATCAAATCTGCAGCCTTGCACGGAATACTCGTTCGGATCATATCTTATGCAGAAGATGGTGACTCTGGACCCTCTGAAATGAAGTTCTTTACAAAGAGTGTACAACTTATTCACGAGAACCATTATTCTAGTACTGAAAGACCTGGAGTGGATGCATCGCATGGAGGGAGCTCTAGTTCCAAGAAAAACCACAGGACTGAAGAAATAGAACTAGACTCAGGATTCGAGGTTCGAGATCTTGGAAGAATATTGAAGCTCGCTTGGCTGCAGCATCAAGGCTATTTGGAGTCATTTTATGGTTTACATGTGAATAAATGTGCTAATGATCATGCTGTAGTCAAGCTAGAAACTAAGCAAGCCTGGCCACCTTCTGTTGCTCGTCAACTTGACTTGAATGTTGCTTCCGTGCCTGATCTGAATGAGGAGTTCACACCCCCTGTTGAGTCATACAGAGAAGAAGAAAACGGGTGCACTTTAGGGAAAGCTATTGAGGCAGATGATGCTATTTCTCACGGCATACAGAGAAAATGTGGAGAAGTACCTGCTGATTCGAAGCTGGTTGGTTGCAATAAAAGACAGCATAGCGGTAATAGGGAGACACATGATTCTGATAGAACTCTGACAAACGGATCCCCATTCCCAGTTCAGAATGATCTATGCTTGGATGAGAACTTTGAATACTGTGTAAAGATCATCCGTTGGCTGGAATGCGAGGGCCATATTACAAAGGATTTCAGATTGAAGTTGCTGACGTGGTTCAGTCTAAGATCTAGCGAGCAGGAACGCACAGTGTTAAACACCTTTATACACACTTTAATTGATGATCCGAGTAGTTTGGCAGAACAGCTGGTTGACTCATTTTCATATTTATCCGGCAAAAGGCCACAAAATGGCTCGGCAAAACACCTATATACATTTGTGATTACCATTCTTGTGATAGATTAAAGTTGACCATGATTTTGGATTTTGTTTACAGGTGTTTTTTGCTGAATGAACTCGGAGCAATATGTCCGTATCAATGGTCTATTTAGCTGGCACAGATAAGAAGTAAGAACATCATCCCTGGTTCCTTTTACTGACTGCCTATTGTTTGAGAAAGTTGTGGGACAATTTTTCAATAGCTAAGCCTCCTGATTGCTCATTGATAAGTGAGTGTAGATTCCATTAATACAAGGCATGATTGTTGTTGTAGACATATGCTTATTTTTCTGGTCTTTCAAAATTCTGTTTAATTTTAAAATGTAGGATCATCTGTAATCCCCTCCAGTTATTATTTTAATTTATATAATTGAATGTCTTGCGAGGCCGTTATTCACGGTTTGGGACCCTCATGTTTGTGTGAGCCATGGTTACCTGTCTCTTCTTCCATTTCCCCCTCCTCACTGTATCACTCAATCTCTCTCAAGGTCCGTGTGTGCTTTTTTTGTGTATACATGTATAAAATCTCCGTCCTAACGTAATTGAGTCATTTTTTCAGTGTTACGAAGTAAGTGATTATTTCATCTTTTGACAAAAGAAATGCCTCATATATTGTGGAATGGAGGGAGTAATAAATTGATCCCATTAACCATGGGGCATTGAGCGGCATCTTAGTTGTATAAGGGTGTCCAAATCTTACAACAAAAATGACAGATTTTAAAGTTTTAAAAAAAGTGGTGGTGTTTTTGTGCACACGCCTTTCTCACAACAAAGACAAGTCTTTCTCATCTCCAACAAATTAGTCAGGCTCTTGCTTCATTGTTTCTCCTTGTTCTTTACAACTAGAGCTACTGTCCATATTTCTATGCTTCACCTATTTTTTTTTAATCTTAGTTCATAATGAAAATGGAAGCACTCTTGAATCTTAGTATAAATTATTTATCAAATTATAGCAAGTCAGCTACAGGAAAGTTTGATACTCAACTTGAGGTAGGGCTGTTGGAATAATGCAATCAATCGACCCAGGAAAACAAGGTGATAATTGAGGAAGATCAAAAAGTATTGAGAATTAAATAATACTCCATTGATTGTTATTGATTACTCCTTAGTAGATACTAGCATTTAGTAGTACTATAATTAGCTGTGTATTAGTATTAAATAATTTGAAGCAATAAACACATAAATTTATTAGCATTTAGTACTTTTTAACCGTACGTAGAATTGTGGCAAATATTCTTTACCTCATCTTTTGGGGCTGATTTTTGGGCATGGAGTTCAATTTAGTTTCATCCAATGGAAAATATTGCCTGCGAAGATTAGGTTTTCTTGTTAGTTTCTTACTTTTTCATTACCTAGTTTCTTATCAATTATATTCAATATCATGTCACAAAAAGTTTGGCCCTTGAAGAGCGGAGAATTCTCTTGATCAATACGACGCTAGACAGCATTATAAAAAACCAAAAATAGATCAAAATTTGGGATCAAAAAATATGGGATTAATAGGGAAGGGTTTCACATTGATGTTAGGGGTGATTGGAGGAATATACATTGCACAGAGATACAGATTACCCAATATTACAAAAAATGGAGAAAGCATGTTTATGAAGGGGAGAGTGATAGACCGGAACACCAATATCAAGGCCAAGGATATGCATCAAGATCATCTCTGATCCAATTTCTTTGTATCAACATGTTTTTCTTTTCTTTTCTTATTTTAAAGGTTGTGTGATATCTTTCGAATGGCATTGCCATATTTTCGTTGCAATTATGTAATGAGTTAACACAACTTTGGTTAGTGGTTAATAATAGTACAATTTTCTCTTCTCTGACCTTGCTAGATTTTTTTTGTGTTGATGTATATATTTATATATCACAACGCTGACAATTTTTGATATGGCATAAAAATCCAACACGGAACACACACTAAATTAAATTGGTTTGGGTCAAAACTTGTTGAATTTGTGTCCTTACCATGTTGAACTGTTAGGAATCCGATAATTTTAGGTTGAGTTCAGGTGAATTATTTAATTATATTTATTACTTTAAGTAATTATACTTTAACTTCATTCCCTAGATTTGTGCAAATCAAATTTAAATCACGTAAATTATATTTTTATAGTGTAAATTAGGTTTAATCGTATTATCAGGTTTAATCATATGATGTTAGGTTTTAATCATATAAATCAGGTTTGTGTCGTTATAGTGTCTTATCAACATGTAATATATCGTGTCTTTAACAAGTTCGTGTCGTGTACGGGTCATGTCCGGGTTAATAATTTCTTTTAACAAGTTAGGTTCGGTCTATTAGGTTCAGGTTGGGTCATTATCAGATTTATCCGATAACAACTCAACTCTTAACATGTTGGGAATAGATTAGACCATATTGGACTGAATTTGTTATCAGGTGGACCCAATAGCAATCCAATCTGCACAAATTAACACCCCTAATATATCAAAATTTCAAGCCGATCAACTAATAATGCAACTCCATAAAGAACGCACACGATCTCACTTTAAAAAATTAAATTTAATTAAATTAAAGAAGAATGTATAACTCCCACCCATGACTATATAATCCATATTAGTGTGAATAATAATTCACATTTTAAGAATATGTGTTTCGAAGAAATTGGATAGAATCCGCAATAGAGTGATTGCAATATTTAACACAAGTTTTTGGTTCATGGTATTGCACAGAATTCCCCAAGCCCGACCACATCCAACTCCATCCATGTCTGCCCAATATCTCACTCTGTTTATTTTAAGTAAAGTTTGAATTTCTCCATCATTTATATTTTCATCTTTGCAATTAAGTGTTTTGTGTCTTCAAATTACTCTGTTTTCAACGTTTTAAATGCACTTATTTGTGTTTTTTTTTTCAAGTCATACAAAAAATATTATGAGATTTTTGAGGTACAAATTAAAATCCCAACATGTTCCAACTCGTAAAGAAAACTTGGTTAATAAACTGCAACAATTTTACAAAACTGAAAGTACACATTTAATCAATATTCACAACAATCTTGAGAGGCTACAGCATTTCTGCACAAGAAGGTAGGGGGGAGAAACTGATCTTAAAAAGGCAAATCATGTCGCCTTCACCTATTCCATTAAGGTGAGGTTAATGAACTAACACATTTTGTATGTCCATGTTTCTGAAAGAATCATATTCCAAAATTTCCTACAATCTTCCTGCGAAAAAATAATAAATAATAGTATAACCTAGAGTCTCTACTAGGGACAAGATTGAACAAGATTCTGATGAGTAAATTTATGACATCTGATCAAAAACCGGATGTTACTGCAATGTAGGCACTTCTATCCTGAGAAAGTATCCGATCAATATTCCGAGGACAAGGCCAACTAAAATCACAAAAATGGATCCAATTCTCCCTTGTCCAGTTTGTTTCCTTATGGACTCCTGCGCAGCAAATGCAATGAAGCATGTAAACATAGAAAAACAGGTGCATATATGAAAAGCTAACTACATGTAATGCATGAAATAGGCTGGGGCAGAAAAAAGCTACAGCAATCATGCATCGAGAGAGCAGTCGATGACAAGAGGATAGAAAAATCGTCTCAATTCATAAATTCAGATCCAGTTTAGTACTCCCTCTGTCCCATGGTAGATGTCACACACTTGGGTGATTGTGATGGCATGGGATTTTAGGAAATTTTTTTGTGCGTTAAGTGAACAGAGAAAATATATTTTTATGTACTAATGTGAGATTTTTTCCAAAAAAGCAAATGTGCCATTTTTTGTGGAACAAACTAAAAAGGAAAGTGTGACATATACCTTGGGACATAGGGAGTATGTTTTAGCTTAAGATAGAGGTTTTTGATGATATGCCGTTTGCAAGATTAATTAACTAGATCCAGAGTCGCAAAACAAACAGAAACAAATTAGCAAAGAACCACATGTAAAAGAAGCATATATTACATTTTTCGTAATAATATCAAACCTAACAGATTTCGCCAGATTGAGGAGCACAGAAACTAGCTTAAAATATTGAAAATATGTCTAGAAATAAATGTCATGGATGTGGTTTTAAGTACATTAGTCTTTCTCGAGACTATCGAAAGCAGACAAGGGCATGTAAGCAAATAAAAAAAGGCTCTTAAAAAACTTTCTTATCTTTTAATTTGACTTCAAGTGATTCTATAATCATTTCAAGATCCAATAGTGAAATATCCTTGCAGATGATCAACAACTCCCACATTGACAAGAGTTATAGTATATGTCTAGCATTACAGTCAAATGTGATCCTTAAATTCAAATCATTCCAACTAAGTGTTTGCAGAAACAATAACCATCTGCTCAGGTCAGGCCTATACAAGGACCTACTAGGGTTTTTAAATACAGCAACCACTATCCTTCGACAACAATTAGGATGTCCTTTCAGCGGAGATAACAGTTTTGCACTTCATTAAGAATTAAGATTAGGTAGAGCTTGATGTTTGTCAAAAATAACTAGATCTTTTCAATGTGTCAAATTTTAAAAGGGCTCAGATGAGGTTTCTGTATTATACAGTGAAAATAGACTGTAGACAGTGTAAGATGCATAGCTATTAGTAATGCATAATGTGTTCAAATAATATGTATACAATCTCACATGTCCAGATATAATTCACCAGGTGGCAGTAGTCTATGAAAGTGCGATTCGAATATACTCTTGATATGAGATAGACAGGAATACCACATATGAAGTGCACATAGACCAAAGCATACCAATTCTTCGAGGAGCTTATCATTCTGTTCATCGACAGAATCTTTCTCATCTTTCAACTTTAAGACAGCAGACAGTTCCTGAAGATACAAATTACATTTCAAATAGAACTCCAGTAGTAACATGAAAAGGTAGACACATTTTGATAACAAATTTTACTTTAATTTGTAAAAGAAAGCAGCTACACAAATCATGACAACAAACGAAACGACTGTAAGGAATTGCTCAGCTAAAAAGGTCCCAGATAAACAAAGCAAGTTGAACTTAAAGCTCATATGCAGGCCCAAGTTCCAAATAAAGCACAATATTGTCCTTGATCATAGCTTTTGAACATTTGGCACTTCAACATAAAATGAAAATATAGACACATGTTCCATACTTCCATTAGTATTTATTTATTTGCATATTAATTATTTAGAAAAACATGAAGGATGATAAATCACGTTTTAAAAAGCATTTCTTGACCTGATAATGCATTTGTGGTCCTAAAAGAAAACGGGCTCCTTCAGTTATCATAAACTTCAGAATTCATAATTTTGGATCATTAAATATTAGGTTCTTTTTAATTGCCTGACAGGGGAAAAGTGATCACAAAAAAAGATGCCTTTCTCATTGATTGCTTTAACAATCTGGCTAAGAAAAGCAAATGAAAAAGATTAATGGCTGACTACACTCACAGGTTCAGAAAATGAAGATTTCCTACTTTCATCCTCGGCTGAAGATGCTCCTGGCGAAGTCCCTTCTTCGTCTTCTTCAGGTACTGGGGATGGAGGGTTTGCGGGAATGAAAATGACCTTTAATTTGAACTCATCCACAAACTTCTCACTCTCCCTGTTGAACTATGGAAAAGATTGACGGAAGTAATACAGACATAAGCTCAAAATTCTTTTATGTGATATCACTATAGAGAAAACATCACCCACCATTTCCTGGTTTATATCCTTATTTGTTGTGCCATACGGAACAATGACGCTCTGAACCAGAAACTTATCCCTACATTGCATATCAGTGGGAGCCTCCTTGTGTGCTTGCATAGTGACTACAAATGGCCGAACATAAATATCCCAAACAAGATATCAATTACACCAAAAAAATAGTGCTTTTCACCTGTGATATTGCACACCGAATAGGGCAAAACAACGCCAACATTCGGCCGAACACAATACCTCTTTGGATTGGTTGTCTTAACCTATTTCCATTAGAATTACATCAAAATTAAGTACAACTCATCAAACAAGCAGACAAACTAACTCAATTAACTATGATCATTGTGGAACTTATTACCTTAAATGCAACATATTGATCTGTCTTATTAGCCAACTGCATAGCACATGAACTCTGCTTCCTCACTTCAACTGAATCCACAAATTAGCAATCACATACAAAAATCAACTAATCATGTTCAAATATTTACTAAAAATAAATAAACAAATTCTGAGATTCATGTGAAACCGAAATAAGGTTGAACAGTCATATAAAAGAATTTCAAAATTAAATAAAACCTAAAAACATTAATTAGTGAAAAAGCATCTTAAAAGAGTTAACACAAAGTTAAAAAAAAACAGGATTTATCATTTTCTGTTTTTCCATTCATCGTCGGATATTGAATAAAAAGGTAGGACTATAAATATTCAAAATTCGCTTACATGGGAATTTGAGCTCTGAAGGCTGAATACGGAGAAGCTCTCCCATTGTCATCTTTTCCGATTTTTTTATTTGAATCCGGAAATATAAACGGGAAACAGTCCGTAATTTTGGAGAAATGCGCAATTGAAAGAAAAAAAAGGAAGAAATCCAGAAATCCAAAAGGAAAAATGAGAAATTTTCTTCTGTTGAAATATCAACCCAACCCTTGCAAGATCAAGAATGAGGAGAACGGCCTTTTTCTTTTTTCTTTTTTCCTACTATTTTCCTAAGTATTTACTTATTGTAATTTATCAATTTACAAAAATAAGAATTAAAGTTATAATCATACTATATTCATAATTATATGTGTGTAGCTAGTCTTGATTTTAAATAATGCCCGTTTTAATATGGAAGATATGATCACAAAATCCATTAGAATCATGGTCAAACAAACTTCTCGTAATTTTAATCTACTTGTTATTTCTAATCACTAAACCTATGTGTGAGTCGACAATCTAACGAACATTACATGACAATCTTATTCAAATTATTTTTATATGAAAGAGATTGGAAATCAAAAGGCAAAAATATTCAAAAATCGCAAAATCATCGTTTAGTGGTCATTTCATTTGGTTCACATGGCGCAAAATTAGTAGTGGTAAATTAGGAGTAATATATACGCGAATCACAAAACATAATTTTGTTACTACTACTAATTTATTGTCTATGTTCTCAAAAAACAGTTAGTAGTTGTCATTTTGATTTTTCCACTAAATTTAATTCACTTATATTTTTAAAAACTTTTTTTTTCGAAGGAATAATTTTAAAAACTTTTTCACCGCATATTAGTCTAAGTTTAATTAAACACTTCTCTCAGGAATGGTTGATTAAGCTTATTCGATGTAACATGTTAAGAACTTTTAAGTTATAACAATGTGCGACTAATTAGTTTGAAAGTAGGTACAATCAAAATAACAAGTAACAAACAAACACCAATCTATTTATAGAGTTGAAACTAATAAATTTTCAAGATTTGTTTATGAGAAAAAATAAGTGCAGAAAATGATAAAAGTGGAGATCCCACTAACTGCTCGCAATCATAGTTTGTTCAAGCACGCATTCCTTCCTCTTCATTCAAAGCACAAATTTTGGGGAATTCGCAAGAAAAGAATACATTTTTGCGCCTTCAAATGTATAAATTCCGAGAGATGGAACTCGAGGGAGCTCCGCCGCCGCCGATTTCCGACATGTTTCAGAAATTCGCCCTCGCTTTCAAGACCAAAACCTACGAGCTCTTCGCCGACGAAGACGACTGCACCGCCGTCGACTCCGATTGCGACGTCACGCTCCTCCTCGACTCCGCCGAAGAATTTATCCCCCACCAGAAAGTCGTCGTCATCAAACCAGACTCGGGCTCGGGCCCGGAGAATTCGGATTCGGACTTGATTCGGGCTTTAATCCCCTCTCTCTTCGCCACTCTCTCATCCTTTGAAGCTTCGTATTTGCAGTTTCAAGCGGCGCATGTGCCGGAAATCGACCAGGACGCCCTCGAGCAGGCTGATAAGTCCATAGTTTCGATTCTGCAGAAATTGACCGAGATGAAGAATTTGTACAAGGAATCGAAGCGAAAGGGGCCGGGGTTGAGTGGCGGTTTCGAATTCCCTGCAGCGTCGATTTGGGAATTTCAGGTGCAGGAGAATCAGAGCAAGCTCAGGGTTTTGGAGACGATTGTGAATACGCAGCAGTCGCAGATTGATGTCAAGGATGACGAAGCAATCGAATTGAGGAAAAATTTGGACAGAATTAAGGCTGGAAATTCCGAATTGATGCAGAAATTGGGGTTGAAAGAGGGAGGTGAAGGTTTGGGCTTGGAGGTTATGCTGACTGTTAGGGTTTTCGAGGCAATGCTTCGTGATTCAGTGAAATCTATGCGGTGTTTTGTGAAATTGCTGATTGATCTGATGCGAAGAGCAGGGTGGGATTTGGAAGAAGCAGCCAACTCTGTTTATTCAGGTATGAATTACACCAGAAAGGGCCATTTCCGGTATGCATTTCTCTCTTATGTTTGCTTAGGAATGTTTCAGAATTTCGACAAATCTGATTTTGGATTATGCGATTCTGAGACTATCAGCAATGGTATTGGCACTAAACAAATCGAAAATAGTACTATGATTGATGGTGATTATCTGAGGCAGTTAATAGAGCATGTTGCCAATAATCCGATGGAAATGGCGAGCAAGAATCCAAAGTGCGGGTTTTCTCGGTTTTGTGGGAGGAAGTACGAAGAACTCATTCATCCGACGATGGAGTCATCAATCTTTAGCAACCTAGATAGGAAAGATAAGGTGTTGGATTCGTGGAAGTCGTTGAGTGTGTTCTATGAGTCGTTTGTTAGGACAGCAAGCTCGATATGGCTGCTTCACATGCTGGCGTATTCGTTTAAGCCCGTGGTAGAGATATTTCAGATGGAGAGAGGGGTGGAGTTCTCGATGGTATACATGGAGGATGTCTTGGGTAGGTGTGGTTTGCCGCCCGGGAAGAGTAGGCCGCGTGTAGGGTTCACGGTTGTGCCCGGTTTCAAGGTGGGGAGAACTGTTGTCCAGTCACAAGTTTATCTCTCTGATTTGAAACATGTTGAGTAGTAATCAGTTTTATTATGTGTTGAGGTGTGGTTTTATTGGTTGATCAAGATTTGTGTATGTGCATATTTTGTGTTAGAGGTTTTGGTTTTGGTAATACTTGTATAAAGAAGAAAATATACATCATGTTTTCTCCTTTTGCTTTGTGTTGTTTTAATAGAGAAGAAATGAATCAACTTGTATTTATCTCCTATTGAATCTGCAGTTTGGCTCTTGCTATTTGCATTGTTGAGTTGGTTGGTCAGTATGTATAGGCTATAAGAAGGTGTTGATTTGCTACTTTTTTGTTGATGCATTATTGTATTATCTATTTCTTTTTTTCATTTATATTCCATGAAAATTTTGTGTATTGTTTTTATATTATTCTCTAGTCTGTTGGATTCGTCGGAAATTGTTGATATGGGTGGGCTATGTGTTGACGTTTTAAATGAGGCTTTTGAATAGTGTTGTTCCATTGTTTTGTTGCTCTTCAATGATTTTTGGTTTGGGAATGCCTCTAATTAAACGGATTGAGGTATGGGTTGAGAAAATCTTGAAAGCCAAACAAATCTTAGATACTACTCCTTACTTCCCCCAAAGAGTATGAACTATTTCCTTTTTCGTCCGTCCCTTAATAGTATAAACTTTGTAATTTTAAAAAGTTCAAAGAACATATTATCATTACACATCATTTTATTTATAATTTATATCATTATAATAATACAGACCCAATCTACACAAACATTATTTTGACTACTTTTTTTTCTCTCTCTCCCTCTTACCTTTTCCCTTGTTTATTAAAACCCGTGCAAAATAAATCCATTAGGTGAGGACAGCCCGATCCGAAAATGAGATTTAAAATGGGCTTCAGTTTCTCCAATATCATTCCTATATTTAACAGGTTATAATAATTGGGCCTACCTATAAGGAGTAATATTAATGGTTTGGGCTCTATTGGATCTTGGGAAATATAGATGACATAAGCAATTAAGCCTGTGTTCAAGCACCTTACTTATTTTGTCTCCACGCTTCCTTGAATAGTACTCTAGTAAATGAAACAAGGTTAGCTATATTTTATTTTAAATCACAATGTCTCAATAAAAATACACAAAATTAATTTTATAATCTATATTTTTCAATTCAGTTTTCACGCCGTGGGCTGCAATGGTTTTAACCGGACTCGGTTAGCTACTAATTCAAAACCGTTGGTTATAGCTCATAAATGGCGTCCAACGGTTCAATCTGAACCATGGTATTGGTTACGGCGTCTGATTACGGGTTGGGAAAATGGAACCTGAGTCGGCGGATAACCATTGATACAAAAATAGTATTGGTATCAGGCGATGCGAATTTTAATAAAAAAATTGGAAAAGTAAGAAAGTGATAGAGAGACAAAGAGATCGAATAATTATTTGTAAAAAATAGACTCTTCTTATTAGAACAAAAACTTACCATAAATAGATAGAGTCTAATTTTGATGAACGGATCAAAATAAAATACATGATTTTTTTTTTATATGAAATAGTATTCGCATTAATAGCAAATTTGTCTATTTAAATAAGAAGTGGTTAGATTATTTAAAGAGTAAAAAATGCATTATAGGTTTATAGTATATAAGTGTAAACGTGAAAAAAGGGCGGATGTTGTTGTTGGTGGTCCATTGTTACTAATTAAACACATCCTTGAACGAATTCTTGCAAAAACACATCACTTTTGTGTAATTGGAGCATTTCCATTTCAAGAGCTGAAACAGCAACAGCTCAGGGAATTAATAATCTCTTCTCTTTCAAACCTCAATGCATCCAAAAAATCCGTGTACGATATTCTCTGATAATCAAACAAAAACTCATATAAACAGTAGCTAAACATAGCAATTAGCAAAATTCCGACAAGGACAAATTATATCTTAATTGATAGTATTTGATGGAGTATGTAATAAGATAGATAGTAAGATATTTGTGTGGAGTTAGGCAGAAAATTTTAGGCTGTGAGGGGTCCCAATGGATTATACTTTGTTTTCTTTCATAATGATAGGCAAACAGAGCAGCAACAAGAAATGAGTCTTGCTCTTTTCTCAACTGAATTATATACCTCATTCCAACAAAGATCCTTACCCATGTGATAACACACTCGTCTTCAATTTTCGTGCATGTGCATTTTTTATGGGCAAATGAATATAAATTTGA
This sequence comes from Salvia splendens, assembly GCF_004379255.2. Taxonomy (NCBI): domain Eukaryota; kingdom Viridiplantae; phylum Streptophyta; class Magnoliopsida; order Lamiales; family Lamiaceae; genus Salvia; species Salvia splendens. The sequence continues at coordinate 36,309,082 of NC_056034.1, read as the reverse complement.
ACACTGGACAACGATGGATTCGAACCCGAGTCTTTTGGCTTGAGACATCCACTCTACCTCTTGTTCAACTCACACACACACATTTTCATGCATGTCCTTGCTAATAAATTAGGAGAGATAAGAGAAAATGTTAATAAAATAGGAGAGTATAAAAATAAAAAGTACTAGTACGGAGTACCAAGTAATAAATTGAAAGTAATAATATTCAAGACGTATGAAAGCGGAAAGATCTGACTATTTTTTGTGGACGAAAGGAGTACTGTTTTACCGTTAATCTAGGTAGGTGTATTATATCGATCCTTTTTGGGAATGTGCATTTGCAAATAATTGTAAGGTGGGAGTTGTAATTTTAATGTATAATGAAAATTGTATTAAGATAATATTGTGGTATTTTTGGCGGACTAGATTGAATGATACATACCGTCTCCGTCCCATAAAAAAGACATTTTTTAAATGACATGATTTTGAATGCACAATTGATTAAGTTGGAGAGAGATCAAAAGAAAAAGTTATTGAAGTAGTGTCAGTCGAGAATGAAGTCCACCTTATCAAAATAGAAGTGGATTATTTTTATGCGACGAACCAAAGTGGAAAGAGTATGTATTATCATGGGACGAAGTATAATTAACTGATGAAACTAAAAGCACGTGGCTTAAAATGATAAATGGAATTATTATTCGTCTTCAATACTAGTATGTGAATTATGGCCAAATAACAACTGCCAAATTGGTAGTCATGGCTGATGTACTGAAATGAATTTGAATAGTATATGCTGCCCTAATTTATTTTTTATGAGATGTTTAATTTCTAAGCTAGCATAGGTATAGTACTCAAATTTCTTTTCCAGAGATCTATTCAATAAATTCGGCATTAATTCCATTTTGTGCTTTATCAGTGTCTCTCTATTTCATCAAATGTATGGATCACCAAAAACTTAATTATTGTAGTGTCATGCGACATTTCATTTGGTAAATGCAGTACCTCTGCAATAATGAAACATGAACACTGCAAACTGCCATTGCAGTGTATATGTTTTTCCAGCTTTACTGAATGCTACACGTACCATGTACCAATCCCTGCCTCTCATTTTGAAAATTCATTTTTTACCAACACAAACCAACTTAATTAACTCCATTGCATTCACATTGTATCAATCATGCTCCCATTATTTAACCCAAATGAAAATCAAATGAAATACCACTACATAAGATATATTTGGAAGAGTTTAATAACTGTTAGGATTAGTACATCAAAATCCTCTCCCTATGCACCAAAGAAAGCTGAAGCTAATTAAACAGCGCGCGTTTGTGAATGACATAGAAAAAACGACATGGAAAAGAAAGGTGCATTGATTGATTGATTTATGTTATAGTATAAGCTAGTAGGGAGACACGCCCACGTTTGCAGCAGTAGAAAGAAACCCATCTTTCATCAAAACATCCTCACCTTCCTACAAAAATCGCCATTCCATTCAATATAGTCAAATCTGAAATCAATTTTTCTAGCTAGGTTTTTTTATTATATGTATATACCTGTTGGCACACATTTTGCTTCTTCACGGGTTGATCAGGCATCAGTCCGAAGTGAATATGAGGAAAGTGGGCCCACTGCCACCAACAAATTTTACACAATTATTCCAATTTCCACCAAACCCTAGTTTTAATAAGTACAGACCAAACAACTAAATTCAACTCAAAAGACTAGTGTGTTAGGAGAGAGAATCCATTTAGTCTACAAACCCCACACCGGTTGCTCTTACGGCCGATGTGGGACATTAAGTCCGTAACAGATATCCCACTCTGAATGACACATTTGTAAATATAGAAACATCACTCTTTCTACTTTTTTTCCTAGCACTTTCTTACTTTATTCTCTATTTTACTTACAAAACAATACTACATAAAATCGTTTGCCAAATTAGAAATGTTCTATTTAGAGTTGAACGGAGGGAGCAATTCAAAGAAAGAGGGAGAAAGAGAAAGAAGCCCTAGCTAGTATTAGGTGATAAGTAGATTAGAGAGAGCTGTGTTTGTTGAATTAATCTTACATTTTTGGCAGCAGCACTGAACGCCTCTCTGTGGCTAATATCAGGGTTTCCAGCTTTGATACGTTGGATCTCGTCCCTGCATTTTTTGTTCATAAATTCCCATCTCATTCAATTATTAAATCAATAGTAAGTAAAGCTGCAGAATTACTTACTTGATGAACCGGTTGTAAGCAGATGGCACTCTCTGTCTTTTCTCCGGGGCTGAAAATATTTCAAAATACAAACAAATAATAAAACAAAAACTACACATTAATTTGGATTTCTACTTCTGTCACCTACCTTTCTTCTCTCTCATAATTACTTCATCATTATCCAATGATTCACTTTTTTCATGATTTCCGGGCGATATATATCTATCTATCTTTCTACCTTCTTTGAAGAGAGAAATAAACAAAAACTCAATAAAAAAACAAAATCTAGGGTTTGGAAAAAGCACAGCTCACGATATAAGGTGACTCAAAACATGGAATAAATTTAAAATTCAAACATAAAAAATCAGAATCATTAATAAGTAAGATAAAATATTTATGATTTGTTGCATGTAAAAATGGAGAGAAATTGGGATTTGATTATCTCACGTCTGTTAGCGACTGGAGGTTTGGGGAGGTCGTGAATCGGAAAAAATGAGTCGTTGGGATTCGGCAGCAGAGTGGAAGGCGAGCTTCGGATCTCCTCCTATATTCATTGAAATAAGAAATTAATTGGAATGTTGATATAGATTTAAAATGATTAAGAACCCTAGGAAAACCCTAATTACGTACGAGAAGATTTTGAGGGGGGAAAAGTGAGTGGCCGAGATGGAGCTGATGATTGGACGGCGGGAGGAGGAGGCCGCGCATATCGACGGTGACGGAGAGGAGGTTGGAGCAGTTGCCGCATCGCACGGTCACAGTCTTGAACAAGCTGGTGCAGGGCACGCCCACCTGAATCAAATCAAAATCAGACAATTTGAGAATGAAAAAGAAGATCGAGGGAAGATGATAATCGAGAGTGGTTAATTAAATAGTAATACCGCAAGGACGGTGTTGCAATAGGTGCAGTGGACGTAGCAGAGCTGCTCGGAGGGAGGGAGATGGTGGTGCTGCTGCTGCTGAACAAAAGCGGCAGATGAAGAGGACATCTTCTTCTTCTTCTTCTTTTAAATTCCTTGTTGTTGTTATTGTTGTTGGTGGTGGTGGTGATGGTTCCACTCTCCTTAATTTGATTGATTTGATTGATTGATAGAATGACTGATCAAGGAATGTATGTATGGAGGTTATTGGGTTTTGACAGATTAGCCACTTTGGATCTGATCTTCTGAATGTTTTCCTTTTTTTTTGAAGACAACAATGAGCTGAGAGAAAGAGAGTATAGGGGTGCCCACGAATTTAACACACTTGAAGAAAAGTTGTAAAGCTTAGTAGTATAATTCTCAACAACATACATACATACATACTTGATAGATGTGCATACTTGGGCAAATGTATGGTTGACATTCCCAATGGATTAGTGTGTGTGGAGATGCAGAGGTGGGGGAGAGGAGTGAGAAAAGGACGTGTGCATGGGGTGATTAGCTTTCTCTCATCACCTGTTGTTTTCATAGTTAAGAGGGGTGTTGTGTATTTCAGTATTTGTATTTGTATTTGTATTTGTATTTATTATTTATGAATATACGAAGGGCTAGTGGTAGGGTTAGTAAGCTTTAAATGGCGGCCACCTATCATCTGCACTTTACTATTATTGCCTTTTTACTTGTTTTCTTATTCTCCTCACTCATTGCAATTTCTCATTTCCCTAATTATATTTATTAAAATTAATTTCCATTGTATATCAAATATATAAAAAGTGTACTACTAGTATAATTTAAGACTTGGATTTGGAATGTTTTAAAATTATCACTAATTTTGTTTATTTCGGATTTTACTATACCCACATCATGTTCTCCATCTTCGTCAATGACTTTATTTAAAACTGTGATATACAAAAAAATTCCATCAATGTAAATTCAGTGTTCTTATAAACAATACTTAGCTACGGGTCAAATTTAAAGCTTTCTTCCATAAACTTCAAAGTTAAAAATAGAATACAATAAGTGAAAATTGTGATCAATTTTGGAAATGACTATCCAAAGTCATCAAATTAACTATACTTATTTCCTATTGTAAAATTATATTGAATCTGATCTAACTCATTAGATCAAGTTTTGAGCTTTATGTAATATGTAAGCTTAAGCCTAGTAATATACTTAGGCTTTAAATTTGGATTAGTATGATAAAAAGTTGGTCCAGTCCAGTCCAATCCAATCAAATTAAAATCCAACTCCTCCAAAGTTCATCTTGAAGAGAAAACTGAAACTAATATATAAATCGTATGGACCACTTCTCTTGTTACTAATTGGTTTGAGATGAAACCTTATGAATTTTTATTAGTCATTTCTATGACTTGACTGTGTAGGCGAACCAACCTTCTCCTCATTTTATGCATAAACAACTTAATTCTTTCTCATGTTTTCCTTCTCCCCTTCTCTATTATTCTCTTTTCTTGTCTTTTTCTTCCCTGTGATTCATTTGATTCAGAAGTATTCCCTTTCACCGTGGCTACCCCATCTCACCATCTTCTCATCATCAAAAGGTACAATTTCAATTTGTTAGTTGTTCTCTTTAAATTTTTTTGTCAATTAATTCACAATATTATTATATTTATTTTGATTTACATAGTTTTCGTAATATGTTTGTGAAATGAATAAAATTTCAGGAAAAGAGTCGATGCATGAGAGAAATTTTACAACATAATTCAATTGTGATTTTATTGATGAATTAGATATGTTAATGGAATTTTATTGTGCAAAATCCATTTAAATGGATGATTCAAAAATTAAATGTCCATATGCACATTACGAGAATAACATATTTCTTTCTAAGGGCACACCAAAATGAACATATTGTGTGGAAGGAGTTTACACTCGAAATTACTATGATAAGAGATTTTATCACGATGTCGGAGTCGCCAATAAAAAGAAGAAGTGCTCAAGACAAATGTTTTAAGTCTATCTCTTACCTTTACCAAATATCCATTTATCTTCTCTCTTATACTTCCTTCGTCCCATAAAAATATAGACATTTAAGATAACACGAAAATTAATGCACAATTAATAAAGTAAAAGAGAGAGAAAAAAATTATAGTATTACTAGTGGAGAATGAGGCCACCTTATTAGAGAGAAAGAAGTAACGAAAAATAGAAGGAGATAATTTTATAGGACATCCCAAAATATAAAATGTCCTTATTTTATGGGACGGATGGAGTATAAACCATGCTCATGCTAGTTTTCCAGCCCTGGCAAGTCCACACTATTTTCCATGTTTTGATGTGTTTATTTAACCATTTAAAATTCTTGAAATTCAAACCAAATTAATTTAGTTTAATTACTTAATTACCCTTCATCTAAACTCACGTTGATTACTTTATTAGGATAATTTTAACAGTTTACATTTTAAACACAAATACTACAAAGTAGTGTACCGAATAAAAATTAATCAATCCCCAACATTTATCTAATACAGCAAACAATCATCAAGATTAAGTTTAACCATCTAAAACAAAGTGGGTTATGAAGCATGTTGAAGAACTACAAAGAACATGTTGAATGAAGTTATGATTGTGGATAGATTATGTTTAATGAGAAATAGAAATAGTTTCTCACAACATAAGTACTTCTCTTTATTTTAATTTTTTATCCTTTTACATTTTGTATGCGTCGATTTACTGCATAGTTTCCCATTATCTTTTCTTTGTATGCGTCGATTTACTGCATAGTTTCCCATTATCTTTTCTTTTTTATTTTGTAGAGTAAGTACTACTCCCTCCGTTCCACCGTAATAGAAGCATTTCATTTTCTGTATTCGTTTTGAAAAAATGATATTAAATAGTTAAAGTGGAGAGAGAGAGTAAAGTGAGAGAGAGAATAATGTAAAAAAAGAGTTATCTACAATATTCTCTCTCTTACTTTACCTTTTCTCCGTTTTAACTATTTATAATTATTTTTTCAAAATGAGTGTGCAAAATTAAATGTCTCTATTACTATGGAACAGAGGGAGTACTTGGTAAGGGTTTGTTGTATGAGCAACGTAATGGCGAGCACCACATTGCTTTGTAAATGTTCTAAATACTACTCCCTCTGTTTCGTAGTAATGAAGCCATTTTGCCATTTTAATACGTTCCATAGTAGTGGTCGTTTCTATTTTTTTAGTAAAAGTCAACACATTTCTTTCCACTTACTTTACTCTCTCTTATTTTGTTCACTCTTCATCTCTCTATCTTTTTCATTTTCTACTTTATTCTTCCTTACTTAACTCACTTAACACATTTTTTCTTAATCTCCGTTGCGGAAAGAAATGTTCCACTACTATGGAACGGAGGAGTAAGTTTTTATAGTTTACCTAGCAAGAATTCATTTTGTCGCATTAGAGAAATGCGCATTTATTTAGTTATGGAGATCTAACAAAAGCTAACTGTACAAATACAATGACCAAACTTGATCTATATATCTAAGTTAAATAAAAAAAAGCCTATACATATATCCCATCCATGAGAAGATAAAATAAGCGATGGTTCATAATTTGGAGAGTAGATAAGCTCTTAATTTGCTTTCCTTTCATAAATTTTGATGGCTCTAAATTATTATCATCACATAAATAATTGTTGGTACAAACTACATACTCAAATGAAATGTTCTAACTTAGTTGGAATTGAAAAAGTACTACTAATATAAATTGCTCCATAAAGAAGCTTAAAAAATTAAACATTAATTATAATACTCCCTCCCGTCCCTAAAATATAGACTAGTTTTATCATTTTGTGCCACCTCCCGAAATTAGACAAAGTCTAAATATAGAAAGTTTTTAACAATTACATACTCCCTCCATCTGCGAATAGGAGTCTGTTTTTCCAATTTAGTCCGTCCGCGAATAAGAGTCCCGATTCATAATTACCATAAATAGTAAAGAGGCCCCACATTCCACCTACTCATTTCACTCACATATCATTTAAAACTAATATATACTACAAGTGAGACTCATATTTCACTAACTTTCTTCCACCCATTTTTCTTAACATTTATTAAAACTCGTGCCGGAATTGAATGAGACTCCTATTCGCAGACGGAGAGAGTATCATTAATAATGTGGACCTCAAAATCCACTAACACTACTTACACTACCTTTCCTTTTCCTTTTTTTTCATTTCTCTTACTTTATCATTTGCACATTAAAACTCGTGTCATATACAAGTTTGTCTATTTTGTAGGGACCGAGGAAGTATAATATTCCAAAAGCACGTTAACAAAAATTAAAAAAATATATATTTTATATTTTGGTTATGATTTGACCGCTCGCACAGGCTTCCTCACACATCTAGATACTTTGTTGTCAGTGAAATCTGAAAACATATCTACAGTTTTTTTTATGTAGCCTTTAATTTGTCCTAACATTATTTTCTGCAACTCGATCGTTTATCTACATTATTTTATGCAATAACCTACTAAACCCATTATTTTTTTTGAATTTTACTTCTCTGGATTTGTCATCTTTTTTGTTTACATATACATACAACACGCACAACAGTTTTTCTTAGGGTACATATATGCACACATCATTGATCTCTTTGTACTCTTGGAATCTAGATTCGCATGAACAAAAGTACTGTAATAAAATTCAAAATATGAAATCAAAGGTTCCTGAAATTTGATGCTTGAATTTTAATTTTAAGCCTCAAATTCAATAATTTAGGCTGAAAAATATGATACAATGTGCCTTAAATTTGATGCATGAATTGAAGAAGCGATCTGAAATATTTAATTATAATTGCATATTAGTATACAGAATTTTATGCGTATTTATTGGTAATGACACATATAGAAAAGTAGGTTGTGAATTAAAAGAAATGTAGATTAATCATAGCCCCTGCTGAAAAAGATGCCACTTTAACATAATTGAAAACTATCACATTCCAATAAAAGTCCAACTGTGTCTTTAAAATAATGAAACAAAATAAAATACTCCGTAGAAATGAAGCATGTTTTACTAGCATACACAGTTACCATTTTTTTACTGTTTTTTTTATGTGGTAGTACATGGTTTTGTGGTCCAGTGGAAGTAGGGAGTGTTATTAATCTAGTACGTCGTGCTTTATTGGGATATTTACGTCTGCTGTAATGAAACTTTAAAAAAGTTGAGTTTTTCACTAACTTTGAAATTAACAAATAATATTACGAACTTTACCCCGAGTTTATTATTTCTCATTAATGAAAAAATTCCGACAAATAATTTAATAATACGGATTTTTTTCGTAATTTCTCGACAACAACTTCGAGAGTTTCAAGATTTTCAATCTTTGAAAATAATTTTTCTTGAAGCACACCCTTCAAATTTGTTCTTTAATCTATTAATATAGCCGGAATTTTTTCACTAGTGGGAAATAACAAACTCGGAGTAAAGTTCGTGATATTATTTGTCAATTTCAAAGTTCGTAGAAAAAACTCAACTTTTTAAAAGTCCCATGACACATTAGGCGCCAATATCCCTAATTTATTCTACTCCATCCTGTATTTACTCTTGGAAAATGTACATTTTCAAGTAGTCAAATTGACATTTTTCTTACTGTTTCCTCTATTTTTTTTCAGGGAAAATTTACATTTTCAAGCACTAAATTGACATCATTTGAAGCTGGCAAGTTGGGATGCCTATTCAGTCAATTAAATTATAAGGGCACCTGTGCCAGGCGAGCCATTTTGCTTGATGAAACGAGAAGGTGGCGAGCCATTTTCACTGCACATTACAATGATAAGGTGAGTTTTACTATTTCAATCACTGAGACCATGTTTATCGGGATGGGTGGGTCGGTTGCCATGTAGGTAATACAATTACAAAAAAAATTAATTCACACACAAGTCTCCCTCTCTCTTCGACCCAAGTCTCCTTCTCTCCTCAAACACACCTTCGGTCTCTCTTCTCATTTAACCACTCAGCCAATGAGATTGTGCCAAATGACACAATTTCATTGGTTGATATTATTATTTTTAATAATTAATATATCTTTAATATATTATATTAAAAAATTATAAAATTTATACCAAAATTCATAATTTTTCTTCCTCTATAAATAGAGACCACATTTGCTATAATTTTGCACACAAAAAATATCATCTTTTCTCCTCCTATAATCCTTATTGTTTAGTAGATTTTCATATTTTTTAGTTTCCCTTGTTGGTAGAGCATATATGTGCAAAATTTTGCAATTACAATTGAATGTGTAGTTTTCATCTTATGTATGAGTACTAATTATGTATTTTCAATTTCGTATTTGAATGAATGTAATTTATGTTTTTTATTTATTTGTTTTTATAATTTTTAGTTTGTCATTTATTACGTTTTCGATAAATTTACAATAATAAGTATTTCATGTAATAATAATAGTATTAAAAAATAATGTAAAAATAAATATATAATAGTGTGGTTGGGTGGTCATTGATAAACCATGAAAATATGTGTGGTTGGGTTGGATGAATATTAATGATGTGGAAGATGGTGTGGAGGAGATAGAAATGAATTAAATATTGAAAAAGTGGATGGTTGGGTTGGGTTTGGGGGTTACTGATAAACATGGTCTGAGTACTACAAATTTTGAACTCATGTCATTCCTCTAAGTCCCTACTTAGGTAATGAAAGGAGTATTTATTACTACACAAAGTTGGCATAGGTTTTATTATCAAAAACTTTAAATAAAGATTTCATCTATCCCATAAAAAAAGATTATTTTTAGTATATTTTATGAGACTCGCTCTCTACAAATAATATTTTTAATCTCTTTTTTTTATTATTATTCAAAATGCTTGAGCCAAGAGAAACGAGCTGCAGAGTGCAAATAGAAACAACACAATGCCAAAACAACCAGAAAGGGAGTAAAAACACTACCCCGGTCCACCCTAATTCAAGCTAGAACAGAAAACCACAACAATAAAATGAGAAATAAAACCACGGCCAATAAGGCTATGATAAGATTACCATCTAGCCTCATGTTGTCAACAACATGCCCACTTCCTAACTTCCTCCAAATTATCTCTTTCATATTTTTTTTATAGTTTACACATGATATAGTAAAACTAATATAATCTAAAATACGTTGTTATTAGTATTATAGAACGGAAAATACTATAACTAAAAATATATAAGTCAACATCTATTGCAAGGTTATGTTATATGTACCGTATATCACTTAATTAAATGCGGCTCTTGTCTGCTTATTTATTACTGATTTTGAATTAGTTCTCAACGTAGCCATTATTGAGAAATACAATAAAATATCCAACTATTTTATTAATCAGGGATTCATCATAGCCACTATTGAGAAATAAAATTAAAATATAATATAAATATCCACTATTTAATCAGGGATTCAGGGTCAGGGGCATAAAAAAATTCAACATGAATGCATTTTGCTATTTTGAATGCGCAATTATTAAATTAATTGACTGAAATTTCATATAGTAGTACTGCAAATTAATGAGGAAATAGGAGATTCAACATAAATTCCATCTACTGCAGTTATTGTGAGTGAATATGAATATTTATTAATTAATTATTTGATTGACTATAATAGTACCGGGTATAATGACAAAATTTGTTGGTCCTTGACAACATCTCTGAATTGAATTGTTTAAATTTAGCCACATTTTTGAATTTCAGTTTTGTTTTGAAGCCTAGCGTATGTGATTCTTCAACATACAAGATCATTAATGATACGTGTCCACTATAATTAATACGACGGCGTATAATGCAATTAATCATGCATATATAGACCAAACGAGTTTAATATTTTTCATATGATTGTCTGTTTCGAGTTCTGCTTGAGTAATGAAAACCTGTACATGTACTATTTATTCTCAGATATTGAAAATATATCTGTATGTATTTCCTCTTTATGACCTCCTGATTAAGTTGTTCTTATTTTACCGTTAACAAAAATATAAATAATGCAAGTTTTTTATTATAACTATGGATTTATATAATTGTGGTGTATTATAGTGTTAACTCCTTCTTAAATTGCTAACTACAATTAAATGATAGGCATTAGATCACTAAATCAAGGTACAAGATCATTCATCCGTGAATATCAATACGAAGTACAAAATATCAATTATGAGTCAATTAACAAAAAGTTAGTTATAACTAACTTTTAAAAAATATCCCAAAACTTTAAATGAGTATAGCCATCTCAATTTAAATTATTTTTTTACACATCATACATCAAAATAAAGATAATTTTATAAGGATTCTAACGAGATCTCACTTACATATGTTTCGATGTCAAAATTTGAATTTTTTTTTGAATTTTCGTATTTTTCAAGTATCAGTTTTACGTCAATATAGCTATCATAAAATGTCAATCTAATAAATATAAAATGTCAATGCTAAATTGTGTTTACATATTCAATGAAACGTATTGATATGTTTAATACACTATATTGACATTTTGATCCAAAACCCTAATTTTGGTAGTTTTCTAATCTTTTTAAATTTAAATAATAATAAAACGAAATTACACATGACAATTTGTAAACCACTAGATCTCTACATATCTTATGGTTTTAAATTAGTTAGAATTAGCAATTAAAAGTTGAGTTAGCAATTGATCACTCCCCTCACATAGTTTTATATACTTTTAATAGATTTTTTAATTTGATTTAACTTACATACTCCTACAAAGGGGAGTGATCAATTGCTAACTCAACCTTTAATTGTTAACTACAACTAATAAGAACCATAAGATTTGTAGAGATTTAGTGGTCTACAAATCGCCATGTGTAAATTCGTTTTATTATTCTTTAAATTTAAAAGGATAAGATAACTATCAAAATTAGGGTTTTGGATCAAAATGTCAATATAGTGTATTAAACATACCAATACTATTGATTGAATATGTAACAAAATTTAGCATTGACATTGTATATGTATTATATTGACATATTATGATAGCTACATTGACATTATGCTGCTTTTGAAAAATACGAAAATTGGAGATTTTTTTTCAAATTTTGACATTGGAACATATGCAAGTGGGATCTCGTTAGAATCCTTATAAAATTATCTTTAATTTGATATAAGTTTTGTAAAAAATTAGTTTAAATTGAGATAGTTATAATCATTTAAAGTTTTTGGATATTTTTTGAAAGTTAGTTATAACTAACTTTTGGTAAATTAACATTAATACCCCTAATTGACATTTTTTGTGTATTGTATTGATATTCATGGATGGTTAATCTTGTCCCTTGATTTCATGATTCAATGTCTATTATTTAGTTGTAGTTAGCAATTTAGGGGTTAGTTAGCAATATAACACACCCCCTCCAATAAAATAGTTTTATATGCTTTTAAGAGATTTTTTTTATTTGATTTAACTTACATACTTCCCCCATTCCATAAAAATATCAACATGTGGGATGACACGAGTTTTAATGTATAATTAATAAAGTAAGAAAAAGATAAAAGAAAAAGTAATAATAATAATAATGTTAGTGGAAAAAAAGAAGTTACCAAAAATAGAAAGAGTTATTTTCATGGGAGGACGACCCAAAATGGAAAAGTCCATATTTTTATGGGACGAAAGGAGTACAAACTTTTCATTTTACGGGACACTCTCCAATATTCACCAAGAATCTTCTTCTTTTTTTTGATAGAAACTACGAAAAAAACACACACTAGCCGAGCGTTGTACAACCCAATAAGGAACGGAGAAATTACACGGAAATAGACTAAAATGAAAATACAATTATCGAAAACTGATACTCTCTCTGTCCGCTATTAGGAGTCTCATTCCTTGGCGGCACTGGTTTATAGAAATGTTAAAAAAAATGGGATGGAAAAGAGTTAGCGGAATATGGGTCTCACTTATATATATTAGTTTTAAATGAAATGTGAGTAGAATGAGTTAGTGGAATGTAGGGCTCTATTACCATTTATGGTAAAAGTGAACCGGGACTCCTATTCGCGGACGTACTAAAATGGAAAAACGGGGCTTCTATTCGCGGACGGGGGAGTACATCGTAAAAGGAGTGAGCCGAGTCGAGGAGTCATCTTTCAGCAAGACGAGATACACCCGATAGTACTCTCGGATTGACGTGTCATCCCCAAAGATTAAACGACTTCGTCTTTGAATAAGTAGAACCGCAAGCAGCAGAGTTCCGACAAACTGAATGATGACGAGTGCTCAGCTTTTGACAGAAAACTATACAGCGAGAGGAAGAGAACTTTGAAATGCTAAGAGTGCAAAAAATAATTTGGTGCATGGAATAAATGGAATGACTAGCTTATTTTAAACAATGCATGCACCCTACGGGACATTCATACTTTTGCGTTAATCACCTCAGAGTTAAATTAATCATGTTAGCCCAAGCATTTAAATTTCCATTCCACGTTCTCTCAAAACAGTCGGCTCATTTATTTAAACAACTCCAACCCCACTAAAATTTAGTTGCAACACATAAAAATTTAATAGGCCCAACTTTAGAAATCCCCCTTATACAAAAGAAAGTACACGCCCCAAATAAAAATTAATTGATCTAGTGTGTCATCAAAATTGAATTCCCAGCCCAAGTAAAATAATTCCCACCCAATAGCAGGCCCCATAAAGAAGTAAATAATAGCGGCCCATGACCAATAACAAGTGGACCACCTTATATATATTACAATTAAAACACTAAAAACATTGTTCAATAAATTTCAATAAACGACATTCTCTTATCTCAATATATCATTGTTTACTTGTTCTCGCTATATTTAATTTTAATGTAATTTTGTTGAAGTAGTTGTTTAGAACAAAAACCCCTCTTTTGATTGTCTGGATAATGTAAACAGTTGGTTTGCAGTACTTAGGATTAGTTCAATGGTCTATGTGGATACGATACACTTACTTGCCTATGACTATACTTGCATAGTACATTGGGGTAGATCTAGTCTAAATTAGGATTAGTTCATATTTTTCTATAATTATACGTAAGTTTTAATTTATAACCGAAATTCGATGAGATTATGTTTCAAATCCAATTTTTCTCCCAATCGACAAATCTTATTAGCAAAGATAACATATGTTACTCACATGAATGCAATATGTGAATATATTAATGTGTGTGACATGAAAAAAAACACAAATAAAATATTGGTGTCCATAAACTCCCTCCATACCTTTAAAACCAAAAATAAATTGGTGGGAGATCATATCATGCCCACATTCACATGCAACCATGTGATGAGGGATGGGATGGTTTTATCATTTTGCCCTTTCTAATTTAACCTTTTAAAATATAATGCCGTTGCACCTCATTTTATTTTCTACATATATTCTTGTTATTATCATAGACATTTAATGTGTATAAAAATATTAAATAATATCTGTATATATAAGAGGTTGGTCCAGCAATTGAGCACGACATGTGATATGTAGGATCAATTACAGCTATTCATATCCTAATTACGCCAATTTCACTCAACCAATGAGATTTAAGATTTTTTGCTAAACAATTTGGTCCCCACTAGGATGCTACTTCTTAAATATTATCAAATGTTGGGGATGCTAATGCCATGATTTTTAATCTATGAGTACGATATATAATTACATAAAAATTATGAGAGTGTACAATTCTACCCCTTGTTCCCATGCGTATATGCTCCTAGTGTTACGATATGATTGGACACTCAAATATGCGATATAGTATTTTATTAATTAATAGAAATTGTACCATAAGATTGAGCCATCCATTTCTTATCACATTAGTGATTAATTTGCATTATGTGGATGTAAATATTGAAAATTGAAAGTATATAGTTGTTACAGGTGGTTATGATGATGAGGTAAGTAGTATAATGTTGATGCATATATATATATATATATATATGCCCCACAAGCTCTCACAATAAAAGCAGACTACATGTGGGGAAAATTGGCCTTGTTTGTGAGTGAACCCTACTTTGCTTCCTCTCCTTCCTCTATAAAGCTGCTTTCTCACACACACACCTTGTGCTATACTGGTCCTTCAATTCTCACTATGTATGGCAATGCCATTTTCATTTTCTTCCCTCTCTTCTTTCCTCCATTTCTGCAAATTATACTACTAGCTAGCTGATGCCTTGAAGAAGCATTACTGTTACTAAGCCCACTTCATGCTTTTCCACAGCTTTCTTGAACTACAAATTGCTTCACTTCTCTCAAGAAATTGGGGTTTTATATAAGTTCAAGAAAGCTGTGGGAAAACATGGTGATTCTGGGTTACTTCTCCCTCCACCACTGCCACAATTCCACATTCTTTTCAGAGGTATATTTTTGATATAGTTTATAACATTTTTTTATATATATAAAATTAGAAAAATTAGTGATGATGGGTGAAAACTAGAGTTTAATTGTGGCAGAGAAGATTCCCTGCAGCTCTTTGTTTCCTCTTTGTCATCAATAATTGATATATACTTGATCTAGTTTGCACTTTTGTTTTTTGGCCCCCTCTCCTATTTCATACATTTCTGTGGAAATAATTAAAAGGCTTCATTTTGTCAGCTACTGCAAAAACATAAATTTTCAATTCTAACCATCATTTATCTCACAGTGAAAAACTAACGTATCATTACACACTGAAACTCACGTAACTATATGCAGAGGAGACGTAAATGCTCCATTGCATTCTCAACTGTCACTGCAACTACACAATTATGACTCTTTTATTTACTCAATCTACCTCTTCTATACTTGCATTGCTTCACAAAATTCATTGAATAAAGTTATGATTATTTTTTCAATTAATTGGCAACTATAATGATTGCTTCATCATAATCTTTTGAGATGAGTTTAGACGATTATAACTTGTAAGTGTTGTAGTGTATTAATTCGTAGTTTGTGGGAAAATGGGTATCATGTATTAGATTTGGGCAATTTGGCTACCAAATATTTAAAGAGGCGTATATTTTCATGCAAATGAGACAGTTTCTTAGTTGAAAATGAGTGACTTGGGTTGAGAAGATCAGACAAAGAGCTATGGCTTTGAATTTGCAAAGGTCAGAAAAATAGTACCCTCAGTCCCCCATTATGTGTTCCAATATTTCATTTTGGCTGGTCGCATGTTAATTGTCCCATTCCATTTTTACCACTTTTGGTAGTAGATCTCACATTCCATTAACTTATTTTTACTCACATTTTATTATAAAACTAATACCACATCCGTCCTAAAGCAGTTGTCCCAATGTAGTTGAATCATTTCCTTTTTTGTCAAAAACTTTATCTTCTCTCGTACTTTACTCTCTCTTCCTCTCACTTATTGTTAAATGACTTGCTCTTGATTACTTTCAGTTCCCACTTGTACCAATCTTGATTATTACATCATTTATTTCACGGCATTATGGACTTGTGTGCTGATTTCTGTTTTTGCAATATTGCACATATATCAGTTGCTAATTACTACTTTAATCTTTGCTTCTTTGTTTGAGTTTTCAAAATGAAGTTGAGTCCATTATAATAATCTGCATCCAATTTTTCTTAATTTTCTATATTATTTCATGAGTTATTGGTAAGATTAAATGTTGTACAATTAAATATATTTCTATGTTTTTACTTTTTAAATGATTCAATGACATATGTTTAATATGTCTGTACATTTTCACCTTTTCTTAGTGCAGAAAATGAGTTGTGGAAGTAATAGTTTAAGTTTCTTCCATTCCATTAAAGTGGTACCTTTGATAGATATATATATGTCTTTGCTGACTATGAAGATATGGTTTGAAATTTTAATTGTCCACCTTTTGTCCATTTATTTTGTATTAATCAGAGGCTTCATTTTGATTGATTGAATAATGAATTATTGTTGTTGATTTTCTGTCACTAAGCTAACAAATTATGTATAATCATATCTTCTCTCGTGAAGATATTAGGTCCTTCAAGTTGTTGCTCACAGTACATGTGTAATTCTTGAAAAGTTAGCTGCGTTATCCGTTGATTCTTTTGTTTTGACTAGTAATAACTGTGTAGATAGTTCATAGATCCTTAAGAAAAACTTTAATTTGTAGTCATATTTTGTCTCAATATGGTATTTTCAAAATTTTGAAAACTACATATGTAGATGTAGTATGGTCCATCACAAGCAAATACTAATATATAGATATAATTAAATTTATGGTGGGTATAATTTTTGTGAGGCTTAATTTGGTGAATGACTACAAGTTGAATGGATGAGTAGGTGTGACAATCATGACTGTATGCTATCGTTCCAAACCCATTGGGCCGGAATTAGTCGGCATAATCCCACGTCGTTTTCCACTCAAATTAATTTGCCACTTTTTGTTACACTTATCATTTTAATTATGTGTGAAAACTAGCCAAGCTAATAGTGAATCAAGTTGTACATTATTATCATACGGAATAATTAAATTATATTAACTTGATCTTAGGTTGTATGCATTCATAATACCAATAGATCAAAGAGAATTTAGATGTATATATACAAGCTGTCAAAATTTGTATTTATTGCTCACTTTATGTAAGAAAGAAGTGAAATTGGAAAGCTCTATGGCTTTATTTGGTGGTTGCCTTGCTAGGTTTGTATTTAGATGAAATGCAAGTACATATTGTTGAGATCTCAGAAGTAGTGAGCACATTTTGCTAGTTGTGGGAATGTATATTCTCAATGTTTGTGTTAACCGAGACCTGATGACTTCCACATAGCTACATTTGATGTATGAATGGCTGTGTTTATGATCTATCTATCGATTTGTTTGGCTTCTTTCAACTGTTTATGCTCACGTTTGTTAGTCTCTTAGTTTGCAAAGGTATAGATTTTAGTAAAAATTTATTATGGAAGGATCTTTGAGCGTTGCTGGCAATTTAGTTTGAGGGTTTCAAAAACTTTCAAAGACACATACGCATCTCAAGACTTATTCCATCCATTTTGTTACTTTACTCGTGATTTTTTTTCAATTTTTTCTCGATTTCTTCGCATATTGGATTTTGTTTAAGATTTTAGTCAAGGTACACCCGGTTGATGATGGGGCAGCCGGAGCCCTTCTCCGCGGCGGAGTAGGCAAAAATAACGAAGAACATGGCCCACAGGTAGACGTACGTGGGGAAGGTGTTGGGGTAGCAGGCGCAGACAACACCACCATGACAGCGATGCCGATCAGGATGAGCGGCCACGGGAGGAACTTCATGCACTTGGTGCTGCTCAGCCATACGCCACCGCCTATGATCGGAGGAAACTCGGAATATTGATGAGTCCGATTAGGTTGTTGTTGTTGTTGTTGACTTGTTGTCCTTTCCTATTATTTTCTTTTCATTTTTTTTGGTCGATGTATTTTGCAAGTTTAGTTTATGAAGATATATAAGGCATATATATGGTTAAGTAGGCCAATAATATATTGCAGTTTTTGCACTAGATGTCGTCATTTCGACTAATTTTAATTAACGACTCTTTTTTTTTATGCATAACAATTTGATATTATATACATTTTGAGGTAAATGCAACGGATCGTGCATCCAACGAGGGAGATGGGAGATACTAGTTTAAATTAAAATTCCAACTAATTACGGAGTAAACAATGATTTTGGATGACTAACACAAAATAGTTAGACATCACACTCCAACTCATTAAAAGGGCTTGGTTCGATAAATTTCCACTTACTTTAGAGTGAAAAGGGAAACTAAATATCTTCTTCAAAAGCAAAACTATTAGGTACTATACTATCATTTTCACGCTTTAATAATTAAGCCAAAACACATCTCTAAATTTTATACGCCCATTATTAAAGAGATTAGCAATCTATCATAATAAAACAATGGAAATAATCAATGATAATTCAAACCAGGATTTCTTTTAAAGTTGTAATCTTTATAAAGATTCCTCTTTATCTAACCTTTTTTTCTTTATTAATTAAAAAATATTGGTATCGTTTTCAGATAGGTTTTAGATAGTGATTGCGTGGAAATATTATAAAGCAGAATTTGGACCGTTGGCCTCATTTTCAATATACAAATCGGCCCACTACCTACAAAACCGGGCCCACCACTCTTAAAAAATACTTACAACAACTAATAGAACTAACTACAAATAATCGGATTATACCGTACTTGAAAGTAGAGTACTGCATGTACGGATATTTGGCTGCTCTTCATACGCTGAAAGGGTTTTGCCCCCTTCTGCTCCTGTATATATAAATAATTGGAAGTAAAAAGTAAGAAGTGATATCATTTTATATTCAATATAATTATATAATAATGATGCTTTCCTAATAAATGAGATTAATGTTCTAGGGCACACAATGATTATTCTATACTCCCTCTTTCCCACCCATTTGTTTTTCGACATAAAATTTTGTATAGTGGTGTTCTATGAATTAAGAGTAAAAAAAAATAAGAGAAAAAGAAAAATAGAGAGAGTGATATCCATATATTAGAAATATACTCCCTCCTTTCCTTGTTTAATAGGCATTTCTTTTCGACATGAAGTTTAAGAATAATGTGTAAAATGAATTGTAAAAAAAGTAAGAGAGAAAAAAGTAATAGAGATGAAGAGAGAATAAAGTAAAAGGGGATACTTTTTGCCGAAAATAGAAATGACTCAATTAACTTGGAACTTCCCAAAATAAATAAATAACTCTACTAACATGGAACGGAGGGAGTACTCATTTAGCTGAGATATTTCAAAAGAAAAAATTTGTCACTTAAAATGAGATTGAGGGAATATTTCATACTAACAAAATACATATTTGAAAATTGTACGAATAATACACCTACTAAGCTAGCGGACTGATCCAAGCCCCTTAGCTCAAGTGGTTGAGAAGGGGGCAAGGATACCGCGCCATCCTAGAGGTCACGTGTTCGACCCCTGGGAGGCGCATCTTGGGGATTTATTTTCCCTGGGGGGTGATGAGTTCACTGGCCTGAATCTAGGAGCAGGGGGAGATAGGTTAACTGGTCAGGCCCATAATTGGGAAGATAGGTTAACTGGTCTGGACCCGTGATTGGAGGGAAGGTAGGTGGACCCGTTGGTCCCCTACAAGACAACGAAGCGCAGCTCGGTGGTAAGACGCTTCACCTCCGACCGTTAGGCCGGGGGTCCGAGTCACTTCGGGGGGTAGATGGGGAACCATCGTTGATCCTCCCTTAAAATAAAAGCTAGCAGACAATTTCTAGTATCCAAATTTAGGGCATGGATCCCCTGCTGTGGCAAAATGCACAATAGGAGGTGTTGTGCTCATCCATACCATACATAGTGTAAATAAATGAAAATAATTTAAGTGTACAAAAATTAATGGAGGGTGTAGTGACTCAACTTTATTTTACCCAAATAATACCTGCAAGTGTACGGGGTTATCGTAGCAAATAGCAAGCAAGAGTATATCGTATCCCACAGAGACAATTAAGTGTAAACCTAAGTACTACGAACAAATTTCAACTATTATTCAGACGATCAAGAATTTTGGTTTTGAAACTAATAACTACTAAAGCATATAAGTTCAAAGATTGAAATAAAGCACTTAAACAAGAAAGCAATTAAGCAAGTTGTAGAAAATGATAGAGAAATATGCCGAATTCAAGGATCGATGCACAACTCATAGCCAAACCCAATTGAAACCGATTTACCATTTAAAATCTCAAGAATTGTTGAATCAATCACAATTGTAGATTAAACCCCCCTCCCCCCCCCCGATGTGAGAAATCCGTAGATTAGATGTAATAATTGAAGCCCACTTCTAATTCTTAGACCTAACTTCCAAAAGTTTGATTAGATTAAAGATCCACTCAAAATCGCAACTCTCCCGAGTTTTATTGAATTAAGGTGTGAATTATTCCTCTTTCAAGATTAAATATTTCATCTCTCGATTACTCTAAGAAACCCTAACACTCCCAATTGGTGATCAAGCAATTGATAGGAAAAAGCACAAGAATAATTCAAACAATTGCAAGAGCGAGATAAAACAAAGTCAATTGGATTAAAACTATAAATCAATGCATCTTCACCAAGAATTCTACATGAAAAGTTTAGCTACTCATGTTCATGGTAGAAAACAAAAAGAAACTAAGAAAAACAATAGAAATCATGATACGGATTACAATTGGCGGAGGAATTGAAGCTTGAGTCTTCAATCTTCTTCCAAGAGTTCTTCAGAGAGAGAGAGTGTGTGTTTAGCGGTTGGTATGGAATGCCAAGAATTGACCTAAAAATCGCGTTTGCATTTCAGAAAAACGCCAGAGCGACGCACCCGGCCGGGTGGAATTAATCCACGGTAAAATCACCCGGCCAGGTAAAACTTCTTGGATTTCGCCAAGCATTAGCAGACCAGCCGGCCGGGTATGAGTTCTTCGATCCTTTCTGACTTCTCCAAGGCTTCTGAATTCCACCCGGCCGGGTGGAATTATACACAGAATATCACCCGGTCGGGTGAGCTCTTTTTACCCCAATTTCGCCTATTTTGGCCTAAAACACTCACCAAACAAGTGAACTCCAAAACATATAGTAATTGGCTGGAAATAACCACTTTGAGCACAAAAACTAAACAATTAAGCACATCAATATACCAATCACAACACTAAAATACGAGTTTGTCATGTAGATGAGCACAACATCCCCTGTGCTGTGCATTTTGCCGGGGATCCTTGCCCCCAAATTTATACATAACAGCATAACTGTTATGAATCACTATTTTATCATGTTTTTTATTTTGTCATACCGAAAGGGTTCATTTCATCATATAATAAAAAAAGTCAAACTATTTTCCGATCTCCATTAAATAACTCATGGCGTATTTTCCTATTTGAATGGGTTTCAATAAATAATAAATGTCTCATATGATTTTTCATTATGAATCAAACAATTTTTGGTAATACAAATATGAGACATTTAATAAGGATTAATAATATATAGTGACTCGGGGAGACTTGAGAGCATCCACTACGCGTCCCTTGACCGTCTCGCGTTCCGTTCCGGAGGGACGGAACCGTCGCGGGACGCGTTGCAATAGGGCGTTCCGACCCCAGCCCGTCTCCGTGCCGTCCCTTAGCCCGTCACCATGCGACGCGGGATGCGACGTCTCGCCACTCGCCGAGGCGACGTGGCGAGCTCGCAGGGTATGCGTGACGCCCACTCGCTGGCCCGCGAGTGGGTTTCGTCACGCTGACGCAATAATTCATTTTTTTTTTAAAAAAAATTGAATTTAAATATAAAAAAATTCAAACGGTAATGTTACCGTTTTTTTAGCCGTTTTCAATTTTTTTTTGTTTTTTTTATTTCTTTACTCTATAAATACTCCTATTTTATACTCATTTCACACACGAACACACATCTATTCATCTCAAATCCTTTCTATATCCACTCCAATTTTCATCTCAAATCAACTCAAACTAATAGATCCTTTTGAGCAAATGCGTCAAATAATGGAACAATCACTTGAAGAAGATCGACGCCGGGAGGCGGAGGAAGCCGCGCCGCCCCAACGAATTTAGAGCATCAAATTATACAGAGTTGAATGATCTGACGTGAATTTAGAGCATCAAATTATACAAAGTTAAATTATGTCTTTTTTTATTTATTTTGCCACGAATTTAATTATGTATTTTTTTTAGGATTTTAAGTTGTAATTTTGTTTTAATTAATGAAGTGTGTGTTTTTATTAATTGAATTTGATGGAAATAAAAAAATGAAATTGAATGAATAGTAATTTAAGGGACGGAGCGTTGCAGGTTCCGTCCCTTATTTAAGGGATGAAGTAAAAAAGTACAGTGGGGCCCTCAAATAGTAGTTTAAGGTACGATTAAGGGTCGATATAGAGACATCGTAGTGGATGGCATTAGAGCATCTCCAATGGAGGCGTCGGCACCGGCACGCCGATTTTTTGCGGACGCCGGTGCTGACGCCTAACCACTGCGAGCGGCGTCGTCGAAATCGGCGTCAAAATCGGCGTGCCGACGCCGTTTCTTGGGCTGACACCGATTCTCACGCCGATCCTCACGGAGCCATTGTAGGCCCCAGATCGGCGTCAGACCGGCGTCAGATTTTTAATTTTTTTTTTAAAAAAATTTCGAAACACTATTTATACGCGCTTTGGACGTCATTTTCATTCGTACCGCTTGTTTTAACGATTACTCTCTCTATCTTAATTTCTGTACAAGATCAACAACGATAAATGAGTAATGCCGGTGGTTGTGGTGGTGGTAGTGGTGGGGATGCTGATGAGTATGAGCGTATGATGAACGAAGAGCTAGATGCATATACGAGCCGTGAGGTTGATCGATGGCTGCAGAGTTATATGCAGCCGGCGGTACCTCGCCCACGACCAGTTGTCCACCGTCGAGAAGTGGTTGATCGTGATCATGTAGCTGCACATCAGCGCCTGTTCACAGATTACTTCGCAGAGGAGCCACATTTTAACGCCAACCATTTCAGGCGTCGTTTTAGGATGAGGCATGACTTGTTTATGCGTATTGTTAACGCTTTGGAGCATCGATATCTGTATTTCCGCTGCAGGCACGATGCGGCTGGCAGACCCGGCCACACCCCTATTCAAAAGTGCACTGCGGCAATCAGGCAGTTGGCCTACGGGACTTCGGCAGACATGTGGGACGAATACCTCCACATCGGTGAGACGACTGCCATTGAATGTATGAAGTATTTCTGTCAGGGCGTGATTGAAGTATTCGGTGATCAGTATCTCCGAAAGCCTACCCCGAAGATTGCCGGGATCTGCTGCGGATGCACGGGGATCAGCATGGGTTCCCAGAAATGTTAGGCAGCATAGATTGTATGCATTGGGAGTGGAAGAACTGTCCCGCTGCCTGGAAGGGGTTCTACACGACCGGCTACAAGGGAAAGAATCCCACGATGATCCTCGAGGCCGTAGCTGATTACCGGTTGTGGATTTGGCATGCGTATTTTGGGATAGCCGGTTCGAACAACGACCTAAACGTCCTCAACTCGTCGCCCCTTTTCAACGAGCAGTGCCAGGGTGTCGGTCCGGCCATCAGTTTTGTCGCCAACGACAACCAGCATGATATGGGCTACTACTTGGCAGATGGGATATACCCTAGGTGGCCCGTCTTTGTGAAGACGATCCGGTGCGCATCAGATGCGAAGAAGGCCTACTTTGCGACGCGGCAGGAGTCGGCGCGAAAGGACGTGGAGCGCGCATTTGGTGTGCTTCAGGCTCGATGGGCTGCAGTTAAGGGACCAACGCGTTTGTGGCATGTCGACTGCATTGCTGATATAATGTACGCCTGTATTATCATGCACAACATGATTGTCGAAGATAAAGGTGTACAATTGACTGATTGGGCCAACGACGATAATGAAGCCGGTCCAAGCCACGGCGTCACCGCCGCCAACGTACGAGGTGGGGTACCTCACGATGAAGAAGCCCTCCTCCAAGCAAATGCCGACATGCGTCAGACGGATGCTCATATTCGACTCCAAAAGGATTTAATTGAAGAGTTGTGGGCGCGGAGGATTGCAAGGGGTTAGTTTTTAATTTAATTGCATGTAATTTTCTTAAATGTACATTTTTTAAAATTATTGTACTTTTTTAAACTTTAATAGTATTATTCAATTTTCTTGTATTTGTCTCGTAAATTAAATTCCGTATGTTGCTACAATTGTAAATTAAATTATATAATTGTTAGTGATGTGGAAGGCTATGTGAGAGTTATTGGATGTCCTATGCCATTGGAGATGCTGCGAGGGAGAGTCTCCTCATTTTTTGGTGGTGGGAACAGAAATATGCTGGTGTCACTTTCACAGCAGCCAGTGGCCACAAAACAGGTCCATAGTTGAATTGGTAAAATGATAGCCTCCCCTCCGCCTTTGAATAATATTCTAAACGAGAAATAATAAAAATCAAGCCCAAAATATGAAAATCTCCCATCACCCAATCACACCTCCACAAACACTCCATAATTCCCTTTTCTGTCTCTATTATATAACACGCACGCTCGAATCATTCCGGAATTCGTGGTGTTTTTCTCTTTTTCCTTACCTCGCCTGAGTAGATGAAAAATTACTATGTCGAACATTCCAACCTCTCTCTCTGAAGTCTGTCTCACCCTTTTCCGCCTAGCCATGTCCGTCGCCGATCCTTGGCCCTTCTCCTAGAACTAGAATTCCCCTTTCCCCCAAAAAAAATCTCACCTTTTTTTTTCAATTTCCGTAAATTTCTCAATTCTACTATATGATGGGCAGAATACGAGGTTTCTCGCTCAAACACCGCGTCGCCACAATTTTCCGGCGAGGTTTCCGGCGTGGATACCGCCGCATCGGGGGCAATCCGGGCCGGGTCGAACCGCTCTCGAGGCTGTTCAGGTGGATCAACGCGAAAGCGAAGGCGATATTATGCAAGAATATGGATGGATATAGGCGGGTCGGGCAAGACGAGATACCGAAAGGGCATGTGGCGGTTTACGTTGGCCAAAAAGAGGGCGATTTTGAGAGGATTTTGGTGCCACTTGTGTTTATAAACCATCCGTTGTTTGGGGATTTGCTCAAGGAGGCAGAAAACGAATTCGGGTATAGCCATCCGGGTGGGCTGACTATACCCTGTCGGATCTCGGAGTTTGAGAGTGTCCAGACCCGGATCAAGGCGGGTCAGTGTACCCGGAAGTTGCTGTCGTGGAAAAAATCGCATGCCAGTTTAATGGAGTCTAGACTTTTATAATTACGATTACGAAAATACTTATTGCTAGTTGTTATTATTATTATTTTTACTTTTAGGATCGTTTACCATTCCTGCTGTATAGATGAAATTTGGTAATTAAGTTTTGTTTTGTGACTAGGCAGTTCGTTATATATAAATTATAGATATTCCTTGATGATTTGTGTGACATAATAATCATGAGATTTCAATAATTCTCGACTTCGACTCCGACTGGAGGATATGATTCACAATTAAAAGACGTATACTTTTTTGGTCCACACAATCTATTTTTGGTGTAATTTCCATATTAATTTTACATTTAAATACTATACTAAACTCTATTTCTTAGTCTATACATATGACCATTTTACAATTTTACGCCGATATACCATAATATTTTGTCCTATTAAAAATAAAATGTTTTCTAAAATGAAAACAACATCATCTCCACTTTTTAATCTCTTACTTACTCCTTCTTTATTAAATCATAAAACAATACTGTATAAAATTGAAAATCAAATATTTCATATTTATTATGACATAGCGAGTATTATATTTCCTAGCTTCTGGCTCCATATTGCAAAGAACATACTGATCATCGTCAATTCTACTCCCATCAATTCTTGGAAGTCTGTCCTTATTATTGAGTTTAATATTTGTGTTTTTTTTATTTAAGAATATATTAACTTGTAATTAGAATGATATTTAACTCATTAGTGTGGTCAAAATATTGTTGACAGTGAATTTTTTGATGAAATTGTTGACTATGAACACAAACATAATATAGTTGTTTCAAATAATTGTAGAGGATTAATTTTGAACTTTAGCCATTATTTATAAAAATAATATAGTTGCATATTACCAATTTTAAGACTGTTAATTCTAAATCAAACAATTAAATAGGCTGAAAGTAATAGATTAACTAATGCCATTATTTTAATAGCTGGGCATTCAAATTAAGAACTTGATCATAATCCTAATCAAATTTTCAAACTTCGTTGAGGAATAATTAATTAGTTAACAGATCAACAACTACTTTTCTGACGACATAAATTATTAGCGATCATCACTAGTGGTACACCCGCAACACCCACTCTCCTCCTACTTTCTCTACAATGTGAAATTAATTACATGTGTCTATATTCCTTGCACCTTCAATACTTTATTTATCTGTTACTATTGTTAGAGTGTGTTTCATTATAATCTTAAAATAAAATTTAACTTATTGATATGAAATTAACTCTACATACTTAACAATTAACGCAGATCTATAAAGTTTATTTATTTTAAGCCAATTCAACTCAAATTGCAGGCAAATTAATTAGATAGAAATTTTTAATCAACTCTCTTAAGTTAGCAAGTTATATGAGTCCCTCCACAAATTTGAAGCTGCATTAAGATTTATCATCTTAAATTGGCTCCAGCCAATATATCACCACAGATGTCTCAATCATGAAAATATTGCTTAAATGGTGGAGAATCTACGTTGAGGATAATCAATACCACATCTCATCATACAACAACACACTCGAATATTTGTGGATTCTCTGTTTAGCATTTACTGATAGTATTTCGTACGGTCACAAATTAAAATTGGTTCTAACTTCTACATAATTGGGATACTTTCTCTTCCACTAAATATATTTATAAGGAAAATATTTATCTCAGCCTTCATTAATTCGTCTCCACAACTCCGTCAAACAAGAAAAGCGAGAAACGTGTTTGTTCGGCAAGTTGCTGATCCAATTATGTTCTAAAAATCGTTATTTGTAACACGATTTATTAAATTTATAACAATAAACTATTTTAACTAATTGTCTAAGTGAAATCCATTTAAGCAACAAATTTTGTCTAAAGAGTCGCAGAGTTTTGTTCCATCACATATGTTGATATATTCTGATGGCATGTGTGATTTTACGTGCCACAAAAAACAATACGATAGAAGTTTTATCAAAATTATAAAGTACTAATTTTGATTTTTCTTGTGTATAGAAATATCTTGGTTGGCACGACTTTGATATTGTCATATTTGTGATATTTCCAAGTTAAAGGTCACTATATATGTAAGGCAATACGGAAATATTTCTTGTAAACACAAGAATCTAAAAATCCTATACACCGATTGGAAAAGTATTTTCAAACATTTTGAAAATGTACACTTAATGTGATAATGAAAAAAATTGAAAAGTATATGCAATAAGCTGGCAAGTACTAACTAGTTAACGTCAACCCAACCTTAACTCCACGACAACTAAGTAAAATCGTGGATTATTATTATTATTATTATTAATAACTAGGTTCATATGAAAATATATTTTTATTGTGAGAGTGAAGAATTGATTTAAACCATCGACCATGAGTATATATATCTGTGGTTGGAGAAGATTTCATTTAATCTCATATTTTTCAACTGTAACTAATTTCAATGCGGATGAAGTAGGGGATGTGTTATATTGCTAACTTTTTCTTAAATTGCTAACTATAACTAAATGATAGATAATAATCACTAAATCAAGGTACAAGATTAGGGATGTCAGTATAGCCCGCTAGGGATGTCAATCGGGTCGGCCCGTCGGGTTTCGGGCCAACCCTATTTGGGTTGCGGGTCAATCGGTTGCGGGCTAATCGAGTTGTGATTTCTTTCGGGTTATAAAAGCTCAGCCCTAACCCTAAAAGCTCGGGTTTCGGGCTAGCCCAGCGGGTTAATCGGGTTGCTACCGATAATATTAACATGCGATCAATCCAACAGATAATGATTAAAATTACTAATATTCAAACAATGTAAAACATTTAATTATGATATATTTGAGATATATGCTTACACTCAATCATAAACATGATCAAATACTAATATTTGAGATATTTCGTAGAATTTTAATGCATGTTTTAGAAATTTAAATATTTTTTTGTGAATTTGAAGTTTTTAATTTATTTATCAATTATTATATTAATAAAAATTTAATATATAATTTATATATTTAATATAAAATTAAAAGTTATTTTTTTAGTTAATATTAATCAATGAAATGTCGAATTAGGAGTAAAAAAAAAATAGAATAATAGAAATTTTATCGGGTTTTCGGGTCTGGCCCTAATGGGTTGCGGGTTAATCGGGTGCGGGCTAATCGGGTTGTGATTTTATCGGGCTAGAAATTTCCAGCCCTAACCCTATAAATTTGGCGGGCTATTCGGGTCAGCCCACGGGTTAGGGGCTACATTGACATCTCTATAGCCCGCATAGCCAGCCAAATTTATAGGGTTAGAGCTAGAAATTTCTAGCCCGATAAAATTAAAACCTGATTAGCCCGTACCGATTAACTCGCAACCCGTTAGGGCCAGACCTGAAAACCCGATGGGTTGGCCCGAAAATCCGATAAAATTTCTATTATTCTATTTTTTTACTTATAATTCGACATTTCATTGATTAATTTTATAATATAAGTAGATAACTAAAAAATAACTTTCAATTTTATATTAAATACACAAATTATATATTGAATTTTTACTAATATAATAATTGATAAATAAATTAAAAACTTCAATTTCACTTCAAAATATTTAAATTTCTAAAATATACATTAAAATTTCACGAAATAACTCAAATATCAGTATTTGATCATGTTTATGATTGAGTTTAAGCATATATCTCAAATTATCATAACTAAATATTTTACATTTTATGAATATAACTAATTTTCGTCAATATTTATTGGATTGATCGCTTGTTAATCTTATCGGCTGCAACCCGATGGGCTGGCCCGAAATCCGAGCTTTCAGGGTTAGGGTTGAACTTTCCTAACCCGAAAGAAATCACAACCCGATTAGCTCGCACCCGATTGACCCGTAACCCGAATAGGGCCGGCCCGATTGACATCACTATATAAGATCATTCATCCACGAATATCAATACGACGCAAAAAAATGTCAATTAGGGGTATTAATGTAAATTAACAAAAAGTTAGTTATAACCAACTTTTAAAAAATATCCTAAAACTTTAAATGATTATAACTATCTCAATTTTTATTATTTTTTTACACAAAATATATCAAATTAAAGATAATTTTATAAGAATTCTAACGAGATCTCACTTGCATATCATCTGATGTCAAAATTTAATTTTTTTTTTAAATTTTCATATTTTTACGTATCAGATAAATGTAAATGTAGGTATCAAAATATGTCAATATAATATATATACGATGTCAATGCAAAATTGTGTTGACATATTCAAGGAATCGGATTAATATTTTTATATACTATATTGACTTTTTATCTAGAACCCTAAATTTGGTCATTCTTCTAATCTATTTAAATTTAAATAATAATAAAAGGAAATTACACATAGCAATTTATAGACCACTAAATCTCTAAAAATCATATGGACTTAAATTAATTGTAGTTAGCAATTAAGAGATGAGTTAACAATTAATCACCTCCGGATGAAGTAATTATATACATTTGATGCGGTGTAAAATATTAAATTGGAAGTGAAATTTTTGTGGGGCTTAAAAAAGATGTGGTGCCTTCTGTATAAAGTTATGATTGGAACTACAACTAAAATTAAATATGAAGAATCGTGCAATTAGATCAGTCCCGAAGTCAGAAATTTTATAATGGGGCTCAAATTAATAGTAACAATCATGGGTATTTTAGATGTCGTTGTTGCTAGAAGTAGCTCCGAGTAGGTATTTCCGGTGTCATCATTGTCAGAAATAGCTCCGGCTCAAGAGACAAATGGATTGATACAACCCTTTGTCGTATCCCTTTCTCCAGCGTCCTAGCGTAGGATCGGCGGCGGCGAAGATCTGGCTGTGCGCGGAAGTCCTCTCCGTCGGGCAGTGCAGAATCTAAGTTACAGATAATTCTCCGGCGTCCTGCGACAGGATCGGCGGTAGTTCTAGTTCTGGCTGTGCGCGGAACTCCTCCGTCGGGTAGCGATGGAACTAGGGTTTGATTAATTCACGTTGGTGTGGGCAAATAATATATTTTCATTCATGATCATTCAAATGATTACATTTTGCCCTATTTATAATACTAAGTCCTAACTTACCGAACAAGAAAAACTATGAATCAAAAGATAACTAAATAGAAGATATGGAATATATGGGAAGATATGGGAAGATATCGTATCAACTCCCCCACGGTTGAAATCCGCCTTGTCCTTAAGGTGAAAATTACGAAGCAACGATGATAGTTGGAAGCAAAAGCTTTGGTGAGGTGTCTCCTCCTGGATCGAACACACGCCAAATAGGCAAACGTCTCCTGACATAGTAATCCCCATCAAATTCCTGAACATTCGTGAAGACAACAGGTTTTGCCGGCATGTTTAGCCCGATGCTAAATGTCTTTGTGGCTAGCAAGCCCTTCATCCATCCTCCATGTGGCAGCTCCTTATCATCATCCGATTTCCCCTCCACCAGAGATTTCACAATCTGCTTCCTCAGCTCCTCCTGCTCTTGCGAATAACTCTTCAACTTATTATTCTCTCCATCATTCCCACTTCCATCCTCTCCATCACTTAGCTCTGGACCCGCCTCAATCAATTGCTTCGAAACGACGTCTTTCAAATACATTGGCTTCCCCTTCTTCATACTTGCAGTATCCTCCTCTTCATCACTATCCTCGTCATCGGATTCGAACAATTTCGCATCTCGCTCCCTCAAAATCGGGTCTTGATTTTTCACCTTAATCAACGCCTCAAAAAAATTGGCCTCAGCCTTCTTACTCGGTTTCTTCAACTCCTCATCCCCAGACGACGATTCCTCTGAATCCGAGTCCGACGAGTAGACTCTGCCCTGCTTCTTGAGCGCTTCGTACCTATGCAGTTCCACTCTCTTCTTGTTGTGCTCGTAGTGTTTGGCAAATTCCTGGTTGATTTCAATTTTGGACAGGCCTTCGTCAGAAGAAACGCCGTCGCTGTCGAAAAGCTTCAAACGATCTATTTCTGGGGGATTTCGTGGTGGTACGTCTGACGAATAGGTGGGTTGCCTAATAGTCGAGGTCTTGTATTGCCTCGGCGGTACATATGAGGAATCCATGTTGGTGAAGCGCGGCTGCCACGGCGGTACATATGAGGAGTCCGAATATTCTCGCGATGCACGGCGAGGCGGTGGTTCCCAACAAGGGGGCCTCCGTGACTGTGGTGGGTCGTACAACTGGCAACTCGGCAGTGGTCGATCACCGGGAGGATACCAACAGGTGGGGCGATGGGTTTGGACCGATCCCATGTGGTGATTACTATTCCAATTACGTTTACGACGATAATCCTCATACTCCCATTCATCGTTGTCATCGTAGTCAAGCGGATGGCTGAACACGCGCGGGATTGCAAGTTCCAAATCCTCAAACCGCCGGTCCGTCTCCTTTCTCCAAGCATCTAATTTATCGATCCTATCCATCAAGCGATCCAATTTGTTGCCAATTGAGTCGGCATTGCGTCCATCGTCGGAAGGGCGGCCAATCGGGTCCTCCTCCATGGGAGGGCGCTGAAAGTCTGACCTGCAGCGACGGCCTCCCACATGAGTGCAGCGGGAAGCACCCTCTGGAAAAGTGTCGGGGCAGTGACCCCCCCACAATGATTTCCCGTTGCTATGGAAGCGGAACATGAGTAAACCGATGAAAGCACCAGTTGATACAACCCTTTGTCGTATCCCTTTCTCCGGCGTCCTAGCGTAGGATCGGCGGCGGCGAAGATCTGGCTGTGCGCGGAAGTCCTCTCCGTCGGGCAGCGCAGAATCTAAGTTACAGATAATTCTCCGGCGTCCTGCGACAGGATCGGCGGTAGTTCTAGTTCTGGCTGTGCGCGGAACTCCTCCGTCGGGCAGCGATGGAACTAGGGTTTGATTAATTCACGTTGGGTGTGGGCAAATAATATATTTTCATTCATGATCATTCAAATGATTACATTCTGCCCTATTTATAATACTAAGTCCTAACTTACCGAACGAGAAAATAATATATGAAAAGATACTATGAATCAAAAGATAACTAAATAGAAGATATGGAATATATGGGAAGATATGGGAAGATATCGTATCATGGATAATGAAGGGAAAATATTTATTTCTTTTTTCCACCTATTAAATCATGTACTATAATATTAGTATTTGCTTAGATTTTCAAGTAATCTTTCATCATAGAACTCGGTGATAAAATCCAATATAGATGATAAACAAAAGAATGAAAATATAGTTAGAAATATAAAGAATAGAGTTATTATTATATTTAATGATAGTATAGGATACATTTAAAAGGAGCGACTAGAATGTTGCAAGAAACATTTCGGTTCCATCTGAGCTAATGGAAGCATTAATCAAATTCCTGAATATGTATATTACTATAATAATGGCTGAAATTGATGGGGGGCCTGGCCCACACGTACCTTCGCCACTGAATTAGATGTTTCATAATTGCTAGTTTCGGGCCTTATTAATTGCTTAATTAGGCTTAGGTTGGTCTAGAATTGTACTCCCTCCGTCCCGCACTACTCGCACTTATTTCCTTTTTGGGCGTCCCAAGTTACTTGCACTCTTTCCATTTTTAGTAAAAAATTTCACCTACAGCCGTCATTTTTGACTTTCCTATACACTCATTCCTTAATCTCCGAGCCGAAAAGGAAATGAGGGAGTAGCCCGGGATGGAGGGAGTAATTTGTTAACTTTGAACCAAACTTTCACCAAAACTAAACGTTGATTATAAAGCAACATCAAAATATGGTAGCATGTTAACAGATTCAATATTTGTTCGGTACAGGGATCATAACTGTTTTCCGAATAAAAACATTGATCGCAATCTATTTATTTTTTTAAATTAAATGATTTTTTTTGTGAATTTATGATGGAAAAAATAAAATTACTCTTTTTATTTTCTCTTTGTCTGTAGAAGAATTAATATTTTTCGTATTTCTTTTTTTTCTCACTCCAATTATTTCTTTTTTTTCTCACTCCAATTATGTTGGCTTGAACGAGAAATTGAGGAAGCTTTGAACAAGACTCAAAATAAATGGAAAGTAAAATGATATTATTTTAGAGGAATTTACAGATACACACACTACATATCTTGAATGGAATCTGAGATGGAAAGATTAGAAAAGTGAAGAAGAAAGGGATTTTTACAAAGGTATTTAAACAGCCGTGTAACAAACCAATGACTAGTCTTTACAATGGACGACCACGATTAAAAGATCTTAACTAAAAGATCCAACGGCTGCTGAATCTCTGCAGCTCAAAACAATGAGTTGCTTCCTCTTGAATGCAATCAGAGCTGGCCTTACCATGAGCTGCTTCCTCCGCTTGTTTCTTCTTCCAAGCATAACAGTCACGCTTCAAATGCCCGGGTTTCTTGAACCAATGACAAGATCGGGTCTCCTTTTGATCCTTAGAAACTGCCTTGGGTGTATCACGATCCTTCTTGTAGTTCTTCTTGCCCTTAAACTTCTTTATGTCCAGGCTCTCTGATACCTGTTCTTGACCACGACCACCTCCCTTCTGCAACTCTTTCGCCCTCAAAGCCGATTACACTTCCATCAATGTGATGGTTCCTTCCCTTCCATACATAATCGCATCACGTAGTTGGTCGTATGATCTCGGCAGAGCATTGAGCAATAATATCGCATTATCTTCATCACCAATCGTCACATAGATGTTTTCAAGGTCATCAACGGCCTTATTAAAATCTTCCAACTGCTCAAGGTCAGGGCTGATCCCGACCAAGTCCGACAAAGTCCATCCAATGGCCTTCTGGTTTCTCCTTAGTACTTCCAATAACTCTTCCTCTTGCTTCTCTGTCAACTGGTTGTTGATGATGACTGGAAATGTTTCCTCATCCCCGAGGTAGACATACTTTAATCCTGGGGGTAATAATGTCTTCAACTCTTTCTTAGGCGTGACCGCCTCTTGGGGCAATGGGTTTTTCTCCATATTCTTCGCTGCTAGCTCCCCAAAATCGGGCACCTTTTCCAAACTGCTCAGTTGAACAAAACCAGTTGATCCAGTCGAAGTCAGCTTCT
Organism: Salvia splendens; assembly: GCF_004379255.2. NCBI lineage: Eukaryota > Viridiplantae > Streptophyta > Magnoliopsida > Lamiales > Lamiaceae > Salvia > Salvia splendens. The sequence goes on along the minus strand of NC_056034.1, from coordinate 36,274,347 downwards.
TTCAGAATCCCATGATTGCATCATTGATCTCTTCATTGGTCATATTCTGTGTCAAAAGTGTCTAACACCATCCGGAGACCTCTTCTTCAATCGAGTCGTTCAATTCTGCAGCTGCAAGCTGCTCCTGCAAGAGTTCAGTCTCAAGGAATTCTTGGACTAATGGGTAAATCACATCTAACGAATGTAGGTTTTCAGTATCCAAAGGTTTTTTCATTGCTTCATCAATATTGAAAGTGAATTTCTCCCCATGATAATCCAAGCAAATTGTACCGTCACTCACATCAATTATAGTTTTGGCCGTTCGCAAGAATGGCCTCCCCAACAATACTCCACTGGGCTCACCAGCTTCATAATCATTCATACGGCTTCATAATCATTCATACGGATCACGTGAAAATCTGCAGAGTATAGGAAGTCATGCACCCTCACAATCACATTTTCCAGTACTCCTTCAGGACTAATGCATGATCTGTGCGCAAGCTGGATAACCACCTTTGTATGTACCAAACTGACTCCAGTCAATCTCTTATAAACCGAGAAAGGCATCACATTAATAGACGCTCCTAGGTCACACATAGCATGCTCAATTTTAACATCACCTATAATGATGGGTAGAGTAAACATCCCAGGATCAGTCCTTTTTGGAGGAAGTCTCTTCTTCTGGATTACAACAGACACACTTTCCCCGATCACTATCTTCCCATCGGCCTTAGATTTTCCAGCTATGAAGTCCTTAATAAACATGCTGAATGGGGGTAGTTTCAATGCTTGTAGAAATGGCAGGTTGATCTCAAGCTTACCAAAAATCTCCATGAAATCGGGTAAGGTTTCAGGCACTTGACTGCATTACTCATTCCCTCATCCGGGTCATCCCTCTCATGTTTCTTAACTTCCTCGATCAACTCCTCTGTTTCTGGGTCAAGAGGTTGTGGTTCGGCAAACTGAGGAAATGGCTCTCTTGCCTCCTTGAAGGGTGTATCCTCACTGTCCTCTTTTTCATCTTCCTCCTCTGTTCTGCCCAAAGGCTCGTCATAATCTTTACCCGACCTCAGAGTGATTTTGCTAATGTTAGCCTTGTCCGGCATCTTGACAGTCGCAGGGATCTTACCATCATATCCACGTATTTCATTCAACGTCATGGCCATCTGGGTTAGTTGTTTAGTCAGCATATCCATAGCCGCTTTCTGCTCTTGCTGGGCATCATGTATCTTATGTACCAAGTCATTATTGGCTTGCATGTTTCCTTGAATGTGCTGCTAAGAATTCAGCAAATCCCCTACTACATCATCAATGTGCCTAGGCATTTTGGAATTCGGCTGGCTTGAGACGAAGACCCCTGTCCATGATGGAAATTCCCATGTGATCCTTGATTACCATGCTGCTGCGATTGTGTGTTCTGGTTGTTGTTCTAATATCCTCTCTGATGTGGTGGAACATAGGAAACCATTCTGGTTCCTTTGTCCTCTGTTGTTTTTCCAATTGTTCTGACCATCTTGGTTTTGTTTCTGCCAATGAGGTTGCCCCTCCGATAGTGGTGGATAGCTGATAGCTGGCGGCTGCTGATAACTTACTGTAGGAGTTTGTTGATAGGTAATCGCCAGTGGTGGTTGTTGAGATGTGTTCGGATCTGGCCACCTAAAATAGTGGTGATCCCTCCATGGGGCATCCTTGATCTTTCACGGGTTCCCATTAGGGTTTTGATTCCAACTCCAAGTTGCATTCGCATGCGCTTGGAAATCTTGTTCTCCTGAATGCCCATAACTAGGATACACCTCCTCTTGACTCGACGCAAACTTCACTTTCTCCACAGGAGCAGGTTGTGTATTTTTCTCCATGACAGACAGTATAGCTTTTTCCAACCGATCCATTCGTGCCTCCATCCTATCTTCTGTTGTATCCACATTGGTGTTTGCTGCCACACGTCTCTTTATCAAGGCTCTGGGAGAGTCATACGCTTTCATAGCATTTACCAGCCTCTCCAGCACCCTCTAGGCTTAACTTACCCTTAGTTTCGAGAAATCACCTCCACTGGAAGAATTCATCAGATCCTTGCTCTCGGGTGCCATCCATTCATAGAAATTGTTGAAGATTTTCACCTCCATCATATGGTTGGGTGGTAGCCTCATGAACCAAGTATCAGCTTCTGCTTTTAAAGCGAAATGGATCACCCCAGGCCTGTAGTCGTCCTCGGTCTATCCAGCTCGACGTTTTTGAATCCCACAAATCTTGCAGAAGTCATGTAAGAATTCATATGGGCTCTCCAGGCAAGTGAACGTTGAGAGACCCGATCTCGGGATCGTTATCTACCAGTGCGGCTATCCTGTCTGGTCCTTCTTCTATAACGATCTCATCTTTCAACTCAGCAAACGGGTTCTGATCTTCTTCCCCTTCTGAGCTTGTATTAGATGGCCCTCCCGTGTTCAATCCAGATCTTGTTACGAATAGGTTGGCTGCTTCTCTGATCCTCTAGTTGGATTTCGTATCTTTCCAATTGGTCGTATTATTCCAGTGCCTAATGTTCAGGCCTCGATTCATAAACTAAAAAAGAAAATAAAAGGATTAAAAATATGTACACCAAGTATCTCAAAGACAAGCACATATAACGCCATTCATCCCCGGCAACAGCGCCATTTGAAAAGTCATTTTCGAAACTAAGTACTCAGAGTTCACATGCAAATTAAAACATGCAGAGTTGCTCAACTTGATCAAATCAGACAATAGATGGTTCAAGCTGGCTGACAACTACTGGTCGCTGGGAATGCAAACGGAGAGACTTAGGACCTTCAAGACCTTAACTCACAATACTATTAAACTAGTAAAGGGAAGTAAATGTCAAATCCCTCAGGGACAGATGCGAGTGGAGTTGGGATTGAGACATTTGGAAGGTGGGCTGCGGCCACACTTTTTAGTGGGTTAAGTTTAAACTAAGGAAAAGGGAACTGATCAACTAATTGAACTAAACTGATCAAGCTAGACTAGGGACATCATAACTAGAGAACAAGTAACTTGATCAACTAAGCTGAGAACGGAAAGGTAAAAGCAACTTGGGACCACTAACACAAAATAAGCGCACTATCTAAAAGCTGTAAATATAAAAAAGGTGACAGAGACTGCAGTCCTTACAAACTACTACCTTCTTCTTCGCTAAGCAGCTAAATAAACAACAAAAGCAGAACTAGACATAGCAACAAACATAAAAAATAAAAATCAGATAAAACGAACCCAGATCCATATTAAATCGACATAACGAAAAGCAGATCTAAAGCATCTAACCTATTCTCATGCAAGTTGACAAACTAAAATGTAAATCTACCTACGAGAAAACATAAACAAGGCGGAACTAAAGCAAACGAAAGCAATCAAAACAGAGAACATCAGATCCAACACAACTTGAACTGAAAACTCTATTTCATAAATGATCTTCGATAAACATAGCTAAAACAGAATTCCAAACAAGGATTTAAAGAGCGATCAACGATGGAAAGGTAACTCGAGTAGCAACTAGAAGAAAAATATTAAAAACAACTGAGCTACGGAAATGATGAACTAAAACAGAATAGAAATTGTTTTAACCCCTCGGGGTGTAAGAAAAACTCCAACTATGAAGATTTCTATGCAGATTCAGGTCCCTCCTTCCTTGACGAGGAAGAAGAGATGAAAACAGAGGTGAAAACGGCGATTCCTGCTGCTAACTGCTTACTCCATGCTATGAAATTGAGGGAAAATGAGGTGACTGAAGGTGATGATGGTGTCGAACTCCTTCTTGTGTGCACTCTCTCCATATTTATAGGATGATGTTGGGCCCAAATCCCTATGGTAAGCTCATCATGTCTTGACATTTATGCCCTTGAGATGACATCTTTCCATCTCTCTCCTCTGACTCATCACTTCATGTGGTAAACTCCACTTGATCAACTTGTCGGCTGGGCAAGCTTCACTATTTGTACGCAACTGAGGCTTCTTTTCTGGTTGTTTTTCACTCCTTTCCCGAGTTGATCAAGTTGATCCTGCACTTGCCGCTTTTACACTTTATAGCCCCCTGTACACTCAAATTCACCATTCTTTTTGCACATTATCAGCCATGTTAGTGTAATAAACCCTACAAAACCTTGCTTGTAACGAGCTCTATCATATAGCAACTTTATATTCTCCTTAATAGACCTGAAAATTAAATTAGTTTAGGCAATTCAAGAAAATTCTTAACATTTGTTTCGCATTCGCACGGCACCTTAGGCTTCGTACATTTCTCATTTGTTGACCTTAATGGACATTAATCTAGAAAAGCATGACGCCAATCCTATCCTCTATTCCTACCTTATACATTCAGGCCCGGTTTGGTAGCTATGTTACGATTAGATAAGAGGATTAATCCGGGTTTATTTGTGAATTTGGTAGCTATGTTAATAAACTTAATAGCCCGTGTTCTGTATCCGGCCCGCACAAAGCCCATTAAAAAATCTATGTTTCAGTCACATATGTAACCACTCATTTTGGCATGTTACATATCAAGGATACCTAGTTAATTTTGCAAAATACATTTTTACCCATAATTTAAAAATTTCAAGCCCTAATCCAAAACTAACGCCTCTTCCTCACTTCACAAAAAATACGCCTCACTTCATAAAAATTGCAACAAGAAGTTCTTCCACAATTCTCTCATTCTGCCCCCCTCCCTCCATTCTTTCCGGCGACTCCATTTCTTCCGGCGACTCCATTTATCCCGCGGCTCTATTTCTGATTCAAGGTTAGGTTTTTTGCAACGAACGCAATACAGAAGCAGAACGCCACGAACAATGTAGACGCCATCGGACCCCTCCAGCTCAACAGAGACTGAAATCTCTCCCCCTGCATCGCCAAGTCCCCCACCACACTCTGTATCCTCCCCCTATACTCCTCAGCCTATCATACTTCACCCTTAATCAATGCTTTTGGAAAAATTGATAAAATATGCACATACAAAAAATTGTTCAAAATAATCAAAGCTTAATCAATGCTTATGCTCTGATTATTGTTCAAAATAAATCAAGATTCTGGATTCCTCAACTAATTCAAGAGCGTGCATTTGGTAAAGAGTTTTTTCTTGAGATGATGCTAATTCTAATCCTAATCCTAATCCTAATCCTAAATCAAAAAATTTTAATTTTTTGAGCCAAATGCCTTCAATTCAGAATGAATATCACAAATTTAAAAAATGAATTGGCATGTGTCAATACAAATTGACAATATATGGAGTCAAATTACTATCCAAAGATCAGCAAAATTTTCAAAGGGGCAGGTAAATGCATATGGAGTAGTAGAAGGATAATTAAGTAATTAAATAAAACTAATGAGGATAATTTTGACAATTACAATTTTAATTCTTATTTGTGACTTGTTGAACCAAACACTTAAATAAGATAACTCACAATTATCTTAATCTACCAAACACCCAATATATATTTCTTAACTAATTGAAACTATGATAAGTATCATGAATTGTATCATGCCTAGTCGAAACATGACATAGCTACCAAACGTGCCCTCAGTATCTGTTGCATTATAATAAGTTAGTAATTTTATTTCTTTCTCTGAGAATTCAATACTCTTTTCAATAAAAAAACCGTCTTATTTTTTTTATTTTAATCCATCCATTAAAATTGATCTCATTTTGTATGGAAATTTTGTTACAATTTTTCCTTTTTTTTCTCCTAATTATCCATTTTTTTTCCTCATACGTTACCAGTTACACATTGAATGAAACTATTTTTTTAGGATTGGAAATTTAAGCCTTAGTATAATGTAACAGATTTTAGTATTGTTTGTATCGGTTGTTAAAACAACAGATGTGAAGTTTACCACCAATAGAGCTATCTCTATTGTTAGGCAAGTCGAAATAAATTCTCTCGTTTTGCTTGTAATATTATACTTTCATTGAGAGCAATCGAGTGGTGGGCTACTAAATACGCTCTATCTATCGACGAAATAATGTCTATATTTGTCATTTCGGTTTATCCACGAAATAATGTCAATAATTTTGGTAAGTGAATTTCATTTTTCTACTAACTTATTGCATTCAAATTTTCTTATAAAACTAATACTAGTATATGGAGTATACAAGTAAGGCTCACATTACACTAACTTTTTTCACCCTTTCATTTTGACATTTCTTAAATTCCGCAACAAATTGAAGTGTAATTTTAAATTGTGAATTGATGATATAGCTTGTAAAATGCGCCAAGCATGACCAATTATGAGGTCTAGGAACCAATTCATAGTGGTGATCTAGGAGGAAAACTAATTTCGACAAATATGATCGTGGCTAACCACATTGGTTTGAGAGCCAAGTTAGAATGACAGGTCAGAGAGTACGGAGTAGGAGATCCTTTCCGGGAGTATTGGTATAGGAAATGTAACGACCACACTAACTACATCGATTGTGTAATAGATATTGAATTTAGGGCAAAAGGTCATGAACTTTTTAAAAAGTTTGATTTTTTCCGTAAACTTTAAATGTTACATGAAAAGTCATGAATTTTATCAAACTGTGTAAATTTTCTATCGACCCGACCCGATAGATTTCCGGCACAAACTTATCCTATGTGGCACGCCAGATGTTTGACTTGGAAAATCGTCGTCAGTACATAAAACGACGTCGTTTTATGCGCTTTGAATTAAATTAAAATTAGGATTTTCGATTTCACTCTTATGTGCTGAATACAACTTTCATTCTTATGTGTTGAATATGGATTTCACATCCTTTTCCGTGGCGAAGTTTCTCAAGTGGTAATCCAGAATTTTAAAAAAAATTCCATGTAATCACACACTCAGCATCCACATTATCTTTCATGTCTGCTTAAATACACACGTCAAAATACTACTTAGCCGAAAAACCCTACTAGGGAAATCAGAGCATGGGAGTAAAGTTCATGACTTTTAATGCAACATTTAAAGTTCATGGAGAAAACCAATATTTTTTTTAAAGTTTATAACTTTACAGACAATTTACCCTTGAATTTATAGATCAAATTGACTCTCTTTATTAATAGATTAATATTCTAGAATGAGTTCTGTTATTTAATTTATTATACTATATTTCTAGTGTTTGATGAGTTTTTTTTCTGTTATAAATTGATATAGTTTCTGTTATTTCGCATATATTACTTCAAGATAATGGAGTGAATTTCAAATACATTGCTTTCGCCACTAATATATTAGCATATACTATCTGACTTACCGCATGCCTTCGTTAAAGATGGACAATTCTGACAATAATGAAATCCTTAGTCATAGTGAACATTGAATGCAATATTTAAGTGTGTTAATTAGTCGGTGATATTGATATCTTGGAATTCTTTTACTTCTATATTATCTTCCCAAGTTTGATAATTTCTATCTTGTTCTTATTTCAATTTGGTTTTAGCTGACATCATAGTTATTTAGGATTGAATGAATTAATGTAGTTGGATATAATGTTCTTGCTTGTATTATATACTGTACAATTTCACTTGTAGAGTTACGGTATAGTCTCTAATCAAATAAAAAATCGATCATTGCTCCATTAGCCCTGAGCTCATACATTTATATCACTTTATCTACATATATCAATTTATTAACAATCAAATCTGAATAAATTAATAATCTAACCTTAATGTTTTTCTATTGGTGAATAAATTTAAATCTAAATGTCATGCCACAAAGGACTTCAGTCCGAAACCTTTGGTCTCAGACATTATCTATCTACCGTTTAGCCACCTCATGCACAATAATCTAAGTATCTAACCTTAATTAGTTAAAGCTTAATAGATCCACATATCTTTTACACCCTTAAATAAAAGGGATTTTAGCGTCTAATATTCATGTTGATTTTTTTCATCAGCGACAAAATCCAGCTACATTAAAATGAGATTGATAACCATATCTGGCTTCTAGGACTTTGTAATCACATCACTATCATTTTCAGTAGTAACCATATCTTATGTGATATAATAACAAATGAAATGTAGTAGGATTTTGTTGTTGGTGTGAATATTCAACGACTATAAGTTCTTGATATTATATGTCAAATTTAAAGTTTGTGGCTAACACTACTAAAAAATTGGCGTGATATGACACTAAAAAATGTCAGCACAAAAATGATGTCATGGCACTTTATCTATGATGGCATCCTATGCAAGTGCAACTCAGAGTCACTGTAATGATAGGTGAAATGTAATCATATAACTATCATAACTACACCTAAAATTGCCATAAAACAATATATTTGCTGACATTTGAAAGTGCCAACAAATGTAATATGTGATTACATTGATTAATACAAATGAAAATTACAAACGACCACCTATATATTTTTGCAATTACATTTTGCCTCTTCAAATTTCATAATTCACATTTTTCATCTATAAATAGCATAATTTACAGGTTGCTCCTTCAAATATATAAAAATTATTTTATTACTATTATTTAATTTTTCTGAATTTGAATATTAAACAAGTACATTTCCATTTCCCAACGTACTATCAGTTCCACTTTACAATCACTTTAAATACAAAACATACATTCATATAAAAAACTTATATAATAATTTCCATAAAATCAAAGTATACAATATTAAAATGAAAATACAAAAAAGTTCTACATGACTACACAATTATCTAACGCTTAAGGTTTTTTCTTAGAAGCTCCTTATCACACATTCTCATCCGCATTAGAATACTTAGCTAACTTCATCTTCGCAACAACATCATGTGTTCCTGTTAAGATATTAAAAACGCAAAATATTAATCAACATAAACAAACTCCAACAAAATAATAAAAATTGATGATAAAGAGAAATATTAAGCTAGCAACACTTAACTTTGTTATTGATGCCTATTTTGTGCTAATAAAAAGTTGCCACATTCCATAATTTGACAATATAAGATCAAGAAAATAACTAAGGTAATAAGGTATTACCTGTTCCTCGGGACAAAGAGAACGTATCACACAAAACTCAAATTATTAACGAATTTACCAACACTCTTTTACTTGTCTGTTCCCTATCAAATTTTCAATCATCAATGCAAGAAGAAACAAACCTTCAAATTATTTATCCATATGCACATATAGAACTTGCATATTGGCTTCAATACCCTTCTTATTCTCTCCCACTCCATAAAGTACTGCACAATAAACAAAAAAGATCAAGCTAATAAACATTAGCACCAGCTGTATTTCTCACATAAAGGTTATGTTTTTACTACCTTTTATTATTTGAACATCAGATACATAACATATACTATATCAATATGCATGACAATATGCAATCTCACTAACTCTTAGAAGAAAATGTAAGAAACTATTATAAGCACGTGAAATTCAGATTAGGTACATAGCTACTGATCGTTACCAAGGCAATGCATTATCAACTTACTAGCTTAGATGACTGAAGCAATACAATGTTGAGTCTCTAAATTTGTGAATGGGATAACATTTTTATAGCCATAGACACACATATATCAAGTCTCTTATTATTATTATTATTATTATTAATATAGCTCCAAATATTACTTAACTTATTATTCACATTCACCCATTATCAAGTAAACTTATTATTCACAAATTCACCCATTATCAAGTCTACAAATCAATGAAGTTATAAAACGTAAACGATAATGTGTTATATAATTCCATAGTATGACCAAGCAAAAGAATTACTCTAATAAATGAGTGAAACTTATAAAGTCAAGTGTAAATGACAATAAGGTGCAATGGTGATTCTCCATATGGTTAATTATGTTAATCAACTAATGAATCGACAACCATTAGCATTCAAAACTCTAATTTTCCCAACTTATCCATGTTAACTCCACTTCACAAGAGGAACAAACCATATGCTTCATTTTAGACAGAAGAGTCAAAAAATGAAATTCTTATATATCTACTTCATCCACTATTTTACCCAAATCGTTAACCAAATCATAAGCTAGACAATTATCACAAACTATTTCCCACATAAAAACCTAGAATTGAAAAAATTAGGATTCACAAACAAACAACATTTTAAACTATGTAAATAAACCTCACGTGGAGCAACAAGGGCAGCGACTAGTAGCGTGGGCAACGTCGCCGCCGGGGAAGGGCTTTCGGAGGTGAGCAGTGGCGCCGGTGACTAGTCGCATGGGCAGAGACATGTTTGGGCAGTGGCGCGCCTATGGTACGGAATTAAAAGCTTTGTACGGGGAAAGTTAAGCGGTGACTCTCGCCGGCGATAACGTACGAGGGTGCGGTGACTTTTTATGGAGGGGGGAAGGAGGGTTTGAGAAATCAAGAGAGGAAGGGGGAGTCCGGGAGACGAGGGGGAAACTGAAAAGTTGTGGGTAGTGTGCAACAATTTACCTCTTTTTTAATTTTCTATTATTCAAATTTATAATGACAAAATTTGGTTTTAATAATTAAGAGTTTTTATGACTTTTTAATTTGTTATGTTTAATTATTGGTTTTAAATTTTCTATCTTTTCTGAATGTCATAGTTAAATATTTCTTAATTTAAGTAATTAATTGGTTAATTATCCATTTGCTTCGTAAAATATTAGGTGATGACGCTTGCATTTTTGTGAAAATTTACATTTTTAATTTTTATTACAATATTAAGAATTATTTTTACTTTGAAACCGTAAAACACTTAGAAGTGCCATTAAATGAGTTCCAATATGGCATTTATTCTGAGATGTAGTAATAGTATATGTTATATGTGAGGTGAAAAGCTAGTGTAGTGACTGAATATTTGTACTGACATCTTTTACGATAAATAAAGTGTAGTGAGAAGCTATTTTTCTAGTAGTGTAAAAATAATTTTTTTAAAAAAATTGTGATATTAAGCGCCAATATCCTAAATAAAAATGTAAAGGATAAAATCTGAAGTATTGAACTGATATTAGATTATTATGATGGAGGAAAGGGCTTAGCATCTCACATCGAGATCACTGTTGTTTCAATTGGATCATCAATAACATCAAGACCAACTTGGTGAGCGAGGTGTCCCAGTACGCAACGGCCCGAGATCTCTGGGAAGGTCTGGCCATTACATACGGAAGTTGCGCCGACCCGTGCCAAGTCAGCGACTTACACAGACAGGCATATGGTATGAAGCAAGGCAACTTGTCGCTGGAAGCTCTCTGGGTCAAATTCCAGGATCTTTGGATCTCAATCGATGTAAGGGATCCGAATCCAATGGATACCCCTAGCACAATAGAGAAATACAACATAAATACACAGAGGCATAGGCTGTATCAGTTTTTGTGGGCATTAGATGAAAAATACGATACAGTCAAGAGAGAACTATTGAACAAAGATCCATTACTCACGGTGAGGGAAGACTACGGAGTAGTAAGACTGGAGTCAGCCAACTCGAAAGTCATGAAGACAACCAACGAGTCCAAATAATCTGGAGTCAGAATCGACCTCGGAGCGTTCGATCGAGGTCGCCCACCAGCCACACCACCTTCTCGTTTTCCGACCAACCGAAGGGGAGAGGAAGACAAGAGCAAACTCGTGTGTAGTCACTATGGCGGGAAGAAACATACCCAAGAGACCTGTTTCCTACTCCATGGTTACCCAGAATGGTGGGAAGAGATGAAAAAGGCACGCCAGCAACGGAATCGCGGTGGTGGAGGATGAGCCTCGACAACCGCGATGGTCGAAGACCGAGCTACACCCACACCGGGAAGCATTGGTACCTCAGACACCAACACTATGAGAGATTAGGAGAAGGCAGTAGCTACGGTGGCTAGGGTTTAGAGCTCGGGAACGGAGGTGACGGGCGGCGAGGCAATTGGGTCGGAAACTCAGAGACAATCCGAAATGGGCTGCTAGAGTTTAGGAAGAAGGTAAAGAGGGATTCAATCTGGATCCCTCTATTTCTCTAAATTCACACTTTTTACCCCATTTCATAAATAATTCCGTTTTTAGTCCCCAACCTATTAATAATTCTTTTTTCAGTCCCTCTAATGTTGATGACTCCAAATGTGGTCCCAAGCTTTTCGAAATCTGCCCATCTATAATTGGATATTTGATTGTGGGGCAATGGACACAATGTCTTTTGATTCAGCCGATTTTTTAAGTATGACTAAATCTAAGAAATCGTTTGTTCAAACTGCCAATGGGGAACTAACACCTGTTCAGGGATCGGGTACCATTATTATATCTTTGACTCTCCAACTGTCAAACTGCCTATATGTCCCATACTTGTCTCATAATTTACTATCAGTGAGTCATGCTACTCGAGAGCTTAATTGCAAATTACTGATGCAACCTCACTTTTGTTTATTACAGGATACCCAGACGGGGATGACAGTTGGGCGTGGCACTGAACGACGCGGGTTGTATTATGTGGATGAGGTGGCTCAACAGAATACTGCGCTGGTGTCTCACGGACTGACCGAAAGACAAGCTTGGCTTTGGCATCGTCGGTTAGGGCACCCATCCATAGGATACCTTCACAGGATTTTTCCTAAAATCAATTCATTTTTTACTATGAACTGTGAAACTTGTTTTTTGGCCAAGAGCCACAGACACTCATTTCCTTTAAATAGTACTCGAGTGAAAACTCCTTTCTCTTTGATTCATACTGATGTTTGGGGTCCTGCACCTATTATTGGGGGTTTTGGCTTGCGTTATTTCTTATTATTTGTGGATGATTATCCGTGTATGACTTGGGTTTACTTTTTAAAAACAAAATCAGAAGTTTTTGAAAAAATCACTCAATTTTATACGCTCATACAAACTCAGTACAAACAAACCATCCAAATCCTAAGGTCCGATAATGGGAGGAGTTTGTCAACTCTGCAATGCAAAATTTCTTTAAAGAGAAAGGGCTAGTCCACCAAACTACATGTCCACACACTCCTGAACAAAACGGGGTAGTTGAGAGAAAAAATAGGTATATTCTAGAAATCACTTGAGCCTTTCTCATTGAATCCAAAATTCCCAAATCATTCTGGCCAGAAGCAGTTGCCACCTCCGTCTACCTTATTCACCGTCTCCCAACCAAAATACTTGACTTCAAAACCCCACTTGAAATTCTATCCACTTAAACCACCATACCATCATCAGTTACCCTTGAACCCAAAGTCTTTGGGTGTAACGTGTTTGTCCATATCCCAAAACAAGAACGCTCTAAATTCTCACCATGCGCTATTAAATGTGTCTTCCTAGGGTATGGGAAAAACCAGAAAGGGTATAGATGTTATGACCCTAAGAGCCGAACTCTTTACACCACTATAAATTGTGATTTTATCGAAGGGGAATTCTTTTGTAGCCAATCCGGGAGTCAAGGGGAGAATCAATCGACTAATCTAGAAGGTGACTCACCTGATTGGCTACCCACTATCACACTAAATCACGGTTCGATTAAGGGGGAAAAACCAAAGGGGAGAAGCCTGTCGGGATAGTGAAAACTGCCAACCAAATCTTGGTCCTGTCTCTGACGTCGGTCCACCCGAGGCAGTTAGCGGTACCGCCGAGACACCAAATCCAAGTATACAGAACAAGGAGTTAAGTGACAATCCGGAACTGTCAAACCCGCTCTCGGATCCTGAGGTAAGGCATTCTGACTGTAATACTGTTCCTCAAGATTGTTCAAATATTATGGATAACGTGAGACTGGAGGATAAGATCCTACAGCCAAGTGGAGAAACAAAAGTTGTTGAGGGAAGAGAAGGGAATGGAGATATAGGGCAATATAGGTTGCCACTAAGGAGTACACAGGGCATACCACCGAGAAGATACTCCCCAGACTGGAAATGGAAGAAAACCAGATACTCAATTGCAAACATGGCCCAAGAGCAACTTATAGAGATGGCATGGGCGTTTGAGACTACCATTTACGAGGAAGAAGAAATACCCCAGTCAGTCCAGGAAGCAATGAGACATAAGCATTGGAGAGCAGCCATGAAAAAAGTGATGGATGATGCATTGATTCACAATCAAACTTGGGAAAGGTGTATGTTGCCTGAAGGGAAGAAACCTGTGGGATGTCGTTGGGTGTTTACTATCAAGAGGCGAGCGGATGGTTCAATCGAGAGATACAAGGCAAGATTGGTAGCCAAAGGATACACTCAAGTGTACGGAGTTGACTATGAAGAGACATTCTCTCTAATGGCGAAACTAAGCACAGTCCGAACACTGCTGTCTGTAGCCGCAAGTAGAGATTGACCACTACATCAATTGGATGTTACGAATGCTTTCTTGCACGGAGAACTTGATAAGAAAACGGAGGTCTACATGGAAGCTCCTCCAGGGTATTTCGGCGAGTTTGAAAGTGGTGAGGTCTGTAGACTCAGAAAAACCTTGCACTGGTTAAAACAGTCTCCAAGGGTGTGGTTTGGAAGGTTTTATCAGGCTATGCTCAAACACGACTTCAAGCAGAGTACCTCTGACCATACACTCTTCTTGAAGAAAAGAGAAGGCAAGGTGACATGCCTGATTATCTACGTCGAAGACATGATCATTAACGGAGATGACAGAGAGGAAATCAAGAAGTTAAAGGAGAATCTCTTCAAAGAATTTGAAATGAAGGACCTCGGTGCACTGAAATATTTCTTGGGGATAGAAGTACTCAGATCAGAACGAGGGATCTTCCTACGGCAGAAGAAGTATGTACTAGACCTGTTGGCAGAAACAGGCCTACTGGAGTGCAGGCCTGCAGAAACACCCATGATGACCAACCATGGATTGAGAATTGTGAAGGAGCAAAACTAGCAGATCGAGAACAATATCAAAGGTTGGTAGGGAAGTTGATTTATCTTTCTCACACAAGGCCTGACATAGCCTATGCTGTTGGAGTAATGAGTCAATTTATGCACCAACCGCAAGAGGACCACATGGATGCAGCCTTAAGAATTGTGAGATATCTTAAAGGAACCTTGTGTGTGAATTTAGGCAAGGAGAGTTACTTTACCTTTGTAGGAGGAAACTTGGTCACATGGATGAGCAAAAAGCAGAAAGTTGTTGCACTATCTAGTACAGATGCCGAGTCTGTGGGATGAAGAGTGGTTTGATGAAAATCATGTGGGTAAGAAGACTCCTAACGGAAATAGGCTTTCCTCCTAAACAGAAAAGCAGACTATTCTGTGATAACAAGGCAGCAATTAGTATCTCCGAAAATCCAGTGCAACATGATAGGACGAAATATATAGAGGTAGATCGTCACTTCATCAAAGAAAAACTTGAAGACGGGGTCATTGAGTTTCCATTTGTCCGATCAGAAGAACAACTTGCAGACATACTTACCAAGGCCGTAAATCCTAAGGTGTTCAAAGAAGTTCTGGGCAAGTTGAATATCGGAGATGCCGTTATTCAACTTGAGGGAGAGTGTCAAACTATACAAGGAAGAAAATCATATCAAAACATAGAATCAAAGGAGATTACATGATTGATACACATAATTGATATCACAATGTATAGCCTAGAATAGATTTATTTCTTCCTTACTTAGATACATTCTTCTCCTATAAAAGGAGCTCTACTGTACACAAATTTATACACTGAAAAATAAGAGAACAATATATCATTATCTGGACACAAATATGTCTAGCCATTCTTGCACTACCTCTATCGATTACCATCGTTAAGACCCTCCATCTGCAAAAATCATGGACTTGGAATTGACCTCGGCAATCATACAGCTAAAGGTAATGATCGCAGTGTTTTCATTTTGAAACGCGATGGTTGATTAATGGTATTTGTTTGTAAGTATTTACTATGTATAAACCGGGGAAAATCGCATTTCTAGGCTAGTTTGCCTTAAAATAACGAAAATGTACTCATTTTGTTATCTATTCCACATATGGGAAAAACGCCAATGCCAATGGCGTGTATATAAGTAAAAACGCCAATGGTAATGGCGTGTCTTTAAGTAAAGACGCCAGCGTGGATGGCGTTTTATACTGTCTTCGTATTTCACCCGTATTTTCTGCAAATACAGTTTAAATAAAACACGCCAACCTGGTTAGCGTATTACGTAATAAAACGCCAACAGTTGGCGTTTTTACTAATTATAGACGCATATGGAATTGGCGTGTTTAACATAAACACGCCAACCTCATCAGCGTGTTTCTGTTGAACCATATTCCCCAGCTCTCCCCCAAAATCGTGAACCCTAACCAATATCCCTTCCCAAAAATGCGAAAACACTTTCCCTTGCTCGGGTCGACCCGGTGGTTGATCTAAGCGTGTAGATTTTGATTTTGGCTCATTCTTCCAAACATTAGTCCTCCCAATCGGTTAGTATATCTAATTTTTGACTCATTCTTCCAAACATTAGTCTATCAATATTTGTTAGATTGTTATGATAGTATATATTGTAGTGTAATTTATATAATTATTTGATGGATTGTTATGGTATTATATATTGTAGTGTAATTAATAGAAATATTTTGACAAATTGTTATGGTATTATATGTTGTATTATATCTAATTTTTGACCAATATTTGATAGGTTGTTATGATAGTATATATTGTAGTGTACTTAATAGATATATGTTTTACCAATATTTGAAACGTTTAAGTATAAAACGTTTTTGTTTTTCAAAACACGCCAACATCATTGGCGTTTTTTGTAACACGCCAACCGGAAGGGCGAGTCAATACAGAATGTCTGTTTTTCGTGGCTAAAATCTCCAACGGAATTGTCCAAGTATAACACGCCAATGTAGTTGGCGTCTTTTCATAAAGGCGCCAACAGCATTGGCGTTTTTTATAACACGCCAACCGGAAGGGTGAGTCAATACAGAATGCCTGTTTTTCGTGTCTAAAATCTCGAGCAGAAATCGCCAAGTATAAAACGCCAACACGGTTGGCGTTTTCCAAAAAAGACGCCAACATCATTGGCGGTGTTTATAACACGCCAACCGGAAGGGCGAGTCAATACAGAATGGCTGTCTTTCGTGGATGAAATCTTGAGCAGAATCGCCCCAAGTATAAAATTATGCACAAACTATATGTTCAGTCCAATACTCCACTCCAGTATGTTCAGTCCAATAAATAAGCAAAACTATTTGTTGAAAAGTTACAATGATCAACTGAATAAACAAGCAAAATTATAAATATTACAACGTTCAACTTAATAAATAAACAAAAAATAGCAAAGTAATGTTCACGGGTCTCGCCTTTTCCGCATAAACAGACCACGGATTCCCTTCCCGATTCTGGAGGTAGGGATTCTAGACGGAGGAGTATCTTGAACTACGACATTCTATAAATCAATACCAAAAACGTCGTCTCTCACAGAAGACCGTGGTGGAGATTGGTGGACATCACTGAGACCGATATCTTCACCTGTACCACCAGTGTGGCTGACAGAGTGACGACCCCGAACGGTAGATCTTGGTGGAGGTGGAGCCATAAAATCACCATCGGACTCATCACCCAACTGAGTATCCATCCTTGCCGATGACGACTCTCCACCAGCGTTCTTCTTTCCACGCCGCTTCCCTTTTTGCCGCATGGGCATGTCAATGTCCAGCTCAGAGCGCTGGGAAGGACGGTAGTCCATCGTCTTAACTCTTCCAGATATCTGGAGACCATCTTCAACCATCCTCGAAATGGTGAACAAATCTGACCGTCCTGTCATGTCTTGCTCCCTAAGAAATTACCGTATTTTGTGAAGCGTCCCCACCTACAATTCTCAATGTTAATTACATTTCATCATATGAATTTAAATAATGATTAGTTGTTTCAATTTACCGCATAGTTATGAGAGGACGACGTTTCATGGAAGCCATCCTGAGCATGCACTCTAGGTTTTGTTAGGTACACAACGGTTATCCGGCGAAACCAATCCATGTACTCATCAGTTGCTATAGGCTCCATCGAGTACTCCGAATCGGTCCACACCATGTTGTGTCTATTATCCCAATTTTGTATATGAGCGGCGTGCCACTCAACCCAATTCCGGCCAGCTTTGCCTCGCCGATCCTGTTTCGCAAAATCAGTTCCGTGGAACCGGTCGACAAGCGGGATATACGGTTGGACAATCCCAAATTGTCGCAACACTCGCTGTGGCAAGTGTGGCTCAACCATATTCCAGCAAATAAGTGTTGTGATCGACGTCCATATAGGACGACCGGCAACACAAACTTCCGGCAGAGTTCGCATGACATACGGCCGCAAAATAAACTAAATATGAAACAAATTTAGTCAAAACAAGTTCAATCAAAACAGCAAACAAACAACAATTTAGGTTACGTAAATTACTTGGTTGGCGTGCATTCTAGAGAATTTATCTCTGAAAGTTTCAATGCAATGTCCGGGTGCTTTCACATAAGAGGCCAGACCATTCCATCTACAAAAATTAAATTATGAGTGAATAACACGGAAATTAATAAAAATAATGCTTAAAAACAAATATTTAGTGAACAACTTACGCGATTGCACATGGTACGTAGTCTATGGGCACGAGATTTAGCATCGTCGGTCTAATAATTGGGATTCTCTCCCAAGTCCACAACTGTAACAGAGTAAGAGCTCCTCCGACATCGGACCTCTTTGCAAGTGCAGCTTCACAAAGATTGTGGTACAAGTAGGCAAGAGTCGCACCACCCCAGCTATAGCTACCACAACGTCCTACATCCATGAAAAATTGAAGGTAGAAGAATGGAATTTTATTACCGGAGGCGTTCGGAATTAACAGACCACCAAGTAATAGCAGACAATAAACACGGGCGCGTTGAACGTATATGTACCGGTCGTGGTCATCATTCAACTCAACCCTCAGTTGTTTTGATAAACTCGTCTGCTTCCAAACCAGTTCTTTCAGCTCAACAGTATCTGGTATAAAGCCTAGAAAATCCAGACACGCTTGCGTCCAATAGCCGACATCCTTACTGGGGATATAACCCGTCACAGCTTCCCCGTCAACTTTGAGGCCCCATAAGACCTCCACGTCTTCCAAAGTCACTATCGCTTCACCGACTGGAAAGTGAAACGTGTGAGTCTCTGGCCTCCATTGTTCAATTAATGCGGTGATAAGATGGTGGTCAATGTCTTTCAGTTGACCACACCTCAACATCCCGCCAAACCCCATCTCGTCAATTACAGCCATAACACGCGGATGTATGGGAACATCCCAAATGATTCCTTCGTACCTTCTGCATCGTACATCTTCTGATGGCACTCCTGCCCATATGTTATTCGAGACGTGCTGTCTCTGCAGATATAATACGGAGGGGTCCTCAGGACCACATAAGAGTCTTCGGTGAGCACTTGAAGATGATGCCATAGTTCACCTACACAACATTCACAATTCAAAACATTAACATTTTTAACTATAACAATTTTAACTAAACAACAAATATCAATTCACCTACGTCAATTCATCAATTAACTAAACAACATACATCAATTTAACTACATCAATTCATCAGTTAACTAAACAACATACATCAATTTAACTACAAAACATTAACAATTTTAACTAAACAACATACATCAACCTAAACAATTTCAATAATTTATACCCTAACCAAACTCCAACATCTCAACTATTAATCCACAATAATGCTATTCAAACAAGCCAGTATGCTTAATAATAATTAAACAGATCAAACTAAACAATATACATCAATAATTTGTCACTAGGGTTTAGGTTTATAAGCCAAATAAAACCCAAATAAACCAAAAACCACATAAACCAAATCAATTTGTCCACTTTTTAAGCCATAACAACCCTAGGGTTTAGGTTTATAATCAAATTTAAACTCTAGCTAAACATCAATATCTCAACTATCTCAACAATACACAAATTCACTTAAACCCTAACAATGCAACATCAATTTGAACTCAATTCACAACCCATTACAAACCCTAGCTAACTATCCAACAATTACTCTAATAATGTAAAAGATAAGCATACTAATCGAAAAAAATATACGAATTTGGGGAAAACAAGCACCGATTGATGAATAAAGGGCGAAATCACGGAGAGGAGAGTGAAATTGCGACGAGAGGGGCGCTGCTTTGGATGAGTTTTCGCGAAGCGTGTGGTTGGCGTTTATTCGCGATCTGGATGAGGCGGCTATACGATTCTGTGTAAACACGCCACTCGTGTTGGCGTCTTTACTCTCTAATTATAACACGCCAACCCCGATGGCGTCTTTACCAAAAGACGCAATTCGTTTCGCCGTTTCTTATTTCCTAAACACGCCAACCTTAGAAGCGTTTTTCATTTAAACACGCCAACTTGAGTGGCGTGTTTTATTTAAACTGTATTTGGAGAAAATACGGGTGAAATACGAAGACAGTATAAAACGCCATCCACGCTGACGTCTTTACTTAAAGACACGCCATTACCATTGGCGTTTTACTTATATACACGCCATTGACATTGGCGTTTTTCCCATATGTGGAATAGATAACAAAATGAGTACATTTTCTGTTGGTTTCTGAGATTACAAGAGATAAAAGCCTAGAGTAATACAAACCCAAAGAAGGAATACAAAAGGAGAAACTGAACTAAAAATTACAACTGAAATTGAAACAGTAACCGTGAATAAGTTTAGCCGAGTCGAGGAGGCCTCTTCCCTCAAGACGAGATACGCCCAGGTAGTGCTCTCGGTTTGGCGTGTCGTCCCCAAAGGTAAAACTGCTACGTCTCTGGTGATGCAGCACCGCAATCAACAGAGCTCCGGCGAACTAGATGGAGGAGAGGGCAGAGCTTCGACAGAAAGACAATGCAGAGAGAGGGAGAGAGCTTATGCTTGTGTAATGTGTGTCTAATGCAGTGGAATGGCTAGCCTAGCCATGAAGGCTCATCATGGCAGATTCGTAACCGCCGATGGTTACGAGCGTGTGGCAGGAGTGTGCCTTTCACGTGCGGAGCATGTGCTTTTCTCACGTGGCAGCTCTGACTGTGCCACGCTTGACGACGTGTCAAGCCACTTGGATTCATCGAAGGCTACTTTTATAGATGTTGGTTCTTCATCTATCATAAAAGCAATGTAGTCAGGACCAAATGTTTTTGGTGTTCTGACCCTACTACCACGTTTTAGTACTGTATCATTTGGATCGGGCCTTGCACGCTTGCGCGATTCAGGTTCCTCATCCGCTGATTTAGAACTAGTGGCTTCTTCTTCCACTGGTTTAGAACTAGTGGCTTCTTCAATTCTTGTCTCAGAATTGGTTGAGACTTTTTCCTTGTCTTTGCAAGGAAATGTATTTTCGAGAAATACAGTATTCCTCGACTCAATTGTTGTTCCTACTGTGATAGTCGATATTTCAGACTTGTGAACAACAAATCGATATGCACTACTGTTAAGTGCATATCCAATGAAGATGCAATCAACCGTTTTAGGTCCGATTGTAACTTCTTTGGGCGGAGGAACCATCACCTTTGCCAAACACCCCCACACTTTGAGGTATTTGTAGGATGGCTTCCTTCCCTTCCACAACTCATAAGGAGTAACATCTTTTCCTTTGAGAGGGATTTTATTCAAGATATAGTTGGCTGTCAAAACAGCTTCCCCCCACATGTTATGTGGTAATCCTGAAGTCAGAAGCAGTGCATTCATCATCTCTTTTAGAGTTCGATTTTTGCGTTCTGCAACACCGTTAGATTGTGGTGAATATGGAGTAGTTGTTTGATGAATTATACCACTTGCGTTGCATAACTCCTCAAACGGGGCTACATATTCGCCTCCTCTATCGCTTCGAATCGTTTTGATTTTACAACCAAGTTGATTCTCAATTTCGTTCTTATAATTTTTGAACGCTTCTATTGCTTCATATTTACTTCTTAAAAGATAAATGTAGCAATACCTTGTGCAATCATCTATGAAAGTGATAAAGTACTTTTTACAACCTCTAGTTTGCACCATCTTTAAATCACATACGTCCGTGTGAATTAATTCAATGGGTTTTGTGTTTCGTTCCACCGAGTGAAACGGCAACTTAGTCATTTTTGCTTCAAGACAAATTTCACATTTATCTTGGGTATCCACTTCATTAGCCTTTAGTAAATCTAAATTCACTAATCTTTTAATGGCTTTTGAATTTACATGTCTCAATCTACAATGCCATAAATTTGAAGACTCGGTCAAATAAGAGGAAGTAGATGCTTTATTATTATTAGCCAATAGCTTTGCAACACTGCGAGTTGACACACTAAGCTTGAAAAGCCCATCGGTTACATAACCTTTTCCGAGGGATTTTCCAAACTTATACAAAGCAAACCTATCAGACTCAAATACAAGTTTAAACCCCTTATTAACTAGTATTGATCCTGACACTAGGTTCTTGCGGATGTCCGGGACATGCAGCACATCCTTCAACGTTATTGTGACGCCAGACGTCATCATGAGGATCACATTTCCGATGTCGAGGACTTCGGAGGATGCTTGATTCCCCATGTTGATCTTCCTTCCTTCAACCGCGGTGTAGGAGACAAACTTGCTCCTATCTGAGCAGACATGAGCAGTAGCGCCGGTGTCGATGTTCCAGCCACCCTTGTTATCAACAAGGTTAACCTCTTCAGTGATCACAGCAATGAGGTCGTTATCGTCCCAGTCCTTGAACTCCTTCTCAACGACGTGGGCAGCCGGCTTCTTTTTCTTGCTGCGGCAGTCCTTTGCAAAGTGGCCTGGTTTGCCACATTTGTAGCAGTCGCATTCAAACTTCTTTGAAGGCTGCTTTCCCTTCCCTTTGTCATTTGGACGGTTTGGGCGAGGATGTTTGTTGGAGGGACTGCCGCGCTCCAACCGATTGGCTTTGGCTTCAAGTGGGGTGAAGCCCTTAGCCTTTTGGTCGCTTTTACGCACATCAGCCTCAATGCGCAATTTTACGATCAAGTCTTCAAGGGTCATCTGCTTTCGCTTGTGCTTGAGATAGCTCTTGAAGTCCTTCCAACTAGGAGGAAGCTTGTCAATGATCGTGCACCTTAGGAATTTGTCGGGCAAGGTCATCCCTTCAACCACTAATGCGTGGATGATCATTTGGAGCTCTTGGACTTGCTCCATGATAGGTCGAGAGTCGACCATCTTGTAGTCCATAAACTTGGATGCTACAACTTGTTCAGTACCTGCAGCATTATCTATGTTGTACTTCTTTTCTAGGCTTTCCCACATTTGTTTAGATGTGGTTACATTGGAGTATACATTGTAGAGGTTATCATCTAATGCACTTAAAATAAAAATTTTACATAGATAATCCCCTTTTCTCCAAGCTTCATAGTCCGTCATGACTTCGAGCCTAGTCTCTTGGTCGCTTGGCGCGGGCGGCTCGTTTTCCGTGAGGAAGTTGGCGACGCCCAATTTGTCAAGTAGAACAACATCTTTTGGTACCACCGCTTGAAGTCAGATCCTCCAAACTTTGGTGGCTTCTCGGCAGGTGGCATCATTTTTGGTGCCATTGGTGCCTGATTGACCTCATGGAAGGGGCATATCCCTTTGCCCCCGTAGGAGCCAACAGTTGGGTTGGGCATAGAACCCCCAAGTTCGGGTTGGGCATAGTGCCCCCCACATTCGTGTTGATCCCGAAAGATCCAACACTAGTATTGAGCCAGAAGGCACCAACACTCGATCCATTAAAGGATCCGAAGGAACCACTAAAAGTGGAACCAACCGAACCACCAAAGGTGGAACCAGTGGACACCCCAAAAGGGTTGTCCCAAACCCATGGGACAGTTGATGAGGCGGCTGGGAAGCCAGGGTCGGTATCATGGAGATGGTGTATGCATTGGCAGATGCACCGGTGGATGGAGTGGAAAGAGTGACGGCGGCGTTGGTGGCCGGAACGGTGGATGCGGCAGTGGTCGGAGTGGTGGCAGAGATGGTGTTGACGTTGGTCGACATTTCCAGCAAAGGTTTAAGTTTCGAAAGTTTTTTAATTCGTTTTCTGAAAGTCTAAGGTCTTCTGTAGTGTATATCTCGTCTTGGGATTGTTGGTTTCTGGGATTACAAGAGATAAAAGTCGGGCGTAATACAAACCCAAAGAAGGAATACAAAAGGAGAAACTGAACTAAAAATTACAACTTAAATTGAAACAGTAACCGTGAATAAGTTTAGCCGAGTCGAGGAGGCCTCTTCCCGCAAGACGAGATACGCCCGGGTAGTGCTCTCGGTTTGGCGTGTCGTCCCCAAAGGTAAAACGGCTACGTCTTTGGTGATGCAGCACCGCAATCAACAGAGCTCCGGCGAACTGGATGGAAGAGAGGGCAGAGCTTCGACAGAAAGACAATGCAGAGAGAATAGGCCAAGCCACCATGCAGGGTCAACCAAGCCATGAAGGCTCATCATGGCAGATTCGTAACCGCCGACGGTTACGAGCGTGTGGCAGGAGTGTGCCTTTCGCGTACGGAGCGTGTGCTTTTCTCACGTGGCAGCTCTGACTGTGCCACGCTTGACGACGTGTCAAGCCACTTGGATTGCTGACTCTGCGGTGGTATAAAAAGATTAAGTTTGGGCTAGGGACAAGCCCAAGCACCAAGCCAAAAGACCAATTGCCAAGATCCAAGTCCAAGATCGGGACCGGGCCCGGGCCCGAGGCCCGCGACCGCGAGCACGGGCACGGGCGGCGGCGGCGCGCGTGTGGACTATTTCACCCATCTTGGTCCACTATAATTATTAAGTAGCATAAAGTCACTTAATTTAAACACATTAAAAGATGTGTTACTTCTCCAATGTGGAATAATTAACACTATTTAATTATTCCCTAAGTTCAAACTCCAAGCTTTAATTAAAAGGTAATTATGCCCAACTTTAATCCACTATTTCTCACTCACCGGAAATCGGATTTGAGAAAGTGAATATACTACATTTGTCTACGTAAAATGTAGATCGACGCTATATCATTTAATTTCACAAAATTAAATGTCTCGTCACATTTATTATTTGGTCAAAATCCATTGACCGGACATATTTAATCCATGATTTTTACATTTTCATTATTTTAAAGACAAACTAGCCTAGCGATGCGATTTTCCCGTATAAACCGTGGGTGGAAAAGAGATGGCAGGTGGATCAGGATCAGATGCGGTGGGCTTAGCGTGTGCTAGATGTGCCAAACATGCTCATCTCCAGTATGATCAATATTTCTTCTTCCACTATTTATTTATATATTTAATTTATGGTTAATTTACTGGATTTTGCTATGACTGTGCACTGTTAATGTTGGTGGTTTTTGCTGCTCTGCTGACAGGTGCCCCAAGTGCGTACAACTCAAGCTTCCCCGAGAAGCTGCTTCTTTCTGGTTCGTAATTTGATTACGTTTCTGCAATTGTAATCTATTTTATTTGAAGCTGTATTCGATTTGTATTTGATTACGTTTCTGCACTTGCTTTTCATGATGTAATTTATGAAGATCAAGACTCCAGATCAAATTGAGAGAATGAGAGAAACTTGTCTGGTAAATGTGCAACTGAAACATATTACATCAATTTTTTTCTTGTTATACATCAAATAAACAATATATGGATCCATGCTAAACCTTTCATTATTATCTCCAGATTGCTAGGGAAGTTTTGGATGCTGCTGCTCGGATTATACAACCTGGAATTACTACAGATGAAATTGATGTTGTGGTTCATGAAGCAACAATTGCTGCTGGTATGATAGACATACCTCACATTTCATACTATATTTCGTAGTACTGTGAAGACTTTTATTGTTTTAAATGGTATATATGATTTTCCTATGGTCATTTTTTTTTCCTCCAGGAGGATATCCATCTCCATTGAACTATAATTTCTTTCCAAAGTCTTGCTGCACGTATGTACTTCTTACATTGAATTTTCTTTCATATGCTTACCACTCTTTAGTCCTAAATCATCAAGAATCAAACTCTTACTTGTCTTAGGTCAGTGAATGAAATTATCTGCCATGGGATTCCTGATGCAAGGTATGCCATAAACCCAACCAAGAACTATCATATACCATGATAGCTGATCCTTTAAATCCATTTCTCATTATGCTCTCTCCGTCGCATTCAAAGTAACATGTTTTCCTTTTTGGAATGTCCCACTCTAATTGCACATTTTCTAAAATGGAAACATCAATCTCTCTATTTTATTCTCTCTCTACTTAACTCACAAAACAACACTGCATAAAAGTCATGCCGAACGGGCAATGCTTCACTTAGAATGTGATGGATGTAGTATTTGATTATCCTACTTGCGCTATAGCTAGTGTCTAATGTATATCTCGGGGTTTGTGTCCTATGAACCTTCAGCACATTATTTTCTTCTACTTTTTAACTTGTTTGTTCTTGGCTGAAGAACTTAGATTCATGACCTCAGGAAAAGTAATTTTCCCAGGAACTCAACTCCTTTCTTCTGAATTCAATGTGGGAAGTTTAGACGACATGGTGTTTATCATGCATAATGATAGTGACAGATCTAGGTAATTATCTTTGTAAGAAAATTCCTTCTTACTCAGTTCCAAGTATACTTTTCAGTAAACGTTGATGTGAGTGTGTATTATAAAGGGGTACATGGTAAGGAAACTCATAGCCAACTTTAGGTGATAGCTATAATTTGTTATTGTAACATAAGACACTGAAAATTTCTTGCTTTTGTAGCTGACTTGAATGAAACATTCTTCGTGGGTAATGTTGATGAAGCATCTAAACGGCTGGTTCAGCATACTATTGAATGCCTGGATAATGCAATAGCAGCTGGTAAGTGTTATCATTGTTTTATTATTGTAGATGAACTTAAAAATGTTTTTGTTGTATGAGCAAATAATCACCTTCATCATTTATCCACTTACTTCTCTTATGACTTTCTCCATCTTCATATATACTTTCCCACTGTCACTCAAACAACAATGCATACTCAAATTTTTTTCGCTTTTAGTTACTCTGTGGGTTTGATAAGTTCATTCATTTATCTGGAATCATGTTCCTGGCTGTTTATTGTGTGCTGTTCACAATCTCTGTAGTTAAACCTGGTGTACGTTTTCAGGAAATTGGAGATATTATTAGCCGTCATGCATCTATGTCTGGATTCTCTGTGGTAAATGAGCATTTTCTTATTTCTCTATTTATTAATTTTTGGTTTAAGTTTTGAAAATCTTGATATGTGCTACAGGCGAGATCTTATTGTGGTCATGGTATTGGTGAGCTCTTCCAATGTGCACCAAATATACCCCATTATGCAAGTATCCTCAAAATTAAGTTGGACTGTTACTATTTTTAACATATTTCTTTGTGAAGGTATTTGATAAGGCATGTATATGTCTCACAGAGTTGCTTTCGAAAAATGGTTTGACATGAGATGAACGAATTCTTGATATATTTTTTAATACGACTCTTGATATGAGTGTTTAGGTAGTAATATTATACATCATCATTCTGTATCATCTTGTGACTTCACTCTCCCATAGAGCCTTAACTGGAGCAGGAAATAAGGCTGTTGGAGTTATGAAGGCGGGCCAGACATTTACGATTGAACGTATGATATATTCAGGTAGTTGTCTAGTTGTTAAACTTATGCCGTGGTTGAAGCTCTGTATTTAATATCTTTTCTCATTGCATCCTAAATCACCTCCCTCGTAGGTGTTTGGCGTGATCGAATGTGGCCTGATGGATGGGCCAATGTAACTGCAGATGGGAAACGTAGTGCCCAATTTGAACATACGCTTCTGGTAATATTCTTTTCAGAAAACTTGGTTTACATGATCTTTCTGTTCTTGTGCTAACTAACGCCTGCATGTCTGGTTTTACACAAGCGTGCAGGTTACAGATATACAGGAGTTGAGGTTCTAATGGCGCGGCTACCCTCGTCCCCCAAAGTGCTTCCCTGGCTAAGTCCATGAATGTGGCTTTACACTTTGTTGTATTTGTAACTGTATTTCTGTAAATCTTTGGGTAGATTTTTTTTTTGTTTGATGCCCTGGAATGAAGTTGATATTGTGCAGTTTATACAGAGGAAAGAGATGTAGCTAGCTGCAGATATTATTGACTATTGAGGAACCAAAATTGAACTCTCCTCGAAATATATGATGTACTTTATATGGAAAATTGTTAGTACTAATTTGATTTATGAACACATTTTATAGAAGTACTTATTGTGGCAAGATGTATGCTCCATTAGCATTGGCTATAATTTTGAGATACTAGGAAAAAGGTACTGAAATAAAGGATAAATGGCGATATGAATGATAACATTCACTTTTAACAAAGATTCACATACCTACAACAACATTTAACAAAGTAATTTTTATATACAAGAACATTTTATTAAAACCTATTGTGAATATTATTATGAATTCTTTTCTTATCTTAAATGTGAGCCTCTTTCATATGTATTACACTTAAATGCATAAGGAGACATGCAATGCAGCCACATTTTGGGCCGCGTGGGGTCGGATTGTGGTCTGGTTTGGCCATATTATGGAAGAGGGGAGGCTATCCGGGAGCCAAATTGTAACACCCGTACTTTTTAAGTACTAAATTAATATATATCATGAATAAAAAAAATATAATAATAAAATATTATCGTCATGTTATGCTTCTCGTTAAATGTGCTTTGGAAAGTATGTATTTATTTTGGGCTTTTCAAATTTAATTAGGGTCCAATTGTCTACAAATAGCTTGGACCATAATTATTTTAAATCCACTAAATAATAATAGTAACACCAACTTGGGCTTACAACATTTGAGCCCAACAACATGTAATTAATTTAATTGGAGCCCAATATCTCTCCAAGAAAATGGGGTAAGCCCAAGAACTCTTCTTCCTTCTTTTTCCTTCCCTCTCTGCCGGTTCCTTTGTTCATGGAGACCCTCCGCCTTTTCAAACCTTCCATCTTCCTCATTAATCCTACAAACCAAAGGTCACACAGTACTTATTCATGAAACCTCTTCCCTAACTCTTCCCAATACACATTACAACTTCACACAAAAAAAAATTGAGAGAGAGGGCCGAGAGATAGAGAAGAGCCGAGAGAGAAGAGACCTTGCTACCATTCTTGCTCATCCACCACCAAGTTCAATCTTTGTTTGAGGTATAATCTATATCTAATCCCCAAAGCATGAGTCTTAGCATCTCTATCATACATCATTTCACAATTTTCTTTTCCTTAACCAACTCAACAATTTAGCAATTGAAACAAATCGAATAGTTGCCGTATGAAATCAAAAACACAAAAGAACTTAACTTTATAATGATAACATATATTGCGGGACGTTTCGGGGTGGTTCCGGGCGTGTTCGGGGCTGCGCGGTGCCTGGCCGGCGGCTGGACTCCCGGAGACGGCAGGAGGGTGGCCGCTCCAGCGGCTGGGTTGCCTCCACTCCAGGAGCGACGACCGACGCCGACGGAGCAGCAGCGGTGGCCGACGGCGAGCTGCAGCGGGCGACGGCGGCGTTCCTCCTCGCTGCGGCAGCAGCTTCTCCCGGCGACTCTGCGACGGCGGACGGACAGAGGCGGCGAGGCAGCAGCAGCTGGCGACTTCCTGGCGACCGCCGCGGCAGCTCCGACGGCGGCGTCGAGCCGGAGAGAGAGCGACGGAAGGGGGATGGCTTCTGCGATTGAGGGAGGCGGGTAGAGAGAGAAGAAAGAAGAAAGAAGAAAGAAGATAGGGGGAGAGAGAGTTGACCGATTTGGGGAAAATGGGAGTCAAAATTGGGCAATTGTATTGATAAAAGAATTTGGGCCTTTACCTGTTTTCTTGGGCCTATTAATTAAAATGGGATGGTTGCTAGATTGGGCTCCTTTATTTGTTTAATTGGGGCTTTTAAATTAAATGAGAAGTAAGAGGTGAGGTAAATAATTAAGTATTGGGTTTTTAATTAAATCTTTGGGCCAAACTAATTAAATCCCAGAATTTCGAAAGGCGAATAATTTTATTCTAAGTGCGAAATAAATAAAATTGCGAAGAGAAATAGTTGCGATAATTTAATTATACGCTTAAATAATTTTTGGGAATTTATTCCAACATCGTGGAGGAAAATTATGAGGAGTCAACGAAGGAGTTATAAGCGTAAATGGCCGACCGGCGCCGCAAGCGACGCCTTGGGCGACCGCCGAATAATCGAAAATACACGAAAACCGAGAAAACGAAATAAAAGACTTAAATTAGAGTGCATGCATTCTAAATACCTTCGTTACCGAGATTTGATGTGAACTTTATGTATTTTCTGAAAAGGTGGTTCGCACGCACGCTAAAAGTCGGAACGAGGAACTGTTTACGGAAATCCTAAGCTTTTGAGGTGGGCTTTCTAACTAAGTATTTTGTGAGCATTCGAACTAAATTATTTTCAAGAGCTTGCGATTTATTATATCCGGTTTGAGCATCTTTTAAAGTGATGAATTGCTTTCTAAGTGTGATTGCCAAGTATTATTTCATTCCATGACGATGTGATATATGTGTTTAAGGTGTGAAAGTGATGGTCATATGTTGTGAATTGATTGTGAAAGTGATAGCTTTTGAGTGGTTGTGAATTGCTCAACTTTGTGGATGTGATATGATGATGCTCGACCTTGACAGAAAAATGAGTTATGTTTTAAATATGTTTTTGAGGAAAAATAAAGTTTGCAAAGGGTATGTCATGCCATGTTTTTGTTTTGGAGAAATGCCTATCTGTTTGTTTAGCAAGGGAGTTGTCCCTACTAGACCTATTGAAATCGAATTCGGGTCTGACTGGGGAGTGAGTCCCTACTCAGGCTAGTGTACACCAATGGGGATCGTGAGCCGTCTTTTGGGTCGGCCGGTCTAGTGAACGAGTTTGCAGCCACATTCTCGTTCACAGGACGTTGATGAGATTGATGTTGATGTTGATGATTGCTTAGTGGGGAGTGAGTCCCTACTATGAGTTTAATCGAATTCGGGTCCTAGCAAGGGTGCGTCCCTACTCGGACTAGTGTACACGATGAGGACCGTGAGTCATCGAACGGGTTGGCCGGTTTTCGTGCTCGTGGTAATTGGCCCCTTACACGGCACCCTAAAGAACAGATATGACAGTTTCTTAAGTAAATCAAGGAGAAATGATTGTTTTTGAAATGATGAGGAAATGATTTTAGTGTTTCTCGGCATTTTTAAAGTAAAACCCGAGTTTCACTCAACGGTGGCTTGACATAACTTTATTGATGAAATGTATTTTGGGCATGAGTTCACTGAGTGCATCAAGTACTCAGCCCCTGCATATGTTTTCCATATGTGCAGGTTGAGCGCTGACGAGGACGGAGGATGTTGAGCATTTGGACAAAGACAGTATTCAATAAATGTTCCGGTTGCTATTTTGTCTTCATACATAGTAGTAGCCAACTCTCAAATGCTTCCGCTATGCCAAGTTTTAAAATTCTGATGTTTTCTGTATTCTGTTGAACTATGTCATTCACACTATGTTACTTCGTGATTTGAAACTTTGATTTGATAATGGAATTTCGCCTTTTGATCTACATGTCGTACCCCTTGATCGTTTCCCTCTTCTTCCCCGCTTCTTAATTCCCTCATTAGTCGCGATCAACCGTGTTTTCTATCCTTAGGAAGTGCGATCGTGACACAAATGGCCCCGCAGTTGAGGCGTAAATCTAGGTGTGGGGTCTGATCCCACTTCGGCAGCAGCTCCATCGTCGTGCGTGAAACATTTTATAGTATTTATTTATTCATTTTTCGTTCTATAAATACAACACCAAACAATCAAAATTCAAATAATTGAGTTTATTTTATTTTTAATAGTAATTTTAGATATTTAAATTATGTAGCTTTCAGTATGTTATTAACGTAATTCATAAACTTAAAAGTGCAGGTATTTGAGATACAAACTGTAATATGCATCAACCAAATATTTTCAATAGCAAAAAATATTAGAGAAATATGTGATCAGTACCTAGAACAAATATCATAGATCCCAAAAATATTTCAAGAAGTGAGCATTGATACTACAAAACATGACTATATCACACCTTCATATTTTTCATCAACTGTTGAGGAAAATTGGCCAGAGTAAGATAATACATTTGGTTGGGGAAATAAATTTTTTTCTCCCATTTATGATGTGTGATTCAGATATGAAACATGAACTATAAAAAATTCTCAAGTAATCTAGTGTGGATGAGTGAGAGTTGTATCTCAAAATAAGAAAGGCTAAAAAATAGGAGCATTTGATCTGAATTCAAGCATGTATAAAAA
The DNA here is from genome assembly GCF_004379255.2 of Salvia splendens. Classification (NCBI taxonomy): domain Eukaryota; kingdom Viridiplantae; phylum Streptophyta; class Magnoliopsida; order Lamiales; family Lamiaceae; genus Salvia; species Salvia splendens. The sequence goes on along the minus strand of NC_056034.1, from coordinate 36,242,269 downwards.
CATTTGCAATCCACAATTATGTGTGAAAAACTCAGCTTAGATTGGTGATTCTGACATTCTGGAAGTGGTAAATAGTGGTAACACAGCCCGGAGAAGATTATTGGTATTGAGTGGTTTTGTGATGTAGGCATCCACACCTGCCTCCATCATCCCATTCCTCTCCATCTCGTCTCCGGCGCTCAATGCTACTACCGTTGTTCGAACGTTGTAACTGCCCTCGGCTTCTCTAATCCTCGCAGTCGCCTCACTTCCTTCCATCACTGGCATCTGCCAAACCACAACATTACTCACCACTCATCATAACTCATATTGATCAAATTGCTTTATCTTCACTAGTGTTTATTGAGTTATTTCTCTTTTGAGTTAGAGATATAAAGCTTAGCTTCATTGTAAAAATGGTACCTCGCAGTCCATCAATATGCAATCGAAACGACCCGATTCCCCGCCTTTGAGCCTCTCGCATACAAGCTGCAATGCTGCCGCCCCATTCTCGCAGCATGTAGCAACCGCACCAAGACTACAAGCCACAAATGTAGCTATCTTCCGCCCCACGGGATCATCGTCCACCACCAGTATCTTCTTTCCCGCCAATGGCTTCCCCACCTCCTCCTCTGCACTACCAACCGCAGGTGAACTATCACCCCCTCTCCTCGTACCCATGCCCCCGAACTCCGGTAATAGACCAACTGTCTCATACAAACGTGATCCGTGAAACGGCTTTGAGATGACCAAATCTGGCGGAGCCAGCTCGTCCTGATCAAAATCAGGCGAATCCAACCAAACCACCCTAGTATAGCACCTGATATCCTTTCTGAAATCCCCAATTTCTCTCTTGATATCCAATAGAGGCCCCACGCGCGTGTCCACCACCATCAGCACCATTCCAGACTGATCAACGCCATCGAGGCTGCTCAAAGGGACTGATCTGGAGCTCGAAGAGCTGTTACAGCTATGGTTTGATAGGTTCATCATTTTCTGCTTGATTTTCTTCAAAGTAGGACCAAGTTGCTGGTGCTGCTTCACCGCATGCACCTTGATCCCGAGCCTCTTCATGAAGGCTTGCAACACATTGCTCCTTTGATCGCTCTTCAACAGCAGCACCACTCGCGATTTTGGCGGTTTAGGCTCCCAGAAATCGACTGTGCTCGGGCGTGCTGTCATCAACACGTTGAATCTAAAGCAAGTGCCTCTTTCGCCAACTTCCTTGTCCATGATCCCTATCTCTCCCCCCATTAGGCGCACCTAGGATTCAAACAAGCAAATCAATCGATGAATGGAATAAACTAAAGTCATTTTGATATTTCTTACCAGGGACTGCACAATCCCGAGGCCTAGACCAGTCCCTTGCTGTCCCACCGCGGTTTCCCTCACTTGGATATAGTTATCAAAAACAGATTTTCTCTTCTCCCTTGGAATGCCTTTTCCCGTGTCGTTCACCTCGAATGTGAAATCCATGCAGTTAGGATCTCTGTTTGATTGGTTGTTTGGTCTGTTAATCTTGAACAGGCAGCAGTTGATTTGAGTGGAGCCAAGCATTTCATTTTCGAGGCAAGGTTTTCTTGCCCAAGCTCCAACACTCACATGTCCCTCTGTGGTGAATTTGACAGCATTGCTAAGTAAGTTGCTCAATATTTGCTTCAGCTTGCTCCTGTCACCTCTAGCCCAACAAGATCTTGCGATGGACCCATCGCACGGGTCCAAGATTACGTCTACCCCTTTCTTCATGCCCACAGGATGATATAGATCAACCACGTCTTCTAGAAGCTGCTCCACATCGAACACCTGCTCCTCAAGTTGCATCTTCCCGGCTTCTATCTTGCTCGTATCAAGGATGCAGTTCAATATCCCTTGAACAAATCAATAAAATCAATTGGATGTGATACATGAAAGAAAACACACACATGTTATGGTTGGTTTCAGAAAAAAGCTGACCTAAAAGGTCCCTCGTGCAGGATTCCATCTGCAACAGATTTTCCAGGACTTGTGAGGTGCAAGGGTCCCTTTTAATAAGCTGAGTGCGACACACTTCTACGAGGCCGCTTATGCCTGCTAGAGAGGCACGAATGTCGTGGCTTGCACTTGCAAAAGCGAGGCTCTTGTTCATGCTCTTTCTCTCCGATTGCTGGGTTGATTCCATCTGCTTTATCAACGCGCCACACAGTGACATCTCCCTTCTAGCAGCTTCCACTATCAGTGACACGAAAATGCATATGGTGATCACCACAGCACCAACCATTACAACTATCAGAGCAAAGCACAATCTTATGTTCTTGTGAACTAGGCTCGAGTACTTATCAAGTGCCAGAGCCAACACAAACACCTGACACACCAAAAACCACAAATATATGCATTCAAATTTCTCAAACGAATTAATATTAATTCATAGATGATGCTTACAAATTCAACTCCAGCAATCTTGGCTGGTGAGCAGTTGAGCACATACTTGTTCCCTCCAATGCTCAAAATACGCTCTTCGTTGCAACTGACGTTTCCCACCGTCTGGAGCTGGCCATCATCGGGGTTTGACACCTGAAACAAAACCTGATCTCCATCCAAGATGACACTGACACGACTGCTTGGGAAGCCTTTAATGGTCACGTTCCAATCCTTTGTAAACAAATACAAGCTTCCATCATAAAAGGTCATTTGAGCAACCAAGAAATCAACCAGAGGCTTCACACGAAAGCCTAAAGAAATTAGTCCGTTTCCATCCAAAGGAACAGTGCTAAGTAGCAGAACATTTTGAGAATCTTTCCACCCACTCCCCACTGAGGCGTATCCATTTGTGCTATTCAAGGCTCCTCGTAACCAGCTGCTTTTAACCAGTTCAGGTGCGGGAAACTTAGTCGCCACTCCATATATCTTCCCCGTATTACGATTTGCAGGCTGCAAATACCATGTGTACTTCTTCTCTTCTGCATCTTTTCTTGCAGGAAAGGTTGAGTTCGAGTATAATGCAAAAGGCTCGTCCCCTTCTTTACAATACGCGAAGAATAGGCCATTCAAACCAATGTAAGAAATCTGAGACAGGTATGGAATTGTAGAAAAGGCTTGAAATAGTGCAGGAACCACCTGCATCATTGAAGAACACAAAAAGAAACTATGAAAAACTGTATATTGAACTCATTATGGATATACTACAGCAACCTTTGATTCAATATTTGTCAATTGGGGATCATTATCATCCAAACAGAAACTCAAAATTCGGGCAATGTTGACGGCTGAAGCATTGTTGGGAGAGAAGAATGCAGCTGCATTGTGAATTTGTGATATCAAATCTTGATTGATGTTGTGAGCTATCAACTTCACTTCCTTCTCGATTGGTACAACCTTGTTGAACCATAATGTGACTAACACAGCAGCCAAAGATAACACCACAAGTATCTACACAGAAGTTAATAGTATCATTCAAAAAAGCCCAACAAATTTGTGCAACAAAATACTACAAAATTTCCAATGAATATTTTTTTGAATTGACAAGTCTGTAATCTCACTCCATCAACTTAATAACAAACTAATGGTTTCTTTAAAAAAAACATGGTTTGTGTTTAAGAATTACAGAAATACATACCAGGAAAATGAAGAAACAAACGGGACGCAACACTATCAAAGAATTTTGCTTCATCTCTTAGAGAGCAACAAGTTAAAATGCATTTCGATAAAATGCTAAAAGAGAAACCAAATCAACTAATTAAAACATAAGTATAGAAAGTATAATAATGCATTTCGATAAAAAAAAAAGCTAAAAGAGAAAGCAAATCAAGTAATTAAAACATAAGTTAGAAAGTATAATTGCTAGAAATATATCCACAGAGTAGAATCTTGATATTCATTTATTTTTGGTGTGGGTTCTTTACCTTTTTTGACATTCCATTTACGAGTAAATCTTACATAAATGCAGAAAATCGTCTAATCATATTAATAATGTAACTATTTGCAGGAAAATATGATTGCACATCGTATAATTTTGGGAAGGAGATGAAACATAAGGAAACCAAATGTGCTAATTTGCGGAAGGAAATTAAACATTAAAAGGGATACATACACGGACCTTATCTCTCTCTAGTGAGAGAACAGCTAGTGCTTCTACTTGCTCTATTATCTCTACTGCTTCTCAATTCCTCTTTGCTTTTAGCATTGTATTTGGATCGGTTGTGATCTCGAATCTCGATCGGTATCTCTTGATTCGCGTTGAGTTTTGGAATAGGTTGGTTTGCGCGGTTAGCTTCTGTATTTCGTTGAGGTCGCTTTTTGCCATAACTGCACTACAGAGCAATGCGAGAATTGGCATTTCATTTTTTTTTGTTTAACCTCACGTGTACCGAACCCGGCGGAATCCGACAAATCTTGCTTGACCGAGCTTGCGAATTAAGGCCGAAAGTCTCCTAGCGGGTGGCGGGGTTAATGATGATCGCATGAGTAATTTTGTTGACCGGCATTTAATAAGGGTGGTTCGGTACGATATACCGTAAAGTGGGTGTCATACCGTATACCGTACTGAAAGTTATGGTATGACAAAACATCATACCGATATCGTACCGAATTTTTTGGTATATCAGAAATTCAGTAACGTAGTTTTTGATACCATTATCATACCGTGTTTTCAGTATACCGCACTGTCATACTTTTGCGGTGCGGCACGGCATACCGTTATACTTGTTATACTAAAAAAAATCTATTATACTCAAAATATTAAAAAAAAACTATTCTAGTGTTCAACTACTTCAAAAAATTCCAAAACAATTAAACTTCATCACAATATATATGTAGGATTGATTCTTTTTTATTTTTGTATAATAGAGAATTCTATTTTTAAATTTTAGTATAAATATAACATAAATATTAGGGTTTTAATCTATGTAAAACTAGATTTTAATACAAAAACACATAACAAAATCATACGGAGGGTATGTTTGGGTCATTGTTAACCTATAATTAGGTCATTTTAATAATGAATGACCTAAAATGAACTAAAAATGACATCAAACTCAGATTTTGTAAAATGACCTAAAACTAAATAATAATGACTTTCCGTGTTTTAGGTCAATTATTGACTATTAGATCACTTAATCCTATGGCCAAGATTTGGGCAGCATTTCTGGATCTAGATGCATTCTTGTTTGGATCATCTCTATTTATATATATAATAATTAATTGGTATACTGTGGTATACCAAAGCGTCGGTGCCACAACCACACTTTGCAAAAGATAGCAAAGCAAGGAAACCGTGACTAGGGATGGGAAATTAGAACATAGGAACAGAAAGGGGGGATAAACAATTTTGAAATCTCCACTTAGAAATCAAGGGAAACAAATTCAAAATAACACTTGTCAGCATGACTTTAAATGAAAAACCTTACTTATCAATAGAGATTTATCAAAGAGTATATAACAACAGGCGACGTTGTCCAAGACCTTAGTACGCAGAGGAATTTAATTCGGTTACATGTATATAAGACATGCACCTCAAGAATCTTTACTTGGGTGAAAGAGTAATCATCAAACTCTGCTCAACTAATCATCAATGATCAACCTGCACATTTAGAAATATATGCAGGGCTGAGTACAAAGATACTCAGTGAACACAATGCCGAAATATACATACAAACAATGAAAAATATTGTCATGCCATCACAGTAACACTCGAGAGTTTTCTCTTAAAAGACCCGAGCTTACTAAATTCTTTGTAAGCTAAAGTTCGAATTATCAGTCTAAGTTCTTTCTGTACTTCTGCCATATCTAAACACCAAGTGTCATGGAGATGGTTCTCTTCCACTGTCACCTACATTATTCTCCAGCCGGGGAGGTGGCCACCTCCCAAAGGCCTCCGCTACATCATCTTTGTGCCATGGAAGGTGGCCACCTTCCACAATCATCTATGTACATGGACCAATTACTTAATTAATTTGCCAAAGGGAGTCCAATATAAATAAATTAGTTCATCAAATTTTACATGTCCGTCTTCCCCTTCTCCCACAATTTGAAAACCACATAATAACATATCTGCTTCTCTTCCTCTTTCTCTCAATAACCGCCGCCGACGAGTACAAAAGACTTGACAATAAAACTTGAGGATGCCGGGGTTTGAGGATGCCGGGGTTTGGATCCCCTTGCACAGCGGAAGACTTGTACAAAACAAATAAATCAGACGTAGGATCAATTTGACAGATTATGAGATTAATCTATTCACATGTTAACACATAATTGCATGCTAGAACGCAAATAATTCATGCTTAAAAAATATAAATCCTAAAACATGAATACTACGGTTTAGAATTACCGATTTGATTCTCCAAAGAATCGTCGATTGCTTGCGCCTTCTCCATGATGATCTTCGATACTAGACCACGGATCTTCTAACTGGTTCCCAAACTGTATTCCGACATCAGTGTGGGCTGATCTTATCAAAATACTAGGACTTGAATAAAGAACACAGAAATTCCTCACGGAGGAGCTGAAGATTTCGAATTCCTCAAGGAAAGAGAGGACAAAATTTTCAGATTAAAAATAATAAAAAACTTCTTATGTCTCTCATTTATTCTCCTATTTATATTAAGTTCATATTTGGGCCAAGTCAGGGATCTATGGAGGTTTGGAGGTGGCCTCACCCAATTAGCTTTTCTAATTAAATTGAACTCATAATTTAATACAAGCTTATATTGGAATATTATTATTAGCCACTACAGTAATAATATTGCACTGCCCATCCAAATCCAAAATTACAAGTAATCCGGGTTTTCATTTTATTTAAATGTTTATTTACGTGCTTAAGATATAATTAAAGTCTGCATGTCCATTAATTAATTAAAGTCTGCTATGGACTTAATTAATTAACATCTTATTAATTCCAAGAGTGGACTTAGCAAGAAACACTTATTTATTATTCATTGAATAATTAAATTCCAAATGGCCAGTTTTTCGAATAATAAAACATTGTCCAAGCTCCTCTTGAGGACATTATCAAACGAGACTCACCTCGCGCACGATTCAACATAATGGCAATCCTAGCACCGCTAGATATTAATCACCACTACCTAAGATATCAGGATTATTGGGTTGCGAAAAACCCGCACCATTTGATAAGTCAAAGTAGTGCATAACCAATACCGTATGCTCAATGCTAACGTATGTACATTAAGAAATAGTTATTCCTCAAGACCTAGTCTTTCAATAGATAGCACAAAGACACGTCTTGCTGTTAGATCCATTTAGTGTTATACCACACCAACTTCATCTTATTTCAATAAGGCTTAGAAATAATCGTATTGACATTGCAACATTTCGCGATAGATAGCCAAAGCCTATCTAGATTGTGAAATTCTTCTTTCTCTTTTGCAAAGCATTGCACAGAACCGACTGTAGTTACCTTAAAGTGGACGACGCACACAACCAGTCTACTAACCAAAAGACTTAGGCTTTGTTTGCTTCTTATGCATTTAAATGTTTATAAAACATCTTATAAATGCACAAGCATACACAATGTAATAATATACTGATTATATTCGTGTGTAACTGCTCGAATAATGATGAATCGGGAACATCTTATAAATGCACAAGCATACACAATGTAATAATATACTGATTCTATTCGTGTGTAACTGCTCGAATAATGTTGAATCGGGTTAAAGTGGATTGTAGAGTTTTTCGTATACAAGCAAGATTCTATTTGCGCGAACTTGCTCGAAACATGCTTTTCAGTATACCAAACCTAAGGATTCGAACGGAGGCCTCCCGAATGTAATCCACTCTGCCAACCAATTGAGCTACATAACCTACTGGAAATATCATATGACTATATAATATACACTCACAACTAAAATGGGTGGGGGTCCCATGGAACCCCCAAGCCCCTACATGGGTCCGCCCCTGCGCTTGGCGTCTCAGTGTCGTCTCCAGCCCGTTCCACCTCGCCGATGAAGGTTTCTGGATTTGCAAAGTCTCCGGCTGCGCTTGGCGTCTCAGTGTCGTCTCCAGCCAGTTCCACCTCGCCGATGAAGGTTTCTGGATTTGCAAAGTCTCCGGCCCACCTCCAGCTGCTCGGCCGTTCACAGCGCCAAGTCCATCTCCTCTGCACAGGGCCACGCCGTCTCTCACAATGAGCTCCCCTTTTCCAGCAAGCTCGTCGTCGTCGCCTTCCGTAAAAACTCACTGCCGAGCTGTCATTATCGCGGCTTGTTGCTGCCGGCTCGGATTTGCGCTGCTGTCGGTCAGCCCCTTGACCAGAAGTTACGTCCTTACTCTTGCTCTTTTTGTTTCTTTTACATTTAACTAAGGTTTGGAAATTATCATGTTCAAGTTATGGGACTTCAAGCTTGTTGACAAGCTATGCTTTTGTTGCTGTCAAGTTCAGTAGCTTTGGTGGTGGTGGTTTTGGGACAATTGATGATTTGTTCTTTATAATTTATGTAAGTTATGCTTCATGTAATGATATAGAAAATAAAATTAAATAAAAAGTTGAGACGAAGATTGCCTACTGTAAATTGAAACTTCAGGGGAAAGCTTTATAAACCCTCTTGGAAATTCTCTGCTCATTCGCTCGTTTCTTTGCTTGAATTTTATTTGTGGATTTGGAAGAGAAAATGGAAAGGAGACATGTATAAATCGTGCATATTTGTTGGGAGATTTAATGGGATATTGATCGGTGAATTAAAATATACATGAAATAGAAGTAGGAGGTGGAATGAGGAGGTTGAAGTAACATTTTGTAGGAAGAGAAAACTAACAAGTGGCAGTATAGAAGAATGATGAGATTGAGCCGGGTATAGGAAATCTAATACTGTTACCGTACTGAAAACTATGGTATATCGAAAAATTGATATTTTCAGTATTTTTTCGGTACGGTAAGTCCGGTATTTTGGTATAATTCCCCACTCCTAGTTAGATAATATGTCGTCGTGTATGAGATATTTTTTGAGTGAATATACTCCAATCCTTTCAAGCAGTCAACGAAGACAGTTTCAACATTAAGTTTCTTCAAGGATAGCAGGGTAGACAAATTCTTGAAATTAAAAGAAACAGTTAGAATCACATTATATCAATAAAAACTACTCCACTAAACACTCACCATTTACACTTCTCCATGAGTTAGATAGAGGAAGTGTGTGGGAGACTTTCCACATTCAAAGTTGTATTTAGTGTTGCCCGCGGTTCCAAAACCGGCAGTTCCGGTTCGGAACCGCCAGTTCCGGTTTGGTCGAAGTCGGAACCGGAACCGGACCGTGAGGCTATTTCACGGTTCCGGTTCCGGTTCAAAAACTGCCGGTTCCGATTCCGGTTCGGAACCCACCGGTTTTCCGGCGGTTTACACGGTTCCGGTTCGAAAACCGGCGGTTTCGCGGTTCGATTTTTTTAAAAATTAAAAATTTGGACTTATACAATAAATTGTAACAAGACAATGGATAATTTAAATTGAAATAAGACGAATAAGGTGAAAATGATATCAATTTTATTGAATTTGAGTTGTAACGGACAACGATACATTACAATTTACAATACATATACAAGTATACAACATACAATAATGTAATATAAATTTAAAATTTGGACTTATACAATAAATTGAAACAAGACAATGGGATAATTTAAATTGAAATAAGATGAATAAGATGAAAATGATATCGATTTTATTGAATTTTAGTTATAACGGACAACGATACATTGCAATTTACAATACATATACAAGTATACAACATACAATAATGTAATATAAATTTGAAATTTGGACTTATACAATAAATTGGAACAAGACAATGGATAATTTAAGTTGAAATAAGACGAATAAGGTGAAAATGATATCAATTTTATTGAATTTGAGTTGTAACGGACAACGATACATTACAATTTAAAATACATATACAAGTATACAACATACAATAATGTAATATAAATTTGAAATTTGGACTTATACAATAAATTGGAACAAGACAGTGGATAATTTAAGTTGAAATAAGACGAATAAGATGAAAATGATATCAATTTTATTGAATTTGAGTTGTAACAGACAACGATACATTACAATTTACAATACATATACAAGTATACAACATACAATAATATAATATAAATTTGAAATTTGGACTTATACAATAAATTGGAACAAGACAATGGATAATTTAAATTGAAATAAGACGAATAAGATGAAAATGATATCAATTTTATTGAATTTGAGTTGTAACGGACAACGATGCATTACAATTTACAATATATATACAAGTATACAACATTATATAATAGAAATGTAGAAATATGGAACAATATATATTTTTTTGTTTAAGCAATTGAGAAAGAAAGACAACTTATAGAACTACGGGAACAAGTATAAGTGTATAACAATGCGTAATAAGAGTAGCACTTGAGTAATTAAATTGAAGCACAATAGCACAAATGATAAGTTGGAGACAAAGAGAGAGAATTGAGAGATTGAAGAGAGAAACTCTTATTAACACACGAGTGGGGTGAATGTAAATGAGGATAGATTAGGGTATTTATAGATAAAAATAGGGGGAAAATGGAAAATTTGAAATCTGAAAAAAAATTGAATTTTCGGAAAAACCGGCGGTTTTTGGCGGAAAACCGCCGGATTTCAAAATTAACATGCGGTTAACCGCCGGTTTCCGGTCCAAAAACCACCGGAACCGGCCGGTTTTCACACTCGAAAAGCTGCCCTCCCTGATGCCTTGGTTTCCGCGCCCGAACCGGAGGTTCTGAACCGTCCCGAACCGCCGGTTTGGTGACGGTTCCGGTTCGAAAAATCTTGAACCTGAACCGGACCGCGACCCGAATTGCGACGGTTCCGGTTCGAGGAAATCGCCACGGTTCCGGTTCGCCGGTTAACCGCCGGAACCGGAACCGGTGGGCATCTCTAGTTGTATTGTTTATGAATACGTTTCAACTGTTCAGTGCATGCAAAATCAGGTACAAATTGCTCAACCCAAGCCTTGTAACATCTTAAGATGTTTGGATGATCTTGAAAGGGTGACCTAGTCTCACAATAAACAAAAGACATAATAAGAGAAAAGTTCTTGGATGAACTTGAAAGAGTGGTCTAGTTCAACAATTAACAACAACAAAAAAATAGAATAAGAGAAGAATGAATTTGAAATGATGTCGGTCAACTAAAAAAACAGAATAAGGAAACAACATGTTTCGACAAAACCTGAAAGAGTGACCTAGTTTCATTGTTAACAAAAAAACAAAATACATGCAATGTTAAGATAATTGATGAATTTGAAATAATGTCTACTAATAAGAAAAAATAAATATTGTTAGCATTTTTTTTTCAGAATAAATATTGCGTATGTAAATAAATACAAAAAAAATAAAAAAAAAATGAGAAGAATAAAATACATACGGGAAGATATGTTTTTCACAGAGATTGCATAATGGAACAATCTTGATAGCATAGGATTATCTAGGACTGGGTCGATACGGTATATTGTATCGAAAATTTTATATCGTTATCGTATCGAAAATATCAATATGAAAGAATTTCATATCATTACCGTATCGAAAGTTTCGGTATGGATAATATCTATACCGTTACCGTATCAAAATTTTGGTATATCGTACTGAACTTCGATATACCGTTCTGAACGGTATATCGAAATTAAATGGATATCTATTTATGATTTTAGGGTTTCCAATAAATATTTTTTAAATATATAAATAAATTAAATGAATATCTATTTATGATTTTAAACTTTTAATCTTTAAAAAATAAACTATATTATTATTATTATTATTATTATTATTATTATTATTATTATTATTATTATTATTATTATTATTATTATCAGTATAAACGGTATGTATCGATAATTCAATACGTATTCATTTTTGATATATTTTGGTATACCGATAATACCGATATATATCGTATATTCGATATAAAACGGTATACCGCGGTATAAGAAAATTCATATCGTTATCGTATCAAAAACTTACGATACGGTATTATATCGTGCCGAATTTTTGGTATACCGGAAATTCAATATTTTTCGATATTTTTCGGTACGATACGATCGATATACCGTTTTTTCGGTATATTTACAAGTCCTAACTATAATTGAAGTAATTCTATTAATGAAGGTTTAATTTTCTCAAAATTTAAATTTAAATTAAATTAATTACAAAAATCCAAAATCATAAATTATTTAAATATGTCCTTTTTATTTGTTATGTATAGATTTTAATTGTGTTGATAAATACATTTACATATTATTTTTATTAAAATATTATTATCAATCTGATATATTTATTTTTGGGAATTTTATTAATATATTGAAGAGTGAACTACATAAATAGCATGATCTTTTACTTTCGCACAAAAATGATACATGATCTTGTTTTATATCATTTTTATTATTTAAAAATAACATTTTTAGTACCTGATGCTAATTTTCACCCTAAAAACCCCCTAAAAATCACATTTTCACATTTTTGTCATCGACGACATTTTTGGGCATACACAAAAGAGGAGCTAAAATGATATATATCTTCTCTATCTTTTTTCTTCTATACTACTATTATTATTAATTATTATGAACATCATTATTATGAGGTTATAATTTAATATTTAACTTATGACTCATACTTAATTATAGTTATAGTTTTATTATATTTAATTATTATATTATAATAATAATAACTCATAATTAATAAATATTTATAATATACTTATTTAAATTATGAATCATATAATATTAAATTATAATAAGGATAATAATTAATATTATTATTTTATCTTATTAATAACTAATCAATATAATCAAAATAAAATCTAAAATTATGAATTATATTTATAATGATGTAAATGATTGAATATTTTTAAATAGGTATAAAACAAATTAAAAATATTCAATTGATTTTATTAGTTTAAACAATTTATTTAATTAGGTATTTTTTCCGTAGTTTAAATTATGAATGTCAATTAGGTTCATGTATAAAATACTAAAAAATGAAGAAAAGGAAGAAAAAAGAAAGAAGAGGAAATAGAAACTAAGAAAAAAAGGAAAGAAGAAAGGAAAAAAAAAAGAAATCACATTTTTTTGTATTTAATTGAAATTTCCAAGTATACCCTCTATGACTCAAAAGTCACATGTTTGATATCTAGGGTTATTTTTGTCACGAGGTAAAAAAAAGATATAAAACAAAGATCATATACCAGTTTTTGTGTGAAAGACAAATATCAGGTACTACTATCTATATAGTTCACGAAAAAATTTAAAGATAACTTTTTGGTACAAATCCTATTTATATAGGATTTAATCCAATAATCACTCATGTATTTAAAACATTAGATTCGTAGTTATATAAAATAATATTAACATAATCATATCTTTAATTTACCACAATCAATATTTAAAAATTATTAAATTCAATATGATTTTAAATGTTTTAGAATACATAATAAGAAGAAAAAAAGAATAAGAAAATGATAAAAGAAAAAAATAAGAAAAAAAAGTAAAATGAAAATTGACTGAAACAAAAATCACAAAGAAGGTAACTCGATGAAGTATTTAATATTATTCCAGAAACTCTTTGAATGAAGCATATTAGTGAATTTATAGTTTATAGAAAATTTTGCCCTCAGTTAAAAAATACTTAAGAATATATTTTTATTTTTTGTAATGCATTTTTTTCATACTCTCCCGTCTCCAGAGAGTATGAACTATTTCCTTTTTCGTCCGTCCCTGAAAAGTATGAACTTTCTTATTTTGAAAAAGTCGAACAACATATTACCCTCATATATCATTTTATTTACAACTTATATCATCACTATTAACAACTTATACCATTACAATAATGTGGAACCCACTTTTCACTAATATTATTTCCACTACCCTTTCTCTCTTTCTTACTTTTCTCCTTATTTATTAAAATCCGTGCCAAACCCATTGTTGATACTCTTTGGGGGTGTTCGGTTGGCAAGATTAAATCTCATGATTAAATATGTATCATGTTTGGTTCATAAGATTGAACCCTTGATAATTAGTCATAGCCTCCCCCTCCAACTAAAATAATCCCACAACTTAATCCTAGATGAATAGTCTTATGATATTAGTCATGGCAACCGAACGCCACCTTGGGGGACGGAGGGAGTATAAGATTTTGCAATAAGCACTTAAATAGATGCAATGAAAAATAAAGATTGTCTAATGTAAATTCTTTTACGAAAAACTACATTACAAAAATAATAGTTTTGCTATCTAAAAGGATTACTATGAAATAAATAAATAAATGTTGATTGCAATAATTTTACAAGAAAATACATTATAAAATCAAAATATGTTTTAATATGATGATATGCATCTGTCCCTTCCCTTTGTCCAAAGTGAAACACTCTGTTTTGAGAATTTCGCCCAAAAACCCTAGTCGTCTTATTTTTCTCTAAATCGCACAGTTGCTAAGGTAATAATCTCGGTATACTGTTTGATTTCGATAAGCATTGGATGAGTGGAGGTGGTATCTGTTAATATTTTTCTAATGAATTTGTGGTTGATGCAGTTACAAAAAAGATGGCAGGTGGATCAGATGCTGTAGAAAACACGGGCTTATCTTGTGCTAGATGCGGCGAACCTGCTCATCTGCAGTATGAATTATGAAATTCTTTCTTCATTTTCTCTACTATTTTTAATTTTATCATTTACGGCGTGGATTGAATCTTAATTGCAACCCTTGAATATAATCTCGTTTTGCATGGAAAATGATGTATTGTTTCATTAATTTGCTTTGCTGGTGACTGCTGGTGGGTTTTTCTTTATTAGTTACGGATTTATTACTATCAATGTTTTGGAAATTTGATCAGTGTGTTGGCGTGCTATGGTCTGTGCTCTATTCATGGTGGTTTTTGCCGCTTACAGGTGCCCCAAGTGCGTACAACTAAAGCTTCCTCGTCAAGGTGCCGCTTTCTGGTTCGTTCTTTGGCTCCACTTTTGGAAAGAAGTATTTTTTTGGATGAACCGGACCTAGATTTTCACTAACTACTAGTTGTGTGTTCGCTGAAATTGGATCATATATGTTTTTTGAGCTTAGAAATTGTTCACAGTTAGTATATTACACAAATAAAGTAGGTCAGATGAACCGGACCTAGATTTTCACTAACTACTAGTTGTGTGTTCGCTGAAATTGGATCATACATGTTTTTTGAGCTTAGAAATTGTTCACAGTTAGTATATTACACAAATAAAGTACGTCAGATGATGATAAATGATAATTGAGAGTTTGATGTATTGGAATGGAGTATCTAGTTGGTTTTAGACGTATTAACCTCTAAGAAGACAGTCTGACATTGACTGTATGACGCACTAAAATATTGATGTTAATGCCTATTCTTGATAGAAATCATTGTCCTTCTAGTTCCCAAGACTGTTTCAAGGCATCCTGGAGTTCTCATAAATCTGTTCACTCAAATTCAAATTCTTCCCCTGCATCTGAAAATTCTAGTGAAAGAAATTCGGGCCTGCCCAATGATGGCTGGCTTTACTGCATGCGCAAAGGACAATCTCGGACACCAAAAATTCCGCATTTTGACTGGACTGGGTAATAATTACTTCAACTCCTATCCCACCCCTCTAAAAAGAATGCTCTTCTCCAACTACAAAAATTTAGCTCAAATTTTACTCTGTTTTTTTACTCTTCCTTTTCAGACCATTAAGGCCATATCCAATATCGCAGAAACGTTTTGTACCTGCTCATATTGATCTACCTGACTGGGCTATTGATGTAAGTTTCTTAGTTTATATAATTCAAAATTATTGCTGTGTCTTTGAATTTTTATACTGTATATAGTATTAATGGCTTATGTAGGTATTAGGTTGATTGATGTTCACTAGGACTTTCTCCAGTTAAAGGACATCCTTGCTATTCTGCTAATTCTCCTGCCTATATCAAGTGCATTGACATCTACATTTTCAATCATTTTCAGGGAATTCCAAAAATTGAGCCCAATAGTGATCTGCAACATGTTGTTGAGGTAGTCAGCAGTCTCTGAGTTATGTGCACTTTTGACAGTATGACTTGTTATTTTTGGTGAACTGGATATGACTAATCCATTCACGTTCCATGATATAATTTATGAAGATCAAGACTCCAGAGCAAATTGAGAGAATGAGAGAAACTTGCCGGGTAAGCATCTTGATTGTTCTGTTCCCAATAAAAAAATTATGCATGCATGTTCATCTAACTGAAAATATGGGAGTTGGAGGAGAAACACACACCATGCACACACTAAACCACTAATAAGTTAGTAGAAAAACCTCTCGCTTGGTAAATGTATAGCTGAAAGGCTGGAACAACATTTCACTGCAACTTGTCTTCTCGAGAGTCATTATTATTGCTTTATGCATACAGTATAGAATATATATTCAGCATTCTAGTTTTGACTTCTTGTTAAACCTTGCATTCTTACCTCCAGATTGCAAGGGAAGTTTTGGATGCTGCTGCTCGGATAGTAAGACCTGGAATTACTACTGATGAGATTGATGCTGTTGTTCAAGAAGCAACTATTGCTGCTGGTATGATTTACATCCCTCACATAGTCTCATTTCACACTGTATATCTCTACCTGCTGAATTCTGTTGTTTTTTTTGGAAAATAGTGTTTCTGTGTTCACTTTAATTTTTCATGCAGGAGGATATCCATCTCCTTTAAATTATCATTTCTTTCCAAAGTCTTGCTGCACGTAGGTATTTCTTACTCTGAATTTTCTCTAAATGTTATTCACTTCGCGGTCCCTAAATACATCACAATATGAACTCTTAACTCTCTCAGGTCAGTAAATGAAGTTATCTGCCATGGGATTCCTGATGCAAGGTATGTTGTGAACTCATTCAAGAAAAATATGTATGATAGGTGCTAATGTGTAGCACATAAATATGGTGTCTGATCTGATGCACTTCTCATGACTTGGTCATATGAATCCTCCATACTTTCCTGCTACTCTTTAACTTGTTTCTCCTCGACCCAAGCACTTGGGACCATCCATGAAGCCAACCTTTTGCTTTTGAGATATACTCCCTTCGTCCCCAAAGAGTATGAACTTTGGGTTCGGCACGGGTTTTAACTTTTAATGCATTATTGGTTGGTAAAGTAAGAAAGAGATAGATAGTGAAAGTTTTTTAAATATTGCGAGTGGAGAGTGGGTCCCACCTCATTAGAGAGAAGAGAGTTTCCAAAATTGGAATGTTCATACTCTTTGGGGACGGAAGGAAAAGGAAATAGTGCATACTCTTCAGGGACGAAGGGAGTATGTAAAAACGCCATAGGCCCAGACATTGTGTATAATACTTGTAATGAACATGGGTGATCATTCTATACAGGGAAAGTACATTCTCACTCACATTTGTTTCTGTCGTTCAGGATATTAGAGGATGGTGATATTGTAAATGTAGATGTGACTGTGTATTATAAAGGGGTACATGGTAAGGATATTCATAGCCAACTCAAGATCATAGTTATTATGTATATGTTCATTATGTACAGAGACTAAATATTTTCTTGCTTGCCTGCTTATGCAGGTGACTTGAACGAAACATTCTTTGTGGGTAATGTTGATGAAGCATCTAAACGGCTGGTTCAGTGTACATATGAATGCTTGGATAAAGCAATAGCAGCTGGTAAGTGTTTGCTCCTTTTGTGTCTCGTACATCATTCTTTTATTATTTAGCTCTCTTTCTCTGGATTTCCCAATTTTCGTGTGTACTTCTCAAATTCTCACTCAAACAATCATGTGAACTCTAAATTAATGGTTGCTGCTAGTGTTCATTACTTTCATAAGTTCATTCGTTTCCCTGCTTTAAATATCTGCGGAATCATGCTGCTGACTGTTTATTGTGTCTTATTCATGCTCTCTATAGTTAAACCTGGGGTGCGTTTTCGGGAAATGGGGGAAATCATTAGCCGGCATGCTTCTATGTCTGGTTTCTCTGTGGTAATTGAGCTTCTCTTGTTTGTAAATCTATGAACTTCCATTCTTACTTACTTTTGACATTACTGATATAGAAATGCTATGTTGTCTCATTCTGCAGGTGAAATCTTATTGTGGTCACGGAATTGGCGAGCTCTTCCACTGTGCTCCAAATATACCCCATTATGCAAGTATCCTAAAAATGGAATTGTACTGTTACACTTTTACCATGCTTGTTAAGAGGATATTTCTAATGAGGCATGTTTGTTTTAATGAATTGTCGTTCAAAAATTCAAATGACTGAGATAAATGAACTCATGAGATGTCTTTGCATAAGGATTTTTTCTTGATCCGAGAGTATAGGTATCATATCATCTTTAAGTATCTTGTAACTTCACTTTCCCATGGGGCCTTAACCCGAGCAGGAAATAAAGCTGTTGGAGTGATGAAAGCGGGCCAGACATTTACCATTGAACCTATGATTAATTCTGGTAGATATTTAGTTGCTAAACCTTTGCCCTGTGTTTGAATCTTCTGTGGTCATCTAAATCACTTTCATGGTAGGTGTTTGGCGCGACCGGATGTGGCCTGATGGATGGACTTCTGTAACTGCAGATGGGAAACGCAGTGCCCAATTTGAACATACACTTCTGGTAAAGGCTCAAGTTCTCATTATATTCTTGGAGGAATCTATCACTACATTCACCATAGAAGTTTACATGTTTAATCTTCATTGATCAGTATTGCACCATGTCTAATTTCCTGACCAATATCAAATACTAGAACAATTGGTTTACATGAATCTTGCAGGTTACAGATACAGGATGTGAAGTTCTTACGGCACGCTTGCCATCGTCTCCAAAAGTATTTCCTTGGGCAAGTCCATGATAGATGGATTTATGGTTCAGGGGGTTATTGGTGAGATAATTCAAGCAACATTTTGCAACTGCTTGAGGAATGCCGCTTGTTGAGAGTGGCAAGGTGTTGTATTAGTACTTTGTGTGGTGGTTTTCAAAATTTGAGTTAAATTTTTTCCAAATGTTTGTATAATTTTCCGAAACAGAATGAGATAGCAAACGAAAGAGCTTGAGTTTTCTTATTTATGTGATTTTATAGAATTTATGTGGCATTTCCAAGCTGACAATTTTTCTCAGTTTAGAATTTGATAGTTGGATTTTTATTTAGAATTGTATATGAGGTGACCACCTTTTATGTAAAAATATTAGAAAACCTGAATCAATGTATATATACTTTACATGTTACTTTTTCACATAATTGTAATTTCCATCAGAAAACAAACAAATCAAATTGAGTCAACTGGAAAGCATCTAAGATGCTCAAAAATTTGAAACATGAAAGGGTCATAAATCTAGGGATTTACAACCCTAAATCTTGCAGCAAACCTATTGAACAAGGCCAGCGCAATGCTAGTAACCTGTTGAAGATTAAGAACTCTAGCTTTGATCAAGGCCTTTGTCTTCCCCCCGATGGTCCGTCCTGAAATCCCATCGATGCACATGCTTGCATCTGTCAATGCAGTGCTCATCCATGTCTAGACGTTGCTTGCATGCCATGTGAACTCACTGCTTTCCTCGTCTTCCTTGATGTGTTGTGCCTCTTTGATGCTTTTTGTGAGCTGATCCACCCCATCATTTATCTGATCCAAACACTCCCTAACGGATCGGATCTCTCAGCTCTTGGTCCGGTTCAGTCTTTGAGTTACTTGGGTGATGTAGGCTTGTGTTGTCTCAGCTTTGGCCAGTGTGACTTTTAATGCAGTCCGGGCTAGCTGTCGGTGACTCAACGTTCTGCTGAAGCTAGAAACATAAGCTGATAAGCACCTTACACATAAATTCGAATATAATGTCGTCTCACATTGCGATTCGGTGAATGCCCTTGCCCTAGATCAAGCCCGATGTGGGGAGACTGGGTGCTGGGCTTGAACTAGGGTAAGGGCAACAAGGGAAAATGCTAGGAAGGTGATTGTTTTTGCCATTGTAGATGTGAGTGGGAGGAGATTGAAAACTTTGGGTTTGGAGTTTGACTTCGAATGTACAATGTGTTAATTTGTGTGATAATGAAGTTCTTGTTATGGGGTTTATATAGAGAGTATTTGAATCTATATAGCTAGCTTGCATGAGATTGCATTCAAGAATATAAATATTGTTTTTTTAATGTCATTGACCATGTGTTTGCAGTTTCCTAGAACCAGGTCGGGATTTGATTTTGGAGTAAGCAAAAAACCGTAATTCATGTTGGAAAGTACTAAGTGACTTTGGAGTTACTAAAGCTGGTCTTAGAAATTTTCAAATTCAAGAAGAATGTCTGAAAATTAATCAAATTCTTACTTTAGGAACACTCAAAAACTCTCTTTGGCTTTGGAATTGAGTTTAATGGCTCAAAGATCATGATAATAATTATATTTGTCAATTATATATATAATGACTAAATGTATAGCAATTCATCATGGAAATTGTAAATTTTACATGTAAACTTATCGAGGCGAACGTAAGCTAAACCTCACAACATAATTAATTATAAATTAAAGCAACTATACAGAATATGCAAGGATTTCATTTTAGAAATAAGTCTTGAGGAAAAAATGCAAAAACTAAATAGGATGAAATTAAGTTGATTTGTCCCCGATTAAGATCAAACCTTGCAGTGAATCTACTTTAGTGAGAAAACATGCGTGTAAGATGTAATTTGATTTGATCCGCGATGCATGATCTTATTCAAATTAATTTATTAAAGAAACTTGGAGATACGATGTAATTTTGGCATTGTGAAGATGGGTCAAGATATATTGTTACGGGCCAGGCTTTTGAGAAAAAACAACTGAAAATCTAAACATGACATTTAATCACAACTAAGTCGAACCACGGCTCCTAAAGTTCATAATAATTTTGCAATTTGATCCCAATGTTAGAGCAATATATAATGAATCACATATTTGATCAATTAACAAATAAATATATGTAATACTGTTTATATCGATCTGTAATTTTGTACTCATATATCATAAATTGTACAATATATTGAGTCACCAATCATACATATCAAGTGAATACGGATAACATTGCGTAAATAGCGGACGTAAAACCATAGATCGAAGTATTAGAAAGAAAACCATTTGATAGTAAAAAAAGTTAGAAAAAATTAATAATTGGCAAAATTGTCGGCTTCTGCTCCATCTCTTCACTACAAAAATATTCAACAAGGCTTCCTTCTGACCAGCATGATGCTAAAATAAAGGTGATTAATACACGCAATTATTTAATTTTGAAAATGATAGCACCAAATAACAATCAACAGACTTATGTTAATGTGTGTGTGTTATTGATTAATTAATTAACTCGTAATTAATTAGATCTTCTCATCAATGATCATATACTGGCTGGCCGCGCAGATATTTTCCATATGAAAGTAAATGCTTAAATTAATTTTATGTTTTAGTATTTGCTTTGCTAAGTACATAATTTTTGTATTCCAAATACTAAACAAATGTAATATAATATCTTTAGTTATCATCATAATTTAGTGCATTCTTTCCCTCTTAATTTCCATAATCCGAGATAAAAACATACGTGTAGAGTCACCATTCCCGCACCTTATAAAAATTAGAATGCTACTATATAAAAAGAAAATGAATCGTAATGTTATGCATACAAACTAAAATATTTATATTATCATCAGATTTAAGTGTATCCAGCCAGGCAAGGCTTTACTTAAACCGACCAACAATGCTGGATTAATTAAAATTAATCACGTGGGTTTAACCAATTTTGTTGGCCCATCCCATGCTAATTAAATTTTGCCAGTCAACGATCACCCAATTCAATTCACTACGATCCGGATTTAAGGATTCTATTTACTTTCTTTTTTTTTATATGTTGAACCCTTTTTATTAATTACAACATGCAAATTTTTAGTCCTATAATTGTGATTTCACGCGTGTTTTATTCTTCCTTGATTTGATTCATTTTATAAAAAAAACGCAATCAATTATAGTTCCCTATTCATCAATCTCCGTCAAATTGATGATTCAAGTGTAAGTTCTACAATTAAGCACATATTAATGATCGACTTGGATGCTTTACTAATTATAAACTCTCAAATTAACTGACAGAGCTAGTTTTTCATAAAGCCCGAACCAAATAGATGATACTAGTGCGTTTCGCAATTGATCATAATTACCATCCCATAATCTAACGACTTAGAAATTAATTAGAGGTTTAACCATAGTCGTTATTCACATAAAGAAAAATGATAATATTATGAAAAAAGGTCATGTGACAATGAAATAATTCCTAGGAATGCCAATATGGGTATTAGACTGTCAAAGTCATATTATATGTTAAAGATTTCCCATTTATGATTCTTATCTATTGTAACAAAACAAAGCATATTAATATAATTTCATAACAAAATTCTTCCAGCATTCAAAGTCGTTTTCAATGAATTATAGATCTACTATTCCTGGATCATACTAACTTACATAAATATTACATATGCATAATTCTGAATTCAATGACTAATTCAGAGACTTACCATATCAGCACATTCAAACTTATTTATACATAATACAAGGCTAAAGAAAGGAAAGCGAAATTATTAGTACAATATTATATCAAATGTAGAATTGAACCCCATTTTTACCTATATATACCAATGGAATATACTGGAAAAAAAAATCAGTCAATCCACTAAACATGCCTCGCCAGAAGACAAAGCATACACAAATTTTGAGTGAGAGAGTCAGAAAATCTACTTTCAAAAGAAGGCTTGATAGCTTATTCAAGAAAGCACATGAGCTATCAGTGTTGTGTGGCGTAGAGATAGTTATCATCGTTAATGATCCGAAAGAGTCACATTCAACCCTGTGGCCCTCTCATGATCAGGTTATGAATGGAGTCATGAAGTTCATGGCTCGTTCCAAAGAGCCTGGACCCAAGAAAATGGTTCTGCATGATAAATTCTTGAGTGATAAATTGAAAAGCATGACCGATAGGTTGCTGAAACTTCAAAAGAAGAATGACGAAACAGAAATGGGGTTCCTCATGACTCGACTCTTTGAAGGTGGAATCTTCAATGAGCTTGGTGTGAGGCAGCTAAATGGTTTGGATCAGTTTGTGGAAGAAAAGCTGAAGATGCTCGAAAACAGGTACAACGAACTTGCAGGGGCTCAGGGCCAGCTTATGTGCACTAACAATCTACACCATAGCCAGATGACACCAGCAACGGCAGAAAATAGAATTGGCAATTTTGCAACTAATTCGATCACAGAAGAAGACATAAGGTTTGGCCCTGGCATCCAGAACACTTTTGGCATGTCAAGAGGAATCGACTTAGGATCATCTGAAGTTGCAAGATCCTTTACTAACTGGAATCAGGGTGGAGTTCCTGATGAGTTTGGAAGTGCGTGGCCCACCAATTTCTATCCTTGATTTAGAAACAATCTTATGTTATCTTATGTTATGTTATGTTTTACCACCCTAAATTTGAAATGAATGTTTTTATATCTTTATTGTGTATGTTACATCTTTTTTAATTCATAATAAGGGATGGATGAGTTTCTTGTATTTATATTCAGGAAGGCAAACACTTACTAAGCACATGCAGCTATTGTCATGCTGATTAATATCTTTAAACCACAAGGATATCAAGTATGCATGTAAATGTAATTATATACATCAAGCAAAAACAACCGCAGAATTAATACATGCAAAGGAAAAAGGGGTTTATAATTAATTCTAAGACGGCTATATGTCCAAACTGGATTCAAATTCCCATATCTATATCTCTTTCTCATTCAACCACAAACCAGACCTATAGAAGGCAGCATAAATCCTACACTACCTGTTTTTATATTCTTAATCAAGCTGCAGTTATACAATGATATTTTTGAACTCTGCTTTTCTTATCATTATAAGATTACGAAATGAATGGTGGCGTACCAGGATCATCTAAAAAACAACTACTTCCATAAGCAGAGATCTTGCATTGGAATAGAGAACTTGACCAAGCACTTCAGTTTCCCTAAATAGGCGTGGATGACTGGATGCATCCATGCACTGATCCCCGGCAAAGTTGGCTCAAGATGAGCCACCATACCAAGGCTTAAGCACCAATGTCCAATAAAACTTAGCAATTCAAGCTTGCAAATAAGAAAATATCAATTATGATAGGTTGGTTTTCATACAAATAAATTATACATGGTTGGAGATGGTCATAGATATGAATGACAAGTGTAATAATGTAAATAAAAGTAGACAACAGTTTGGAGAAAGTAACTAATACTGAGAAGGGCCACACACTCAGCTGGTGTGATGTGAGCATCTAGATGGAGGATCTTATTGTTATAGCATATATTCTTTTTTCAATATTGTTAGTATTCGATTACATTAGGTTTAGCTGAAAGTTATCTTCGAGATTGTTCTTTAGTGTAGTATATAAACATGCTTTCTTTCTATAATCAAGATCATCTGATTTTACATTTTCTATCTATTTGAGGACATAATACATAAACTATTTAACTCTTTATCTCATTGAAGAAGTTAAGTTATTTTTTATGGTATTGTAGCAGGATCTTGATCTGGCTCTTTTACTTTTTCCTATACTATCCTCTTGTTTTTTCTAAAATGCTCAAGTCAAAAGCAACTTTTAACTCATCGGCACCAAGTGCTTTCGTTCCTTATCTACTACAAAGCATACCAATCTCCGTGAAACTAGATGATAGGAGTTTTTTGATGTGGCGACATCAAGTAGAAGCCGAGGTTTTAGGATATGGCCTCGAGTCATAATTGATCATAATTACCATCCCAAGGTCTAACAAGTTAGACATTAATGGGGTCAATTTATTTAACAAGAGTGGCAATATGAAGCTAGTCGTAATTCATATAAAGGAAAATGATAAAATACTACTATGAAAAAAAGTCATGTTACATTGAAATAATTCCAATATGAGGATTTGACTGTCAAAGTAAGATTATATGTTAAAGATTTACCATTAATGGTTCTTATCAACTGTAATTAAACAATGCAAATTTTTATCATTTCATAACAAAATTCTTGTTACTAGTACCTGGCATTAAAAGTAGTTTTCAATAATTTAAAGATCTCATCTAATTTACATAACAAAAATACAAATTTCAGTATATTACATATGTTTATATATATAATTCAGAATGCAATGGCTAACTCAGAGATTTACCATATCAGCACATGCAAACCTATTTATACATAATACAAGGTATTAATCATATTAAGTGTAGAATTGAACCCCTTTTTACCGATATAGAGCAGTGGAATTTATTGGAGAAAAAACAGTCAATCTACTAAACATGCCTCGCCAGAAGACAAAGCATACACAAATTTTGAGTGAGAGAGTCCGAAACTCTACTTTCAAAAGAAGGCTTGATAGCTTGTTCAAGAAAGCACATGAGCTATTAGTGTTGTGTGGCGTAGAGATAGTTATCATCGTTAATGGTCCGAAAGAGTCACACTCAACCCTGTGGCCCTCTCATGATCAGGTTATGAATGGAGTCATGAAGTTCATGGCTCGTTCCAAAGAGCCTGGACCCAAGAAAGTGGTTCTGCATGATAAATTCTTGAGTGATAAATTGAAAAGCATGACCGATAGGTTGCTGAAACTTCAAAAGAAGAATGACGAAACAGAAATGGGGTTCCTCATGACTCGACTCTTTGAAGGTGGAATCTTCAATGAGCTTGATGTGAGGCAGCTAAATGGTTTGGATCAGTTTGTGGAAGAAAAGCTTAAGAAGCTCGAAAACAGGTACAACGAACTTGCAGGGGCACTGGCCCAGCATATCCAGATGACGACAGAAAATAGAAGTGGCGATATTGCAGCTACTTCGATCACAGAAGAAGGCATATGGTTTGGCCCTGGCATCCAGAACACTTTTGGCATGTCAAGAGGAATCAACTTAGAATCAACTGCAGTTACAAGATCCTTCGTGGACTGGAATGAGATTGGAAGAGTGTGGCCCACCACTTTCTATCCTTGATTGAGATACAATGTTATGTTATGTTAAGTTTTACCACCCACCCACACAATACAAAGAAAGCCCTCGAAATAACTTAAAGGATATCGTCCTTCTAAATTTTAAATTATTGCGTCTATATCTGTTATCTATCTTTCCTTTGTATGCTACACCATTTTGCATTCATAACAAGGGATGAGTTTCTTGTATTTCTGTTCAGGTAGGCAAACACATACAACTGTGTCTACTTACTAAGTACACACAATTATTGTCATTTAGATTAATATCTTTCAACTACAAGTGATCTTCGATATCAAGTACATATATAACCGCAGACTTGATACATGTCAAGACAAAGTGGGTAAATAATCAATTCTAAGACGTAAAAAATCCAAGCAATATCTCTTTCTCATTCAACCACAAACATATTAATAGCTCAACATTGATGATTTTTATATTCTTTTTCACGAAGAAGACGTATAGAACATAGCATGAATCCTACACTACCTGTTTTAAATTCTTCATCAAGCCGAAGTTATAAAACAATTTTTTTAATGCAGCTTTTCTTATCGTAAATCCCTTCTAGACGTTTGGGTTCCAATAGCAAAATCATTCTACGCCCCTTTCCAAAATATCCAACCCCTATGAGAAATAGTCACATAGCACGTACTTATTATTATATGTTGGTCATTTACGCGTCTCAAGCTAAACCTGTTAGTTCTTTTCCATCAGTTAAAGATTATGAATAAATGGTGGCGTACCAGGATCATCTAAAAACCAAACAATTCTAGAAGCAGCAACCCTGCTTCGAGATAGAGAACTTGAACAAGGAATCCAGTTTCCCAAAAGAGGCGTGGATGCATCCATGCACCGATCCCCTGCAAAGTTGGCTCAAGATGAGCCACCAAACTAAGGCTGAAGCAGCCACCACCAGCAATGTCCAATAAAGATGAGAGGTTCAATATCAGAATAGTATCAAGTTGACAAAAAAAAGAAAATTTCAATCATGATAGGTTTTCATACATATGTAATTATGGTCATGGATATGAATGACAAGCGCAATGTAAATAAAAGTAGACAGCAGCTTGCTAACTTGCCAACAATTGGGTTTTTCAAGCAAAAGGAAGATAGAGTTATAAAGGCGTTAGAGTTGACAAGTGAGAACACTTGATTGTATGAAAAAATGTTATAAACTCAAACACATGAGGCGTTTCAATTCAACCACGTTTCTCACACAGCACTACTAAATGAGTCAATTCAAGAGAGAAGCAATCCAAGTGGCATGGAGATTTGAATATATGTTAAATAGGCATACCTGATAGCATTGAGACAGTTTCAGCTCATTACTAAGCACACTCTGTTTCCCTTTCCATTTCAAGTTTCGCAAATTCCTCAATGCGCATCTCAGTTTCCTGTAAGCAAGCTCGAATTCTCCTAAATCACTGTGAAAAACCAGCAACACTCGATCGAATTGCTGAATTTGGGTAAAACATCCTTCCCGCCAAATTATCCGGTAGTGGGCCAAAGAATTCCTGAACGCGTCCTCCTTGGGCGAGGAAGGAGGAAGTTTACATCTGGAGGAATGACGTAAGCCTCGGTTGGATGCAGATTGTCTCTTTAGAGCGATCACGTGGAATACCCGGTTGTCTTCTACGCAGATTGTGGAACTGGAAGAGGGGAGATTGTTGGAATGAGGAATCAAGCAATAAATATAATCATGAAGAATATACGTTAGAAGATTTCGAGATTGAGTAGCAAAGTATAGTGATGGCAAGTAATCTATGACAATGTTCATCGAAGATCTTCACACGTAAAAAATAATCTCATTTTAAAAAGGGCATAATGCAGCCCGATAAATTTCCAATACAAATTTATCCTATGTGACGGGTCGAAGGCGCGACATAACAACTCCACTAATTCTGATGGTTTCTCTTCTATCTCTGCAATCTCTGACTTAGATACAAACATACAAGGAGCACAAATGAAAATATACTAATTCTGATGGTTTCTCTTCTATCTCTGCAATCTCTGACCTACATACAAACATACAAGGAACACAAATGAAAATATACAAATCTAATTCAGCATACAAATCGACATAAACGTACAAATCGAATTCAACATAAAAGTAGCATTAATTCCACAATTCGAATTGAACCCTAAATTTGTCATTTATCATGTCACGCCTCCGGCACACTACGTAGGATAAGTTTGTGTCGGAGATCTATCGGGCCGGGTCGGATGGAAAATTTACACCGTCCGATAAAATTTATGACTTTTCATGCAACATTTTAAATTCGCAGGAAAATCAAACTATTTCAAAAGTTTATGACTTTAAAGACAATTTGCAATTTTAAAAATGAAACTTATAGCTCAAAAAGAAAATTAACTAATTCTTGGGAACAAACTTAAACGATAAATAGACTATATTTTCAGGACCAAGAGAGTAAAAAATACCATTGATGGGCAATTTAAAAAAGGAAAATTAAAATAACACACACTCGTTCCACATAGTGTTGCCCACGGTTCACGAACCGGCGGTACCGGTTCGGAACCGCCGGTTCCGGTTCGGTCGATGGCGGAACCGGAACCGAACCGTGAGGCTATTTCACGGTTCCGGTTCCGGTTCGAAAACCGACGGTTCCGGTTCCGGTTCGGAACCGCCGGTTTTCTGGCGGTTCCGGTTTTCGAACCGGCGGTTTTGCCGGTTCAATTATTATTTTTTTTTAATTTGAAATTTGGCTTTATACAATAAATCGGAACAAGACAATGCATAATTCAAGCACAAATAATACGAATAAGGAGAAAATAAAATAAATTTTATTGATTTTGAGTTGTAACGGACAACGATACATTACAATTTACAATACATAAGTATACAATACAACAACATACAACAATATAATATAATTTACAAGTGTCGTCGCCTCGTAGGACTCGGAAGGTAAATAAAAAAAACATGAAATGGGGGGGTAAAAGGAAAAATTGAAAAGGGCTTGGGATCAACTTAAACTTTCAAAGTTAAACTTTTCAAATTTAAGTTGAGTTGCCTACGTATCCACAATTTTATTGAGGAATCAAAGCCCACGTAGTTCTCTTACCTTAGGATCAACCCTTTTTTCTTGCAAAATGTTGCCCATTTTCTAAGCAAACACATATCAGCACGCCATATACACATTGATGCATTTCTAATAGGGGCAATTTGATCTTCCAAAGCAATCAATGCATCTCGAACACACATAGTCAGAACATTATTCAAGCATCTAGCATGGAAAAAATCAGAACAAACTATCTATTAGTGCTAATTTTTTCCATGCTTGAATAATATTCTGACTATGTGTGTTCGAGATGCATTGATTGCTTTGGAAGATCAAATTGCCCCTATTAGAAATGCAGCAATGTGTATATGGCGTGCTGATATGTGTTTGCTTAGAAAATGGGCAACATTTTGCAAGAAAAAATGGTTGATTCCGAGAAGAATTGTACTTGAAGATCATTAAAATATATTCCCCATTTGATAAATATCTTATTGGTGAAAAAGTGGGTATCTTTGAGGCAGATGGTACTGGAACACAAATTTATATATGGAATCTGGATGAATGAGGATCAGATTATAGTTTAAAATGGGAAGCTGGGTTCATTGGCGGCCAGTTAACCCAGCTTCCCATTTTAAACTATAATCTGATCCCCATTCATCCAGATTTCATATATAAATTTGTGTTCCAGTACCATCTGCCCCAAAGATATCCACTTTTTCACCAATAAGATACTTATCAAATGGGGAATATATTTTAATGATCTTCAAGTACAACTTAGCCGCAACAACGATACATTACAATTACAAATAAAAAAACATGAAATGGGGGGGAAAAAAAATAATTGAAAAGGGCTTGAGCTCAACTTAAACTTTCGAAGTTAAACTTTTCAAATTTAAGTTGAGGTGCCTACGTATCCACAATTTTATTGAGGAATCAAAGTCCACGTAGTTCTCTTACCTTGTTTACCTTTTTGGTCGGCTGTGCTCGCCGTTCACCGCCCCCCGTCGACTCATTGCTAATGTTGAGTGTTCTCGCTCTCGCTTCTGACCTCGTCATCGCCATCGGAAGAAAATTCTTCACCATCACTCTCTACACGGAAGTCAAAATCCGGCTCTGGTGCTCTCATGTCCGCCTTTGCCCAATCGTCAAGTAACATAGTGGCTTCCATGTTCTTGGCGGAGAGATTGCTCCTTTTGTAGTCTAGGACACAACCGCCGACACTAAAAGCTTGTTCAACGGCGACGGTGGAAGCGGGAACGGCGAATATCTCCTTAGCCATGATGGAGAGTATCGGAAACTCTTTGTCATGTGTTCCCCACCAATTAAGGACGTCAATTTGTTGAGTAGGAGGACCTGCATCTTGAAAAATAGAGCGCGATTCCAAATATATATCTAATTCACTAGTCGCTCTAGTCCTATTGGTTGTAGTACCGTATAGATCTTGCAATTGTGATACTACGTCGGGATCGATCATGATATTGGTAAAATCCCCTCCACCAAAATCAAATGTAGACGGACTAGGAGGAGCACGTACCTGGTGAGCGGTGTTATACCGCATTTCATATTCCGCGTAGAGAGAACGAAGTGCACTATCTAACCTTAGTTTGATTTCATCAACATCCGGAATACTTAGTTCGAAGCATTCTCCTCTTGTCAAGCCCATTTCGCGGAGTTGAGAAAAATCCAAAGCGTGCAAACAACCATAGTACATGTCTAAAATTTTATAAACACCATGCAACTTCCACTTTGGATCCAAGCATTTTGCAATCAAAAACACATTTGGAATACATGAAAAATATTTTAACCATTTTTCAACCATGTAAAACAAAATAGCCTTCAACTCAATGAATTGAGTATTTTTCACACAAGTTTTAAAACCAATTGCCACATACATGCAATGCTCCAAAACGCGCACAGAAGCAGGATAATAAACACCGGATAACTCAACAGTGGCATTTTTGAAAGCGCGGAATAATCGAAATAAATCCATGCTGTGGTCCCAACAAGCGGGTATCAAAATCAAATCAGAAGGAACATGAGGACAACTTCTAAAAAAATCACATAAATACTCAATGTGGTTCAAAGTCGACTCCAACATATCATATGTCGAGTTCCAACGAGTTGAAATATCCAAACGAAAGTTGGTGTACCTGCATTGCTTACTATGACAATATCTCTTCCAAGCTCTACCAATAGGAGCTTTGTTATGAATCAACTTCACAGCAGTTCTAATAGGATCAACATACTTTTGCCACAAATCGATCGCATCTTGAACACACAAATTCAAAATATGGGCAATACATCGCACATGAAAATATTTGCCATCAATAACAGGAGAACATGCACTGATTAGTTCATCTATGCTAGTAGTGTTAGCGCTAGCATTGTCAAAACCAATTGAAAAAATTTTATTGATCAATTGAAATTCATTCAAAACTTGAATGATCAATTGAGCAATTGCTTGTGCAGTGTGTGGTGCGGGAAATTCCCGAAATGCAATCAAACGTTTGTTTAAAGTCCAACTGTGATCAACGAAATGCACAATGATGCCCATATACGAATTTTTACAAAAACAATCAGTCCACACATCAGAACAAATAGAAACTTTATGCCCTAAGTTAATAATAAACGTACCTAATTGCGCCTTCTTTTCCAAGCATTGTCGAACAACGGCCCGAGTCATTGAAGTTCGACTCAATTTTCTTGCAGCGGCATTATAAACTTGCCGCATACTCGACTCAAAAGCATCGTTATCAAAAGCATTGAATGGAAAATGTTTCATAACGGCAAATCTAGACATCACATTAAGAGCATTTTTGTGATCATATTTCAAAAGAGTATTGCTACACGTACCTGATGTTTGGGATGAACCCGTCCCACTCCCGGTCCCGACTCCATGTTGAAAGTTGAGTTGAGTTTGGGTTGGAGCGATACCAAACTCGACCGGATGCGCTTTCTCCATGTGACGGGTAAATGTACCGTATCCTCCACCCCTTCGGAATGTGTATACGTTTTCGCAATAGTTGCAATACACATTATAAGTGTTAGGATCGTTACCATCATGTACCTTCTTGAAATGTTTCACCATGATTTTTGAGGTTAAAGACCTTTCAGCTGGTCTAGGAGGTTGTCCACGACCACGATTACCATGCCGACTCCTTGGTGGTGGTGGGGGTGGCATTTCTTGAACCTCTTCTACCTCCTCCCCCTCCTCCTCGTCGTCATCATCATCATCATCGTCTTCATCAACATTCACAGGGGTTGGACTTTGTTGGGAATAGGCACCGCGACCGGGAGCACCACTACCGGTACCAACATAAGCATCGCCTTGGGATTGAGAGCGAGAGAGAGCAATAGCATGTGCCACATCTTGCTCTTCTCGAGCCTACAAAATAATATTTGTATTGTAAATACAAAATAAAATTATGAACAATAATGTAATGTAATTCAAAATTAATTAAATTAGTAGATAATAAATATTAACCTGCCACTCATCCATGTTCATTTGAGAAATTTCATCAATAACGGATCTCCGAGATGGCCTCTTGGCCTTTCCCTTTCCCTTATCAACACGACCTTCTCGGGATGAAGACATATTGCTATGTAGAAATGTAGAAATATGGAATAATATTTTTTTTTGTTTTAGCAATTGAGAAAGGAAGACAACTTATAGAACTACGGGAACAAGTATAAGTGTATAACAATGCGTAAAGCGTAATAAGAGTAGCACTTGCGTAATTAAATGGAAGCACAATAGCACAAATGAGAAATTGGAGACAAAGAGAGAGAATTGGGAGATTGAAGAGAGAAACTCTTATTAACACAAGAGGGGGGTGAATGTAAATGAGGATAGAGGGGGGTATTTATAGATAAAAATGGGGGGGAAAATAGAAGAATTCGAATTTGAAATTTGAAAAAAAAAAATTGAAAAATCGGCAAAACCGACGGTTTTTGGCGGAAAACCGCCGGAACCGCCGGTTTCCGGGCAAAACCGCCGGTTTCCGGGACGAAACCGCCGGTTCGGTCAACGAAACTGTCTGCAAAAGCTGCGTCATGTCGCCTCGTTTCTCGCGCCGCATCCGGAACCCCCTGAACCGGCGGTTAAACGCCGGTTTTCACGGTTAACCGCCGGTTAACCGGCGGTTCATGACCCAAAAACCGCCTGAACCGGCCGGTTTTTCAGCTGAAAAGCTGCCGCCGGTCTGCCCCATCCACATGCCTTGAAAAACGCGCCCGAACCGGCGGTTCGGCCGGTTAACCACCGGTTCTGAACCGTCCGGAACCGCCGGTGCGTCGTCCGCGCCCGACGTTTAGTCCGCGGACAAAGCGCGGACAATAGGGCATCGTCCGCGTCATCGTCTGCCCACTGTGGGCGACGCGGACGATGGTGCGGGCGATGTAACGCGTTTTAGTTTTTTTTTTTAATTCAAATTTTTTGTTATATATATACCCCAACTTCACTTTTCATTTATAACTTTTCGATTAACTTTTAAACTCTCAAATTACGCTATAAAATGGATTCCGGTGGATACTCAAGTCCTAGCTGTCTGTTGTGTTTTTTAATAAGTTTGTATTTATATATTTGAAAACATTTAAATTAAATAACAAAACAATAGTAAAATGCTTAGGGCGACCCACTGCAGATGGAAGGGCAAGAGGATAAAATGCTGACGTGGCGGTGCATAGGGCAAGCTTTAGGGCTCGCCTTAGGACGCCTCATTATGGATGGCCTTAGATTTGTCTAATGGATGTAGACTCGTATTTCATTCTTATTGGTTATTTAAATTTAAACTTTATACAATAATAAAAATCATATTTTCCATTGAACATGTTTTTAAAATATAAATTTCATAGATATTTTTCTATGAATAGAGATAGATCTTGCTATATTTGGACACATCCTAGATTGTTCTTTTCCTTCCGCTGCATATAACATGTTTTCATTGTAATAAATTTATCATATTTTCTATTTAACATATTTTTAAAATATACTCCCTTCGTTCCTGAGGTGAAACTTTTCGGCTCAGAGTTTAACAAATGAACGTTGAGTGTGTTAAATAAATAGAAAAAAAAGTATAAAAGAGAAAAAGATAGAGAGGATAAAGTAAAAAGTGAATAAAGTAGAGAGAATAAAGTAAGAGAGAGTAAAGTAACAAAGAGAAAAAAATTACTAAATGTAGAAATGATTCAACTATAAGGAAACTTTTTGAAATGGAAAAATGATCCAACTATGAGAGAACAGAGGGAGTACTAAAATTCATAGATATTTTTCTATAAATAGAGATAGATCTTGCCATATTTAATTATTTGGACACATCCTGGATTTTCTTTTCCTTTCTCAGCATATAACGTGCATGTTTTAATTGTTTTAAGCATCATTTTGCGATGAAGAGAAAAGTTAATGCAGAAGGACCACGGTCTTATCTAGAGATGATATCCAATTGGTTGGTAATATTTTGCTTGGATAAGAAAGTAAAATGTTAGATGTGTATAAATAGAGATGTGATTTTACTTATGAAATATAATCCAGTAGTGGAAAAGATGAAGAGTGTAGCAAGGAGGGGAATCCATTATCTGCATAAGCTGAATGCCGAACACATTCCCAAGCACGTGTTAGAGAAAGGCCAGGCTCGTGTTATCGAGGCATCCCTCACACTCATCCGCGAGCGAGCCAAGCTCAAGGGGGAGCTACTACGGTCTCTGGGAGGCGTGGTGGCATCGGCAGCTCTCCTTGGAGTTCCCTTGGGACACAACTCTTCCTATCTCCAGGGCCCTGCCTTTGCACCTCCATTTATAAGAGAAGCCATTTGGTGTGGTAGCACAAACTCCACCACTGAAGAAGGTAGGTTGGTAATTGGTAAATAATGTTATGACTTATGTGTGTGCTTGATTTGGCCCAACATTAATAACATTGGATCAATATATATATGCAGGTAAAGATATTAGTGATCCGAGGGTGATGATAGATGTAGGCGACGTTCCAGTGCAGGACTTGCGCGATTGTTGTGTTGATGATGATAGACTGATGAATATCGTTAGTGATTCTGTTAAGATAGTGATGGAAGAAGTAAGGTTTTATTTGATAAGGTTGTTTTGATTTAGGGATGTGAATATTTAATAGTAGTGGTCCATTTTATAGGAGCCATTGAGGCCTGTGGTGCTAGGAGGTGACCACTCTATCTCGTATCCGGTTGTGAGAGCTGTGTCGGAGAAGCTGGGAGGGCCTGTTGATGTTCTTCACCTGGATGCTCATCCTGATATTTATGATGCCTTTGAGGGGAATAAATACTCTCACGCGTCCTCTTTCGCTAGAATCATGGAGGGCGGTTATGCTCGAAGATTGCTGCAGGTTGGAATAAGGTCTATCAACTGGGAAGGCCGGGAGCAAGGGAAGCGTTTTGGCGTGGAGCAATATGAAATGCGCACGTTTTCAAAGGATCGCAACCAACTCGAGAATCTGGTCTCTCTTTCTCCCCAAACCCAATATTTATGCTACATATTGTCCTTGTCCTCTTATTAATTAAATACTAATACTTGTATTGTTGTAGAAACTTGGTGAAGGTGTAAAAGGGGTGTACATCTCAATAGATGTGGACTGCTTGGATCCAGCATTTGCGCCGGGAGTGTCTCACTTTGAGCCGGGAGGCCTCTCCTTCCGCGATGTTCTCAACATTCTTCATAACCTCAAAGGCGATATTGTTGCTGCGGATGTGGTTGAGTACAATCCGCAGCGAGACACTGCGGATGCCGTCACTGCAATGGTTGCTGCAAAGCTAGTCAGAGAACTCACTGCAAGGATATCAAAATGATACAGTTATCAATAACTTCTACATTCTAGCTACTTACTAAATAAGGTGTACCAAGTCTTGCAATGACTTATCTACTAAATAAAGTTATTACTCTAAAATACTGAGCTTTGCAAAAGAAAATTAACATGATGAACTCAATGATCTCAATGTAGACAAGTAGTACAATGCAAAACCATAACCGAAATGCAATACTACCACAACCACATATTCTCATACTTGATGACAGATACACATATTTTCATTTTGTTTGGTCTACCAAAATTAGTCCATTGTCTATTTATGGAAACTTTCTCACAATTTTTCCTCTTCTGTCTCCTACTTAGCCATCCCATAATATACAAGTTGGAAATTAATTAGAGGTTTAATGGGGTCAATTTTTTTTAACCAGAGTGACTATATGAGGCTAGTCGTAATTCACATAAAGAAAAATACTAGCATGAAAAAGGGTCATGTGGCATTGAAATATTTCCTATGAAGGATTGGACTGATAAAGGCGTATTATATGTTAAAGATTTACCAATAATGATTCTTATCAACTGTAATTAAACACAGCAAATTAATATAATTCATAACAAAATTATTGTTATTAGTGAGTCATATTACCTGGCATTCAAAGTCGTTTCAATATATTACAGATTTACTATTCCTGGATCATCCTAAATTACATAATAAAGACTCATATTACATATGCTTTACATATACAATTCCATAATTCAATAGCCAGTTCAGAGACATACCATATATATCTGACCATTCAAACTTATTCATACATAATACAACATTATATCAAGTGTAGAAGAATTAAACCCCCCCTTTTACCTATATAAACCAACAGAAAAACATAGAAAAAAACCAGTCAATCAGTAAACATGCCTCGCCAGAAAACAAAGCATACACAAATTGTGAGTGAGAGAGTCAGAAAATCCACTTTCAAAAGAAGCAGTGGCGTATCCAGGATTTTCAATTTGGGGTGCAAAAATAATTACGACTTAAAATTTAAAAATGTGACTAATCTTTTTTATTTTCTTTGTTATGCTTTTTCAATTATTATTTTTAAATAAAATCTTTGTCTTATTTTTTTTATCAAAAATTTCATTTTAAATAAAAATAAACTAGTAGTATTATTTAGTATCACATAAATTGTACATTTGAAATACAAGTATCCATGTTTTGTTAATTAGCAATATATAATATAGACATGAATACAATGAGAAGGTTAGATTTATAAATATGGAGTATTTTATAATACTTATTTCAATTTAGCAATTTATATTGAGCTTTTTTTAAATTGCAAAAATATATACTTTATATTAGTCACATAAGTATCTATTAAAAATGATTAATGGAAGTTAAATATGTAAGAATACATAATTAAATTAAAAAAGAGCAAGTTAGTGATTAAACTAATAAACATATTTGTTAAAAACAAAATAACTAATAAAACTTAAATATGAATTGAGAAAAAATAAAATTGAATTAGATATGATATAGATTAAAACAAAGTTAATTTGGAGAAGAGAAAGTGTAAGTAAAAATTAAAAGTTGGAAATGTGCTCATTAATATTCGAACGCAAGCCTCTTGGTTGGAGATTGAGGCAACTTACCACCGGGCTACCAACGAAACTTGCAAAAATAAGACTACATATAGTATTAATACACAAAAGTTTGGGGGTACAGTTGTACCCCTTGTTCCAATGTGTATACGCCAGTGAAAAGAAGGCTTGATAGCTTGATCAAGAAAGCACATGAGCTTTCAGTGTTGTGTTGTGTGGCGTAGAGGTAGTTATCATCGTTCATGATCTGAAAGAGTCACATTCGACCCTGTGGCCCTCTCATGATCAGGTCATGATTAGAGTCATGAAGTTCGTGGCTCGTTCCAAAGAGCCCGGACCAAAAAAAATGGTTCTGCATGATATATTCTTGAGTGACAAACTGAAAAGCATGACCGATAGGTTGCTGAAACTTCAAAAGAAGAACGACGAAACAGAGATGAGGTTCCTCATGACTCGACTCTTTGAAGGTGGAATCTTCAATGAACTTGATTTGAGGCAGCTAAATGGTTTGGATCAGTTCGTGGAAGAAAAGCTGAAGAAACTCGAAAACAGGTACGACGAACTTGCAGGGGCTCAGGGCAAGCTTATGTGCACTAACAATCTACACCATAGCCAGATGACACCAGCAATGTCAGAAAATAGAAGTGGCAATTTTGCAACTAACAATCTAACAATCGTTCATGATCCGAAAGAGTCACATTCGATTGTGGCGACAGAAGACAGATGGTTCGGCCCTGGCATCCCGAACACATTTGGCATGTCAAGAGGAATCAACTTAGGATCAACTGAAGTTGCAAGATCCTTCACTGACTGGAATCAGGGTGATGAGTTTGGAAGAGTGTGGCCTACCAATTTCTATCATTGATTTAGATATAATCTTATGTTATGTTATGGTATGTTTTGTTATGTTTTCCCACCCTAAATTTGAAATTAATGTGGTTATATTTGTTCTCCATCTACTGTGTATGTGATATCCTTTTACATTAGAAGGGCTGAGTTTCTTGTAATTCTGTTGAAGAAGGCAATTAAATGTATTAGCAATTGTATTAGGTGATTCCTATCAACACAATTGCGTCGACTTATTAAGTTAAAAGTGATCTTTGATATAAGTACGTAAGTAAAAATGTCAAGCAAAAAAATCGCAGGCTCAATACATGCAAAGGAAAAAGGGGGTAAATAATCAATTCTAAGATGGTAATAAATCCAAACAATAAAATGGATTCAAATTCCCATACCTATATCTCTTTCTCATCCAACCACAAACAAATTAAATGATTTTCCATATTTTTTTTCATAGACCATATCAATGTTATGAATGGTGTAGGGCCGCTTAATTACGACGGTCGACCCAAAAACTGCCTCAATATTATAGCGATCGGCATGACACAGTCGATAAATAAAGTAAATAAAATACTATTAATGTATACTCTCCTTGTCACATTATAGTTGATTTGTATTTTTTGTCCTTTCCAGTTGAATCATTTTCTTTATTATCTCTCCTATTTTAGTTTCCTTTTAATTCACAATACATTACTAAATTTTATATGTCCAAGACAAATTTATGATTTTTATGATTAAAATTTAATTTTGTAAAAAAATAAAAATTCGACCAGTTATTCTATTAGCAACCAATTATTTATCAAAAATAATCGCGAATCAGTGAGTGAGTGCATCTCAAATGGCGTCCAATTTAACCCCCTTAACTTCCCGCCTAACCCTTCTCGGCAAGGGGTAAATTCTGTGAATGTACGTCATGGGAGATGATATCCGCCATTTGTACCAGGAAAAAAACGTTTCCAGTGATGGGAAAGACGCGTGAGCCTCTCGCGTCTTTTATAAACACGCATGACGCTCTCGCGTCTTTTATAAACACGCGTGACGCTCTCGCGTCTTTGCCTTGGATACATGTTCCAGTCCAGGCGCCAGAAACTTCACTTCCACCTCGCTCACTCTCTCACTCTCAGCGACGCCCAACGTGTCTAGCCGGCGGAAATCGAAGTGAATCCGATATTTTGATGCTCTAATTCCTATTTTAAGTGGTGTTAGGTAATTTTTGACCATTAATTTCAATTATCATTGCTATATGTTAGTTAGGTATAGATTTAGGGTTCATGGTTTGACATTGTGTGACAAGAAAAGCATTGAATTTAGGCCATTGATGTAGTTATATGTATGCATTGTAAACTAAATATATAATCGAAGCATAGAACATGGTATTGAATTTTCGTATTTAATTTTGTGCAATATTTATTTAAGTATGTTGAATTTAGAGTATATGATGTTTTGTCGTACTTATTTTGCAGGTTTGATGGTGTTTGTGAGTTTATATTGGGATGGGAAAATTATTCAGCTCCCAGGTTTGGGTGTTGCTTATGATCCCCTCGTGCAAAATCATTTATTATATTGAATGAAAAGATATCTTATTATCAGCTAGTTTCAATGATATGTGAAAAAATTGGAATTGATTTGGATGCACATACGATTGATTTAACATGGAGGCATCCTGTGATTTTTAGTGGAGTGGTGAATTATATAGCTAGACCAGTGGATGATAATTTGTTGGAGTATATGTTTGTTGAAAATCCACGTCAAATTGAACTTTTTATTGAATATACTCCGGTTACTACTGCGTTGCAATTTGAACCACCTATCACTCATCATGATGTTGGAACGTCTAGGAGAGATGATTATCATAGTTTTGATGTCGGGACATCTAGGAGGGATGATGAATATCATAGCTTTGAATTCAACACATTTTGGAGGGAGGTTGATGAACAACTAGATGTACCAAATGTGACATGTGATGGTTATGATGGTTCAGATGGTTCTGATAATTGTGATGGTTTAGATGGTTCTGATTGTGATGGTTCCGATGGTTCTCAACCAAGTGATCTTGATTATAGTGCAGAATCATGTAAAGATTCTACAGACGACGAGATACTTGATATGATGGTTGAGATTTATGTACAACCATCTGTTCGTGGGGAGCAACCTGTTCCAGACTACGTGCCTGAAGGGTTACCATTTTTTCGATCATTACCATATGAAGGCAGCCGAGGTTACTTTTCAGAAGACCATGGAGTGGGTGAAGAAGATATGTGGTATTGGGATGAGGATAATCCGAGACATATAGATGTGAGAACGAAATTTGATAGCAAATTGCAGTTGAAAACTGCTGTAACATTATGGCATGTGGGAACAAGTCGGATGTATGAGGTTATGGCATGTGGGAACAGGTCGGATGGCAACGATACCCATGTAATTGGGAGGTTAAAGCAACGTTTAAGAAACGCGAAGGTAGCTGGTCTATCAATTCATGGGTTGATCGTCATTGTTGTATGGGAGATCACGATCCAAGTGAACATGTTAATCTTACATCATCCATGATTGCTCTCTGTATTCGAAGTCAAATTGAAAACGATGCTGAATTCAAGCCTTCTGCGGTAGGTACATATTTCAAAGATAAATTTCACGTGAAAATCAGCTACAAGAAAGCATGGTATGCTCGCAGAAAAGCTATTGAGCTTGTATATGGTGGGTGGGAG
The DNA here is from genome assembly GCF_004379255.2 of Salvia splendens. NCBI lineage: Eukaryota > Viridiplantae > Streptophyta > Magnoliopsida > Lamiales > Lamiaceae > Salvia > Salvia splendens. Next base: position 36,201,416 of record NC_056034.1, on the reverse strand, counting down.
GGATCATTCAGACAACTCCCCAGCTACCTGACTGAGTTGCAAAGTCAAAATCCTAGGACAATCGTTGAGTGGTTGCATGACCCTATATTGAGTCAAGGTAATACAAAGGTGTTCCGTTACGTATTTTGGGCATTTGGGCCAGCAATAGAGGCGTTCCAACTAGCAAAGCCGGTCTTATCAGTTGATGGGACTCACCTGCATGGAAGACTGAAAGGTAAACTACTTGCTGCAGTAGGTTACGATGCAAATAAGAACTGTTTGCCTGTTGCTTTTGCCATTGTTGATGAAGAAACAAATGAGAGTTGGAGTTGGTTTTTGAATCTTGTCAGAGTGCATATTATAAAGCATGACCAGGAAGTGTGCATAATATCAGACAGACATCAAGGCATTATAAATGCCATGCAGTCTGATGTGTGGAAAGAGGTACCAGTTGGTTATCATCGATACTGTTTAGTTCACGTTAGATCGAATGTGTTACAGAGACACAAAGGCCCCAGAGTGAAGAAATGAGTATGGATAATGGGTGAAGTAATTGAGGAGCGGAGATATTGGACTTCAAGGCGTGAATTAGAAAAGGTGAGTCAAGAAGCTCTGAGGTACCTCGAAACCACCATAGATAGATCGCAGTGGACTATGACACACGATGAATTTCGTCGATGGGGTGAGACATCTACTAACATAGCCGAGTGTTATAACAATGTGTTGTTATCTGCGAGGGAACTCCCAATTAGAGCTATCATTGATAGTACATTCTGGCGGACCATCAACTGGTTTGTTAACCGAACGAATCTAGCCAAACAATGTCAGACGCCTTTGACACCGTGGGCGTGGGAGTTATTTCAGAAGAATGACCGTCGAGGGAGACGTCATCATGTTAGGACTACAAGCATAGCACGTGGAACTTATGAGGTGCTAACCTATCACAGAGGTCCGAGTAGAGGCCATAATATACATGTTGTAGATTATCGTGAAAAGAGATGCTCATGTGGAAAGTGGCAGACCTGGAGAATGCCTTGCTCTCACGCTGTTGCGGTGCTGAGAGAACGCAGTGGTGACATCTTTAGTCATGTTGATTCCCGATACCATACAGATGTTTGGATTCACCAGTACGCAGATATGTTATTTAGATACTTCTTATTCTTACATTATTATCATGTCTTACGGTTGCAAATCTTAGTTTATCAAAATAAATCAATTTTCATTGTTAAGAGAACTAAACAAATCTAAAGTTGACGGTGCTTTCAACTAATTTGCTTTTAACTATTCTAAATCCGATTAAGCAAAGTATACTTTTTGATTGAAACAAATTACAAAATAATAAGATTGATAAACATTGTAAAGTTTAATATGTCTTTTAACATATGTCTTTCATCACAATTCAACACCAAATTCATCACAAATTCACCCCAACACCAAATTCATCACAAATTCACCGCAACACCAAAAATTCGAAACCAATTTCAATAATTCAACAAAAATTCGACTCCAATTTCAATAATTCACAAATTCAATAATTCAACAAAAAATTTCAAACCATGAACCCTAAATCTATAACCAACTAAAATCGAAATTAAGGGTAAAAAGTTACCTAACAACACTTAAAAGAGGAATGGGAGCCGCTAGATGTCGGATTCACTTCGATTTTCGTCGGCTAGATGACGAATTCGGCGCCGTCTCGTCGTTGGGCGTGCAGAGAGGGAGCTGCTGGGAGTGAAGGAAGAGGGGAGAATCGTCGATTTTTCATTCATTCAAACACGCATGAGCTTGATGCGTGTTTAATTAAAACACGCATGAGAGTAACGCGGGTCTTGTATACACGCAAGAGACTATCGCGTGTTTGGTTAAAACAAGCAAGAGGCTCACACGTCTTTCCCATCACGGGAAACGTTTTTTTTTCCGGGTACAAATGACGGATCTCCCATGACGTACATTCGTGAAATTTTGCTTGATGCCCTCAATCCGCTTTTCCACTAAAGCTGTCCAAAATTTGCAATTCATACCCAAATTGAGCAGACCCCTAACGCCTTTTCTCCATCGGACAACTGATTTTGTTTCGGTCCATTATTCGTCTTGCCGGAAGGCGCGAGCCATTAATGCGTCAAGCCAAGATGAGGAGTTGGTTGTTCTTGGTATTGAAACTAGTTGTGACGACACTGCGGCTGCAGTAGTAAGTTCTGCCTGCGTCTGTCTTGAAATTGTTTTGTGAAGTACTAAACAACAAGAAGTTTCGTTATCTTTTAAAATGATTTATAAAAATCGTTTCTTTTTATATGACGGCGTGATGGTAGGTTCGGAGCAATGGCGAAATCTTAGCCAAGTCGTGTCTTCACAGGTATGTATAAATGAGTGTCTTTGCTTGTATGATTCCTTGAGCTATTTAATCCAATTCTTTCCTTTTTCCCGACTTTGTTTGTGTTGCTATTTGATTTGTTCGTGTATTTTAAAATAGTATGTGTTGCATGATGACCATGATTATGATCCCTTCATTCTTGTCTGGGCTGTCTTTTATGTGAGGCACTGAAATATTACTGATATTCTTTCTCATTCATAATATTTTGGAGCTTGAATACTCTGTTGATAATGATATTCGATGTGCAGCTTGTTTTGAAGCAGCACATATGATCAAACATATTCATGTCATGTTGGTATTGGGAGATGTAGTCCTTGTCCTTTAGTGCTCCTTGGTCTAGTTCATATATTTACTGATGTAACATGTTTGTTACTACTCAACTATCCAACATTATCATACTCCCTCCGTCCCACAAGAATATGCACTCTTTCCTTTTAAGTCTGTCCCATAAGAATATGCACTTTTGAATTTTGGAAATTCTTTTCTCTCTAATGAGGTGAGACTCATTCTCCACTAACAAGTCTTTAACTACTTTTTCTTTTTACACCTCTCTTACTTTACCAATTGTGAATTAAAACCCGTGCCCAACATAATATGCATATTCTTGTGGGACGGAGGGAGTAATACTGAACTCATGTCATCACTATTGGCCTGGTCCTTAATGACAGTAGAAGAAGTGCTTGGAAAATTTAAGGGATATATAGTAAGGTTGGAGGAAAATCAAGGAAGGATTATATGCAGCATTTTGACTTAGTTCTGAGATTGATGCCCCATTCTCATAGAGGAGGGTAGAAAGCTGTTTGATCTAGTGTTGTTGGGATCTTGTGCAAGTGTTCGGTTTGCCTCCTTAGTCCTTATTCAACGTACTCATTTACTGCTTAATGTCTGACGATAAGTTGTTCAAACTTCAGTTCTGTGCATAAAAGAATCGACTAGTTGAGATAGATTCCAACAGGCACATCCATAGGTTAGGTTTTATAGTTCTCATGCTCAGAGACAAGTAGGTTGCCTTAATAAACTGAATGGAGAAAGGAAATAGGCTAATATCTAAATGTTAACATTGCATGAAAGTAGGAGACACCAATTAGTGCTACCTAAGTTGGGATTCAAAACCATTTAATGGTTAAAAAACATTAAAATCAACTGTTAATAATTTGAGCATCCTCAAATAAGGACTCCAGTCATTTGGTTTGGTTGGAATTTTGAGAGCAACGGTTTAAACTGCTGCTAACCGACTGAAGCAGCATTGTCTAAGTTTCCTCTAGATATGCATGGTCATATAGATGGTTCATTTCAGCTGCTAATAGGTTCTAGATATTCTTGCTAATGAGTCCCTTAGCAGCGTTCCATGACATAATCTTATTCTCTTCATCCAAAAGAGACAACATGGTTGTTCAGACAATTGATTTTGGTACTTGGTAGAGAGAAGTAGTCTGAGATCTCTCTCCGAACATGTGAAGGTTAGAATACTATCTTTGGTCTGGTTTCTATGGAACTGTTTGTATATGTTGCAAAATGCTATATGCTGAAGCTGAACGCATATTTCCAAGTGTAATGGGTTGAAAAGCACACCACTTGTCTTAGTTTCAAGTGTCCTTGGTTACTAGAATATCAGCATAAGGATTTTACAACAGTTGAAGAGTTGGAATCTTGCTGGCCCTATACACTTTATCTAGTTTTGACTTATGTGCTTATTAGAGTCAGTGAACAATTGTGTTATACTTCCCTTTGACTGTTTTTCTCTTGTTTTGTACTAAGCACAGAACAATACACAAATATTTTCATGTAATTTGCTAAATTTGTCCTCACCTACATCAAGGCTGATCTGCTTGTTCGTTATGGGGGAGTTGCTCCTAAGATGGCAGAAGAAGCACATTCATTGGTGATTGATCAGGTACTGTCCTACTATCTTGGTATTAACTGTTCTATTTGCGATTATTTTCAGCATTGTTTTCTTTTACTTTTTCTTCTTAATAACTTGCAAACATCAAGTACACACTTAAAGATATTTCGAGGAGGAGACTCTTCTCCTTTTTCTTCCTATGCTCTCGCTCTCCCTTTCTCTGTGGGGAATCTGGGGATAGGAAGTCCTACTTGTCTTAGTTCCAACTTCCAAATCTATACGTTTATATAGTATATACCTTCCTCTCTGACATATTTGGTGCTATCTCTGCACAGGTAGTGCAGGAAGCTCTTGATAAAGCAAAATTGACTGAGGAAGACCTTTCTGCAGTTGCTGTTATAATTGGTCCGGGTTTAAGCCTTTGCCTGCGTGGTAATTTGCTACATTTATGTCACCTTCATCTTTCTTTCTTCTTTATATTGTCCCACTCAGTCACTCTCTCTCATCTTAGTGACTTAGTCTCATTCCTGGATTATCTCTTTCTTCCTTTTCCATCAAGTTGGTAGTGGTGACAAAATTTATTATTTTCATTTGTGATTTCGTGTTACTGTTCTAATCTATTCTTGATTTGGTAATCAGAATCTCAGATCACAAGATTTTGGTAGTGTAATTGGATAGACATAAAGAACTTATATATGTTGAGGAGTTCTTACAATCTGTTATTACATTTTGAGCAGTTGGTGTTAGGAAAGCTCGGAAACTTGCTGGGGCTTATGCTCTACCCATTATTGGCGTTCATCGAGGAAGCCCATGCCTTGGTTGCAAGGTAACTACGACAATCTACGAAAGAATTTGTCATTTAAACAAACATGCTGAATATATAACCTATTTCTTGATATTAACGTTTTACGTCATGTGTCACAATTCATCATTGCCCTATATCTTTATTTGGATTTAGTAAACATTCTAGTTCGTCTCAATATGGAACGAGAATTTAGAAATGGTTTGTAAAATATGTAAGTTATATCATGTTACAGGTCACGTGCTTGATGCTTATGACATATTGAAGACATGACATTTTGTTTTCGTCTAGGTTAGTTCAAAGCGATTTACAGTTCCCTTTCATGGCCTTCCTCATCTCAGGTATGATCATAACTATGTACTTTTTCACTTCAATTTTGCACAATTTACTAAGCATGCATAATCTCAAGTAAGAGACATACAAAGATTTCCGGCAAGATAACTGATCGTTACTGGGATCTATGTGTTCACTTAGGCAGTCATAATCTTCTTGTTCTTGCGCGTGATCTTGGCCATTACATACAACTTGGGACCGCGATAGATGATGCAATTGGAGAGGCATATGATAAGACGGCCAAATGGCTGGGTCTTCATATGAGGAAGAGTGGAGGCCCTGCTGTAGTGGAGCTGGCTCGAGAAGGTGATGAAAAATCTATTAAATTCAAGGCTAGCTGTCCTCCAAAACCTCAACTGGATTCTTACCCTGATTCAAACCTTTACGACTGCAATATTAATGTTTTGATTTTCTGCAGGTTCCCATGAAACAGCACAAACACTGCAATTTCTCATATGCAGGTCTGAAGACTCAAGTCAGATTGGCAATTGAATCCAAAAATATGTAATTTCTTTTAACCATTAGTTTCTTCTACGTTGGTCTTCCCAATAGCTAAACATTTATTTGTTGGTGCAGTGATGCTGCAATACATGTTGCTGAAGCTAGTGAGGAAGACAGAAAGGCTCGGGCTGATATTGCAGCCTCTTTTCAGGTGATCTACTCCAAGACTTCTCTCCCCGTTTCCTTCCTTCTTTCTGGTGTATTCTGCTGGTAAACCTGCACCAATGCTATCTAATCTTTGCTCTTGAACTTCACAAATACGTGTGATTGCAGCGGGTTGCGGTGCTGCATTTGGAAGAAAAATGTGAAAGAGCGATTGAATGGGCAATGGAGATCGAGCCATCTGTGAAGCATCTGGTTAGAAAAATACAGTATTACTGGTGTCTTACTTCTGTGGCCCTTATTTCTTGTATCCTGAATATTTTCACCCATGACACGTGAGCTGTATCATTCCTTGGACAGGTGGTCTCAGGAGGCGTTGCATCCAACCAATATGTCAGGTCTCACCTCAATAAGATTGTTGAGAAGAAAGGCCTGCAACTTGTCTGCCCTCCTCCCAGTCTTTGTACTGACAATGGTAGTAGTCTAACTCTCCCCCATGTCGTCTCGTTCTACGCCACCAGCAGATTTGATTCCTCATTTTTGGCTTACATAGATCTGAAAATAGCTGACACGCAGTTTGTGTTCCCTTTTGTTTGTGATAGGCACAATGATTGCTTGGGCCGGCATCGAGCATTTCTGCATGGGAAGATACGATCCTCCGCCGCCTGCATGTGAACCGGAGGATGCTGTGGTTCGTCTCTTTTACTTTGTTAAGAATTTGTATTATTTCATAAGCTGATTTTCTTGCTTTGTGTGTATGTATATCAGCTTGATCTCCGGCCAAGGTGGCCGTTGGGCGAGGAATTAGCTCAGGGAAGAAGTGAAGCGCGGTCGATGAAAACAGCACGGATTCATCCCTCTCTCACCTCTCTGATTCAAGCATCTATGCAGCAGCAGCAGCCTTGAGCTCAAGAATATTTGTATGGGTTGGATTTTTATATTTTTGTATATTACCTTAAATTATTTTTATATTTTTGTATATTCCCTTGTATTCTAGTGTAGTTTGATTTTTGTGTAAGTTGCAAAGGTGAATTGCTTAAAAGTGTAGCTTTCATGAGTTTTGAGATTGATTCTTCGCAACTCATGGCGTGTCTGGCTAAAAATTGAAATTGGCATTCTTGCCTCAAAAGGAATAAAGGTGTTATGTTTGTTTGAATAAATAGAAAATTGTGTAGATATATTTCACTTGATCTTCACTATCTCATTGCTTAAAACTTTACTCCCTCCGTCCCAATAAATATATAATATTTGGTTTAATAAACGGTAAAATACGAAGAAGATGAATAACATACATTTTTCTCGAAATCGAACGGTGAAACTAATAGAAAAGCACTTCAAAGGTTCTTGATTCTTTAACTCCAAAGGAATGCAAAAGATGATGAATTATTGAAGAATAATGGAAGACAAAAATTGAGAGAGAGTGTGTGTGTGTTACATTCGGCATTCCGGCGAGTCGCCAAAAACTCTCTGGTTCATCGTGCAGTTCTAGTGAGTTGCTGGGACTTCCAGTTGGAAAGAAACGTCCCGAGATCCACTTATTCGTCCATTTTTCACCAATTAAGCTCATTTTATTCTATACATCTCGCACAAAAACGGTCAACATACCAAAATAATGGAGAACAAGACATAATCATGCCACTTCTTGGCCATATATGTACTAAATTGAGCAATATCTAGTCTCCAAACACTTGCATTATATTATAAAACAAATATATAAAAATGAGTCTTACATTACATTATCTTTTCTCAACCACTTTCCTTTATATTTCTTAAAATCTATGTTAAACTTAAATGAGACTCCTAGTGACCGACGGAGTATTATTTTAAGAATAGATAGATTTGAAAATAGAGATTTAAGCAATTGTACTTCCATTTCTATTACTTTACAATCAACTTAATAATTAATAGTCCAAACTCAAACTCAACAATCGGATAAAAGTAATGTGCAATATAATTCAATACTAAGATGCGTATTAGAGAGTATAATTATTTATTTATAATATTTGATAATGCCTTGCTCATCACTCTTTTTTTTATTGTTAAAAAATTCTATATTGCAAATTTGGTTGAGATATTTGCAATATCCTTTTTTTTATTAAGAATACATTATGGAGGTATATTTTGATTTCTAGTATATTCTGATTTCAAAACTTGTAAACTATTAAATTTAAAGAAATAGAGTAGTACTACTAATTAATTTAATAATATTGCTCTGTAAAAAGTTAATATAGCTTACCGTGCGTCAAAAATCATTTCCAAATTTCAATAAGCTTTCTCTTTCTTGGTCTCTATCTATTCTATCTCTATTTCACACAGTGACTCTTCATTTCTTCTCCTCATCTCTCTGAAAATCATACAATAAGAAAAATATTACGGGCACTCTATTCAATTTCCGCCCCAAGCACAGAATAATTATACAGTGTCTGGCACCGGCAAGCCCCCGCTGGAGCGGGGGCTTGTCCTTACTAGTTCCGTCACTGCACGTGCATATATTAGTTTTAAATGAAATGTGAGTGGAATGAGTTAATGGAAGGTGAGACACTATTACCATTTATGGTAAAAATGAACCGAGACTCCTATTCGCGGACGACTAAAATAAAAAAACGGGACTCCTATTCGCGGACGGAAGGAGTAATTGTTATGTTAAAAAATACTAACTTCATTCATAAAAATAGACTATTTTCAATATTTTAGGTTGGCCATTGAAACTAGATATTTATAAATATGGATAGTTTTAATCTAGGTTTAATGAAGCACGTATTCCAATTTCTGAAACTAAGAAATATAATTAAAATATTATGCGCCTTCTTGAATTAAAATCAAGCCCGTTACATTTTATAATACTACCTCCGTCGATAAAAAAAAAGACTAATTTACTATTTTAGGTCTCCATTAGAATTAGACTAATTAAAAATATAAAAAGTTTTAAATAAATATTAACACTATATATCATTCTAAATATAGAATTCATAATTCACTAACACTACTTTCACTATATTTTCCATCCTTCTCTATTACTATACTACGTAATTCATGTTATTTACAATTTTATCTTTTTTTAGACGGTAGTAGCAATTAAAATAGTGAGCATTTAAAACAGCCTGCAACATTATATAATAAATAATAGTAATGTTATACAGTCGTCTTTGGCAACAAAAAGAGAGCCTGCACCATTTTATAATAATAATAATAATAATAATAATAATAATAATAATAATAATAATAATAATAATAATAAATAAAAAGAGAGCCTGCACCATTTTTTTTAAAAAAATAACTTTTAGGAGGGGCTTGAGCCCCTTTCTCTTTAATTTACTGTATCCACATCTGAAGCATATTCGCGGCCATCATTGTATTCATAATTTTTTATATGAAGGTGAAAATTGTACAACAAATAATTACATAAAATAATAAAAATAAAATAATACTTATTTAAAATAAGAACAATTAAAAATAGCAAGGAATTTTTTTAACTGAGTCACGTAAAACAATAAAAATAGTAGAGCATAATATTAAAATCAATTATATTCAGTAAACCACCTAAAATAATAATATTAAAAATCAAAATAATTAAGAAATAGTAAATCACCTAATAACTGCAAAACAAATCACGAGCGCAAATTTACTACTCCTACAAAACTAAAAAAATTAGTCACATAACTAAAAACTAAACGCAAATATTTACAAAACTGAAAATAATAGTTACTTCACTACATAACTAAAACCTAATGAGACTACATAACTAAAGCGAAAATAACTACAAAACTGAATAATAATTACATAACTAAAAACTAAAAAGACTACATAACTAAAAAGAAACATGAAAGGAAATGTGTGCAAGACAATAGCTTATTATTAATGTAAATATGAACTAAATATATCGGTCAGCTCACTATATATATGCATGATACCATATACAAATACTGAATTGGTACTGAATTATTGTCAGATTACAAATATAAATTATACAATGACAGATTCTATCTAAGGTAAATTACAATGGTATAAAAACAATGATCAATTACGATAAATACAAAATCAACACATTAATAAGGAAATGATTACTTTCCTCTAATACCTCCTGTTTAACTCTATTTAAATCCAGCAATTTCATCTTCTCTTGTACACCAAAAAAATGTATACCCTCACAACATTTCTCCTTCTTCTTGGCATTGTACTACTTCAATGGCCTCAAATCAATGCTACCAATCATATCGATTCTCTCTCTCGCCTTTACAAGGAGAAGTTTCATACAAACAGCATTGATAGAAGCTATTTCAATGCAAGCCATCACTCCCACAACGTCGAAATTCTCTCCCAAAGAGGGTTGAAAGAGAATGACCTAATCGAGAAACTACCCGGCCAGCCCCCAATCCCGGCCAAACAGTACGGTGGGTACGTGACCGTGAAGCAGCCCACTGGTCGAGCATTCTACTACTACTTTGTCGAGGCTCAACCTCAACGCGCTCATCACAAAAAAATGCCTCTTCTTCTATGGCTCAATGGAGGTGATCAATTTCTTCACTTTTTTTCTTTCTCATTGCTTTGGTAAGTTTGAAATTTAAATATTATTGAAATTTGAACAGAGCTGGCTGCTCATCTCTTGCATACGGATCAATGCAAGAGCTTGGGCCATTCCATGTCCACAGTGATGGCAAAACCCCCTACAAAAATCCATGGTCATGGGCATCATGGTATCTAATTACGCGTTCGAATGTATATTTAATTACTTTTTGAACAAAATTTGTTGTTTTTTGAAGCTGCAAATCTGTTGTTTTTGGAGTCTCCTACTGGCGTTGGGTTATTGTACTCAAACACGACGTCGGATTTTAGAAGTGGAGGCGACGCGAAGACGGCCATCGACAACTATGCATTCTTGGTGAACTGGTTGGAGAGGTTTCCTGAGTACAAAGGGAGAGAATTTTTTATCTCTGGGGAGAGTTATGCAGGCCATTATGTGCCTCAGTTGGCACACACAATTCTCCATCATAATAAAAAGGCTGGCAAGACAATTATAAATCTAAAGGGAATTCTTGGAAGTTTTTTTTTAAATTTATTTGTGCATTGATTATGAGTGGATTTTCATTTTTAGATGAGCATGGGGAAATTATATAGTAATGTCCATTTAAAGGGCAATTCCACAATTATAAACCCTAATTAAACCCTAGTAACATTTATCTTAGTATGGCTATTTATTCACAAATAAAATTTGAAATTGAAAAATGAGACATTTATATTTGGCGTGGTTATGAATGCAGATTGGAAATGCTGTGATAAACGACGAGACAGATGCAATAGTGATGTACGAGTACTTTGGAAGCCATGCTATCGTATAGGATGAAATCACGAAACAAGTATTGAGATATTGCGATTTTTCCCCTAAGGCGACCGAGCAATCGGATAAATGCAACGAAGCTCAGCAACAAGTTGATAAAAACACTAATAAAATTGATATCTACAGACTCCCCTCTGCCACGCACAACTCTGATCTCACTCAAAAACCAATCAGGGCTTCGGTAACATATACTTTCTCCTTTCTTATCACTTATTTATATTTTATTTTATACAATCATAATAATAATACTCATATATATTGAATAATTCAGGTGTCGCACATGGATCCTTGCAGTGATTATTATGTGTATGCATATTTGAATAGGAAAGATGCTCAGAAAGCACTTCATGCCAATGTTACCAAAATCCCTTATGACTGGGAACCATGCAGGTAATTATTTTTTGTAATTACATAATTTTACTAATATGTATATATATGATTGAATTATAGTAGTACTAATATCTAATTTTCCACTAAAATTTCTGCAAAATGGGTTTATAGGTAAATTTATGCTGAGCCCAGTTTTGTTCAATATTTGTAGCGAGGTGCTCGAAAAATGGACGCGACTATTCTTCCACTTCTGCAAGAGTTTATGGCTAACGGGCTTCGAGTTTGGGTATTTAGGTAAATTTAACAACTTCTCTCTCACATATATGTTTTAATTCAGGCTGTGTTATTGAGTTTATGATTGATTGATACTATTTGAAATCATAACAAGTTTTTGTTGTATATTGCAGCGGAGACACAGATGGAAGAGTACCAGTTACTTCAACAAAGAATTCCCTTAACAAATTGAAACTTCCTATTAAAACTGTGTGGTTCCTTGGTGGAGAGGTATGCGCAAATCTAAAAATTGATTTCAACAACTTTGATCTATTTTTCTATAAAGGAGAGATAACATTTGCTACAGTAAGAGGGGCAGGGCATCAAGTGCCTAGTTATCAACCGGCTCGAGCTCTTTCCCTTGTTCTGCACTTAACTCCCTAATTCTTCAAGACTTTAGCTCTTGTCTTTATTAATTCTTCAACTCATTAGTAATTCTTTAAAATTGGACAAACAAGTGAATTGGCAACATTATCGGTTTGTAATTTAATTAACGGACCATAGATGTTTAAGATCTTCCACCAAACGGCCCTTATATAGGCAAATGAAATCATAACATAAGTTATGAAATCTTGGAAGAGAGAATGGTTCGTCCTTGTTGAAGCTCTTGAAGTTGCAATATATTCCCATTACCCATGTTGAAGGCACAAGAGTCGTTCGTGACACTGACCTTGCTTAGTTGAACTTCAACCTAACCCCCCTTCGCTCATCTTTAGAGCATCCACAATCGTACTCTTGCCAGCGAGTACGGTTGTTGGCCCGACGCCACTATTCCTGCATGCTCTCTGGCAAGAGCACAACACCCACAACTGTGCTCTTCCGAAGGACGATCACAATTCAATTTAAAATTCAATTAAATAAAAACATTTCCATAATATTAAAATTCATTAAAAAACCACAATAAATATTACAAATTACAAATAAAATAAAAAAAACATAATTAAAATCCGAAAAATTAAAAATTACATAATTAAAATACTAAAAATTAAAAATTACATAATTAAACTCCTAAAAATTAAAATTACATAATTATTGGCTAATATTACCCGTAGAAGACTACTGATCCGGCGGCACTAACCCCAATTGTTTTTGGAGACCCAATATCATGGTCTCGTGCGTTTGAAGTTGCGTGGGGTCATAGTTGACCTAGGAAACGGTTGTGAACCGAACCATTCGGGGTTCCAACCGTGAGAGGGCGGGTGGTCATCGCCTTGGCCGGACATTGTTATGTTGTAGGGTGGAAGAAAGACTGAGAATGGATATGGAAGAATGAATATGAGAATTGTGTAGTTTGATGTGAATTTTTGGGTGTGAAAGTGGGGGTATTTATAGATGAAAATGTGTATTTTTGGGGGAAAAAATTTTAAAAAAATTAAAAAGTGGTAAAAAAACGGATATTTTTTTTTTGAAGTGATTTTTTTTAATTTTTAATCGGTTTTTTTAATTAAAAACCAATTTTTAATAAAAAAAAATATTCAAAGGCAACGGCTATGCCGTTGCCCAATCGCCGTTCGCCACGTGTCCTGCTCGCTGGCACGGCACTGCTCGATGCATCGAGCAGCGCCGTGCCAGCGGCGCGAGCGCAGTGGCGGCAAGCCTCGTCCTTGCCAGCGGCTCGGACGGACGCGAGGCCGGTGCCATCGTTGTGCATGCTCTTACATCTATACCAATTCATATCTCAGATTCTGGGAAAGGGATCAACAATCATCACATTCTCCTCTCACTTGCTCAAAAACACCTCTTCATAATTAATGGCGCACAATATCGCCCCGCCCAAATTCTCAATTCCTAATGCTAAATCTCCGGCTTCTACTTCCTCTTCTTTGTTTTTCGCCCCCAAGACTCTCAACAATTCGTCGAAAGGATCGTGGGGTTTGTCTAAAAGTTCCATCTTGACGGTTAAAAAGACAAACCAATTGAGAGTTGTGGCTTCGATCGCGACGGCGGAGAAGCCGTCGACGATGCCGGAGATCGTGCTACAACCCATCAAAGAAATCTCCGGCACTGTTAAGTTGCCGGGCTCTAAATCACTCTCCAACCGAATTTTGCTTCTTGCTGCTCTGTCTGATGTATATTACTTACACACTTGATTGTCCATTTTTTTCCTTTTTCTTAAATTGCCCAAATGCATGTTATATTAAAGGGTTTATTTTTATGGCTATTGGTCTTGAAGGTGGCACATTTTTGATCTATTGTTATAAACGCAATGTTTATTTATGTGTTCTGCACACTTGTTTTAATACTGAATGTGAGTGAGATCATAAAATTGATTTTAGTATTTCAGTATTCGTGGTATCATTTGTTTTGTGTAGAGCATTATGTTACTCTTGCGAGTTTGAGACAAGACTAGATCTATTTCAGTAAAACCTGGCAGTTAAGGCCTCACATACTAGTAGTTATATTTTCATTATTAAGCTGCCAAGAAATCTCCCCCTTTGGTTATGTGGTTGGCATAGAGATGATGAATTTCTATGGGACGGAGGGAGTAATAGTTTAGTAATTGGTGAATCTATCTCCAATACTTATGCTGGAATATCTTTCTTTAGGATTACTTGTTTGAAACACTTGTTCGTCTGTAGCTGAAGATGAGAGTATGAGAAGAAAAGTATCACATAAATTTTCTGTTCTTTTATATATATTATCACATTTTGAACCTTTCACATCAACCTCAAATTTTCATTTGATTAATGTTAGAAATACTTTAGGAGTCCCTAGGCTCTTATCACAGGTCAATTTCAAGTATATTTTACTTTTTTATCTGTAAATTTATAAGTTAGTCAGTCACAAGATGCAACAAACTTCTGGTGGATCTTGAACGCGCTCCACAGTTATCTATTAATTTTTGAATTTATGTCTTCTTTTAAGAATGTTCCTGAAATAACGTTACATGTTTTCCAGGGAACAACTGTTGTGGACAACTTACTAAGCAATGATGATATTCATTATATGCTTGGTGCCTTAAGGACTCTTTGGCTAGATGTGGAAGAAGACAAAGCTAATCAACGTGCGGTTGTGGGAGGCTCGGGTGGTTTATTTCCAGCTTCTAAAGAAGCTAAGGAAGAAATTCAACTTTTCTTGGGAAATGCAGGAACAGCGATGCGCCCATTTACTGCTGCAGTTGTTGCTGCTGGCGGGAATGCAAGGTATATTATTTACACACTTTTCCACTTGTATTATATTTATGCCTGATCCTTGAGAGCGTTTCTTGTGATTCTGTTTGAGTTTTTAGACAAATGCTGTATCTGCAAGGGGCACTTAATACAATAAAATATTTCGATTGATTTGTTTGCATGCTAAGCGGCTACTAAATCCTTAGTGTGATCGAGTTTCTTACTGTCTGGCATATATACTCTGCTATTACTTTCAGCTATGTGCTGGATGGAGTTCCTCGCATGAGAGAGAGACCTATTGGTGATTTAGTCACTGGACTTCAGCAGCTTGGTGCTGAAGTTGATTGTTTCCTGGGCACTGATTGTCCCCCTGTTCGTGTTACTGGAAAAGGAGGTCTTCCTGGCAGGAAGGTGGGTCTTCGTTTCATATGAAATTTAGTTGCGTTTGTGGTAATTATTCAGGCATGCTTGCATGACTATGTCACGTACAGTAACGTCATATGCAAGCTTCAAACTGATATCTATCTTGTCAATTCTCTCTAAGACGAAACGATACAACTTTCTGCTTATAAATGAGACTTGGGAGAAGCTAATAAATGTTGAATTTTCTGCCTTATTACTCTTCTTACATATTGGAACTGGATAGATGGATTCATTCAAAGTACCGAATGTGCTATTGTGAGTGTTGTTTTCGGTGCCAAGATATTTGACATGTACTTGATCTGGATAAGAGTACTGAATGAACTTCTCCCTCCCTCTGAGCTTTTCTTCCTCATTTGGGAAGGAAAACAGCACTTTTCCGTTAGAAGACCGAGAAGTTATGATTTATCTTCTCTCTGTTCTTTCCTTATGTTTGCAGGTGAAACTATCTGGATCCATAAGCAGCCAATACCTGACTGCTCTGCTCATGGCCGCACCCCTGGCTTTAGGAGATGTTGAGATTGAAATCATTGACAAACTCATTTCCGTGCCTTATGTGGAGATGACACTTGATGGAACGCTTTGGCGTCTCAGTAGAGCACAGTGACAGCTGGGACCGGTTCTTGGTCCGAGGAGGTCAAAAGTACAAGTAAGTTCTCTCCACTAATCTGTAAGCAGCTAAGAGTAACTCGATTTTGTCGAAGCTTTGACTTGATGCATTCATCAGGTCTCCTGGGAAAGGCTATGTGGAAGGCGATGCCTCGAGCGCCAGTTACTTCTTGGCCGGTGCTGCTGTTACTGGTGGAACCGTTACTGTTGAAGGGTGTGGAACAAGCAGTTTGCCGGTATTTGGACCCCATACGATGTTGTGATCTTCCTGAGGTTTTCAATTTCTAATATCTTCTTCTCCTGTGTTTTGAAGGGTGATGTTAAATTTGCCGAGGTTCTTGAAAAAATGGGTGCTGAAGTCACCTGGACCGAGAACAGTGTGACTGTTAAAGGACCTCCTCGTGATGCATTTGGGAGGAAACATTTGCGACCTGTTGACATAAACATGAACAAAATGCCCGATGTGGCCATGACTCTCGCTGTTGTGGCACTTTTCGCAGATGGACCCACTGCTATAAGAGATGGTATGGCCGCCTTAATTCAAGTAGTATAACAAGCTTTTGGCAACCTCTTTTCAATGTCTTCTGTAATTTTGTTTAATTAGTGAATAGTAATGGGTGAAATAGTTGGACACAGGGGGTTTCGATATAGTTAAAAATGAAAACGAAAGCAACATAAATGATACCTTACTTTTAATCCTTTATCCTATCTTGAAACAATGGACCTGAACTAGGAACATCTATTCTCAATTTCTTTGATCAACTTTTGCTCACTTTGTTTCCTTTTCCTCAGATTCTTCTACTTTCGATACTAATTAAGCTGACTTCTTTTCCCTCATTTGTTTGCAGTGGCTAGCTGGAGGGTTAAAGAAACCGAAAGAATGATTGCCATATGCACTGAACTTAGAAAGGTTTGTTGCTCTTTAGGCGTGCCTCCTCGATAGATAGAATGGATATCTATCGTGTTGTGTGATCTTATATCATTGCTCTACTCGTATCTATGTTTCAGTTGGGAGCAACGGTTGAGGAAGGGGCTGATTACTGTGTGATCACACCACCCGAGAAATTGAATGTGACGGCCATTGACACGTATGATGATCACAGGATGGCGATGGCCTTCTCTCTCGCTGCATGTGCTGAGGTTCCAGTGACCATCAAGGACCCCGGATGCATCCGTAAGACCTTCCCCAACTATTTTGATGTGCTTGCTACGTTTTCCAAGCACTGAAAGACGAGGAAGCGAATGAACGATGAATCGCAGATTACAGTGAGAATTGTTTTAACAGTAAAAAAAACACGTTTAATACTGGGAATTATGTTTGTTGTAGACATAGATTGAATTGTTGTGAGCATTTCTTGAAAAATAATTAGTGTTTTGTGTGATGTATTCTTGTCAACTTGGCCAGCCATGCCATGCCATGCCATGTGAAGAGCAATAATATATCCTAGATTATAACTACATGCGTGTCTATATAATTTCTCACTGCAATAACTGTAAAGGCAGTGGAACAGGGAGAGAGAGAGAGAGAACTTTGTGTCACCTTATAACATTTTAAATGGTTGAGTTTGATGTATAATACCAACATTTTGGAATTTTGAATTAGGGTATTCCACTGTTACGTAGTAATTAACTTGGTATCTCTTTCTGTTTCTAAGTTAGGAATGTCCCTTTTTTATTATAGAAAAAGTCACAAAATCTGTCTAGTGAAGTGAACTAAGTAACTGGTAAAGAAACTGTTGGAAGATAAACCCTATAAACTCTTAATTGCAGTTAAACTCTCATAGATATTGTTACTATTTACTAATGACTCTTTGTGCATAGCAACATCGCTGGATTAGTCAGCTTGCTTGAGGTTTGCAAAGGTTGCAAACCTCAGCCTTCCGTTGCGTGGGCTTCGAGTAGCTCGGTGTATGGATTGAACACCAAGGTGCCGTCATCGGAGAGGGATAGGACTGATCAGCATGCTAGTTTGTATGCTGCAACTAAGAAGGCTGGTGAGGAGATTGCACATACTTACAAGCACATCAACGGGCTTTCCCTCACCGGATTGAGATTGTTCACGGTTTATGGGGCGTGGGGGAGGCTGGATATGGCGTATTTCTTCTTCACTAGGGATATGTTCCCATCTTCGAGGCTGGTGATCATGGGACTGTGGCGAGAGATTTCACCTACATTGATGATATAGTGAAGGGTTGTTTGGCTGCATTGGATACTGCTGAGAAGAGCACCGGCAGCGGTGGGAAGAAGAAAGGGTTTGGGGAACAGTTCGGCCGTGCCTGTCTCGGATCTTGTGAAGATTGGTGAAGGTGAAAGCGAAGAGGTTGGTTATGAAGGTGCCTAGGAATGGGGATGTTCAGTTTACACATGCCAATATAAGTTTTGCTCAGAGGGAGCTCTCGGGTATAAGCCTATCAGACGTACGGGGCTGAAGAAGTTTGCACGGTGGGAGTGGCAAGAAGAGCACACAATGATAGTGGAACTACTCATTCTTTTATTACCATTTTGATTCTTATAATTGTTTCGTAATCTATATCATGATCTCACATTGAAGTTCTTGTGGCCGGTGTGTTTGTGATGTGCATCAAACGAAACGGCCCCACACACAAGATTTTGTGATTCATGGGATTGATTGTATTTGTTGTGGAATTCGTAATCCAATTTGCCGATAAAATGAACTTTGGTTGCTTGGTTACCAATACCTGCACATTTTGGAGTCCTTTACATGAAAAAGTGACCAAATTCTGTTTTATTCCCTTATTTGCCGCTCTGGCCATGCTTACAAGGAACTTAGCTGTTTTCCATGTTTAGGGACTCACTAATTTTGGTAATGAATCTTAGTGGGTTCTTTTACGTGTTCACCTTGTCATTTTAGAAATGCCCGGTTTTAATTCTTGCAAGATTTGGGATACTGTTTAAATGGGTAATGGAAGGAGTTATAGCATGTTTAGTATCCAAGAATAAGACTCCAGATATGCATATGAAGTTATTGTATCCATACACTGTTCACGAGGAAATGTCTACTATGTCCCTCTTGAATTCACAAATTTAGTTCTTGCTGCTCTAATTCCTTCCTCCACGAAGATATTGCAACAGAGATATTCTCAAATTTACCATAATCAACACCAAACTAATAACCACAATCAATGACCTATTCTCAATTGTTTAATCAACTCGACACCAATCTCCTCATCAAGCTCACCTCCCTCCACCGGAACCTTGAATCTGTCTTGGATGAAGAGTTTTCCGGCATCTCAAAATTCTGGATGAATCTTACAAGGAATTTTGTCGAGGATCGCCTGTTATAAGTGGAGAGGTGACACCGCCTTCAATTCTTTAACACAACCAACGACAAAAATCAAAACCAAAAAAGGAGGAAAAAAACAAACACACATGGAGTTTAACATCATCAACGCGGAGAGATCATAAGCTACAACAGGATGCTCGGGAAGGAATTCCACGTGTCCCTGGGGAAATAGATGACAGGGCTCCCTCTCTTCGGCAGCGAAATCAGCGGCCCCGCACACCATGCCACAGCTCCATAGACATCGACGGCGCTGCCGCCGTAGCCAATTCCGAATTCCCCGATGCCGCCGCCGACGGCGGCGAGCCACCAACAAAATCGGAACTCATAATGAAGATGATAGATAGAGAGAGGAGAGAGTCCTTGATTTAATTGTAGAAGACTAGCCTTGAATTGGGGGAATTGAAAGTGATGGGGTATAACGGTAATCTTTTATCCATTTCTTGGTTCAAAAATCGATGCATGGTTTATAAACCACCTAATTCGGCAGAATTCATTTCAGTGTATTACACTAGTGAACAGTGCATTTTTTCTAGGGCCAGTAAGAAATGTATCTCACATACTGAACAGCCTTAAATGCCAAGAATTAACCTCATATCTTGGCATATCCAATAAGGTGAACGGGTCTTAGAATCTAGTGACTAGTTAGGGTTAGGGGGTTGTTTTCATGTCTTGTATCTTTATTGAATGCGAACCTATAAATAACCAAATACTATATGAACAGGATAATCATTATGGGGAAATAAAGATAGTATGGATAGGGGTTACTTTTTTAAGCAAAACAAGCCTAAAGATTTTTATTAGGAAAACTTAGGTTTCTCTTTAAGGACGAAGAGTATATAGTATATGCCAATAAATTACGGGAGGATAAATAAAGAAAATTGGCTTTTTGAAAAATCTAGTTCTATTTTGAATATGAAACCAAGAAAGTGAGATTACTTATACTAGTACTCCACCCGTCCCAAGGAAGATGACTCTTATCTTAGACCGCACGAGATTTTATATAGTTTTATTTTGTTTTGTGTGTTATGTGGAGAGAGTAAAGTAAGAGAAAGGAAATAAATAAGAGAAAGGAAAAAAAGTAGAGATAGAGGGTTTCTATTTTTAATAATCTAGTTCTAATTGGTTTCAGCGGTAGCTGTTAAAATTCAAATTGGTGAAAACTGAAAACCAAATTTGTTTCAGCAGTTTAAAGGAAGTGATATTATTTTAAGTCAATGACATTACTGCAAACACTGTGTCGAGGATATAGTAGCAAACGGACATTTCTTTTCCTCTTCAAGAAAAAAAAATACTAGCAATAACGAATTCATAGTCTCCTGAAAAGTGAAAACTTGACTTCATAGGTAATCTGTTGCATCTAATCAAACTATTTTTGGACCCATGGCTCCAAAACACACACACGCACACATCTGAAGACTGAGAAAGGGAGACGATTACACTTGGTGCAAGACGTGGCGGTCTCGGGTGGCAAAACACACACACATCCATCTGAAGATTGTTGGCGTCTTGGGTGGAAGTAGAAACGATGTCAGCTCAAAATGAAGGGATCAAATCATGCAACCTGACAATGATGATGATGGTTGCAACGGCAAAAGAAGCCTTCAGAAATCATATTTTGTTCTTCCACTTCTCAAGATAAGGCAGAGCATATCAGGGAGGTTTGAATGAGACGACAGGAAGTTCCACGCCTCGAGCATCAGTCGCTTTCTTGATCCTTTGAAATGAACTACCTATGTCCAGAAATTAGGCAGGTTTTGAGAGAAAAATGTTGTTCAAAAACCTGAGCCAGTAAATGAATAACAAATCAATTTTCAGCAGTCCATAACCATATATTTTACCTTCACATCCAATGGCATTCCATGAAATTGGCCTGCACCTTCGGGTGGTGTCCAGTTATAAAGAGAGCATGGTAGGAAAAGCACTGAAGCACCGCCAATCATCTCTTGGAAAGCTTCTCCTCTGGAGAACCTTTTCATGTTAAAGTTTGGTTTAGATTTAACAACCCATGCAAGAGCTAATTGGTCTCCAAGCATTCGAGAAGCTTGCATAAATTTTGAACTGTAAACTGCTAGTACTTCTTGCAAGAAAGCCACACCCCTGTAGACAAAAAGAGAGTATTATTCATTCATTCTATTCACTCATATCAAGCACCAAAGTTCATCATATGGAATTGGCTCAGAAACTCAAAAGCTTCTTGCAACTTGCAATCAAATCATAAAAATAGATCAAAGAGGGGAAAAAAATGTACCTCTGAATTCCATCAGCAGTACCCCTTACAGCAATGAATCCTGAATTTAGAGGTTGATCTTTGTTGTTTCGAAATGTAAGAGCCAGATCAAAATTAGGATAGTCGGAAAATATTTCTCCAAGGTCCCCTATTACTGCTATGTCAGAATCCGTGAAAATGAAATGAGTTACTTGTTCCTGCTTTTGTTTCAGCTTCTCAAGTTTTGTTTGTAGAAACATCTGCAGAAACAACAGTATTGCAAATGAGTGTGGGAAAGTCTTGCTACTAAACTGTAAATCAACTTTTAAAGAAAATCTGCCAAAAGTTCTTACATGCATGATAGAACGTAAGCTCTGACTTAAATAAATAAAGACGTCCATTAGTAGAAGTGAAGTACAATATGAAGAGAATTTACACGAAGAACTTTAACATATAAGTACTATAATTTGCTTATATCCATCAGATGCTAACTATAGGTAAAATACCACTATTCTAGTCCATGGGCAAACAAGAAAGTTTAAAGGTTCGCCAAGAAAGTCAACTCAAGATGCTTGCATTTAATATCAGATGAGCATGTAAAGACAAAAATAAGGCTAGTTTAATCAGCTCTTGTAACACGTAGTAGTTGATTACCACCTTTATATCCTTCATATAAAGTATCTATACATAATAAGAGTCATCAAACTTAGTTAGGAAAAAGAATGTCCTAATTCCCAAAATGCCCTGCGCTCTTACAATGTAAGACCTGATTCTTTGAAGCATCAACTTGTCTCTCGAATATTCACCTTGTATTGGTTGAATGGTGACGATATCTCTATGCAGTGGAAGATCAAAGGCGGGATCAGTGAGAATGATAACATGACTTTCAGGCATAGTTACCTAGATCATAATAGACCAACAAATTAGTAGATTCAACTGAGAAAATTTAATGACATTCAGACATTGCACATACAGCATCCAGATAGTGTGATTACTATGACCCAGTCAGGACAAGTGAAAATATATTGGGAAAGATGGTGCCATATATATAATTCAACCCCACATTACTAAAGTTCATTATGGATGTATAGTTTTTCATAAACTGCTGGCAGTTATGGTATTAAAATTGTTGTTTCAGGAAACTTATAGCAAACAGCAAATTCCTACCAATTGGTAGTGCATACACAGAGACTACAAGAATTGCAACCCCCTTCCTAGGGACTAAGCCTTATGATAAATGAAAGGTGTAACGAATCAAAAACTAAGACAGACTTAAAACTATTGACTATGGATATCTGGCCCGCTGACTTCAGAAATGCTTTCCATGATATTTATTCTATTAGTACTCACAGATAATCCACATCCAATTTTTAAATAGAGATAACAGTAGCTTATATTGTAAAATGGACAGTTTCTGCAAAGCAAGTCAAATCTATTTCACAAAACAAATTGTCAACATGTTGCTTAAGCTATAATACGTAATTCAGCTTAATCTTATAGAAGCATGAAGAAAATTTATTTTAGCATAGATATCCAATGATAATTATGATATCTAAACAGCTCTTAAGTTATGTGAAAATGCCTGAAGAGTCATTTTCATATTTCACCATATAAAGAGGAAGGAGGAGACAAGAGTGCTATGAAGGAGGAAACAAGAGTGCTACTTCCCATTTACCTTTCTAAGATGACAAATTACTCGCATGTGGATAGGAATAGAATTTCCAGATATCATTACTTGTACATAAGATTAATTTGAATTATAATTTTACAACAACTGATTATTCATAAAACTTACAACTGTAAATATCCTATGCATACTAATATTTCTACTTACGTTTGGTCATAACTCTATGCAGTCAAACTCATTTCAATAATTGTAGCTTTGAAAGTGAATGATAAAAAAATACCTGAACAAAATTTAAGAAAACATTCAAAATGGCCATCGACCTCTCCACTTTGTTGTATGACATGTTCCCAACAGTAACCAATTCATTTCGTCTGCTGTCAGCAGTGGAGTTGTAAGTAGTGAACACAGTGACTAAAGCTACATGGACCGATGGGAGGGAGTTATTACGAAACTTCAGAATTTGTGTTCGATTAAGAGCCCTTGTTCCTGAAAATATTGCAATGTTATCAATCTCGTATGGCGGCTTATGGCGGTTCGCCTAAAAACCGCCACAGGGATATGGCGTATTAGTATGGCGGATATGGCGGTCAATAATTAAATAAATAAAATAATACTTATATATTTATATATAATTCAAAAATTAGAAAATAATAAAAATATAACATCTAAAACTATTAAAACAATTAAAAAGCATAAAATACAACACTAATCTCCATGTTTCTTGCATAATGCCCCATTCCTAAATGCAGTACACACGCAATGTTGTCAAATGGCAGATATGGCGGTGCTATGGCAGCGCCATGGTACTATGGCGTTTCCATCACCGAATGCCATGCCATAGCGCCATGGCACTGCCATATCTGCTATTTGATAACATTGAAATATTGTAGGTTAGAACTCAGATAATGAATGATATGTTTATCATAGTCATGAATTCTTACTGGACATTGAAATATACAACGACAAATAGTAGGGAAATATAGGTTTAAAACTGTATATGGATAAAACTGGTAAGGAATCATCAATGCGCTCAATGCCTGTGGCCTGAATTAGATAGCAAGGAACGTAATATGCAGTTCCAGATCCAGCAAGAATGGAAACCCTTTATCTTTAAGAAATTGATGAGCCAATAAAACCAGTGTACAAATATTTATATTTAAAGAAACTGGGGAACCGTGAAGAGAGAAGCTAAATTTTTTTCCCAGAGGGACTGAATTTGTCCAACCTTGGCATTGCAAACGATTGTGAAGTCCCTCCCCAGCAGCAGGTCCTTGAATAAGATGATCGGGCTTCTTTGGCTTCTCCTTAGGTACATCCCGAGAATCCATTTGTTGATGGAGCTCCTTGACTGGAAGAAACATCTTAATCCCATTTGTTAAACATAAAAACAGCATAAAATCCTAAAGGAAAGATGAAATGATCTACCTGATAGAAAGTGGGGGATTAAAATAACAATGGGAAGAAGTAAAAGCAACCGATTCCATCCAACACATATTCTCTTTCCCAGCACCATACTATATACTCCCTCAAACAGCTTACCACTACATTCAAGTTCAACTGCAGTTTCTGAATTCCAGCTCTTTTTGCACGATTTGAACCGCAATAACAATGAGAACAGGAATAACAATAACAATAGCAATGTATGCAACTTTCTAGTTGTACGCACAAATTAGCAAACGAACTTGCCCTCCACACACACACTCACACATTCCCCATGAAAAGTGACAAACAATACAAATTAGCTTATCCCAAAACATAGCCCTATATTTCAGAGGATATTTAACATTGAGTATTAGGGTTTATCCCGTAAAGGCATTAATCAGTTCCACGCTTGCAACTTAGTGAAACACACAAATGCACAATTCTAAGCATGGAATAAGAAATAAAGGATGATTTCCTCGATTTCCAGATAATGAGATCAGATCAACTTACGTTAGTTAACAGCTTTTAGCAGAAGCTGAGGATCAAAGAAATCTCATTTGCAGCAACGCTTCTCTGATAAGATATCTTCTATTCCTAATTTCTTATTGCTGCTTCTAACAAGATAAGCGCGCATCATTCGGGTCGGGTGGGTCTCTCATAATTTAGCCCGTTTCAGTAGGATCGGGCTTCTATCTGGGCTGAAATATAACGAGACGAGATAGCCTAATATTCAATTCCAGGGTCATAATGTAAGGTAAGAAAATGTTAAGGACTGAACTGCAAATATGTTTGTGACATATAAAAACCCTTTCACTGCCCAATTTTTCGATCTCCACTCTAGGGTTTGGTACAGCATCTCCCCACACCAGATTATCAGCTACCGGCCGCCGCACTCCGCCGGGCCGCGAACTTCAGCCGCCACCATGGGACGTATGCACAGCAGAGGGTGAGCTTTTTTTTGTTCTTTGCTTTCTTTCGTTTATCTATGTCTCTATTTCTAATTATTGAAACTGCATTTTATCAATGATTACAGTAAGGGTATTTCAGCGTCGGCACTTCCGTACAAGAGGACGCCCCCGAGCTGGCTCAAAATCTCTTCCCAGGATGTACGTGATTAATGTTTCTTTTATCCTGTTTTTTTCTCTTCGGCGGATTTTCTCGTTAGCTGTACATCTGATTGATATTATACATGGTGTCTCTTGTGTTTTGTTGAACAATGTGATGCTTTATTGTTTTGTGCTTTGTTATCATTTTTTTGAGTAATCACTACCGGTGCTGAGGTTTCTTCGCTTTCTCATTGGGTGAACTGCACAATCTGGTCATTCTCTACCGTTTGTTGATTAATACAGGCCTTTTTGGTATACAAATGTCCTTAATTTGGATGTGTTTCCTCTAGTCATACTACATGATTGGTTTTGTCTTATGTTCAAACATTCAGTTTAGTGCTGATAGTGAAAAACTGAAGATAAGATTATGGCTTGATAAACTTAATTATCTGGATTATCAGTTCAAGAATTTTCAATAAAAGTTTTGTCTTAGATTTTGAATTTATAGGATTTAAAGTATATATCTAAGTAATAATTCTCATTTCAATAAAAGTTCATAATTCTCATCCACCAGTGATTGTAGAGTAATTACTCTCTTCAATGTTGATTTACATGGCAATTCATATGTTTGTGTTTGTTAGCCTCCAGCCTACTAAGAAAGAACTCATAGAAGAAACTTTGTTTCTAGAATACCCATACATTGATGTAGTTAGAAATTGCAGTTGTAAACTCTCTTTGCCTGCTTACTTGCTATTCTTGTTATAAACTTTTGAAATTTCATGAACAATAGATTATTCGGGTATTTATTGTTCAACTCCGATTTAGGTTGAAGAAAACATTTGTAAGTTTGCCAAAAAGGGTTTGACACCATCCCAAATTGGTGTTATTCTTCGTGATTCTCATGGCATTGCCCAGGTGAAGAGTGTCACTGGAAGCAAGATCTTGAGGATTCTCAAGGGACATGGTATTTCTGTTCAGCGACCATCCTTTGTTCTGATCATAATCCGTGACTGCTGCAAGTTTCTAAATTTTACCTGTACACAGGGCTTGCTCCTGAGATTCCTGAGGATTTGTACCACCTCATTAAGAAAGCTGTTGCCATCAGAAAGCATCTAGAGAGGAACAGGAAGGACAAAGATTCCAAGTTCAGGCTCATTCTTGTTGAGAGCAGAATCCACAGACTTGCTCGCTACTATAAGAAGACCAAGAAGCTTCCACCTGTCTGGAAGTAGTAAGTTCATATTGACTTTGATAACTAAGCCGTTTCTGACTTTCTGTAGTATTCATAAACTGCCATCTTTGTTTGCTGACTTCAAAAACAAGCTCATGATTTTGTCCTTACCATGTTAAGTGGGGTATTTTATAACTTGGCTCTGTTTCTCTGCAGTGAATCTACCACCGCCAGCACTCTCGTGGCCTAGAAGAAAGAATTTAACCGAGACTGAGGATTTGTTAATCAAGTCATATATCAATATAGAAGTCCTACTAGAGTCTCTGTATCCAAGACACTTTTCCTTAGCTGTTGTTGAGGCATGTTTTGATATCAGACGAGTTTTTCTTTTGACTTGTGAAAGATGAATTAAATTTATATGGTCTTCGTGGCATGCTGATCTTTGGGCGTTTGTCTTATAATTTATGTTGCTTGAGATGTTTGTATGCTGTACCAACTTGAGCTCGGGTATTCTTAAATTTATGCTCTGATGGAAATGATATTTGAGGGTTATTATACGAAAAAGTATCTTTACACCTCTCCTTCGTACAAAAGGTAAAAAATTAATTATTTTTGTTTGTTTTTTTAGCTTACCTTATTTTCTTGGAGCCTTATATTTTTAAAGGAGCCTTATATTTTTAAAGAAGGTATAGTATAATTTAGCTTTTTAAGAAGGTAAATCAGAAATATATTTTTGCAATTTACCTTTCTCTGTTATAGGTGCAAGCGTGTCTCGCAACTCTTAGGCTATCCGCAACGCTGTCACTTATCCGTCCCTTAAATTACTATTCATGGGCCTCACTGTACTTTTTTACTTCATCTCTTAACTAAGGGACGGAACCTGCAACCCTCCGTCCCTTAAATTACTATTCATTCAATTTCATTTTTTATTTTTATTTTCAACCAAATTCAATTAAAAAAAACACACTTTCATTAAAAATAAAATTACAACTTAAAATTTAAAAAAATAAAAAAACACATAATTAAAATCTTAAAAAAATAAAAATGACATAATTTAAAATACAATTTTATAGAAAATAAAAAAAACTACTCCGCCGGTGAATCATCCCCTGAAGGCGGTGGAGGTGTACTAAAGCCGTGAGGAGGCGGAATGCCAAGTTGTGCTGCCATAAACGCAATTCCGTTAAGATAGGCTTGGTATTGGCGAGGTGTCATGCGGGAAGTGTTCGTCATTGTGGCGGTCATGTACATGGACATAAGGGAGTTTGAGGGTCCCCCCCGAGCCTGAGCCCCAGCCCGAGCCCGCCTGGCTTGATTTGGCTCCGCCCCTCCTCCCTCTAGTCGCCTTCGCCGCATTTCTCCTTTGCGGCCGACGGCGCCCACGGGAGGACCCCTCCGGCATCGTCTGTCGTGCCTCCAACCTCATGCGAGGCAAACTCGCCTGCGGCGCTACCCGAACCGCCCTCACTAGACGAGTATTGGCCACCTGCCATGTGCTTCGTGCGCTTCGAGGTCGAGCCCGAGCTGGACCTCACACCGTCGGCCCACCTTTCCTCGCCTTTGACGACCTCCCAAACATCGACATATTTGAATTGTTTTGCCGGTGTCATCGAAGTAGACTCGCAAAACCGACCTCAGAATGTAGGCTCCCGTGGCCCCGCTTTCGTAATGGGCCGCTTCATTCTAGTAGATGGCGCATAATTTTTTGACCTCTCTGTCGACTCGGTCAAAGTGAGCGCGGAGCATCTTATATGTGCGGCGGCGGGAGCCCTTCAGCTTAATCTCGTGGTAGGCCTCGGTGACCTTTTCCCAGAAGCACTTCCGGGGTTGTTGATTCCCGACGATGGGATCGTACGAGACGCTGATCCAGGCGTTGTACACCACCAGCATTTCTTTGGGGCCGTACGGATGCCGGCCTAGATCCTCCTCGTCCGCCTCCGCCCTGGAGCTTCCACCACCTCGGCCTCCTCCCAGCCTCGACCTTCTTCCGGAGTGGGTTCAACGGAATAATCCTCCCGAATCTGGGATAATCTCTGCGAATACCTCGGGGCGGAGGGACGGGCGTATGCATCCACATCAAAATGGGGTGGTTGGTACCCCCCGGCGTCGACGAACCCTGGGTGCCCGGCGTCGACGAACCGGAACCACCACCGAGGACATTGTACATGCCCCCCAGTCGCCGAACGCGTTGATGTCGAACCCGCCGGAGCCGCCACCGCCAGAGTTCCCGTCGCCGGACATTTTGTGATGAGAGGTTAGATGAAATTGGAGATGAAATGGATATGATTTGAGAAGAATAGATGTGTAGTTGTGTGTGAAATGAGGATGGATTAGGAGTATTTATAGAGTAAAAAAATAAAAAATAAATAAAAATTTTTTTTATTTAATTTAATTTTTTTAAAAAAAATGATTTATTGCGTCAGCATGACGATGCCCACTCATCACACGGCGGGACGAGACGTCTCGTCATTTGTAACGGCGGGACGAAACACGGAACGGGCTGGGGACGAGACGGGGCGCTGCAACGCGTCACACCGCCGTCTCGTCCCTTAGTGACGGAATACGGGCCACCCGCGTGACGCGTTGCGGGTGGCCTTAACATGCTCTTTTGAATGATAAGATAAATACTATTGGCCAATTACTCTTCACGTCTCCATTTATGTGTTCAATACATGTGCTATTCAGAATTTACTAAATATGGAACTATACAACACCTTTCTTATTCCATTAACTTATATAAAAATGCTATCATAAAAAAGATTAAAAATCCATTAGTTACATCCTAAAGTCTGATCCACCCATCTAAGTTCACTCAACCCATTGGTGCATCCACAATAAGGGCTAAAAACTAGCTCTAAAATTCATCATGATCCATTTTTTCTTTGTCAGGTCAGCATTTTTTCTTTGTACATATTATGTATGCAAGTTTGATTAACTCAACTTTTAGAGGGAAAATGGAAAATAAGATATATTTATTTTAATATTAAAAATTGTATAAAATTATATATAATTATTAAAATATAATTATATAAACTAATATTGCATCATTATATTTAACCACACTAATTATGGGTAGCGGATCCTTGGATGACATACGACCTCACTAATGAAATCACAGATACATAGCTATTATAACGGTATTATCTCTACTAACTAAAAATAAAAACACAGTCCACTATATGGTTAGGTATTTTGACACATTTTTAAGGTAAAAATGTAGGGCAACTACCGGAAAATTCAAGCACCAGACATTTGTACGAGACCAAAGTTTTCAAGAATCGAAAGTATAAATACTTGAGAGCAAGATTGAAAAAGTGGAATTTCACTATAATACAGGGATTAGGTGTCAATACAGAGGAATCGTAAGACTAATCTACATTTGGAAAGAACAAGGCCTAAGAGTTACAACAAATTTGGGTCGGCCTGCCACATCACCATAGTCAGCATCTTGTATCATAGAATAATAGCTTTTTCTTCTCTAACACACATGCACCATATATCATATCATCATCTAATCACAGCTCCCACCCATAAACTTTCCTTCTGCGCCATTCTCAGCTGATATCTCTGAACAAGGCAGCCGCTACAAAAATATTATATGGAAAAAAAAAACAGAATTCCTAGCTCACAGCACCCATTTTTAAACAAGATGTGATAATCTATCATGTGTTTGTCGCTATCATCAATCTCATAACTCTTGGGCATCTAGGTCGGGTTTTGAAGGGTATTCAAGGCCATGGAGAGCAGGCATACGTCTCAGATCTTCTTCTGAATAGCCAGGTATAAACCAGAACTTCCTATCCATCCCAAATACCTATCGTAGAACATGCAGTCATATAAGATATGTGCAAACCAAAGGCGATGTGTATTATACTCCATCGATATATGTTACTGGATTAATACAAAACAAACAAATGAAGGATGTTGAAGAATTGAAATCCACTATTTTAGTGGTCAGTTTAACTGCATGTATCAAAGAGATATCAAAATACAGTTGGAATTATTACTCCAGAGGACACTGAAGTTGAAATTTTATAGCCTTACCTGCTCGAAGTTCCTTTTTCTCCCAAGATCATAATGCCATTTTGGAGAAGACTTTTTCTCATAAGCCTAGGATAGAAAATCAACAAAACATCATCCCATCACCTCTACATAAACCCCAATTATGAATAAAGAAAGAAAAGAAAATTCAAGTTAGGTGATTCAGAAAAAAATATTATCAGATGACAGTAACAACTGCATGCTTCGGAGGAATATAACCAAAGGGCCAAGATGGAAGGACTAAAAAAGGAGTTCTAGGAAGTAGCTCTGGAAAATATAGCACTGGAGTAAAGATAGACATTCAACATATCCTGAAAGTTATATCAAAAACTTTGGTTTATCAGCGCTATCCCATAAGGTTGAGACCTTACTCATTCTTAATCTTGATTATGAGAACAAAGAGTAAGTGAAATACCTCAATAGTTGTTGTGTTGGCACACACCAATGATATGTGCAGAATCAGGAATCCCATCACACTCAGCGCAAATGCCAAATTCAGGACTGCAAACATTACATATATCACAGCAGAATATATAAAACTCAGGAAAGGGGAAAAAGGGAGAGGTCGCCATACCAAATGCAAGAAAAGTGGTTGCAAGAGTTCCAGGAGTTCCAGGGATCTCTCCATCACTAAAGAATTGAATGAAGTGTGTCAGTAATGATAAAGTCACAACGCTGGTCTCAAGGAACGTGTAGAACTGCACCGAAAAAAGAAAATAATGTAATCAATGTCATTAATCTAATGAAGTATAGATGCAATCACTAATCAATGCCTTCACAAAACCACTAAGTGCCAGATCATATTCATTTCCATGCCTGAAACGAAAAAAATCCTTGGGAGACAATACTAATTATAATAAGAGAAACGCAATGAACAAAAATTGCTGTGCCAAAGATATCTTATGGCAAACAGCATTTGTAAACCATAATAATCAATTAAAGATTCACATCATCATCTAGATTGGTGAATGCCAGCCAGTATCACATTCAGCAAGTTAAAATATCATACCAGGAAGAGAAGGAAATTTTTGTAGTTTAAAGCCCCCACACAATTGACAACCCAAACACAATGATGGTCCATCTTCAGTACACACCTCCCACCTAAGATGGTAATTCAACACAAACTCATCAATCACAGAAAAACCAATATTGAAATCTAACAATCTCCTACTCCGTATTTATGCAAGAAGCACTAACAAACAGCGCAGTGATGGCAGCGAGGTGGCTTCAACTGGTTACACTTTCTACAAAAGCGAACTCTACCATTCTCTGTGTCAGATGGAAATTTTGAAGCAGTTAATGGGTCATTATCTCCCCTTTCTTCATCTGCTGCTGGCCGCCAATTCGGAGGCACAGTGCCTGGGTCCGTAAAGACAACCGAAAAGTAACTCCATAATAGCATCACCAACTGCAGAACAAGTAATTTTATTAGTAATTTTGTTTCATAGCATGTGTCACGCAGCAACATGTTACTCTCCCATTCTATAAGAAAACTCAAAGATGATAGCCAAACAGAAGACAGTATTCCACAGTTACAAAATATAAATCAGTCCTTCAAATTGGACAGCAAACAGCTAAACCAAAATAATCCCTAGTCCTTTTTCTAGTTCATATGATTCTGGACCCCCTGATTCAAGACAGTGAATGAACAATCTCACAAAGATTCCACAATTTACTACGCCTGATGCAAATGAAGAAAAAAGAAAATATATATGAATACATCTCGATAGCTTTCGATGAGACAAATAGAACACTAACTTCAACTTACAGGATGACTAGTTCAATATCCAATAATCATCAATGTAGTAGACATTCCTGTAATCCTAAACTTGCTGATCAAGCTTCGAGAATACAAGTTTTAACACACATCACACTGTTCTTCCTGATTAAAAAGATCTTAACCACATGAAATCAAAAAAATAAAAAATCATTTTTTCCATGATCACATTAATTCAAAAACAAAATGGTCATTCTCGAACATTCTATTTCACTTATCAAGTCCAAAGAAAGATTCATAGAAAAATCCCCTAAATTTCCCAATGGAGTCAAATTGAAGAAACGGACGGATCAAACTCCTCAAATCATTGAATTCAAAATTTCACAAACAGGATAGCATCATATTTTGAAACAAATAAAAACGAAAATCCTGTATTTGAATACCAGAGAATGGAATAGCGCGAGGACGAAGAAAGCGATGAGTGAATCGAGGCCACCAGCAGCGAGTCCAGGGCCGTAATTGGTGATGACGACCGCGTAATAGCTAACGCCGACGACGCCGAGAACCAGTAAGATCATGATCGAGCCGAGCCCCCGCAGCGCCGTACAGAACTTGAAGACGTTCCAGGCCATAACGGCACCAGATCTATACATGATAATTGATCGATTACACAATCTAAATTAGCTACAGGAAAGAGAAGTCGGGATTACAATTAGGTGATTTGAATTGTGGTTAGGGTTTATGGATTCCGATTCCGATTCCGGTTCCGCCTGATGAGTATGAGTCCAGGTACGGTGGACATGGAATCCAATCGTGAAATATAGAGACAATCAGACCAGTAATATAAGCTCCATTTGTATATCAAAAATATAGAGTATGATTATTAGACAAAAGCTAAATTTAAAAGGATATAGGTAGATAAAATTATAAACTTTGTCAAAATTTTAGTATTTTCTACTAATTTCAAAATTGGCTAAAAAATATCACTAATTTTATATTTTTTTTCATAGCTGATCAATTATTATATCTTATTCTTAGAAGTCTTTTTTATCCTAATTGACACTCCTAAATTAATATGATATTTTATGTGGTTTTTATTCTCCTTGCTACGAAATTAAAAAGTGGTTTACAGTATTATAAACATTTCACGGTTGTCCACATGGAATAAATTTTTTATTGAATATATCTTGTTTGAGATGGATTGAGAAATAACAAATACTATAATATAAAATTTGTGATATTTTATAGTACAAATTTAAATTTTGTTGAACCCAACAAATTTGTCCTGAGTTCATGATTTTAAAGATCTAATCCCATTTTGAAATAGGGAAAATATCATGCTGAAAAGTAATATTTTATATTTAATGGGACGGATAGTGAGTATTAATGATCTATTATGCAATAATATAATTTATTTTTTCAAAATATATTATAAAAAGTAACTTATTATGGTACTTGATGGGGTACGTACTAAACAAGCCCAATAGCAGTGACGGCCCATCAGCCCAAAGCCCAAGGAAGAGTATCAGTTCGGCATTACCAAAGAGTTCGGCCCCAGCCTACAGCTCGGTAAAAGCCGACCAATCAAGCTCTACTCTCAGATCGGCAAAAGCTGCTCGGCAATAGTTCAGCAGTTTGGTCTCAGTATTCGACCGAACTGGGAGATAGTGGACTCATGCAGAACCTCCACGACCTCCACTACACGATCTATTTAGTGGTGTCAACTCATGCAGGATCTCATGCAGGATAGCGGACCAAACAAAGAGATAGTGGACCCATGCAGGATCTCATGACCTCCACGACATCCACTACCTAGTTAGTGGTGATGCAAGCCACGACCTAGTTAGTGGTGATGCAAGCCACGATCTTAGTTCAATGTATAAATAGAACTTAGATCAGATAGACCAAAAGAGGGAGAGCTCTCTAGACATCAAATATCATATAGCAAGTCTGTATTTGTAAGCTGTAAACCAGATCAAGCAATACAATCTTGCCCTCCTTTCTTCCCGTGGACGTAGATTTACCTCAGTAAATCGAACCACGTAATTCCTTGTGTCGTGATCTATATTTTGTTTTACCCGCATTTATTACTATCAAAAATTCGCCCAACCATCACTGGCGCCGTCTGTGGGAAACAGAGAACCAAATCTGTGATAAAAGCGAGTTTTTGATCCTCTTCCACCAAAAAAATGCATACCAGATCACATAATACCCGTGCTTCCGTCCGTGATAACCATGAGGAAGCTAGTCCAGCCCGCAGGTCTGGAAAACAGCCTCGGGAGAAATCTACTTCCAGTTCTCACGGAGAAGGAACAAGCCGCTCAAAGACTCATCGCACCGAGTCTTCCCAGCAGCCCGATTTGAACGAGGCTGTCAAGTTGTTTTTGGCCGAGAAGCAGGAAGAGTTCTTAATTTTCCTGCAAAAGGGCCAAAAGCCGGAGACGAAAACGGTGGATTCTCCCTCCTCATCCAGACATGAAAGTCACTACCGCAGTAGTGTCGTGTCTTCCAGGAAGAAGAATCCTCAACCCCGACATGTTCCTGTTCCTCCTCGGTACCGGAATCACAGGAGAACTCCATCTCCTCCATACCGAAGAGATGTCGGGTTCGCCATGTACGGAGCATTGAAGACTCCGTTCTCGGACGATATCACCCGAACTCCCTTGCCACAGAACTACCGAACTCCGTCAATGACTTATGACGGGTTAGTGAATCCTCATGACTTCCTGGGACGCTATCAGTATAACATGGCGAACCAGGGTCTCAATGAGGTCCATATGTGCAAGCTGTTTCCCGAGCTGCTTATCGGGAACGCAAGAAGGTGGTTCGATAGCCTCCCCCAAGGCAGCATTAGATCTTACCGAGATCTAATGGATGCTTTCCACAGGAGGTTCTTTCAGAAAGCGGAAGCCCGAATCACTTCGGCTCAGCTGCTTTCTATACGTCAAGGTCGCGACGAAAAGATCAGCGACTTTATGACGAGGTTCCACAAGGAATGCCTACAAGTAGATGATCTCAATGATCTACTTGTCATTTCGGCATTCCAAAATGGAATCCTGCCCGGAGCTCTCTACAGAAAGCTCGTGGAATGCAGTCCGCAAACAGCTCAAGAGATGTGGGACATTGCGGACCAGTTCTCCCGTGCCGATGAGGCAGACCGTCGCAAACGGTCTTTAGACAGCTCATCCCGAGGAGACAGGAGGAAGCCCGATCATAGCGATCAGGGACATCCTCGCCGAACTCCTTTTGGCGATCAGGGACATCCTCGCCGAACTCCTTTTGAAAGGATTCAAAGGACTCCAGTGCAAGACCGATTGGGGCCACGTCTCAATCCTGAGAAGCCGCCCGCTCAGTTCGTACCATTGAACAAGCCAAAGGACAATGGGTAGAAAATCTCCCTCAAGTCCTATGGTCCTACCGAACTACACCCAAAACCTCCAACGGTGAAACTCCGTACAGTCTGGTGTACGGCACTGAAGCCGTGATTCCGGTTGAGATCGGCGTACCCAGTCCCCGAACTCTAAATTTCTCCTCAGAAATGAATGATGACGGACTGAGAGCCGAACTAGATCTTGCCGAAGAAAGAAGAGAATTGGCCTGCATAAAAGCAGCCAAGTACAAGGAGCAAGTAGCCCGGTATTATAACCAAAGGGTGAAAAAGCTACAATTTCAAGTGGGAGATCTCGTCTTGAGAAACAACGAAGTAAGCCGAGCAGAAAAGCTGGGCAAACTCGAACCCACATGGGAAGGTCCATATCGGGTGTCAGAAGTCCTCGGCAAAGGGTCTTACAAATTGACTCACATGTCAGGAGAACAAGTACCCCGAACATGGTACATTTCCAACCTCAAGAAGTTCCATTTGTAAGAGACAGTCCGGTCAGTCAGTCTTGTGTCTAGTTCGGTCCTAGGGGTATGTGCTTTCTTTGTTTTTTACTTGTTTTTCGTCTTTTTTATTTGTCTTTATGTGCGTTTTGTCTGTCTATGTGCGTGTCGTCTCTTACAAATGTTACTGAGGTATCTTGTTCTTCGAAGGCTGATCCCCTTTTTAGAACATATGTAAGCCAACGATTGTGAGTCCAAGCTTCTAAGGAGGATACAAGACCACAATTCAGCTTAAGAAACAAGCAGTTCGTCTGAAACGAACTGCAACAAAGGGAAAGTCCGATCCACGCGATAAAACTCGCCGAATTAGGACAAGGGAAAGTCCGATCCACGCGATAAAACTCGCCGAATTAGGACAAGGGAAAGTCCGATCCCCAAATTAGGACAAGGGAAAGTCCGATCCGAGCGATAAAACTCGCCAAATTAGGACACAAGCTTAGTCCGGTCAAAGAAATTTACTTCATAAGACCAAAGACGAGTCCGGTCAAAGAAGTTTACTTCATAAGACCAAAGACGAGTCCGGTCAAAGAAGTTTATTTCATAAGACCGAGGACCAAGTCCGGTCAAAGAAATTTACTTCATAAGACCAAAGACGAGTCCGGTCAAAGAAGTTTACTTCATAAGACCAAAGACGAGTCCGGTCAAAGAAGTTTATTTCATAAGACCGAGGACCAAGTCCGGTCAAAGAAGTTTACTTCATAAGACTCAAGACGAGTCCGGTCAAAGAAGCTTACTTCATAAGACCGAGGACGAGTCCGGTCAAAGAAGTTTACTTCATAAGACCGAGGACGAGCACGATGAAATTTTTTCGCTGAGCTGTAAATACGCAGTGATAGAAGCGAAATGAAAATTTCATTTATTAAATCTTGTTCGGCATATAATTCTGCTGCCCTACGAGAAGGCGTTACGCCATTACAAAGGACTATTCTACTGTCCATGGTTGCTAAAGTTGAGCCATCTATTCACAAAATCCTCGTGAAGCCGAGTTCGGTCATTCCGGGCAGCTGAAGAATAAGCAGGTCGACGAGATGCTCTAATCGACCTACCGCCTCTTCCCTGAGCCCGGGAAGCTCTAGCACCTCGGCGGCGAAGAGTCTCTTCACGAATCATTTGCCGATCTTGCTCACTCATAGTCACCGCTCCTCTGCGAACTTCAGTCCGTCCTCGTCTTGACGTCTCCGGTTGTTCCTGAGTTCGTTGCTGACTTGAAGTAGGGTTTTGAGCAAGTGAATCAGAGGTTGGAGCTGGAGTGCGAGCATCTGTTGGCGGGAAATGCCTAAGGAATCTCTCAATTGAGGGACGCCGGGAAAGAATGATGTCGTACCGAGAAGCCCAGCGCCGCAATGATTTCACGACTTGTTGGCAAGCCGAGCTCTCCAGCGCATTGTTCCTCCGGAGTACATGATATTCCTCCCACAGTTCGTCAACTCGTTCCTGAACTTCAGAGATGGTCATTCCCCCGCGCCTGCAGATGAAATCCTCATACGCAGTCCTCTCAGCGACGGCAGTATTCAGCTCGGCCTCCAGATCTTTCTTTTCGGACTCTAAGTCCTTATTGTCTGCCTCCAGCTTCACTAAACAAGCCAAGAGTTCGTCATTCTTCATCTGGTCAGCTATGGCTTTTTTCTCAGCTTCGTCTAAAGCGGAAGAGTACAGCCGCTTCCAGTGAAGTACCTCCAGCTCCTTAAGAGTTAAGAATACAAAGCAGCTATGTCAGTTCGGCATTTCAGTTTACTGAGCAGGTAGTAAACCACAACAGGAGTAAAAGAGAGTACGAAAAGCTATACGAAGACACAAGGGTAGAAAGAAGAATTTTTTCATTCATAAGAAAAAAAATTTTTTACACAAGGAGGGCTTCAAGGCCATTTTACAACAAGGAAGAAACTAAACTAAGAGAAGGGAGACGAAATCATACTCCGCCAGCTTCGTCTCCGGCTCCTCGGTGAGGTTCAGCTTCCTTCTCCTTGTCTGCCTCAGCTTCAGCCTCGGCCTCCCTGCTCCCCCCAGCCTGCTCGGTGCCCCCATCACCGATCTGCAGCACCTCTCGCTCGGCATGCCCGTCTCCGGTCTGCTGATCAAGCTGCTCGGTCCCACCCTCTCCGTGGAAAATTGGAGCGGGTGAAACTGGCCCTAAGGAGGCAAAGATAGCCTCCATATTCTCGTCCCGGTCAGCTCGGCAACTACGAACTCGGTCAGCAGAAAGCAGGACCGAGGACGAAGCGAGCTCTTCAAGGAGCGGCAGACTCTGGAGACGAGCTGCTATCTCTCGGCCGTACAGCGGCAGGACGACTTCGGGCCCCTGCTCGGCATTATCGGTCATCAGTTTCAGCAGATCACCGACAAAGGCCGAAAATTGATTGCTCAGAAAGAGTTTCTCCGCGAAAGCACGGAGAACCTCCCCTTGGGCAACCACGGCGGCAGCATCCCTCCGTTTCGTCTGCTCTCGCTGGATGACGAGCTGGTTTTTGGCAAACTGGGCTTCATCCTGGGCCGAGATCCTAGCAGCTCTGGCCTTCTCAAAGTCTGCCTTAGCCTGTTCGGCCTGGTGACGAGCAGCCGCCAACTTCCTCTGCATCTCAGCATAGTCGCTGGACGCTTTAGAGAGTTCGACTGCGACGAGCTTGCTGAGCATGCTATTCCTCTGAAAATGGAAAAAGGAAAGAGTCAACAGAGGGGCCACCAAAAAAACATAGGAAAGAAGCAAAGCCAAAGAATCAAGAAGAGAAGTTACCTCGGCAAAGTCCGTTGGCCATGCAAAAGGCTCACAGACATGCTCCGAAGGGGGCGCCAAGACGATGTCTCTCTCCGGCGCTCTTGGGGGCTTCTGGGTCTTCCCCTTCCCCTTTGCCGAAGTGGACTCCGGTTTTTTTGGATCCGAAGAAGAGGTCTTCTGCCTCTTCGGATTCTTCTCGGCATCAGGCGCCGAGCTGGTAGCCTTCTGTTTCTCCGGCTCCTTAAGCTCGGAGGATTTGCGGCTAATCTTATTTAGCAAGTTCACTGCCAAAAAGCAAGAAAGCAAGGTTAGTTTTCGCCACAAAAGCAGTAAGGTACAAAAAAGAAGTCCTCACCCTCAGTCTCTTCGTCCGAAGACGAGGAGTCGAACACGAAGTCGCCCTTGACGAGCTCAGACTCCAAGTACTGCTTCCTAATCATAGGAATCTTATTGAGCTCGCCCTCGAGCTCGTCCAACGGTTCTAACCGAGGGTGAGGAATCACGGACTTCGGCCCTCTCCAGGGAAAGCCCGGAGCCGCTGTCCTATTATAAAAAAAGAAGCGAATGCAGAAGAAGCAATAGCAAAA
The DNA here is from genome assembly GCF_004379255.2 of Salvia splendens. Lineage (NCBI taxonomy): Eukaryota > Viridiplantae > Streptophyta > Magnoliopsida > Lamiales > Lamiaceae > Salvia > Salvia splendens. The sequence continues at coordinate 36,161,692 of NC_056034.1, read as the reverse complement.
GTGTTCAAATGATGAAGAAAGGACGTATTTATCAGATTCGGAGAAGATTTCAAAATCATCGCACCGTTTCGAATCCCACCTTTTCAGGATTCAACGGCCGGATTTTACTGTCGCATTTAATGCAGTCACGCGCAAGGCACGTCCCCTAACGTCAGCCTCCCCCGTACCTTTATCCAGAATGCCGAAGTGACTCGCTTCGCCGAAGTGATTCACTTCGCTTTTCGGGGGGGGTAGTGATGGGGTACGTACTAAACAAGCCCAATAGCAGTGACGGCCCATCAGCCCAAAGCCCAAGGAAGAGTATCAGTTCGGCATTACCAAAGAGTTCGGCCCCAGCCTACAGCTCGGTAAAAGCCGACCAATCAAGCTCTACTCTCAGATCGGCAAAAGCTGCTCGGCAATAGTTCAGCAGTTCGGTCTCAGTATTCGACCGAACTGGGAGATAGTGGACTCATGCAGAACCTCCACGACCTCCACTACACGATCTATTTAGTGGTGTCAACTCATGCAGGATCTCATGCAGGATAGCGGACCAAACAAAGAGATAGTGGACCCATGCAGGATCTCATGACCTCCACGACATCCACTACCTAGTTAGTGGTGATGCAAGCCACGACCTAGTTAGTGGTGATGCAAGCCACGATCTTAGTTCAATGTATAAATAGAACTTAGATCAGATAGACCAAAAGAGGGAGAGCTCTCTAGACATCAAATATCATATAGCAAGTCTGTATTTGTAAGCTGTAAACCAGATCAAGCAATACAATCTTGCCCTCCTTTCTTCCCGTGGACGTAGATTTACCTCAGTAAATCGAACCACGTAATTCCTTGTGTCGTGATCTATATTTTGTTTTACCCGCATTTATTACTATCAAAAATTCGCCCAACCATCAGTACTAAAGTGACAGTGTATTTTAAGAGGAATTTTTTTAAAAAAAACAAAACAATCATAAAGAAATACTCCATCCGTTCCACTTTAGGAGTTCTAGTTTACCCTTTTTGTGTGTCCCATTTTAGGAGTCCCGGTTAAAATATTCTATAAATGGTATTAGGTCTCACATTCCACTAACTTTTTTCCACTTACATTTTATTATAAAATTTAATATAAAAAAGTAGGACTCACATTCCACTATCTTTTTTCACCAACTTTCCTTCACATTTCTTAAACCCGTGTCAAACTCAACTGGGACTCCTAAAGTGGGACGGAGGGAGTATGTACTATATTATTACTTATAAGAATAGGGATGTGTTATATGCTAACTCACCCCTAAATTGCTAACTACAACTAAATAATAGACATTGGATCATGAAATCAAGGGACAAGATTAACCATCCATGACAAAAAAGTCAATTATGGGCATTAATATCAATTAATCAAAAGTTAGTTATAATTAATTTTTAAAAAATATTCAAAAACTTTAAATGATTATAACTATCTCAATTTAAATAATTTTTTACACAACTTATATCAAATTAAAGATAATTTTATAAGGATTCTAATGAGATCTCACTTGCATATGTTCTGATGTCAATATTTGAAAAAAAAATTCTCTAATTTTCGTATTTTTCAAAAGCAGCATAATGTCAATGTAGCTATCATAATATGTCAATATAATACGTATACAATGTCAATGCTAAATCGAGCTGACATATTCAATGAATAGTGTTGATATGTTTACTACACTATATTAGCATTTTAATCTAAAACTCTAATTTTGATAGCTTACACATGGCAATTTATAGACCACTAGATCTCTACAAATCTCATGCTTCTAAATTAGTTGTAGTTAGCAATTAAAGGTTGAGTTAGCAATTGATCACTCCCCGATAAGGATAATAATTGCATCTTAAGTATAATGGAGAATAAAAAGACTTATATATACACCCTTAGTTGCTTCGAGGGCAGAATTGTCATCAAAGACATTTTACATGTAAATTTTCCTTCTCTGTATATCTGAAACTTGATTTTTCATACTTTAAAAATCTGAAAGATGTAAACCACATATTCCGGAGACTAATTTAGAATTTCGTAATAATACACTCGTATAATAAATACTTACAAAATAAACAACACTTTCGATATGCCTATTTTATGCTCCATGATTATGTATAATAATCTCATAAAATTTATTGTAGCTTATATACACAAATTTTGGATGTATTTTATTTTTCATGAATGTATATAAATTCAATTTTCGTCCCGGCATATCAAAGTGGAATGTCGGAAGATGTGGACGAGTTGGACGATGGGACACCAAGCGTAGAATCTTTAAAAGTCACCGTTTATATCAAATCTAAAATTTAAAATAAGAAGTCTTTCTTTAGTACTCTCTCCTTCCAAGTTAAGATGACACACTTCTTTTTTACACGTGTTTTAGAAAAATTGTAGTAATAAATAGTTAAAGTGGAGAAAACGTAAAGTAAGATATAGAATAATATAGAGGAGAGTTTCTTCTACATTATTCTCTCTCTTACTTTCATTTCTCTCCACTTTAACTATTTATTGTTATTATCCAAAACAAGTGCAAAAAAAAAGGGGTCATCTTAACTGAAACAGAGTGAGTATTTAATTTGTGTAAATGCACCACATCGTTCTTCTCAATGTCCGATTTATCCGAGTTTATACCATGTAAGTATTTAATTAGACTGATAAGTGAATATATATTTAGGAAAGTTGTTAGTAATTATATTTTTTAACTTCTTTTAAAATTCATATAAAAGTCGAAATATATCAGTGATGCATATGAACGTAGACAATCCAATTAATTAAAATGCTTTAGGCCACTCACTATAGTGGACGATATAGCCTATATTGTCCGGGCTATCGAAGTGGACGCCCGCCCCAAGCCCTCGCACCAGCCGCCCGCCCTTCACATATTCCACAACTCTAGGCCGAACGATCGTCCGGATGATGATTTTATGAATTTTTTTCTCCCATTTTTCACTATATAAATACACCTCATTCCACCTTCATTTCTCACACCTTCTAATCTCTTTCTCCATTTCACTTCTCTCTCACTCGAGTAAAATGATCAAAGAAAATTGGTTACACACTAACCACTGAAAATTGCTTGTAGTTTTTTTAGTTATTTTAGTGTTGTACTTTTTCGTCTTTTTTAGATCACGAAGATTTTCATATTGCGATTTTAAAATTTTGTTTTATTTTACTAATTTATTTTATTTGAAAATACAAAAATAAAAATGAAATACAAAATTATTGTCAAATGGTAGGGCATCTGGGCTATTACAGGTGTATGAGATGGATGATAAAATGTTGACGAAAAATGAATATATATATATAGAACGGGTGTATAGTCCGGATTATAGTGAATGGCCTAAATGATCTAGATCTTTTCCAATGGAATACATTAAACTTTGGTAAATTGAAAACTTCCATAAACACTCGATTTGTTTCTCCATTCTCAATCGTTAAATTTAATTAATAAGTCTTGGTCAAATTTAGAAAACTTTTAAACTGTAGCGATGAACATCTAGAACGTTACTATAAACATTTGTTGCTTCAAACAAAATATTTTTGAAAATATCTTTTACCAAAAATAAAAAAAATTGAAAATATATATAGAATCATTTTCATTTGCATCTTCAAATTATCCAATGATTTTCGTATTTTTCTTTACCTTTTTGAATGAGATTTTCCTACCGAGTTAAGATTATTTATACTCAATGAATAGTAAAAAATACAAATTATAAAACAAGTGTAAAATACATTATTTTTAATGAGAACCAAAAAAAGAGTTAGTAAATAGTAGTAGTAAATACTCCCTCCATCTCAAATATTAGTTTTCGAATAAATTACCAGAAAATCATAATTAATTAAACGAGACCATAACATTCTCAATGCAGTATGAGGTAACGTGTGGTAATATTGAGGTAACCGTACGTACATTGGAAGCTTGGAACAAACAATTCTTTCAAATAATGTTGACTTTGTTAATGTTTACTAACAATTACATTCAAAAGATTAGGTAAATTGAGGTTTCAATTTTCAAAACTATTTCTAATAACTAAGTGAGGTAACGTGTGGCCGTGCTCTTTTAACTTGTGGGTGAATATTTTTCCCTTTCCAAGTTTAAAAGTCATTATCCTCAAAAACCATTTTTAGGTGTTAAAAATCAAAATTCAGTTTTGTGTTTAGAGAAAAGGATTAGGGCTGGGCAAACGGTTAGTCGTTATCGGTTAACTGACTAACCGAACTGATTTTTTTGAAAATATATAGAAACAGTCCAATTTTGGTTCTCCAATTCACAGATTTTCGGTTATCGGTTATAATCACGAACCAATCAGTCTAAGTGAAATAAGCGATAAAACCGAAATTAAATAAAATACTGTAAACTCTATTTTTTGGATTAGCATAACAGAGCAACATAAAATAAACCTTTTTTTAATTTTTTGCTATGCAGAAAAATAAAATATAGAGATATGTGGAAAAATATAGAGTCATAATAGAGTAAAGTAGTAGGTATATTTCATTACTCAACAAATCTCATATATATAGTACAAGAGACTAAGCTAGGCTATGTCATAAGACTGATATTGGGGAATACTTATATTCTATAACTGGAAAAATTGGCAATATTTCTAATGATGATATTTCTGATGATACTTCTCATGCTTCTCCAGTTAGCAAAATTGACAGAAGAGAAATGCAAAGTGTCAAAATATGAAATTATGTGAGGTAAATGATTCTAGAAAGACTGCATGGGTACTTTTCTTGCTTAATTTTGATTAAGCAATGGTAAATATTTATTGTAAATTAAAGGCTTAACCTTAAAGCATGCAACAAGGGTGTATATTGATGCCCGAATGTGACTAATTCATGTCTTGTCAGAAAAAAGAATGTAGAGAGAAAGGGTCGAGCTGAAGATGAAGAAGATCAGACACTGTCTCGGTTTTATCCCAAGTTAAAGGTTTGGTTTAAACATAGAGGAGTGTAAAATAGTTAAAGTGGGGTAAAAGGAGTGTAAAATAGTTAAAGTGGAAAGAATAAGAGAGAAAATAATAGTATAAAGAAGTCTTTAGCAATGCTAAACTTTAATTTATTTCAAAATGAATATTCTCTTCGTCCCACTATAAGTGATCAACTTTTTTTGGTACGAGATTTAAGAAAATGACATTTATTGAATTAAGTTAAGAGAATAAAGTATGAGATAAAAAGTAAGCGAAATAAAGAGAGAAAAAATAAGGAGAGAATAAGTAAGAGAGAGAAAACAACTTGATTTTTGCTAAACAAAGGAAATCAATCACTTGCAATAGGACAACCCAAAAATGGAAAATTGATTGCGATGAGACGAATGAAATAGTAATTAATATTTAAATTTTACTATTTCATCTAAATTTTATTCTAATTTCTAAATTATTTTATTTAAATGACAATTAAAATATTACATAACCTCTTCTATTTAATTAACTTATAACTAAAATAAACAAATGAAATAATCATCAAACTCGTTCAGCTCAGTTACGAGATTCATTGATTTGATTCGCATGTTAAAATCCCTCAATTTTTATATCTATTTTTTATTATTATTTTCTCTCCAATTTTGATTTATGGTATGTGTATCGTTCTGAAATTTGTTTTAACCTCAAATCAAATTTACATATATCAAGCTGTGAAACACAATTTCGATGCACCATATGTCCATATTAGAAGAGATACAAATAATTATAAAAATCTATATAGTTAATTGCCTATTTTAAAAAATAGTTTAAAAATTAAAATAACACCTCAAATAAATACAATATAAAATTTAATATTCTATCAAAAAAATTAAAGTTTAATAACTAATTTGATACATGAGTAGCTACTTATGAAGATTATGCTAAAACAAAAGTAGCTAATGTTGGAATCGTGCTTGGTCAAACGACTTTGACTAATAATAAATATTACAAGACATTTAATTTTGTGAAATTAAATGCAATAGCGTCGAACTAAGTTCCGAGTAGATGACCGTAGCATATTCATTTTCTCAAATCCGATTCCCGGTGAGTGAGAAATAATATATTAAAGTTAGTCGCAATAAAGCTAGAAATGAGCTATGAGAAAAAAACTAAGGGATTAATTAACTAAGTGTTAATTATCCCACATCGGGATGATAAACTTCTTTGATGAAGTATTTAATAAGATGAATTATTATGTGTAATAATTATCGTGGAATAAGATGGGTGACAGAGCCCACACGCGCGCACCGCGCCCCGTGCACCGGGCGCCGTGTGCCGTGTTCCTTAAATCTTGGCAATTGGTCTTTGGGTGGTATTTGGGCTGTTCTTTGGAACTGGTCGTTGAGCGTGGTTCAAGCCCCGCTTGTTCCTTTTAGACCACCTCCAACTCCACGCTATCCCCGACGAACCCCGACTCATGGTGGTCCCGGTCCACGTCAGGTCCCCGCTGGACCCCGACGCATAACGGGAGACAAAAGGTCTCCGACAGTCCATGGTGTATCCCGTCGTGTAGTGTGTCCAAATGCATCGTGTCTCTTCAGCTCCCAACGGCTAGTGCACCAGTCAGTAACCCCCAGCGGTTATGGTCAATGTCCTTGATGACAGACATTATGTCTGTAGACTCCAGCAACCCCTGCAGGTGGACTTGGCCTATAAATAGGCATGCATCCATTGCATTCAGTAGACAACAAACTCAAGCATTATTGCATACACGCTCTCTCCCTCTCTGCATAATCTTCCCATCGAAGCTCTGCCCCCGCCTTACTCTCGTTCGCCGGAGCTCTACCGGGGCGTATCTCGTCTTGCGGAAAGAAGACTCATCGACTCGGCTTACATCTTTACGGTTTATTGTTTCAAATTCTTCTTTGTAATTTCAATTAAGTTTATTTCCGTTTAATTTCTTCATTTTTCATTAGGTTGTATTACGCTCGGTTAGTGTATCTTTGTATCATACTCAATTTTCAACAAACACCTAAGGCGACAGTAATAGAAAAATTTATCAACATGGGCGCCAAGTTGAGAGAGTGAAGTGATGACTGGAACTGTGTGGAAAACATGTGAATAAGATCTCAAAATTATTTTAGGTTAAAATAAAGTTTTATCAAGTAAAATTGCATAAATTAAAAGAATAACATTGTTATTATATATTTTAATTAATTATTTTTATTAAATCTACCAAACAACATAAAAGTAAAACTGATATTTCTTACTATCTACCAAATCAAATGTTTACAATAGATTATTTATCACATTCCTACTAAACTAATTATGTTAGCTATCGCGCCTGAACATTGTTCGGACTTCGGATGATCATAAATCTAGTTACAAACTTACAATATGTCATTAAATTGCTAACACTGTATTGATGTAATTCCTTAGTCTTTTTTATAATTTCTGTAACCATATAAAAGTAAAGTTTCTAACTAACAGAAATGCTTACTCATTAAAATTAAATTACATCAACATTTAATCAAAAGTACTAGGGCTGTGATTGTATATGCATATACATCTAATACTCCCCCTGTCTCATGTTACTCGCACTTTGCCGTAAATTTGGGATTGATTTTTTAGTATAATTAAATTAGAATTTTAAGTGTAATGAGACATCACTTAATAAATGGGCTCTTAACTTAAACTAACATATTAATTAAATGCATTAATTCTAACTTAAACTATAAATAGTGTAACGAGTTTGTGACAAGCTGAAAAGCAATAGTGCAAGTAAGATGGGACGGATGGAGTACTTTGAACTAGGGGAGTTCTAATTAATGTAGTACTAAAATATAGATCAATATATAATTAGCTTAGCGTAATACTATTATTCGACAGCGATAGTCTTCTTTGTTTTATTATTCATACATATATATTATTGCTCTCATCCGCCAAATCTGATGTACATGTTTCATAAACCTATATCGAAAATTAATTAATCACGGATATATGTAGCTCATATTCATAAAATACATAAAGTTAATGTTTCGGTAATTTCATTTTTGGTCAGTTTCTAGCTATAATATACTCCCTCCGTCCCGGATAATTTGTCCCATTTTTTCATTTCAGTCCGTCCCACATAATTTGTCCCATTTCACTTTTACCATTTTTGGTAGTGGACCTCATATTCCACTTACTAATTCTACTCATTACTATAAAACTAATATATAAAAGTGGGACTCACGTTCCACTAACTTTTTCAACTCACTTTTCATTACATTTCTTAAAACCCGTGCCGGTTCAAAGTGAGACGAATTATCCGGGACGGAGGGAGTATACTAGTATAACTGAATATTTATATTGTACTGTATGTGCATGTGTGAGGTTGAGCGCCACCATATAAACCATAATATTTCTAGGAAATATATTTTCCCATAATACTTATTTTTGTTTCACGAGACAAAAAAAAAGTAGTCCGCGCAGGTAGCTGATTGTAAAATTGAATATATCATGCATTGTTGTTAAATTTGTTTGTTTCTTTTTTTTTAAAAAAATTTTCAGCAGGGACTTTATTACGTAATTAGTACTGAGTTTTGAACAAAATCGTGATGCTGATAATGTGCTTAATGATTTTTCAGTTATTATTCAATACTATAAACTATAAAACTAATCTTTGGATAATAGGGCTTGCATATTTGTGGTTCCTAAGATTTTATTAGCATGAATAAATTCTAAACATATATATGGAGCAATTCCATTTTTCAACTTTTTGTTTAAATGATATTTTTGTCTATTAAGGAGCTGTTCGATTTATAAAATTATATCCATTGATTAAATATGCATTATCATGTTTGGTTCTTGAGATTGAATCTCACAATTTATTCCTAACATCTCCAACTAAAATAATCCTACAATTTAATCATAGATTATATTTTAATAATATTTTATCTAGAAAAGCGAACACCATCTAACTAGGTTCTAAACATTCTGCTTTTCTAACATCTTATTCCTAACATCTCCAACTAAAATAATCCTACAATGTAAATTAGTTTGCTCCAACTCCAATTGTAATCAGGCCCGTCCCTTGGCCCGTGCGGCCAGTGCGACCGCACAGGGCCCCCAATTTTCAGAGGCCTCTGAAATATTTCAGCCCATATACATGTATTCCTATTTTTTCAGCCCCAACAAAGCTATTTCTCTTGTATAGCAACGCTCAGGCCTTTTTCTAGCACCGTGACTCCAATTCTGATCCGTTTCTTTTCCCGATCGTAGACTTGGGAGCCGCCTGTTCGTGTTCGGTGTTCCTCATCGACAAACGCCGCAACAGGGACCAGCTCACCAGAGCCATCGTTGATCGCTTCTGCAGCGCCTGCCATCGTCGGCCATTGCGATTGGGAGCAGCGCAAACGCATCAATTTGTCTTTTTTTCTATAGTATATTTCTTTAAAATGCATTGTCTTTTTTTCTTTAATTATCATATAGCTTTAAAATGCATTGTCTTTTTTTCTATAGTGGTAGGCCTCATTTTAGATTTTTGCACAGGGCTTCTGATTTTGTCGGGACGACCCTGATTGTAATGTATTGCAATTTGCAGATGAGTATCATGCGCCTGTGCGCGACGGTGAAGCTGCCACGTCACCTCAAGGAGAAGGTGGTGGTGGTGGTGGTGGTTGGTGCCACCGGCACCGGCAAATCACGGCTCTCCATCAACCTAGCCACCCACTTCGGCGGCGAGGTAATCAACTCTGGACAAAATCCAGGCGTACAAGGGCCTCCACGTCATCACCAACAAGGTCGCCATCGTTGACTGCCGCGGAGTCCCCCACCACCTCCTTGACTTCGTCCACCCCGAAGCTGACTTCACCGCAGACGACTTCGTCCGCCACGCCTCCTGTTAGAAGTATCAGGATTGAAGAGATGCATGAGGTTGAAGATGTGCATGAAGAACATGGCAATGCTAGTACTGACATGGTTTCATGCACAACTGGAAAGAAGAGTGCACGAGTTGGAGTTCAAGGTGTGAGCATTGGATCAGTGCCACTGCCAGCTGCAGCTCATAGCTCAAGGGACCACCTTCGTACGTTTAAAGAGGTGTTGATGCAAGGATTAAAGTAGACATCAGTTTGTTAGCATTACTCTTCTTAATGGTTGTTTAGTTTAGTAATCAGAATATGGAATCTAGATTGTTCCATACACATGTATATAATGCTACTTTGTATCATTCATGATTTAATCAATGAAATAGTAGCATTCAATCCCCATTCTGTTTCTGGCTATAAGTGCTCTTGCTTTCATAGTTATGCTTTTGTGTTGTTCTTTTCATGGTATCAGAACAAGATCTCTTTGATCTTTTCTCTATACTACTTTTCTTCTCTTTTTGTTTGTTTACAAGAAATGGCAAGCTCCAACTCATCGCTTGGAGGTGCTGCTCAGAGTCAAGGAACTCAGCCCCTTTATACACAACTGCCCCCAATTTCAGTGAAGTTGACTGATGCAAACTTCCTGATGTGGCAACAGCAAGTGGATGTCACTGCCTATGGATATGGGCTAGAAGGCTACCTAAATGGTGAGAAGAAACCTCCACCTCAGACAATTTTCATTGTAGAATGAGAAGGGGGATCTATTACTACAAATGAAGACTTCATTTCATGGAAGAGGCAGGATAGGAAAGTAGCAGCTTGGCTGCTCTCTTCTCTCTCAGAAGGAGCTCTAGGTCTGGTTGTAGGGCTGAGGTGCGAGGGACATCTGGAGTGCCCTTGAAACCAATTTTGCCAGCAGATCTACTGCAAAGATAATGCAGTATAGGCAACAGATGCAAAATCAAAAGAAAGACTCACTAACTAACTATGAGTGAGTACATTGGAAAAATGAAAAGCTATTTTTATCTACTAGGATCAGTGGGTTGCAGAGTATCAGAAGATGAGCAAGTCATGCACATTCTTGGAGGACTTGGACAAGAGTATGATCCTGCAGTGTGTGCTATAAGCTCAAGGTCAGATTCATGGAGTTTGGGAGATGCTACTGCTTTTCTACTCACTTTTGAATCAAGAATGGAGACTATGAGGTCTCATTCCTCCAGCCCAGAAGGCTCACAGGCTGTGCTGAACTTGATGCAGCAGTCAAATTAGAAAAGAGATTTCAACCCATACAACTCTAGATTTGATCCAGGAAATGGAAGAGGAGGATCAAGAAATCAGGGAGGAGGGAAGAGGTGGAAGAGGCTTTGGCAGAGGAAACAACAAAGTGGTGTGCCAATTGTGTGATAAGCCAGGACATACTGCAGCCAAATGTTGGCACAGATTTGAGCAAAACTATGCTCCTCCACAATCACAGCCTCAGTTCAGAGGGAGTGCTCCAAATCAGCATCAAGGATTCTTTAATCCCTCAGCACACCTTGTCCACACAATTACAACAAGACCTCCTCCATCTCCGAATTCTGCTGCAACCTCAGAATTTGGTTTTGAATATAGTGCATCAACTAGCTGGTATTCAGACTCTGGGGCCACTCATCATGTCTCTGGGGATTTGAGCAATCTCAACACTAGCTCAGAATACACTGGAGGTAAGAGTCTCTTACTTGGAAATGGTTCTGCAGTAGTTATTTCCAATATTGGAGAATCAGAATTGAAACCTCACTCTAGTTTTTCCAGAAAGCTTACATTAAAGAACCTCCTACATGTACCTAGCATAACCAAAAACCTTCTCAGTGTATCAAAGTTTGCTAGAGATAACTTTGTCTTCTTTGAGTTTCATCCTGACTTTTGTTTTGTCAAGGATCTGGGAACTCGGGAAATCGTGCTCAAGGGAACTTTTGACTAGGGATTGTACCACTTCCTAGTAGACCATTCACCAATCAAGAGAAGCTCTAGCTCCACCATCTCCTTTCTTGCTCCATTCAATCAAGGCAGCCTAGCCATACACTCTGTTAGCTCAGCCATTCCAACGGCTAGTGGTAGTTCAAGCCATGATGTTAGTCTTGATTTAGCCTTATGGGATAATAGACTAGGACACCCTACTCTAGACATTGTCAAAAGTGTTCTCAAGAGCTGTAACATCTCTTTTAATTCAATGAATGATTCTCAACTTTGTCACTCTTGTTGCATATCTAAGGCTCATAGACTGTCATATAATGCCTCTGAATCTGTTGTCTATTCCCCGCTTGAGCTTATACATAGTGATATCTGAGGTCTATCTCCAGCTGTTTCAAGAAATGGTTACATATATTATGTCTCCTTTGTGGATCATTTTACAAGGTTTACATTGATATATTTGTTAATGAACAAGAGTGATGTTGCTGAGGTTTTTAATCTTTTCAAATCATTATCATAGAATCTTTTACAAACAAAGATTAAGTGCTTTCAGTCTGACTGGGGAGGGGAGTTTCAAAGCTTAATTTCATTTCTCAAGGAGAATGGTATATCTCACAGGATCTCATGTCCATATACTCCTCAACAAAATGGTTTGGCAGAAAGGAGACATAGGCATATAGTGGAGACTGGACTTACTCTCTTAGCTCAATCTTCACTTCCAAATCAATTATGGGATGATGCTTTTGTGTCTGCTGTGTTTCTGATCAATAGGATGCCATCCAAGATCATTGATAATGTCTCCCCATTTCTGAAATTGTATTCCAGGAGACCTGATTACTCAGCCTTTGAGAGTTTTTGGATGCTTGTGTGATCCTCTGATCAGGCCATACAATAAGCATAAGTTGGAAAGCAGGCCTGTGAAGTCAGTATTTTTGGGATACAGTGGATCTCATAAGGGATACAAGGCTCTTCTTCCAGATGGAAGAGTAATAGTATCTAGAGATGTTGTTTTTGATGAGCAAGTCTTTCCTTATCCATCACTTTTCCCTTCTGATATCACAGACAACTCTTTTTTCTCTCCACCAGTTTAATTCCATCAGCTCAAACTGATGTATTCACTGTCATTCCTCCATCTCCACCTGCTCCTGTTGCTCACTCTGATGATTTTTCTCAGTATTCTCCTCCTCATAATTCCTTTCCTGACATAAATACTCAACACTCACCCGCTGCCTCTGACTCAGTCTCTATTGCTCAATCTTCTGCTGATATTCCTAAAGCTCTTTTGATGATTGATCATGCTTCTAGTAGACATCATATGACCACAAGGTCCAAATCAGGGATTTTTAAGCCCAAACTTTATAATCTCCTTCTTTCTTCACACTCAACTCGTAAATCTGCTCTTGAAGCACTGCTCATACCAGCTTGGAAGGCAGCTATGCATGCTGAATTTGTTGCTCTCCTTAAGAATAAGACTTGGATCTTGACTATTCTGCCTCCTGGCATAAATCTTGTGGGATGCACCTGGATATTCAAGCTGAAGCTCCATCTGTCTGGGGAAATTGCTAGACATAAAGCTAGACTTGTTGCACAAGGTTTTTCACAGCAGCCTGATTTTGACTTCAGTGAGACTTTTAGTCCGGTAGTAAAGCCTGCAACTATCAGATTAATCCTCACCATTGCTGTGACTTTTGGCTGGGAAATCACTCATCTGGATGTGAACAATGCTTTTCTCAATGGAGAGTTGAAAGAGGACATATTTTATGAAGCAGCCTCTAGGCTTTGAACAGGGAGGTCCTCACCTGGTTTGCAAGTTAAATAAAGCCATCTATGGGCTCAAGCAGGTTTTTAGAGCTTGGTTCTTCACCATACACTCAGTCCTCATTTCCCTTGGCTTCATTCAGTCTAAGGCAGATGCCTCCATGTTCATCAGAAAGACAGGTCTTGAAGCCATTTATCTCTTAATCTATGTGGATGATATGCTCATCACAGGTAATTGTCCTACTGCAATTAAGAGAGTCATTAGTCAGCTAAATGCTCATTTCTCTCTTAAAAATCTTGGTGTGGTCAGTCTTTTTCTGGGAGTAGAGGTTGTTAAAACTCCTCATGGACTTCATTTGTGCCAATCATCTTACATCAGGTATCTTTTGAAAAAGGCTAATATGACTGGTGCAAAAGGCTGTCCTACTCCTATGGTTTCTAGTTGTGACCTTAGCAAGAATATTAGTGCACCACTCTCTGATACTAGACTCTACAGAAGCATTGTGGGTGCTCTTCAATATGCTGCTATTACCAGACTAGACATTAACTATTCTGTCAACAAGGTGAGCCAATACAGGGCCTCACCACTTGATACTCACTGGAGAGCAGTGAAACGCATTTTGAGATATCTATCAGGTACCTTGGATTTTGGGATTCAAATTCATTCCTCAAATGGTGTTCTATCTGCATTTTCTGATTCAGATTGGGCATCAGACATAGATGATACAAGGTCTACAACTAGCTTCTGTACTTATTTTAGTAAAAGTCTTATTTCCTGGTGTGTGATGAAGTAAACGGTTGTAGCTCCCTTTAGTACAGAGCCTGAGTACAGAAGCTTAGCTCATGCTGCAGCTGAGGTAGCTTGGCTCAATTCCACACTTAATGAGTTAAAGCTACCAACTAAATCTGCTCCTGTGATCTGGGTAGATAATTTAAGTGCTATAGCTCTTTCTTCTAACCCTGTGTTACATGCACGAACCAAGCATATTGAGCTAGATATTCACTTTGTAAGGGATAAGGTGCTTAGTAATGATCTTGAGCTTCGGCTTGTTCCTACTCAAGATCAAGTGGCTGATATCTTCACCAAGCCTCTGGGCCAACAACCTTTCATGAAGCTCAGAAACAGACTTGGTGTAGTTTCTCTAGCCTCACTCAGGTTGATGGGGATGTTAGAAGTATCAAGATTGAAGAGATGCATGAGGTTGAAGATGTGCATGAAGAACATGGCAATGCTAGTGCTGACATGGTTTCATGCACAGCTGGAAAGAAGAGTGCATGAGTTGGAGTTCAAGGTGTGAGCATTGGATCAATGTCACTGCCAGCTGCAGCTCATAGCTCAAGGGATCACCTTCGTACGTTTAAAGAGGTGTTGATGTAAGGATTAAAGTAGACAGCAGTTTGTTAGCATTAGTCTTCTTAATGGTTGTTTAGTTTAGTAATCATAACAGAATATGGAATCTAGATTGTTCCATACACATGTATATAATGCTACTTTGTGTCATTCATGCTTTAATCAATGAAATAGTAGCATTCAATCCCCATTCTGTTTCTGGCTATAAGTGTTCTTGCTTTCATAGTTATGCTTTTGTGTTGTTCTTTTCACCTCCGTCGCAGCCGCGGCCATCACCCGCCGCGGCCGGCTCCCGATCGTCGCCGGTGGGTCGGTCTCGTTCGTCAAGGCTCTCGCCGCGGATTGTGCTGGCGTGTACGACTTACGGTTTGTTTGGGTCAACGTGGCGATGCGTGTGCTGCACGCGGCGCTGACGAGGAGGGTGGACGAGATGGTGGAGGGAGGTTTGGTGAAGGAAGCGCGGGGGTTCTACGATCCCAGCGGCGACTACAGCCGCGGGATACAACGGGCGGTGGGGGTGCCAGAGATGCATGAGTGTTTTAGGAAGGAAAGCATGCTCGAGCTCGACCGCGAGAGGAGAGCGAAACTTCTTAAGGTGGCTGAAGATGTGTTTGCTCAAGTCAGCCGAGCCCAACAGTTGGTCAAAATTGAGAAGGAAGGGTTTAAAAGCCAATTTAAATCTGGACCGTTGGATAGATAGTTGATGGATTGAATTGTAACCGTTTGATCAATTAGTTAGTTGATTGTTTTTCCCCTTTTCCTTTTAGCCGAGAAATTAGGGCTTATGTTCTTTGTAATTCAATTTCGATCTCTCTAAGCTCAATAAAGATTTCTCTCAAATCAAAAACATCCTTCTTTTGCAATTCTTGATTCCAAATTTGTTTACAGTGGCGATTGATGAGATCAAAGCGAATACTCACAAGTTGGCGTGTCGTCAAATTGAGAAGATTGTGAGGCTGCCGGAGGATTTGGGGGTGGAGCTGCTCCGTCATGGTGCAACCGCAGTGTTTGAGGCCGCAGGGGAATGGGAGAAAGTGGTGTTTGGGCCTTGCACGAGGGCTTTAAGTCGTTTCCTTTCGAGAAATATCATATGGTGAAAATCTTCTCGATATACAAAATTAACCTACAGTACTCCAACTTTCCTAAGCAAAAAAAAAAGAAATTGATATACAAGAATAAAAACTATAGTATACTCATAAATAAATAAATAAAAGCATATGATAGATGAAAGTCCTGTGTTTTTTATTTTTTAAATGCATTATTTACATCCACTATCGTCTCTAGTCCGACATGGAGAGGGGTGTATACCTACCCGACGATGGTGCTAGAAGCAATCACATACTATCATCTCTACATTTGACATGATCGAACAATGACAGTGATAGGATTTAAGGTCCTATCGTTGATTGTATGCAATGTGTTCGATGAATTTCCCCAGTGGAGGTGCTGGGAGTTTTGTGCAGAGAACTAGGGATGAGACAATAGGCAATTTGTATTACTTATTTCTCAAGACTCGATCTACGGGAATTCTATAATATATAGAATTCCCCCTGCTTGATTCGGACTTACGATTCGGGAAAGAATCAAAAGAAAACCCGAAAAGATTTGACTCTATCTATCTAAGCAAAAATAACGATAATTAAGGAAACCAAATAATATCTCTCAAAATAAAGGAAAGCGAATAAAATCTTGATGATCATCTTGATACGTAATCTTTGTACTTGCTGGGTCGAGACGCATTGCGCTTGGGTTGTTCTCGTCTTGGTTGGGCTGACTTCTTCACGGTTCTGGGCTTGGGCTGTTGGGTTTGGTCCTTGCGAGTTGGTGCGGATTCATCCTCGGCGGTCTGATCCTCTTCCTCCGTTGGCGAGTTCCTATCAACTCCCCCATCGACGAAAGCCACCTTGTCCTCAAGGTGAAGATCAGGAAAGTGAGTCTTCAAAAGAGATGATGATTCCCACGTCGGTGCAGCGCCAGCGTCAGATGACCACCTCACCAACCATTGCTCTTGCGGAACGCCGCCCACAAGCACCGTACGCGAAGCCGCCTCCCCTATTGGAGAATCACATGGGTTGCTACAGTGAAAGGCAGTCGGAAGGTCCATTGTGGCCGAAATAAACGGCACAAACTTCTTCAAAAGTGAGACGTGAAAAACATTATGAATTCTGCTATCTGCTGGTAACAAAAGGCGATAAGCTACCTTTCCCACACGTTCGGTGATCTCATAAGGGCCAAAATATCTCCTCGCCAATTTATTAGAAGCTGGTTTACTCACTGAGACTTAGCGGTAATGTTGGAGCTTCAAGAGGACCTTGTTGCCGACGTTGAATTCCACGTTTTGGCGATGGCGATTGGCGAACTCCGCCATAGATTCCTGCGATCGCGCAATGCGCAGCTTTAGCTTGCGCAAAGTCTCCTGGCGCTCAGACAGCAACTCCTCCACGGCTTGATTATGGGATGGCCGAGGATATGTCACGAAAATATTCGGGGGCTCGCGACCATACAACGCCTGGAAAGGGGACATGCCAATACTAGCGTTGATGCTGCAATTGAGAGCTAGTTCCGCCCATGGCAGCAAATCCAGCCATCGCGACGGGCGGTCAAAGGTAAACGCCCGCAGATATTGTTCTAACGCTCTATTAGTAACCTCCGATTGCCCGTCCGTCTGCGGGTGATAGGCCGTCGTAAACTGGAGTTTCGTTCCGCTGAGCTTCAAGAGCTCATCCCAAAAATCACTCATGAAGATGGAATCGCGATCGGATAATAGTTTGGTTGGAAACCCGTGCAGCTTCACAACGGTATCGACGAACAGCCGGGCCACACGAGGAGCATCAAACCCGGGTTTCAGCGCCCCAAAATGGGCATATTTTGACAGGCGGTCAACCACAACCATCACCGCCGTGTATCCGTGCGACGGAGGGAGGCCCACTATGAAGTCCATGGAGGCAGCCCCCCATACCATACCCGGAATCGGAAGGGGCTGGATTAATCTGTTGGGTTTATCACGCACATACTTCGTGGATTGGCAGGTAAAACATGCTGCAACATAGTCGCGGACATCCTGGCGAAGCCCAGGCCAATAGAAAACCGCCGATACACGTGCAAGCGTTCTGCGCTCGCCGGGGTGGCCCGCAGTGGGCGAGTCATGACACTCCCCAAGAATAGTTGAGCGAGTGAGTGAGTCCCGGCTAATATACACCCTTCGTTTGAAATAGAGCAGGCCATCTGAGACCGAGATGTGAGGTGGGGCATTTCCCTCATTTGCTGCCCGATGAAGCGCGATCAGATCCGGCAGCTGGGCGTTCTCGCGGCGAATTGTCTCGATCACGGCCGGAATTGGGCGAGCATAAAGTGCGAACACCATTGCCACGGAGTCAGGACTGTCATCGTCGCGGCGGAACAAGGCATCCGCCACCTTATTCGAAGCACCAGATTTGTATTCAATAGAAAACTTGAACCCCATTAGTTTTCGTACATAAAACTGCTGATCCGGTGTTTGAATCACCTGGGAGAGGAGGTCTTTAAGACTGCGCTGGTCACTCCTTATTATGAACTCCCGTCTCAACAAATACTGTCTCCATTTTTGAACCGCTTCCACGATGGCGTAAAGCTCTTTATGGTAAGTGGAGGCGACGCGCCGTCGCGGGCCTAATTTCTTGCTGAAGTACGCCACCGGGTGTCCCTGCTGCATTAGGACAGCTCCTATTCCGAAGTCGGAGGCATCGGTTTCGATTACAAATGGTAAAGAAAAATCAGGGAGGCGAAGTACCGGAGTAGAGCTCATCGCCTCCTTAACGGCCTGAAAACTGGCAGTCGTTGCTTCACTCCAAATAAAGGAGTCCTTCTTAAGTAGTTCCGTGAGCGGTGCTGCAATGATCGAGTAATTTTGCACAAATCGGCGATAGTATCCTGTAAGCCCCAAAAATCCACGGAGACGCTTGATATTGGTAGGAGGTGGCCAAGCCAACATAGCTTCAATTTTGGTGGGGTCGACACGCAGCCCTCCTGCAGAGATAATGTGCCCCAGGTAATCAATTGTCGATACACCGAAAGCACACTTCGTCCGCTTGATGAAGAAAGAGTTCGACTGGAGGATCGTCAGTACCTCGCGGAGATGGCCAAGGTGGTCCTCTGGTGATTTACTGTAAACCAGGATGTCATCAAAAAAGACTATGACGAATTTGCGGAGGAAAGGTTTGAAGATTCCGTTCATGGCTGCTTGAAATGTGGACGGAGCATTGGTTAGGCCAAACGGCATCACCAAGAATTCAAAGTGGCCATCGTGGGTACGAAATGCGGTTTTATGAATATCATCCACGTTCATTCTGATTTGGTGATAACCCGAACGAAGGTCCAATTTTGAGAAAATCACCGCTGCGTGTAGTTCGTCAAACAACTCGTCGGCCGTCGGTATGGGGAAATGATTCGGTGTTGTTGCGGCATTTAATGCTCGGTAGTCTACACAAAACCGAAATGTACCATCCTTCTTACGGACTAGGAGAACCGGAGATGAAAATGGGTTAGTGCTGTGTTGAATGACACCTTGAGATATCATCTCTTTAACCTGTCTTTCAATCTCCGCTTTCTGAAAATGAGGATAGCGATATGGGCGCACATTAATCGGTTTGGTTGCCGGAGGTAGATGAATGCGATGGTCCCAGCAGCGAGATGGGGGTAGGCCCGAAGGGGTCTGAAAAACCGCCCCAAATTCTTCAATAGCAGACGCCAAAGTTGGGTCTAAATCAGCTGGGGCTGCAGCGGCGGTATTGTAGTCCGACCCCAGAGGAATAATTTCAAAAATATCTGATTCATGGTCCCGGCCGATGAGCGAAAAGAGGCTGTTATAAGATATCTGCTTTGGTGGTTTATCCTCTCCCTTCAAAATAACCGGCGACTGATTCCATAAGAATTCCATGGTCAAGTCCCGAAAATCCAACAGCACCTTTCCCAAATCCTGAAGCCACTGCACTCCCAATATAACATCAGGGCCTTCCACCTGTAAGAGGAATAGGTCGATGTCGAAACGAGTGCCCTGCAGAAATACCGGTGTCTTAAGACTCACATAATCACAACGTAATGACGCACCGTTGCCAACAAATACTCAAAAATGAGAAATAGTGTGCAACGAAAGACTTAGTTGTTCAGCGATGGCGGGTTTTATGAAATTATGCGTGCTGCCACCGTCAATCAACACTGATACCGGAATTTCATGAATCATGCCCGTGACGTGAATCGAACGTGGTTTGAGCTTGGGTCCAATAACAAGGACACGAGATATATCGGCCGAAATCACCATATTCTCGGCTTCCTCGTCTGCAAATGTCTCCTCGTCACAATGGGCAGAGGTACTGTCCTCATCGTCACCCATAAAAGCATAAAACTTCTTGCTGCAAATATGTGATCTCGAGTATTTCTCCGGGCACCACCAACACAGCCCCTTTTTTGTGCGTTCCGCTCGCTCCGCAGCCAAAATATGGATGACGGGGTAATCCATCGGGCCCCATGACTCGCGCTGCTGACGGGGCTGGGAACTCTGCAGGCGAACAGAGTCGGTCGGTTTCGGTGCAGCGCTCGTAGCTTTTTGTGGCTGCTTGAATTCACGAGACTGCCATGCCGGGCGAGGTCGCAGTGATTGATCAGAACTAGTAGCAGCCTGACAAGCTGCTAATTGTTGGGCGAGCGCGATTGCATCGCTGAGAGAAGCGGGGCGACGAATCAAAAGCTCGTGCTTAGTGAAGCCGAAAGTCCGGCGACAAAGAGCGATGTTAAAGTGTCGTCGCCTACGTGTGTCACCTTCCTCAATATGGGCTCGAATTCAGCGAGGTTAGACTCCAAGGATCCTGTCTGTCGTAGAGTAGCAAGACGCCCAACGTAATCCTCATACAAATCCGGATCGAAGCGCCGCTTAATGTCGAGTAAGAAATCGTCCCATCCTCGGTTGGTGTTATTGGATTCCCACCACTCGAACCATTCCTCTGCCGCATCATCCAATAGAAACTCCGTTAGATATAAACGATCAGAAAGCGGGGTGAAACTATGGTTGTAAAATTTCTGAATTTTCTTGATCCACATAACTACCCCATCGCCATTAAAACGGGGTGGATCCATCTTCAATTTCGGCCAAGAATCCTGGTTAAACCCTATTGGTTTGATCGTGGTCGAGGGTGGTAAATTCCAACCACGAGGGGTCGCCATTGTAGAAGCCGATGCTGCCGCGTCGGGTGGCTTTTTGCCCAGATTTTCGACCGCCTTTATCAGACGAGTCATATGGCCATACACGTATTCTATTGAGTTTGTTGTCGTTCAAAAGCCTCCTGTGCGAAGCGATTCGACTGTATCTTTTTCTCATCAGCGGCGATGCGAACTTTGATGTCGAACATGCTCTGTCCTATTTCTTGGAGGGTGTAGTCGAGTTTGGGGTCTCCACTGGTGACGACGTCGTCGGACGCCATGGCTGGTAGATGAAAAAAAACACAGCGGGGGAAGAGAGGCTCAATGAAGCGCCAGTTGATAGGATTTAAGGTCCTATCGTTGATTGTATGCAATGTGTTCGATGAATTGCCCCAGTGGAGGTGCTGGGAGTTTTGTGCAGAGAACTAGGGATGAGACAATAGGCAATTTGTATTACTTATTTCTCAAGACTCGATCTACGGGAATTCTATAATATATAGAATTCCCCCTGCTTGATTCGGACTTACGATTCGGGAAAGAATCAAGAAGAAAACCCGAAAAGATTTGACTCTATCTATCTAAGCAAAAATAACGATAATTAAGGAAACCAAATAATATCTCTCAAAATAAAGGAAAGCGAATAAACTCTTGATGATCATCTTGATACGTAATCTTTGTACTTGCTGGGTCGAGACGCATTGCACTTGGGTTGTTCTCGTCTTGGTTGGGCTGACTTCTTCACGGTTCTGGGCTTGGGCTGTTGGGTTTGGTCCTTGCGAGTTGGTGCGGATTCATCCTCGGCGGTCTGATCCTCTTCCTCCGTTGGCGAGTTCCTATCAGACAGCAACGTGCTCAACCACTCCAACATCTTCATCGACGTTTTTAAACGATAGAGCATTGACAATAACATTTGAGGCCAACAATCAACGCTATAACGTGGGTTACTATCTTCGATGGTAACTATCCAAGGTGACCAACCTTTGTGAAGGCACGTACTTGCTCACAAGACCCTAAGCGTGCTCTTTTTGTGCAGAATCAAGAGGCTGGTCGAAAATATGTCGAAAAAACATTCAAAGTTTTATAAGCTCGTTTCACATCATCAAAAGGTCTGGGTCGAAACTAATTTTGGGAGACGCTTGTCAACATCATGTACGCGTGCATTATAATGCACAATATGATCATTGAAGACGAATGGCCAAACACGATTAATTTATCCGATGAAGATACCCCCGGTTCATAAAGCTTCGCCAATACAACCAACCCCACAACACCAAGGTTCGCCGCCAACATTTCGTAAATATATACACCGTCCGGAGTCGTCTTGCGACTTCGTCATCCATGATCAACTCCAACGAGATCTATTGAACGTATTTGGTGAAAAGTTTGCCACGACAACTAGTGATTCGAATTTAGATAATGTATTTTATCACTTCTAATAAAATGTAATTTTAGGATTTCAATTATGTATTTCATATTTATAATATAATGTAATTTTAGGGTTTAAAGAATTTTGAATTTGAATTAAGTTGAAATAAATAATATAAAAAATAAAAGAAATAGAAAAGATAAAATAAATGGAACCCATAAATAGTTAAGAAAATGAATGATGGATTATGAATGTTTTTCTTATGTAACGAATGAAGTAAAATGTGAGGCGAAACTTGGAGTGAAAGAATGAGTTTAGTGATATGGTTGTAGATGCTCTTTTAGTTATACTTCAATTGAAGTGAAAACTTCTCCATTGTAATATTGACATATTGTACTCAAAAAATCACCTTGTTAAGTCTGTCTCTACTCCTTATTCCTCTTCACAAATTATATAGATGTCATGAAGGATTTTCCACTCAATATATTTGCCAGCGATGAAACTTGCTTCCTAAGTTTCAAAAATCCTAAATATAATTGTAATGTAAAATGATTAGAAACATGCATATAACTGGAGACAACTGTACTAAAACACAAAACGCTGATATCAACAATGTTCCCCTTCGGTTTAGACTAACATCATCATTCAATCCTGTGTAGCAGTTTAACTTATTGACTGTCATGGATTCCATATTACTACTGACTAAAATGAAAGAACAATAGGCAGTACTAAAAATTCTAGTCCCATCTTTTTTCAGAAAATATTAGAGCACGTGCATCGGTGCTCGCCGATAAGGCGGGCCGCATGTGCATCGGTGCTCTTGCCAGCGGCACGACCCACCCTGCTCGATGCATCGAGCACCGCCGTGCCGCTGAGCAGGTTGACGTGTCGCGTTCTGATTGGCCAACGACAAAGCCGTTTGACATTTTCCTTTTTATACAAAAAATCGAAATATATTTAAAAATCAATTTTAAATTAAAAAAAATTATTTTCCCACTTCCCAATAATATATATTCATTTTTTCTCCACTTTTAATTTATTTTTAATTATTTTTATCCCAAAATTTACATTTTCATCTATAAATACTCTCATTTCCACACAAAATTTTTACACCACACTACACAAAATACTTCTCTCATCAATTCTCTCTAAATTCTCTCATCAATTCTCATCTAAATTCCCACTCTTTCACTCTTGCATAAAATGTCCGGCTCCGACGATCACCCCTCCGACTACCGCGGATGGAACCACGAATGGTTCGACTCATCGTCATTCCCTAATCCGGATACAGATTTCTCGGCCCCTCCTCAAACCAAAGGTTCGCATATTCCGGGTTGCTACCGGCCTAACCAGGTGGACGAGCAAGATGCCGAGGGGCAATACGGGTGGCCTCCCGAAACTGGCAAGGGAGGGAGCGCCCCAACATTCTTTCACTCCGTACGAACGCGGTTCCGGCGCTCCTCCTCGTCATCGTAGTGTCCGTGTTCGTACCCGTGGCAGTACCATAGGTGACACCAACGTCCGCACCCCGTACACTCCGGGGGAGATGCAGAAGTTATTCAAAGCCTACATGAAAATCTCCGAAGATGCGGAAACCGACACGAACCAAACCGGGGACAGGTTTTGGTTCCGCGTCTCTCGCCGGTACAATGCCAACCGACCGGATGACACCATCGGGCACAATGAGAGTATGGTGCGCAATGCCATCGGAAGAGCCAAAGATGAAATCCAAAAGTTTCAGGGGTATTACCACCAGGAACAGCGGTCGGCTGGGAGCGGCACGAGCGAGGTTGACATCATCACGGCCGCCATGTCGACCTACCATTCAATTCAGTACAAACCATTCAAGTATCTCGACTCTTGGCAGGAGGTGCGTACTCATCCAGCTCCTCCAGCAAACGGTCGAGGTTGGTATCCCTATCTGACGCCAGCGAGGATGCGGTGGTTAGCCATCTTGCCAGAGCTCACTTAGGTAGCCCCGACGCCTGCCCGAGCAGTTCCCAACGCCGACCGCAAGGAAGGAAACAGGCAACGGCCAACCGCCGTCGCGCCGCGACCCCAGCCGCATCGCGACCTCCAGCTCCCGCTCCCGCTCCCTTTGTGCCGCCTCCACCCCCACCAACTCATTGTGGGTCCTTCTGGGTCAAATCAATATGGTCAATACGGCTCGGATGACTCCCGAGCAGCTTGATTCACATCAAGCAATGATACGAGCTCTTCGAGCTCAATTGGGGATACCGTCATCGGGCTAATCTTCTTTAAATTTCCACGGATGTAGTTTTTAGGATTTAATTATGTAATTTTTAATTTGTAGGATTTTAATTATGAATTTTTTTAGGATTTTACTTATGTAATTTTTAATTTTTTGGATTTTAATTATATAATTTTTAATTTTTCAGTAATTTGTAATAGTATTTCGGGTATTTTTAATGCATTTTAATATTGTGGAAATGTTTTTATTTAAATTGAATAATAGAATGGTGCGATCCTTGAGCATGCTCTTGCGGAAGAGTATGGATGTGGATTTTGTGCTCTTGCGGAAGAGCAGAGAGTAAGAAATTAATAAATGTGTGTCCGGGCCAACAACCATGTTCTTGGGGAAGAGCATGGATGTGGATGCTCTTATAGATACATAACGATGAAAATTGATTTTTTATATAAATTAAATAGAGAGAGATGAAGACAATATAGAAATAGTATAATGTAGGTAATTAAATGTGTTGACTTTTGACATAAATGGAAAAGATACAAAATGCAAATAGTATGCATGATTCATAATAAAATAATAATGTGCAGTGAAGGAGTGTAAAATAAGAAAATACTAATAGTAATAAATAACAAGGTATATGTATGATTCCATATGCGATATAAGTGTTAATAGCATTTATTTTTGTATTACACGTATATACATATATTACTCTTGAAATTCATTTTTTGAGGCGGATCTTACTCTAAAATTCTCTGGTGTTGCATAAATCTAATATTACATGATCAACTGCAAATCATACTGTAAATTTAATGAGAAAACATGTTATTTATAAATTTGTATATAATTCACGTGGTTTATATATGCAAGAAATTTGCACTAAAAATGTTGTATTTGCATCATAAAATTCTACAATAGAGAAACATTATACCCTGAGTATAATGACACACTCAACTTTTTTGTCTTTTGCTTCTACTCGAACCTTTTAGTTTTACAGATTCATAAAACTGGCTATGATATTCTGCAAATTACACTCTTATATACACGGAAAATTTTGAAGGATTTACATCTATTCCACAAATTTAATTAATTAATTAAAAACATATAGGTTTATCTGCATTTTCAATTTATGCACGAATCGAGCCTTAAAAGTTTATATAAAGATTTAATAAGTGGTTTCCTCACGACTTTGGTTGCTACTACTATAGTATATAGAAGAATATATATACTCTTTTGTTAATAAAATTACTCTGTATTTGTAGAATTGTCATCATTTCACTACATATATTCAGGTAATCCACGTATTGAGTAGTTATAAATTTTCTTGTTTTCTACACTAAAATCCATCTAAAGACAGAATGGTTGGTGGTTGGCACTGAAAACCATCTCTTATATTTGTACAAGAGTTTGATACTTAGTTTTCCTTTAATTTGTTCATGCCTTCATACCAGTCACGCGTTATTTTTTCCTTTTTATTTTTACAATAAAGTAGTTCTAGACGTTTCGAGGTCGACAATTTTTATGTAGTGTTGAATTATTTGAAAAAAATATTCAATTATTATAGTAAATAATTTCTATCTTTAGCTATATAGATTTGTTAAGCCTGAACTTGAAAATGGAACAAAAAGTTGTTAGCACGCATCAATCGTGGTATAATCAGAATATACAATTCATGTAAACTTTCCATTGATTTTTTTTACTACTCTCTCCTTCATTTATTATTTTATTTTACCATTTTGAAGTATCCGTCATACATGTTTAATATATTTAATAAGGATGTATCACATTTCATTCACAGTCACATTTCATTATTAGTTTCATTATTAAACTAATAGTCGTATGCAAAAGTGGAATTCACATTTCTATTAAGCTTTTCATTAATATTTCTTCACATATTAATATTTGTGTCTATCTCAAATATAATAATTAATGGCAGAGAGATGAAGTATTTATTATAATAAAATATTTAATTTAATTATAAAAAATAGATTGAGAGTAATGATTAATGATACTACATTTTTCGCACTGTAGATAATTGACATAAAACGAGTGTCTATTTCTTCTTCTTTCAGTTACAACTGTATTTAGTTTATGATTAGGCCATCTCAAGCAGGAATCTTGGCTATGACACAAGTGAGCACATACCAGTCAATGGTCTTTAACACTGTAAATAATGAGTTCATGATGTATCTCATATTCGATTTATCATTTCACACGAGGCACCAATAGTTTTATGCATCGAAATTAAGTCACACTAGAATACAAGTTAAACTATTCTATAATCACTATTCACAAAATAAAAATTAATTAGGAGATGAGAATGTGATGAGAGAGAGAGAGGGGATTGGTATCTGTATATAAAGAAAAGTAATGATGATATAGAGCATAGAGGTGTAGAAGGTCCTTTTCATCATCGAAAAAAGGTATAGAAAAACTTCAAATTAGTCGGCGTTTTTCACCACACACACGATTCAATCTATCACAAATCAGATTTTAGAATGTTTTTCCTGAAATGTGAAGTGTAGATCTAGATGATAGATCGATTTATTAATTAGTTGAATAAAAGAGATGCAAATGAGCTGTGTTAAGGCGAATTCACGAGATAAATAAATAATAAAAAAAGCATGTTTACTTCACGCAAGCAGCTAATGGGGGGTTTGCTTCATCGCGTGGCTTCATTTTGTGTTTAAAAACCCTAAATCTAAAGAGATGAAAACCCTATTAATTGTCGATTTAATTTTGACAGGTATGAGTAGTGGAAACGTGGCCGGGAGCGGCAGCGCGGCGGCGGCGGGAGGCGGGGGACCGTGTGGGGCATGCAAGTTCCTGCGGCGGAAGTGCGTACCTGAGTGCGTATTCGCGCCGTATTTCGACTCGGAGCAGGGCGCGGCGCACTTTGCGGCGGTGCACAAGGTGTTCGGGGCGAGCAACGTGTCGAAGCTCCTCCTCCACATTCCGGAGAGCAGGCGCCTCGACACCGTCATCACCGTCTGCTACGAGGCTCAGTCGCGCCTCAGGGATCCCATCCACGGCTGCGTCGCTCACATCTTTAATCTTCAACAACAGGTAATATTTCATCTGACTTGGTCAACTATTGACTCCCCTCATTCACAAACCTTCCATTTTTATATCCTAGTATTTTAATTTAGACAAAATCAGTATGCATGACTAAAATCTGAATTAATCGAAAATACACTAATTCATTTGCTCCTTTAACAAGATTATAGTAATTTTTAGTAATTTAGAAAATGAACACACAGCAAATGCAATGGAGAAGAATGAGGTGTTGTGGACCATGATGTTTTGAATGAGGGAAACAGTTACCATGTTTCGCTGAAATCAAGAAACCTGATTTAATGATAATGTAGTCAGTAGTCATAGTCTTAGTCATAGTCATCTCCCTGAATCAATAAAATTTACTAGTATACATACGCCTGCATTCCTTTCTTGCAAACTTATTATCTTCTTTTTTTGCTGTTATTAAGGTTTTGGTCGGTCGGTTTTGTGTATACCATACATATCAATCCACACATCTTTGTTTTCTAATGCATGGATTTATTACTTCAGCCCTCCATCTTAATAAACATCTCCAATTGTTAACGTTCGATCTTCATCACTCTTAATTTTGGATCGAACCCATCAAATTAGGGCTGTTTCCAATATTATTTTCTGTGTATGTACAGTTTTAGAGGTTGCAGCATTATATATGAAGATAAGAGTAACTAATCGTAGTCATAGTACTATAAGGTGGAGTTGTTCGTTATAATAGCAAGAAAAATATGGGATAAACTAAAATAGGGTTTATCAAGGATTAAATTAGTCATATGGGTGAATGAGAGATAGATAATCATGAGATACAATGTATAATGACATTCTGGAGCTGAGTTTTTGAGAAAAAGGCAACCAAACTAGAAATAAGATTAGACATGACCTTTAATCACAAGTAATCATAGCAACCAATCATCTGAGTGTATGTGTTTTAATCTCTCGGTTCAATTGCTTTCAGCAGAAGAGAAATGGTCTTATTTGTTTTGTTGTTTTACGAAAATTGGCTATTTTTAAAGGTTATACCATCATATACCTCATCCTTTTATGAAAAATAGTCTCATTTTTTTATTTTAGGATGTCCACGAAAAATAGTCAAAATAGAAAGTTTATCTCTCATAGTTTACCCATTTTTTCTCTTCTCTCTCAAACTTTACCTATATTTTCTTATTCTCTCTCTTACTTTAGCAATTTCTCATTAAAGCATGTGTAGTCTATCTATGGGTCTATTTTTCGTGGACGAAAGGAGTATGAAGTAGATGCGTAAAGATTGTATCATAAGGGATGCTCGATTATCATGATTACTAGTGATTAAAGGTCATTTATAATCTTATCTCTTGCCCGGTTGTTTTTTCCTCAAAACCTTGACCCGTGACAATATATCTTGTTCTGTCTCCACAAAATCAAGAATCAAGATTACATTGTATTTCATTTTTAACCATCTCACATTCACTCCTATGATTTAATTCTAGACAAACCCTATTAGGATTTATCTGATATTTATATTACTAACTTTGTCTCATAAAAGATGTCTCACTTTCCCTTTTAGTTTGTCTCACTAAAGATGTCACATTTCCATTTTTGAAAAAAGTACTCTTTCATATTAATATAAAAATTATATTTTTTTCTCTATTTATCAAACAAAACAAAACATCTTAAATTTCCGTGTCATCCCACAAGTGTGAAATCTTCTATGGGACGAAGGGAGTACTATTATCTTGTCTAATGAATCGTTGGATTGTTATGATTACTTGTGATCAGAGGTCATATCTTGTCTTATTATCCTTGTTTGGTTGCCTTTTTATCAAAAGCTCGACCTATGACATTGTTTATTGGCATGTCTCCGCTAAATCAAGATTACGTTGTATTTCATGTTGAATCATCTCACATTAACCCCTATGGGAGTATTGTATATCACTATTACCTTGTCTAATGAACCGTTCGATTGGCATAATTACTTTTGATTAATGTTCATATCTATTCGATTGCCTTTCTTTTAAAAGCACGACATGTGATAATGTATCTTGGTCTGTTTCCACATAACCATATTTCATGTATATCTTTCTCATATTCACTCCTATGATTAATTTAGTCCTAGACGAACTCCATTATTACTTATCCCATTTTTTATATAACTATTATCTGGTCTTATGAACTGTTTGATTGTCATGATTATTTGTGACTAAGGATCATATTTAACCTCTTGTTTAGTTGTTTTTTTTCTTGAAAGCTCGAACCGGCCTGTCTCCATACCAAGCTTATATTGTATTTCATGTTTAACCATCTCACATTCACCCCTACGACTAATTGAATTTTAAACAAACCCTATTACGTGTTATCTCATACTAGTGTTTATCATTATTATCTTCTCTTGAATCGAACACCACCTAAGTAATCTGCATATGTTTGAATCTCTCTATCCAGTTGCTTTTAGAAGAAGGGAAGTGGTCTTATTTGTTTGTTACCTATTTTTCCTATGTGTTGAAAATTTTTTCCAACATTGACAAACTTATTTGGAGAAGAAACAATATGGTTTATGATTAAACAATCATGTTATGTGACATAGTTTTGAACTTGTGTGTGTTACATAGGTGGTGAATCTGCAGCAAGAACTGTCCTACCTACAAGCTCACATCGCGGCTATGCATCTTCCAGCTCCGCCACCGCTGCAGCAGCAACAACAGCTTCTGGTTCCGGTGTCGCAGGCAATACTGGATTTTTCTCCCATCCCGGTGGCGTACGACTTATCGACAGTGGTGGCGCCTCAATCTTCTTGGAGCCTCTATCCGCGGCAACAAATCGAGCAGCGCCAGTTTTCCAACACCGCCACGCCGGTGGCCGTTGGAGTTGGAGGAGGCTGCGATCTCCAAGAACTGGCGCGTGAGCTTCTGAACCGGCTTGCTCCGCCTACGGTGGGATGCAGCAATCAGGCTTCGTCTTTGCCGCACAAATCTTGCTAGACAAGGAAAATGGCAAAAACTAATAATTCAAACTGATTCGTAGCAAATAAAGTGCCATGATTTGCTCAACAAACTCGATGGCATTTATTCCATCCCATTCTATTTTGTTTTTCTGTTGGGTACTTGCAAGTGGGAAAGTACGTCTTCATGTTCAATTAATTGACCACAAATTTTATAAATGGTGTTTTCAATTTGTTTTGCTTGTCTATGGTATATGTTTATGTTGTTATTTGTGAGTACAAGTAGTTTTTAAAATGGTGTTTTCAATTTCTTTTGCTTGTCTAGGTGATATATTTATGTTGCATTTCGTTTGTTGACATTTGTGAGTACTAGTTTTGAAATATTTTTTTTAATATGTTTTGCTTGTCTAGGTGATATATTTATGTTGCATTTCATTTTGTTGGTATTTGCGAGTACTAGTTTTTAAATGGTTTTTCAATTTGTTTTGCTTGTCTAGGTGATATATTTATATTGCATTTCTTTTCGTTGATATTTGTGAGTACTAGTTTTAAAATGGTGTTTTCAATTTGTTTTGCTTATTTAGGTGATATTTTTAAGTTACATACGTTTTGTTGATATTTGTGATTACTAGTTTTTTAAATGATTTTTCAATTTGTTTTGCTTGTCTAGATGATATATTTATGTTTCATTTCGTTTTGTTTATATTTGTGAGTACTAGTTTTTAAAAATGGTGTTTTGCTTATCTAGATGATATATTTATGTTCCATCTCGTTTTGTTAATATTTGTGAGTGCTAATTTTGAAAATGGTTTTTCAATTTGTTTTGCTTGTCTAGGTGGTACATTTCGTTACGTTGATATTCGTGAGCACTAGCTTTAAAAGGAGATTATAATACTCCCTCCGTCCCATTAAATATGAAACATTTTATTTTCGCTATGAGATTTTATATAATGTTGTTTTGTGAGTTAAAGAATAAAGTAAGAGAGAGGAAAAATTAGAGATGATGTTGTTTCCATTTTATGAAACATTTCTTTTTTTAATAGGAGAACCCAAAAGTAAAGCGTTTCATTTCCAATGTAACAGATGGAGTATTATATAGGGATGTGATTAGTTGCTTATTACTCCCTCATTCCCAACTAAGTTGTGTCAAAACTTTTGGGCACGGATATTAAGAAAAATTATGTTAAAAAGTAGGAGAGATGAATAAAATAAGAAAGATAAAGAGAAAATAAAGTAGGTAATATAATAAAGTAAGAGTGATTAGATATTTTGTTTCACTCAACTTAGTTGGACATCCCACAAAGGAACACAACTCAACTTATTTGGGACTGAGTTAGTATTTGCTAATTGCGAACTATGTCAACAAGCTATGTTATAGATGTCAACACCAACACATACAAATGTCTTCGTATTGACATCTACTCCCTCCGTCCCATTATAAATGAAACATTTGTTTTTCGGCACGAGATTTTCTATAGTGTTGTTTTGTGAGAACAAAAAGATAATAAAGTAATAGAAATGAAAAAGTAGAGATAATGTTGTTTCTATTTTAGGAAACATTTCATTTTTAATGGGACAACTCAAAAAAGAAAAACGTTTCATTTCTAATGGTATAGAGAGAGTATAACATAGGTTGTTGACATAGTTAGCAGTTAACAATTTAAGATAGCTAACAACCTAACAGGACCCTATATAAATATATATATATATATATATATATATATATATATATATATATATATATAGGGATGTATTCATATCCTTTTTTCATTTTTTGTTCTATTGTCCAACTGAATCTCGGCCCTTCATTTTCAAGATCTGATGGCCGAAAATAATGCCTCATGAATTTAATCTAAATGATTAAAAAATTGAAAAGGTCAAAATTGGGATACACAAATTAGTATGTTATGGTAAGTTTCTTGATTATCTCTATCAAAGATCACAACGGTTATTCTCCAATATTTCATGCTGCAATCTGTCTTCTCTCCCTAAACTTTCAGCGTCTCTTCTCCATTGAACACATTAAGGTCCTAAATTGTTGGTTGTTTTTCTAAATCGAAGAAGACATGGTTTGTATTTATTCTCTAAATATACCGATTTGTGGGAGGTCTCTGTCATTGCTTTCGTTTTTACTGAACAATGGAAGAAGGTAATCAATTTTTTGCCTTCATTGATTATTAATCTGAGTTGTTAACTGAAATTCTGATTTGTTGGAGTAATCGATCGTTGTAGAATTTGACTGCATGTATTGTTTTGTTACACAAATTCATGAGTAATATAAGATTGGTCG